>NW_026570266.1:0-600000 GCF_019649055.1 Paramacrobiotus metropolitanus | reverse complement strand
CAAATTTCTGTGCATGGATGTTTCGCGCTTCTGGCTGCGACGTCCCCCAAATCAGTAGTAAAACTGATTCTTGACCACATCGAAGAAACTGTCAAAACATAGACCATCTAAAGCAAACATCGACCAACTTCAGTCAATGCATGTATCGCATGCACTTTATTGACTTTAATTGCTTTTCGAACGTAAAACAAAACAAAGCCGCTGCACTATCGTTCAATCAAATAAATCTGCAAAATTATGTAATTTCATAAATATTACCGTAGCTTTCTGTCGCATTCTGAGCGTAGAATGTACCACTCGGAGCCAAGCAGGGCTACTGTTGTTTTCGGGTTTCGAGGGTTGGCCGATTGACTTCGCTCATTTGCTGCCGCTCTTCAATGGCACCGCGACGTACGTTTCCCGATCGAAGTCGACTATCTCGCTGGTCAGTTGGGCCGGTGATAGCCAGCCGACGGCCGAAAAGACGGGAGAGGCCGAAAAGGCAAGCTTCTCAAGGCACTGAATTCCGAGACCGCCCCGTGCAACCGGAAGCGACGCTTGTAAAACCTTACGTTATACCGGCTTCGTTGATTATAATGCCTGTAAAGCAGGATACCATCCAAGAGTGACCAGAGCCAAATTTCTTTTTCAAAAATACAGTAGTTCCCGGCACTGTACATCCAGTTCATGGTAGGGGACGAATAATTTTAAATTCAAAAATAAAATGCAATTTATTACTGCGATATTAGTAGCCTTTTGTCACGGGTATGACTGGTTGAAGTACAGGTTGTGTGGACAGTCATACTATGAAGCAGTTGGAAAGCAGCATGAATCATCATCATATTATCGATTTCCATAAGACAAGTACACGATGGAAAGGCAGCAGACAGCGAATTTGCCGGGATTATCCTATGAAGAAGTGGCCAGAAAAACGTCAACCAATTAAGTGGACTTTGATCCTCCAAAAAACAATCAATAAAATGAAGTCTCTGTCTTGGCTGTGAGTGCTTTTGAGTCCAAGGCGTGTTCTCTCATCTTTCATGATGTTGTATCAGAAATCACTGTCAAGTGCTTGAGGAAGAAGAACTTCTTGTGAAGGATTTAGTATCATCTTGCATGGCTAGCAGCTCTGGAATATCTTGTCTGGAAAGTGTTCTCGGGAATATCTTCTCAGCCTTGATGTTGTTGCACTGTTAGCTTGAATGAGTTATATAAAGGTCATCGTGATTAAGGTTGATTGGGTTTAGCGTCACCTTAATTTGTTATACAGACTGTACAGCCATAAGGTCATACCACCGCAAACAACCCCTACTACCAACACCTAGTTGACACTGTAGTTTTTGACTGTTATTAAATATTATTAAATTATTATTAAATATCAGCCTTTGATCTGCGACGTACGTGTGCGGCCACGGCAAAGCCGCCGGTCTTGCGTGTCCTGCAGAATGCACCTGCGATTGGGTCCGATCAGCCCTGGCATACCTAATCATTTTGTTATAATTATTCATCTCGTGTCACGGAGTCGGGCAGAACGACCGACAGAATTTGTAACTTGTTCATCATATTCGTTTGTTTGTTTTTTTATTAATTTTATGATCGTGAAGGAACAATTGTCTAACAGACCATGGTGAGTGGGACCGTAGAGCGAGCAGAACCAAACATGTCTTTCACAGAATTCTACGGTAGTACTGCGTGTGAATCCAGTTCATTAATACCGCTTGGCTTCGAGCCGTGTATGCGTAGAGCAGAAAGAAAGCCACAGAAGTACTCCAGAAATTATAAATGCAGGCCATTTCATTAACCATAAGCAACACCATGAGGATTTGCGAAAGCAATGGAAACGCATGGCAAACGCAAAATGATTACGGGACGTTTGCTAAAGTAGATGGATTTTGCTTTAGTTGCACATCAAAGCTTTTATCGTCTCTGTGATGAGGCCAAGAATGAGTACTTTTTTCTGATTGCTGGGACATATCGCAGTAAGAATCGGCAAACAGCCATGCGCAGATAAAAATGCACCTTAATTTAATCGTATTGGTTATCACTTAATTCGAAAATGACATCTGACAAGATCGAGGGTGTATGCAGGCTTTAAAAAACCCAAGGAAACGACGAAACAGCAGCTCCATTGGGACACCGTGCCGACCAGCCCAACGAAAAAACGACTGAAATTTAATTTCCATAGTGCAGTCTGCGGCAGGCGTCAGGGTGTGATTCCAACAGTGACACAAGTCGAAGTGGAGCTTAATACGCCAATCGGCGTGGCCAGCCCGCCTCCGGGCACATATGTGGGAGAGTGATTAGCATCGGTCGTTATATCCCGTCCGTACAGAGTTGTAGCCAGCGTAACTCCGCAGGACGAACGATCTTCGATGGTCGTGGTCACCACTATGGTGCAGCAGCCATCGCCCGGGACGGCCTCCGTAGCTGAGAAGGTCCTTACGCTCTTAGTATTAGCAAACACGCAGTTTACCGCGTTAGCTGCATAGACGGCCTTCGCCGTTGTGACACCGGGACTGCCGCTAACGGGAACCGCTTCGTACAGTATCACCTGCTCGGCACTGCAGAATACGGAGGGCTCCGTGTTCACGATAGTCGTGGATGTCATGGCGCACCGGCACACAGACTGGGTGCTTGTCGAGGTGCTTGTCACGGTGGTCCTTTCGGTAGTTGTCACTGTGGTACTTTCCGTCGTTGTCGAGGCGGTGCTTTCGGTGGTTGTTTCGGTAGTCCTTTCGGTGGTTGTATGGTCGATCTTTTTGATGGTTTTCTTGGTGGTGGTGACGGAAACGGTTTGCACCGTGGAGGAACACCTGGTGGGACTGGGTTGGATGCAGTCCTTGTCGGGTATATACTGGTGCTGACCCTTCCAGGGCGCTGGTCCGTCACCGGCCCCCGGACTATCGTCGTACAACGGCGGAAGCGGCGTCAGCTGGGGAACTTTGCGGAGATGCGGCGACGATGGATAGCGATGAGCGGCGCGGCCCAACGACATCCCGGGGCGAATGTAATAGTCATCGGTGACATCATCGCGATAACGATTCACCACATGGCCGACGACGGCGTGCAACACACTAGCGAGCAGAGTGCAAACGAACACAACATTATTCAATGTAACCGGCAACATTATCGCACGTGTAAGTTTAATAATTACAGGAATTGGAATAAGAATGTTACAGCACGTAATAATGTACTCTGTACCGGTAAAAATGGAAGTACTAAAATAATAATTATACTGCAAAGAATGAAGTTAAGACCGATAAAATTACGTCGCTTTGTTGCTGGCGATTTGCGGACCATTGTGGTTGCTGAACTCCCAAGTTTGCCATTTGTAAGTACATACAGTGTATGTATCGTACGCATGTACGGAAAACATAGCCAACGTACTGTATTAATTCCGTCACCAGTTGCTTTCACACTGCAGCCTAATTCGACGCTTTTCGATCCAACCGGGAGATTACAGTAACGTGTTCTACTTGTAGTCGTACAGGAGCGCGTATCGTAGCGTAAAACGCAACACTAATAACCTAACAGTTTTTTGTTTTGCACTGGTTTCACTGTTTCAGCCGCCGGAGCGATGATCCTCAATGTCTGTCGATGGCACCCATATATGCTGCTCGTTAATTCATACAAAAAAAACAATGGTCACCAATGTTGGAAAAAAACGCAGGAGTGAAGTGCATGGGCATCTTGAAAGTGTTACTAACTTTCAAGATCAGCCTGCTTAACCAACGTCGTAGTACACTAGTAATTAATATAAAATAAATAATAAGTAATATAAAACAAAGTAATTTAATGTGCGTAAACATAAAGTAATAAAAACGTAACGTATGTAGTACAGTATGTAATCATTGTTATGTATTTATATAATAAAGTATGTAGTAAATGGTAATATAAAATAAGGTAATTACAAATCAATGTAATTATGTATTAATTATTCAATCAAGTAAGCAGTTAATATTTAATATGGTAGCAGTGTAAACTGTGTAATCCATGTAATTCTGGGCGCGAGATTTTCTTGAAAACTTGGTTCAACTTTTAATTTTCAAATTTTATTTGCACAATTAATATTCATACTGAATTATAATTTCCAACGTGTACAGGTACAGTAGTTTTATTCCTGTTTTTGTACATTTTTAAACATATTTTCTGCCAACGCGATCACGCCGTACTCAAGCAGTGTACATAAAGTGTAAACGAATAAAACATTTGTTTGTCAACCGAATTCAAACCATCAAAAAAGGCACCTGTGACCTTTCCACCAACGGACAGACTACAAAAATCAAGCCGAACAGCACACAATTTCCCGACCATCATGCACAAAACAAGGTGAACGCAATAAAAACGATAAAACCAGGAAAAATCTCTGCATCTTCGTCATGGCCGTGATTATTGCAAAACACGCTCCTTAAAAACATCTGCAGCACCGCAACATCAGGCAACAGGATGAAGGCCAAATAAATAGAGGGAAAAGTGGGGATTAATCAGATGAATCCCAGATCGACGCTCTTGGACTCGCAGATCCACTGCAGCACCGACGCGTCCCGGCCGCCGCTGCTGATCAGCCGGCTGGCGTCGTGCAGGAAGCGCACACAGCTGACGTGGTTGCTGTGTCCGCTGTACGTGTGACATGCCGACTGCAGACAGACAAAAAAATTCAATTCCAAAAAACGGTCACCAAAATAGTAATTATCTGTATAATAAAGAAAACATACGCCTGGACATTTATTAATCGAACATTTTAAAAAAGGGACTATTAATTATTACGATAAATAAATAAACATGAAAACTAAACAAAAAAACTCGATAAAAGTTTTTGGATCAAAGATTACAAACTAAATTTTCAATAAAAAAAATTATTTATTTAAAAACTAGTTCAAGTATTTATACAACATTCAAAATCATAACCGTTCAGATAATCAAAGACTGTTTTCGGTTTTATAAATTTCTTAAAATTTAAAAAAATTTTAAAAAGGTAACTGAAATGGTTACTAGAAAGCGGGAATTTCTAGCGCAAAAAAATGGAAACTTCTCGTACCTTTTGCGACATGGCGGGGAAGGAGAAGAGCTTAACCTTGCCGCCGTCGTCCCCGACGGCCAGCACGCGCTGGGCGCAGTCGACGCTGAGCGCCTGCACACTGTCGCTCCAGACGCCGGCCACGCCGTACTCCAGGATGCAGTTGCAGCTGTCCCACTCCACGTCGCGACACAGAGTGGGATTGTTAATCTGCTTCAATGTCGCTGGATTCCCTAAGCAATATCACAGAAATATTCCTATCAACGGATCCTCAAATGTGCCAAACAAATTTTCCTCAATATTTCCAGCAATAATTATTTATTAACGAATTCTGTTGATTTTTTCACCAGCATTCTTGGAAAAACTCTCTGGATACAAGCTGGAATTTTTCATTACAACAAGTAAAAATAACCGCGACAACATTCGAATTTGTCGCATTTAATCGTTGCACAGATTTTTGGAATAATCAATTTCTTCGGTTTTCTTAATAATTGCAAATAAAATAATCTATGAAAACCATTTGTCGATTTTCCATTAATTTGTACTTTCCCGAAAATTTAAAGGTATCACACACCTTAAATAATTTCTATTTTTAATTTTTAAAAAGTTCTGTTTTTGATTTTTTAAGATTTTTTTCTGTTTCCATTAATTTATTTGTTTATTTTCTATTTTCACTTACAGTAGATGAGTTCGAAGTTGTCGGAGTTGCTGCGCAGATACTGGCTGTCCACGGACCAGTCGAGACACAGCACGGCACTGCTGTGCCCGAGGCATTTGCCCAGTTTGATGCACTTACTGCCGCCGTCCATCACCTGGTACACGTAGATGGCCCGGTCCACCGACGCCACCGCGATAAACCGCCCATCTATGCCACACAAAAATAATTGCAACGCTCCTATAACTAACCGATATTGATTTAATTCCAGTAACCGATAATCAATGATTTAAAATTATGCAACGCAAATTCTGACTGAATTTATTATGTGCGCCGAATGCAAATCGAGAAAGAGTGATATCGTAGAATAACGGCACTGACCAACTTTTCGTCTCTGCCAGCCGCTTTAAACATTAACAAACTTGTAAAGGACATTCAAAACGCTGGCTTTGGCAGTATCAGGATAATGTTGATTTAATTATTTTTCCACTATGCCGTTTACCATCGCCGTTACCAAACATACGAGTACTAGTACATTTTCTATATACACTAGTACATACATTTTCTTCACCCTATTTTTCACAAACGTTATTATTAACTTTGTCACCGAAACCCTTACCATGAAAGTAGAATTGTTTACTATCTTCAGTTAGAAAGTAATATTCCCATCAATAAAGAATTTTTCAAACGTCAACATGATAATTATTATTCGATAAACAATTAAATCCGACTGACCGGGGGAATATTTGATACAGGATAGAAGATCCTGCCCGTCCTCGGCGACGGCCTGCGTGTGCACCACATCGCGGGAGAGGGTGTCCAGGACGAACCAGCGCCCGGAGACGGTGGCAATGGCGATCAGGTCGCCGTCGGGATGGAAGCACAGCGCATGGATCCCATCCTGCCAAATATTCTTTATTTATTAGGAAATTATTTTTTTAAAATGCTACAATAATCCGGCGCATACCGGCAGCTCCGTCGTCCAGATGGGCACCTTCTCCTCGGCGCTCCACAGCGTCAGGGTGTGGTCGTAGGAGGCCGTGACGAACTGGTGGTGGTTGGGGTGGGTGGCCAGCGCCCACACCTCGTCAAAATGGCCCTGCGGTAGAATTATTCACTTAACTCGACGATTAAAATTTCACACTTATCCATTTTATTGCGCTGAAAATCATCCAAACTGTAATGAATTCCCAAGTAAAAATCCGATAGAAGCATGATGTACTGTATCGGTAATAATTATTATTTGTTAATTCCGCGTATTTTTTTAATCTTTTTTTAATTTTTCAAATTATTTTATAATCTTTTTGTAATTGTGATTTGACAGAAACAGTTTTTTGGTTTTATCTTCGCATGAAATAATTTACTAAATGCTTTTATTATAAGCAGTATCTCGACTTACTGCTGCGATAAAATTCTAAAAAATAAACCCCCCGAAAGCCAAAACTGTTTTTGAGTTTATTTACAACTAAATTATTATTATTCACTATAGTTCACGTTATGACTGAAAAATTAATTGAGGTATTACTGCGATAGAAATTAGGCTTTTAATCGTGGACGTACGTGTACGGCGACAGTGAAGCCGCCGGGCAGCGTGCCCTGCAGGATACAGTTGCGATTCGTCCCGATCAGCAACTCCCCGTCTGCATCCCGGCATAAAGCGCGCGCCGTCCCCTGACTGTCCGGCAACTACATTAACAAAATCAATATTACGCTTATTTTCTATATAAAATTATTTATTTAATTACCAACCTCCATTTCCTGCCCGGTGCGCCGCAGTCCCTGATCCCACACGACGATGCGCCGGTCCTTCCCGCCCGACACCACCTGCCCGTCCGCGCTGGACAGCAGCACGAAGACGCCGCCCGGATGGGCGTTGGCCACCATGTGACGCATCCGGTTGCCCGCTACAAAAACACCAGCAACTAATGCAATAAATAAAGAAAGGAAAAAAATGCTATTATTACGCATAAATAAATCATTATTTATCAATAAAAAAATTAACGCAACCCTCAGAAATACAATATTATTTGTGATTATTTTTTTTGTTTCGGTAGTGTGCACTATTTCTGGTTTGAATACTACTGTAAACAGTGCTATATTATTAAGACGCATATATTTTTTTAGGAAAATGAAATATAATTGTAGAAAACATAAAATACGGTTTTAGAAATAAAATATTCACATTACGCAATTATTATTTCGCAGTACTGTTCGGCAGTTAATTGCTTATGAAAACTATGTGTGCCGTTTGTATAAGCAAAATTCAGAAAAGTTAATGTTACAATTTGTGAAAAAATCTAATTATTTTTAATTAAAAATCTAATTAATTAGATATTTTTCGGAGAAAATGTAGAAAAAAAATTATTATAAATTTTCGTTGCAAATCTGCCGGATATAACATTTGCAACCTCGAAATGATAGCAGTGGCTGAGTGCACTACACTACATTCTCTACGCGAAAGCGATTAAATGCGAATACGTCCTCACCGTCACAGCAGTAAAACAGCATCCTTGCACAAAACATCAGTATTAAAATATTCAGCTTTTAATCAACAGTAAACAAATATTTACCGCGTCCCCAGGAAATGATATTGCCATTGGAATCACCCGTCAGGATATCACCGTTCTCGCTAAAGCACAGGCACAGCAGGAATTTCGGTCGTTCGATCTTCTGCAACCACATTATCCTCGGTCAATAACGCAGCAAATTCTACAGAAATTACTGGGAAATTTTATTCTACTGTTACTTCGAAAACCCCGACGATCCGGTTGAGCGCCAGCGTACTGCCGTCCAGATTCCAGAAGTTAATGTGACTCTTCCGCAGGTCACCAGCAGGTTGGGCACGGACGGGTGGAATTCGCCGGCGAACACCGGGTCCGATCCACACTACACCGGCGAACAAAAACTTATTTAAATTCAACTGAATTATATCAATTACCCAATTAATTTAATCAATTTTACTAAACGAACTACTCAATTAAATCTTGCGAAAGCTTGACAGAAAACTTATCTACATAAAATTAAGAGCATGCTACGGAAATATCGAGACAATCGGAAAATAAATCCGGAAAATCAGGAAAAACAAGAATAAATTTTAAAAAGATACAGCAAAAAAATTAGGCACAACTACTTGGAAAGATGAAGAAAGCTGGAGAAATCTGTGAAACAAAATAAGGACCAACTAGAGAAAGAGAGCGAATATAAGGAAATGCACATAAAAATAAGAACACAGAAGATAAGAAAAACAACAGAAAAGCTGATTAAAACCGGAGAGCAAACAGGAAACGTTATTTAGCAATTTAAGCAAATCAAAGAGGAATCGAGAAAAATTAGAAACATTAAGAAGACCGGAAACACTCTTTAGCAACAAAAAAAATCCGAGACAAATCGAAAAAATATAAAAAATCAGGACAAATAATTAAGTAATTAGACGAAGACAACCGGTCGAAGAAAAACGGAAAATTTCAAAAGAAAAGGGCGACGTACAGCCACCATGGCGATGCGATCGCCGCGGGATCCGGCCTTCTGCCAGTCCCACAAGCTGAGCAGATGCTCCGGCGACTCGTCGATGACGGCCAGCAGGGTGCCCTCGTCCATCTTGGAGAAGGCCAGCGCGCTGAAGCCCCGATCGAATTCCCCGTTGACGCCCAGCACGTGCAGCGTGCTCAGCGTCACCGCGTCCCAAATCCGCACGTGGACCTGCCGGGATTAACGGTTTCTTGCAACAACTTGTATTGCACTAACACTTGGACGAACCGTGTTTACCGATATATATCCACCATCTGTCTACTATCGCACACAGCTACCGGTAAGTCAAGAAAAAAAAAGGATTAACAGAAGTGACAAACATATACTGTAATTCACCGTATATCCACAACAGTAATCGGTGGTGTCAGGTTTAAAGTAGCGTTAAGACAACTGCCTTGTGCCCCATCTCTATCGTCGCCGTTGCACTACGATTTTCAGTTACGATAACCGCTCCCTGCATCGTGATTATTAATGTAAGATCTTTGTTTCACTAAATGCTATTAATTATTCTTATTTATGTTACTAAAAACTATTTATTATGCTATTCATTAGTAAATCCTATTTTTTATTTTTATTTGTTCTACTAAATACTTAATAAATACATACTGTTTATTATTGCCATCCGTTCAGTATTTATTACTGCAAGATATGCAATACATTAGGATGCCAAGAAAAAATAATAGGGAAACTTGAAGAGTAAACACGGAACATTTATTTTCAGCGTGGACCACCAGTCCATTACTATCCCAGCCGTGAACGAGTTGGCGACAAGCGGCCACTGCACTACACTGTGACTACAGTACAACCATCCGTGGTTGGAATTAACCGCAGCACACTTTCTGTACCGGTACTTACAATTTTTTCTCCGTCAATGCTGTTGGTGGGTGACGTCGCACCGCGTTTCTACAACACACAGAACACTTGGTTTCCGCTCCGGCGACAACAGACACCATTCCAACAGCATTCCCATTTGAACATTTCAACTGGTTTGAATTCTGTTGTTGTTTAATAAATTTCATTAATACAATAATAAATTGCTCACTAAATTAACATAGACGATAAATTTTTTTAAGTTGTTTAATAAGTTTCGTTAATGTAATAAAAAGCTCACGAGATTAACATAAACGATAAATTTTTTTAGAACTGATTAATAAATTCGCTGTTTAACAAATAAACGTTTACCGATGTTTAGTAAATTTGTGGTTTAAAAATTTTATCAGTTTTCATACTGTATTGAATTACGAGTACTTTGAATATAAGACAAAAACAACTCACCGGCCGGCGATCGGGATGGCCGGTCTGGCCCGACGCTACCGTCAGCTTGTTCGGATGCACCGCAATACTGAAAGAACAACATTCTTAAAAACTGTCCTCATGAGCACATATTCAGAATTTACAGAGTAGATACGCAAAAATACTGAATTAACCTTATTATTTTAGAACGGATTCCACAATGGGCAAAAATTATTTACTGTACGAACCGGATACGAGACTATAATTATACCACAACCGGGAAATATTCGAAACCATCAGAAAAATTATAATCTGACTGAAAACATTTTTCAATCATTATAAACCGGAGAAAAAACTGATACTGAAAATCTGAAACTGAAATTTCAGACAGTATCCCTAGGCATTTTGTCACACTGCATTCTTAGCGATAATTTAATTTATTAAAAAACAGAAAAACTCAATAACTATTAGACAGTAACTATTCGATGGTAGCAACGCTACTGGAGCGTTTCATAGCAAAAAGAAAATTAATTTTTTACCAGCGAATATCATCCGTATGGCCAAGGTAATGCCGTTGTAATTCCTCACGAAAGTTGACCAGCACCACCACGGAGGCGATGAAATACGCGCACTCCCCGGTGGCGACATAATGCAGATTCGACCGGCAATCGCGTCCCCGATAACCATACCTACACATAAAAAATTAGTATTAATGAAATTTTTACGGGAAAAAATTGGGAAAAATTCGGGCGTACACCCATTCCAGTTTGAGGCGTTCCGTGGGCGCCGGGTTGGGTTTGGCCAGCGACTGCGTCAGGCACTCCTCCGAGGGGACGTAAAAGTTCATGGGCTTACCGCGGATATTCACGCGCAAATAACCATCATCTACACAACGGGAAAATAACGATGTTAAGGTAATTTCCAATCCAAAGACAGAACAGTACGGAACAAAGGCGTATTTTATATATATTTTCATTTTATAAAAATTTTACTTTATATTTTTTTCTAATGTCTGTGCCGTATAATTTTTTAAGAAAAAATACAGTTCGTTTATGTACAAAAAAATCGGTTCGGTAAAAACGCAAGCGTTCATATCGCAATTCACAAAAAGATGTATAAAGAAGCCTAAGAAAGTTTTTGAAAAAATTGAATTTTATATGTTTTATATGTTGTTTGATTCATTAATGGTCTACAAACAATATCCGAATCATTCTCCAACAATCACCATGACCCGTAACCACTGCACTACGATAATCGCTTCAAGATTCGTAATGTGCCACCGTTAAGCAGACAAATTAGTTACCAACCTTTCCAAAAATCATAAAAATCAACGGCAAAATCGTCGGTACAAAAATTTTTGTGAACGAGAAATGTTTATATTTTGGAAACCGTTATATGCACCCCCTAAAACCCCCGTTTATTATAGGCACCCCTTTTCACACCCCGTTTATTAAAGGCACCCTTTTTAATCTAATATATTATATGTACATACAATGTATAACAGACTTCGTATTCGGATAATAGTACAACATTTTTTTAAGTAAGTTTTTACGGTCATAGCCACTGTACAAAATGATAAACTAATTTTTGTGAATTATATTCCTTTCACATAATATTATTTCTACTTTTAATTTAAAAAAGGGTGCCTATAATAAACAGGGTGTGAAAAGGGGTGCCTGTAATAAACGGGGATTTTAGGGGGTGCCTATAAGGGTACCCTTATATTTTTGATAAAAGAAATTTGTAAAATAATAGTGATTTTGGTAAAATACCGGACGTTCCCGACCACTAGCCCGACCAGTTTTCTCTTTTTTTGCGGATAAAAAAATTTCCAGAAGCAACAAAAAAACAGGTTTCGAACGACAGTTACGTAAAATAATAACATTAATTCAATACTACTAATTAATTAAATAATTAAATAAAAATTTCATTGTACTTAAAATAATAAAAATAAATCATCTTTGCAAATATTGTATTTAAATACAGTAATCATCATAATAATAAATAACACTCGAAATAATAGTAAATAATTTTACTATAAAAAGCGGAAAAGCCGGCATTTACCTGGATTGAAAACGGGTTCCTTGAGGGCCGCCGCGGCGCTGGAGGTCTTGGGGAAGCCGGTGGGGGAGGCGGCATAGGCGGCGGCCGCCACCGGGCTGTGACTGTGCAGCGGCACATCCGTCAAGTGCGACTGCGAACCGAAACGGCTGCGTGGCTGTTGTTGTTGGTGTTGCGGGGGTGGGGCGGCTGAGTGGTAGGCTGAATGGGAGGGCGGGGCGTGAGAATGGCTGACCGACGTGGAACTATGAAAATACAGTAATAGAATTAAATTACAAAGCGATCAGGTTAAATCAATTCTCAGACAAGAAATTAAACCATGGAGACAGCAAATAAACTATACCACCGAAGAATAATTAAGTTAATATACCTATGCTATTAAATATTAATAAAATAAATTACAACTGAATAGATCAATACACGATACATAAACTATCAATAGATTCATATATCCTTACGTCCTTATTTTTTGGAAATTATCTCCTAAATCAAGACTGAGTTTTTCAATAAGTCGATGATTTTAAAAAATGGAGCATCGCACAAACGTTCCTACCTTTATATTTAAAAAAATCTTAAGTTTTGGAGAAGGTCTAAAAAAATTTTTAGAAGTTGTAGTACTTAAAGGTTGTTAGTACTTAAAGGTTGTTGGTTTTGGAAAATATCTCCTAATTCGAGATTCCGTTTGTGAAGCTTTTGATAGTTTTATAAAATCCAGCATCTCCCAAAGCTTCCTACCTGCTGCTTGGAAAAAAATTTTGGTTTCCGGAGAGCTTTCAAAAACCCTTTTAAACTTTCAGTACTTAGCGTTCAAAATTCATAGAAATTTCCAGTAAATTCTGGAAACGTCTCGAATGAGCAAACACTGGTTTTGCAACTTAGCAACCTAAACAATAGTTATTTAAAATTGTCAATTACATCAAACTTTTAAATTTACTTTTTTAAATTCTTGAAACCTTTAAGATGTTTTTAAATGCGTTTGAGTACCTCAAAATAACTGTAAATTTATTTAAAGTCGGCTCCAAAACTTTTACATTTCCAGAATTTCTAAATATTTGACTCGCGCAGCGGGCCGTTACCTCTAATTTTCTGAGCCTCCAGAGTTTCAAAATTTTAAAAATATCTAGAAATCTGAGTATCTCAATATCCCACGGTTCAAATTGTCTAATTTATATGTAATTTCTAAATATCTAAAAGCCGGCCCGCGGCCTGTTTACCGTATTCACTCACGTAGCGGCTCTGTAATTCTGGTGGTAGCTTGGGCATTCCCTAACCTACGTTGCTCTGTAATACTGGCGGTAGCTTGGGTATTCATTAAGCTCGAAATCGAATATAACATATGTATTTATTTTATTTTAGTATAGCTTGACTGAAGGCTGAAAATCTCGCAGTCTTACATGCAGCCTGCGAGGTCACCTTGGGCAGCCGTTAATCGTTTCCCACAAGTTTCCATTAATTCTGCGCTGAAATATCGGCTTAACGGTTTTTTATGGACATCGTGTAAATGATCCCACTCTATCCATTTTATCACCGTTTAAATATTATCTGTCGTACCAAAAAATACAGGTTTTCAGTTCGTTAGAATCGACAATATAAAGTTACATTAAAAACGGGAAAAAGAACCGTGAAAAAGGCAAACAAAAAGAAAAATTACGGAGGCTTTCAGTTTTTATAAAACTGGTCGAATTTAAGCGGAAAACTTGAAAACTGTCCGCATTTTCACATATTTATAATATTTTCGTAGCTGGCTTCGCTGGGGTTTTATATTTGAAATATTTCTCAAACTCGTTTTTATTGCTGTACAAGTGTATTTTGTACTGTATTTCTTTCATTTTTCCATACCTCGAACACAACTGGTCGCGCGCTAGCGCGACCGATACTTGTAATACTAATAATGTGACAGCGATATCGATAGCAATAATTTATTAATAGTTAATTCCATTTATTGAACAATAAACCACAGCTGAACAATACGCGTACGGCGTATTCATAACGCCGTGGTTAAGTGAGTACAATTATTATTTGTAACGCGAAAGAAGCCACTTTTCAGCGGTTAGAGTGATCTTCAGCGAAGCAAAAAGCAGAAAATTTCATTAATTTTAAATAATACTCACATTAAAGTAATTATTACTTTATTTGCAACGGTATCGCAAGCTGTATCGGTATCGCAAGGTATTGCAACGCTCTCACAAGCCAGTATACTACAATATTGGCATTACTACGCTCTACACTGACCGATGCGATTTTGCTATACATACATACACAAGATTCCGGGATATTTCTGCTAGAATTTTTAGTTAAACAAATAAAAAACAATCCCCTTAGTCAATATAAAATTAACACGACAACAGGAAAAATTATCGCGGTGTAAATACAAAGTATTAATTACAGTTCAGTTATAGCTTAACCAATTTCCTACTAATTCTTACACGGTTTTCCCGAAAAATCCCGAAACGAGATCGAAAACATTCAGATAAAATCCCAAAAAAATCCACTACGGTTATTTTAACGTATAAAACAGTAAAGTTTCAATTTAACGGTAAAAATATTAATTTTTCAAATTATTAAAAAAATATTGTAATACATATTTATTTATTATTATTTTTCCGTATTAGTTTTTATATTATGAACCGTATTAATGGTTCATATTATTTTAAATATATAATTCAAAATCACGAAAGCACTTATCAGTTATCCGCATCGTTCCGTACCCGTTCTGAAAATCCGAATTGGATGTCCACTTGCGCATGGTCCCGCCGGCGGGGGTGGTGCGCGCCGACACCGGGGTGGTGGTGACCTTCCCGGCACTGCCCCGCGGTGCTGAGCCCCAACCGGTCCACGGAGGGGGAGGTGCGCAGGCCCCCGGTGGAGTGCCGCGGGAGACTGCCCGACTGCAGGGACTCCGTCGACAGGTGGTGGCTGGGGCGTGCCGAGGCGGGGGTGGTCGTCGGAGCGGTGGAGCGCGAGGCGGACCGGCTGGCGGAGGCCTTGGTGGGCAGGGTCAGGGTGCCGTTGCTGCCCGCGGGGAGGCTGGCGCGGCCGCGGGACGGCGACGCTTCGAGGTCGCTGATGCGCTTGACCAGGTCGGCCACGATACTGCGCAGGAAGGTGATCTCGTCGGCTGCAGAGAAACGATTTAACGGTTAAAATTGGAAGAAGAGAATTTAAAAATTAACTAAATATTTTCCGATTAAAGTGACATAAAAAATCAAATGTTGACCAAATATTTTCGGAGTAAAATAAAAAGATTTAAAATTAACCAAATATTTTCGGTTAAAATGGCAGAAAAAAATTTAAAAATTAACTGAACATTTACCGGTTAAAATGGCAGAGAAGATCTAAAAAATAATTATTTTTACTAAATCTGATTTCATCAGTTATTGCGCAGGAAGGTGGTCTAGTCGGCTGCAGAAAAACGATTTAAAGGTTAAAATTACTGGAAGAAGAGAACTTAAAAATTAACTAAATATTTTCCGATTAAAATGGCAGAAAAGATTTAAAAATTAACTAGATATTTTCCGATTAAAATGTCGGAAAAAATTAGTGATAATTAAACTCTTAATTATTATGCTGGGAATTAAAGATTATGATTAATTAAATTAAAATTATGGCAATTTTGATTATGATAAGCAAAATTAAAACTGGGAAATTTTAATTATGCTCCAGCTTAATTAAAATTGTTGAACTTTGATTATGCTGATCATTATTGAAATTGATAATTTTCAATTATGATAAGCTCAATCAAAATTACAAGCAAAATAATTATGATGAGTTTAATATTCACTAGAAAAAATGTAAAAATTAACTGGATATTTTCCGTTTAAAATAACAGAAAAGGTTTAAAAATTAAGTAGATATTTTTCGGTTAAACTGGCAGAACAGATTTAAAAATTAACTAAATATTTGTCGGTTAAAATGGCTGAAAAGACTTAAAAATCAATTGTATATTTTTTGGTTAAAATGACAGAAAAGCTTTAGAAATTACCTAGATATTTTCTTGCTTTAAAATGGCAGAAAAGAATTAAATTTAATAAATCTGATTTCATTAGTTACTGCGCAGAAAGGTGATCGAGTCGGACGCGGAAAGATATTTAATTTGCTTAATTAAATTCAAGTCAGAGTGTAGGTAGCCCATATGCGGCTAGGCCCCGCTAGGGTGACAATCTACACGTAGACAGCATGGGATTTTAAAGCTGGCTGGAAAATTAACAGAAAAATTACTAACAGGAGAAAAATCGAAATTTTACGGTTAAAGCCGAAAAAATTGTGTTGCTAATGTAAAACTAATAAACAGCTTCTTTGTCGTAGCGATGAATTCCCGATATTTCGATTCACTTTTATAACGCACCCTGCCGGTACTCCAATGAATCCCGTACACTACGACATTCACATTTACCACATTCACAGTCACCACATTTTCACGGCAAAATTATTAGAGCAGTAATTAAAATCTGTAACACAGGAAAAAAGTAAGTAAAAAACACACAGAAATCTGTCAAAAATCTCTCGAAACGAGCACCTACTACCCACCATGGTTTAATGTTTGAGAAAAATAACAGTACATAAATATTACAAACAAAATATCAAATATAAATAGTTCTGTAAATACTGATGAACATAAGTAACTCAAAAAATAAAGAAAACACAAATAAATACGTAATAATTATATTTTAAAATCTATGTCCCTCCTGCGCACCTTGGGAATTGACTCGCCGTTCCAGTTCGTCCAAGCGATCCTTGTCCCCCTCGGACAATGACACATGTTCGTCTGCAACGAGCGGAACCAGTCAAAAATCACAGCTCTACCCGTTTTTACCTGTTGCCGCACGCCAACTATACCGCCATAAAACCGGCCCGATCAAGATCATTAATCACGCCACAGAGCGCGTTTGCACCGCGTTACGATTATCAATAATACGAGTACGATGCCGATAAGAGCGGAACAATCTGGCGCTATTATTTGCCCACACCACTTCATCTCACCCTTCGAGACGGAATATGCAAAAAACCGGCCAGACAAATTTATTCCGCCAACCCGGTGATTTTTAAACACCAACATATCGTCGTCAAAATTATTCGAAAAATATTCGGAAAAAATCCGGGGAAAAAGTAAAATTTATCCGCGGCCGGATGTCAGACCACACAATGGCAAAAGATTTTAAAACAATTTTTTTCTAAAATTTCATCTAAGTCCAAAAAACCTTTGTTGTTCCAGGATATTTCACGTACTCATGTATCATAAAAAAAATGGTTACAAAAAAAATGGTTACCACTGCGAAATAATTAGAAACATTTTTTTTAAATTTACTGCAGAATTATTATTTTTTAATTCGGCATGCTGGCCACCTTGCATAAAACGTTTGGTCTCCAGTTTAAAAAATACAGCAGTAAACTAATTATAAATGATGTAGCTCTTTAAAAATGCACTTATCCTTATATTCATGTCACTGGCTAAAAATTTCCAAAAAATATAACAACTAGTCAATGATTTCACGATCCGAGATTTACTGTACTGGTATCAACTGGCCATTTTCAAATCTTCCAATCTGCGACAGTCTGCTGTGCCTCTGTACTACAACATTCCCCATAAAATTGTCGACGCATGTCGGCAAGATCAGTCCACAATCACAGGCAAAATTCACAAGCTCAACATTCAGCCATTCTAATACGATGTCACGCTTTTCCGTTACTCGAATAAACACTAAACATAAATAATAAATTTAAATAAATTCTGTACTGTTATATTGTCTTGTGCAATCTATAATTCAATAATATTTAATGATTATTATTATATAGCGTTATACATCGGCAACGACGTACTTTTTGCCGGTATATAAAGTGTTTTTTTATGCAGAGTAATTATGGATAACAAATTGTGTCGTTACTCGTTACATAAATGGTGAAATTCAAAGCATGCTCCACTTGTTGAACAAACACGCACACTTTACATAAACACTTCCGCTGCACAGCACGGAGAACACTCTGCTGGCGTACCTGAATACAATGATCCGTCCATGCTTTCCTTCACACACCCGAGACACCGCGTCAGCCGAAAATGCTCATTAAATTCCCCGTTAAACGGCCATCAAACACGCGGGCGGTGAAGAAATTCGCGAGAAACAGCGCCGGCGCGCCATTGCGCCAATAATGTCCGGTTTGCGGCGTTACTGCATCCAAACAATTATCCGGATATTTTCTCACCGCTGAATTCGAAGAAAACTAAAAAAAAACGATTACGAAGTCAAATAAAAATGTGCAAATTATGACGAGTAATTCATGATTAATTATTTTATTAAAAAGTTAAATAAATTATTCTATTTTTGATATCGTCTATGAAGATGAGAAATAAATAAATTTAAACAATAAAAACAAATATATAAGCAGCGCTATGCAAATAATAATAAAAACGTACGGTGAGTAAACAGAAATAATAAATATAAAGATAAAAGAAATTCCAGAAACCTGGTAAAACAATTTTTATAAATAAGGTATTTAATATCAATTTCCATTTATTTTATCGCCAACCTGATCACTAGAAAAGCGATAATAATGTGGCATAATTATTTGTATGCCAAGGAAAAGTCGCGAAATTTGTTTACCGATATAATTCGGCCCGCAGCAAGATGCGAGGCAACCTTGAAGTTCACCTGGCATTTAGCGCAATTACTGTCGATTGTTAAAAATAGCCCAAAACGACCTTGGCGCCGAAATTGAGTAAATTCTAATTGAGCGTCACCAGAAAACACTAAATCCTTGATTAACCTGGATCCGGGGAAAAAGTAAGAACTGCACAAAAAAATAGTTCTTGAAAACGAGAAATTATCTTTTTTTAGACTTATATTACCAACATAATCTTTTACTTCTCTAGGGTTAATTTTTCAGCAGTATTTTTATTTTTTCAGGTTTTAAAATTTTTCTTTGATTTTTTCGCGGCTTTGGAGAGTAAAATTATTACTTATCTGGTAAAATATTTTATTCTAAACAAATTATTAATTTGTTTATAAATTACGATCAAAGCATTTGTAATCAGCTGTCTCTGAGACTTGTGAGAAATTTCATGAAGCAAAACACAAACATGAAACACCAGAAAATCTGTAACAAATTTATTTTTTATCATTTATTTACAACTTGCTGCACTGCTATTAATTTTCAAGCAAAGAACTCACCGATTTCGTAGAGTGCTGGCACAAAACTCAAAAATGATCAATCCTGGCGTTACTCCAACCGCATCAACGGGAAACCGATGGCCAAGAAAGTACACAAACAGAGATCATCGAGTCAATCCAATTCTCACCGGAGAACGTACGCCAAGAACAACCGCGATAAACCTGGGAACACATACACACACGGTACCTGGCACACTACACCGTGCAGGCAGAGAGTTCACAGTGTGACAATTTGACGGTGCTTTATCGTCTACGCTCGTTACCTGTGTCAACGTGAAATTATCGGCGATGACGTGCACTCACTAGGCGAGTACACCGAGTCGCGGCTGTTGTGTGAGTGTGCATACAGGTGGCCCCAGTTAATTGCTGTGTGACTCATGCCGATGTCACGGCGACTCCACGTCGTACGCGTTGTAAAGAATGTGCTCGGCGCCCGCAGGCGGTTGCCCATAGAGTCGAGAGCAATTCGCGCTTTCAGTTTATTGCGAATTTCTCCATAATCTTTGTATTATTCACTTTAAATTGCTCTAATCCAATAAATATTTGGCAGTGCATCAAAAATATTTCTAATAAGGAAAAATTTCAAAATGGTTTTGTTTTGCAAGTACTTCTACACAAAGAAAAGTACAAACTGTGTATATGTAATCATTTGTCGAAATATTAGACTTTTTTAAACGTAAAGCTCGATCGATTTACCGTATGGAAATAATCCGAATGTGTAACAGAAAATTGAGGAATAATTTGGATTAAATTCAGTAAATGAATTTTATTTCATCCGTACACCAGTTTTTACTCAAAGTACTAGAACGTACTTTTAAAAATTCATATACATTTAACTGTCTGACAGAGAAGACAATAAATTGCTTAATAACAACGCAGAAAAAAATTAAACGCCTTAATTAACAGCGCGTTGGATTGCACCACTTCCAAAGGTCACATGCAATAACAAAAGCTGCAGTTAATAATCCACCAGTATGAAGGAATAAATTTAGCAATTTTTGGCACAAGACCCGTTAGTTCACGGCATCGCCACCGGCGGGGCATTATTAACCGGCACCGGCGCCGGCTTGACTTCCGGCGCGACCGGCACATGCGACGGCTCATTCCCGAACGGGTTCGGCATCATCTCTAGCGGCGGCAGCTTCCCCTCCGCCTGCTGCACCGTCGCCGGACTCAACCCGCCATTGGCCACCGGCCGTCCCGACACCTCCTTGTTACTATCCCCGACAATACTCGGCAGCATGTCCCGTCCCTGGGCGACGGCTGGCGCCTTCTCCGGGCCCTTGGGCTGGATGTGCATGGAGTCGGGGTCGGGGACGGGCTGGTGGATGGCCTCCATCAGAGCGTCAATGTGCGTGGCGTTGGGATGGACCAGGGCGGTGTCGTTGGCGCCCACCGGGTGGGAGGTGTTGATGCTGGGCGCCGCTGCCGCTTGGGCCGCGGATTTCTCCAGGGCGATCTGCATCGCCGGGTCGGTGGCGATGGGGTGGTTGGCCTCCAGTGAGAAGCCGTTGGTGGAGGTGTTGGGGTTAGGGAGGAGCACCGGGTGGAGGTCCTGGTGGACGGCTTGCAACGGCCCCGGAGGGTCCTTGCTGGGGATGGAGATTACGGGTTCGGGTGCGGGGATGAGGAGGAGGGAGGAGTTTGTGAGATCGGTAGTGTTCTCGCTAATATTATCACCCTGGAATAAAAATAATAAATTATCTATTATTATCATTCAATATTATTATTTATTTTTATTATCAAATTGTTTATTAAGCTGTCCGTATTACATACCTTGACGAAACACGCAAATTTAATTAAGTGCTGTATCACATTTATTATTAACTAAATTTAATTTGATATATAATTTTATTTATTCATAAATAAAAAACTGTCTCTTCCTTTCTTTATCGAAAAATGCATGAAATTCAGTTTTTCGGTTAATAAATAAAACAAAACCAGTTTAATCCAGTTTTTTTTAAATAGCTGGTGCTGTCAGTGGAAAATATTTCGTTATTTAAGTTATACTCAACCAAAGCCCAAGAGTCACCTAACAATTCTAAAGCATACTTATAAGTATATAAAAAAAATAATAAACGGTATAAGTATATTCGGATCATGGGAACGAAATATTGAAATTTTATGTGCTTCCTATGTAAAGACTGGATTTGCGTACCATATTTAAGAAAGGCTTGGCATGACAGTACGACGTCTCCCAAATGGCCAAAAACAGTGTCAACAAATTCCTTCGGCGCAGCATCTTCAAACCACTTAATAACCGAGATTATTATCTTATCAACAAAAGTGTTCAAAAGGCGATTACGGATAACAAGCAGTCATTCAGTCGATCGCCGCAATTAAAGATAATAGCCCTGCAATTATCTTATACAGCAAAAAATATCAACAATGCCACGACGTTTAACCCAAGTACAATTTAGACTGATGAGAGATCTCACAGAGAAAATACTGCAATGTACAAGAAATATGCCAATTTCTCAAGAGACAGAGAGAGTATGTCAGCGTTGTCACGAAAGCGGAAATATCGCTGAAAGTTCAAGTACACCTTGAAGACGGTGGCAGTTGTACGCTGTAAGACGCTTTTATACATCGTCCATTTGGACCACTGCAAAGCCGGTTTTTGCCGCTCGGATGCGAGGGAGATAGATCGGCGGTGTGACATTGGCATATACCGGTGTTTTTCTTGAATCCGACTGCATACAGTGGCTACGTAATCTTCTTAACACACACGGATAATTGAATGTTGAGAATTATTCGGCTTGAATAATAAATACCCGGTGAATAATCATTGAAATGGAGCAACGAGACAAGACAAATGCCGGCGTAACCAACCGCGTATTGTTCGATACGGCAAATTCCGCTGCATTATGCAGGCGCGTAATTTGGCTTTACCAGAACTTCGATAAAAAATACGCATAAAGAATGAATCTGGCAGGTTATTTAACTCTCAACGTTATTCTGGTAAAGGTTTTTATACGGTGTCTATAATACGGCGAAAATGTTGCAGTGACTGAACTCAAAAAAGTTCTACAATAAGGTCACTTTTATACGCTCATATTGATCTAAAAGACACGCCCAACTTTTTACCACAAGCGTTCGTATACTTTAACCGCTTACAAAACAAAATATGTATACTTCGTATCACACTATTTTTTAAATATCTGTATATTAAAGTACTGTATATATAGATTTGCGTTATAGTAGGTTGTGCAAGCTACACCTTTGTGCAGCGGGTCAGCGACTCAGCATCGGTACAATAGTCGGTTAGTCACCGATAACAAATTCTTAATTGTATCAGTTTGTGCCTTAATTAATGGAGATTGCTTATTGTTCTATATCACCGCTTCATTAGCGATTAAGAGCTGCGTTATCCGCCAGATGTACAGCTTTCTATAGCTCGGTAGAATAACTTATGTACTGTCAGATCAGCAACATGTACTTTCAGTATTTGTACAGATCTGCTTCATTTTGACTGCAAAGTTTGTTGCTACTGAAGTCCACATTTGTACATGTTCGTGATTTATGTAAAACCGCTTTGGTTTTGCACAGCAAAATGTGCTCAACCATTCCGGTTTCCATCCTAATGCCACTCCTGATGGGCTGGCGGTCAGCATCAGCCGACCAACCATCTGGTTGCGGTAACCCGCATCCCGTCGGATTCAACGACGACCGAACCATCAACCATGTAGTCTCCGGAGGTCTCGACCGTTACTACGCCATCTATGTTCCTCTCAACTATAACGCCGATACGAATCAGCGGCGACCTTTAATCTTCGACTTTCACGGAAGCGGTGGTTCCCCGCAAAAACAGTACGAGAACTCCATGTACTACGACAACCCAAAGGGCAGCGAGTACATCGCCGTGTACCCGACCGGGATTAAGAAACACTGGCAGGGTCCGTCCTACGCCGATCCAACGGTCAATGATCTGCAGTTCGTCACGGACCTCCTCGCCCACATCGAAGCGAACTACTGCATCGATCCCAACCGGATCTACGCGTCGGGCAAGAGCAACGGAGGCGGTTTCGTCGACACCCTGGCCTGCTCCGATCACGGCGACCGGTTTGCGGCGTTCGCCATGGCCGCAGCGGCGCTTTACACCGACAACGAACTGAACGGGTGCCCGAAGAGACGAGCGATCCTGGAAGCCCATGGCGAGCA
Source organism: Paramacrobiotus metropolitanus (assembly GCF_019649055.1). Taxonomy (NCBI): domain Eukaryota; kingdom Metazoa; phylum Tardigrada; class Eutardigrada; order Parachela; family Macrobiotidae; genus Paramacrobiotus; species Paramacrobiotus metropolitanus. Next base: position 576,203 of record NW_026570266.1, on the reverse strand, counting down.
GGACACTACGATCCTGTATCACGGGAGCGATGCGGCCAGTGGCGGCAGCGTCCCCGATATCCCGACGTGGGTTCGGTGGTGGGCGGAGCGGAATGGCTGCGATCCGGCGGTGGATGGATCCGTGTCGGAGGACCTTGGCGGTTATGATGTGACATCGTATTCGTGTGGCGGTATGGTTAATATTGTACAGCACTATAAGGTCCACGAACTGGGACACTGCTGGCCCAGTAGCAATGGAAAGAACTCCGATAGCGAGCGAGATGTCTGTGCTGATCGTTCGTTGGATTTTACGGCAGCGGTCGTGGAGTTTTTCGAAAAGTGGACATCGAGTTATACCTAAGAACTGCAGTACGGAAAGATTCAACCAAATAATATTCTTGTGAGATCAGAAGTCGTCAAGCCGATGGAGTTTTTGTTGTCACATTCTTGTAGTGGAGTCGCGGTAAACGTTTTCATCATGACCAAAGAACCCGCAGTATCGATATAAAAGGTTTTGCCGGTGTTAAATGACGTTTGTTTGAATATGCACGACACCTTTGGAAAGGTAAAAACAGCAGCACTGTTTTTGTCACCCGTAATATCGTAAACTGATTACCGACGCCGGTTATTTATCTGTGCACTTTACCGACGCCCATTTGTTGATCTAGAATCAACCTGAATGCTCGCGCTCAGACCGCTTTCGTATTTGGTGGAGCTACGCAAAAGATAGTTGTTCAAATTTAATTTCGAAACCCACTGGTCATCATTTTATACATCTCTCGCATTAATGAGACGCGCCACGTGTCGTACTAGTCCCGTGAGCCATCAACATTACGCAACAATTATCATGTTCACATTTCGCGAATATAAAGAAATTCTATTCGCTCATGGTAGCTACTATAAAATATCAATCATACATTAATCATATGATTAATGTACTGTAGCCGCTAGATGAAATGGCACCACAGAGTCTGGTGTACGAAAAACAGCGCACACGCTGCAGTGACATGTATGCTGTCCGGCACGGGGCAGGCAACGGCCGGATCTAAAAGTGGTGCCATTTCATCTAGCGGCTACAGTATGTATCTCCGAACGTGTAAGTTTTTCAACGGCCACTGCCGACCGACGATTGCTGCGGCTCAGCGAAACTGTACTAGTAGTTTACTTTGTGATTGCTTCATTTCGCATCAACAATTTAAACGATATCTGATCAAAATATCCACTGTAAGGATAATCTGATTAAATGTTAAGTGATTATGTTTTCGTGGACTTAAGACGGTTATTGTGATCTAGTAATCGTGATCTAGACGATGCCGTGGCGATTATTATATAAACAGTCCGTCAAGCGATTCTCCCGGCAAACCACATTAAAATGTTTTTGGATCTACACAAGTTTTTAGCGCTGGCGCGGCCCCCTTCACCAGCTGTTATTTAATTTGCTATTTTGTGTGTTTAAAACGGCTTCGTGGCGGATACCGCATTGTGCTGCATCGCCAGCCCATATCAAGCAGCTATTGTCACTGGGTATAGTAACTATCGCTACTTGAAATGGACTGGTATTATGTGATACCAAGGAACTGCATTTTTTAATCACGTCAGGGATCATCAGTTACTGACTTACTGTAAATGGCGAAATCGGTTGCTACCCTAGTATTTAGCTTATCGCTACCGTATAAAAGCATAAAGCAGGTTTATACCATTCAAGTTAAACTTTCAAAATTTTTAGCAGAAAAGTCCATAAACTGATTAGAGCGATGAAGGATACTTTTATTATAGGTTTATAGAACTGCAATCATAAATGTATTCCGATGATGATACCGTTGCACATCCATTACTATGCAGAAAACCTTTATTGTTATACAGTATAGACTCATTACGGAGAAAAGATTTTTTGCCTTCTACTCAGTTTTCGATGTCAACGAAAAGGAATGAGAAACGAACGAGTATCGCCGCGGAAATGCTTTTCTGCGATGCACGCGGTGAAAGCAGAATAACTAATAACTATCCTATCATCGACATTAAAAGCCATTTTGCTCGCCATGTATTTCGTGGCAGCACTTCACCGCGCACATTCATCGATCGGAACAGCAGAAAATTGCTAGTTAAGTAAAACAACCGCGCATTGGACTCCACCGGCTCCTAAAAAAATGGTTCAGTGTAGACGGTTGTTTAATCCTCAGAACGATTTTTACAGTCTACAGTACGAGACGTGCCGGGTCCATTACGAGCATTAATTGTGCGCGGGTGTTCAATGCAACCGAGTGTTTAAAATCACCGGTTTTCCTATTACTGCTTTACTGAGACGCTGTCGCAATTGGTCCTCGGTGTACAAAATCAAATTACAGTACTTGAAAACCATATTCAATGTCATGCTTTTGCCTGCTTTTGCGGAAACGTTTCCGTAGTAGTTAAGAAGGGAGGCGACCTCGGTAAACCAGGATAATGGAGTACAGCGAACAGCCTGTATGTCTGTGCATCGGTCCGTTAGATTCAACGCACAGCACAAATTACAAAACGCAAAGCGTTTTAATAAATCATGGACGTCACGGCAAATGATAAACGCTAGGATATGCTAGCATACGCTAAATGTTAGGGTAGCGGTTAGCTTTTACGAGTACAGTCTGCACGGCAGCATTTTTGCATGCCAGAAATTCAGCAGAGCTGAAAAGCACACAGATTACTGTGTCCGCAAAATGTATGTTTTGTCGCTTGCTTTAGGCGGCTCCTCCGCTTCCTCGTACTTTTCGCCAGAATTTTGCTGCAGTGCACACTGGTTTTGCTCTGAGGGTAGATGACGTGATGTACGAGTGCACGTACGAAATGTACGTACACGAGATTCTGCAGTTCTACCTACCAGCTCACACTAGACAAGGAAATTAGGATTTTTTAATGTTTCAACTTTTATTGACAAACTCATGTTACTTATCTGACAACGTCTTACTCGCATCGGCCATGAAAAATGACAATAAAAGTGAGAATGCATTTTACCGCATAAGCCATAAAACCTCGCTTGGAGGGTCGGAAGACACGGTACCGAAATCGACTACCTCGGTACTTTTTCTTGCTTTTACCGATAGCGTTTGGAAAACTACAAGGTACTCAAATGAATTAATTGGAAGTTAACAAAGAAACATTTCTTGGACTTCAATATCTGTAACGAAGCTGTGGAAAATTATGGTTAGATACTGTAGTATCGCGTGCGGTCATCGGGCGCTGTCCAGATAAAAGTCGACGGTACCATTGGCACGGTATGTTCCAGAAAATACTCGGCCATCATAGACTGGGCCTGTCTGCGGAAGAGGAGCTAGCAATGTTCGAATGTTGACCGGCAGTGCGCTGATGTTAACGGGCGATGTGGGGATGATGTGGGTTTGACGTCTTCGTCCTTCCGGGGATGCGGTGTCTTCCCATTGAAACCGAAGATGGATCTGACGGTTTGTAGCAGTCGTTGTCGGTGTCGTCACAACACTCGAGGCCGGTATCCACTGGCCACTGCCATCGCAGATAATTGTGTCACAGCTCCGGTATGTCCGGGCGTCGTTTTGATCTATTTTGCATCAATACTCTGGCAGACAGGGAAGCAGCAGTAGTACGATTTTGTGGTTTAAAGTAAACACATACGTGAGTAATTGAACTACTTCGTGATAAACTCACCTTGCGGAGTTAAAAGTGCGGTGGACATGTGTAGTAAGAATATACTGAACCCTGAAACTGCAAGATGGGATGGCTTAATTAGCTCGCGTAGGATCTGCGGCATGCTGATGTCACTTCGGAAATTATTCAAATAGAAATCCAAGGGAAGGTAGAGTGCAACCACGTACCCGACGCAGAGCCATCTGCATTTAATGAGTTTTGCAAGAGAGAGAAAATGCATTTTGCCCCAGGGACTATTTTGATTCGGCGCCTGCACTTTCTACGAGGAGATATTGTATAATTAGCCAATAAATGCCGAAGGAAACTAACCGTTTGCCGCTTATGACAGAACATGGATGTCTAAACATCGAATATCGGTTTTACCGGATTCCAAAATACTATCTTCCACAATTCAACACTGTATCACCGTACCACAATAGAAAGTACACGCATCGCAACAATACCGGTTGGCTGCTATTCTAGCCGCACATTAAGCCTAAATTAATTAAAATCACGCATATCGCGCATTCTAAGCCTTGCCGCATCCGTTACTGACAGTCAGCTTAATGTTAGGATGGTTCCGACCGTGCCAACCATTCCCTCAGACGACGGATCGCGGTTACACAAGATAGAAACGATTTAGAAAAAAATCAGATTGAAAAATCTTTAGACATCTTGAAGGCACATCTTGTTGTTCGTGTTATAATATTTTTCACAATACTGCACTTGTCGTTTGACCCTGAAAAACTTTTTCTTTATCTCCACACCTAAATGCCGGAATTTTGAAAATGAACGTCGTAAAATTTTGGAAATACTTTAGTACAGCTTTTAATGTGTACGATAACGAAATACGTAGCGAAGGTTAAGAAAGCGGCTTTGCGTAATTATGTAATAAGCGTTTTCAATTCATGGACTGGCATTCTGTAGTTTAGAGAAACATAACAATACCATCTTGAACAAACTTAGCTTTTTATTGAGACGGAATTACGGTATGTACGAAAACTACATGTATAGTCAAGTGACAACTAGAGTGGCATGCATACTCTTAGTTTCAGTACTGAACTACTGTAAGCGAAGTATCAAACTTGCACAACGGTTTTGGTGCAGGCACACTGAACCGATGGTGAGTTAAGGGTAGGAGTATTGTTGGGCTGTGGTGCAAGTGTCCTTCATGACTTTTTGTTCAACTTTTTGTTTCTTTTTTAAGAAATCGCATCAGTTGCAAGGTAGTTTTTGTTGAGCCAAACGGTAAAATACCATTTCTTCGTTACTTTTACAGATCGCTGGATGTATCTATGTCTTGTTAGACTAAATGAATTGCGGTACCTTTATCGCGGTACTCTGCATACCGGATTAATTAAACTTTTGTCAGAGACGGTAAATATAATTACCGGTCTCACTAATATGTGGATTTTTGTTTCCCTGCAATTCAATGCATGCAAAATCCCCAGTTTTGTTTGTTAAGAAACTTTTTCTTAACAAAGGGAGATGTGATGCATGGCAAGATATGCCACTACAATGTCGTACTACATACTTGTTGTATTTGTGTGCTTCTTGTCGTTTACGTATTTAGTTGAAGAATTATTAAAGAGTACGAAAATTCACGTCGTGACAGATTTGCTGGGCCGTCAGATAATGCGCGTCACCTGACAACTCACAACCCAGTATGGTCTGGTGACTCTGGTCTGTTTGACAATTGATCAGCTATGATTTGATCGTCTTCAGGTAAATTACCGACAAAAGAGTAAAATACCTCGTATATTAGCGTCTGCCCGTTGCCGTAACTCTACGTTGGAGTACAGAAAAACATTAGTCGATTTGCGGTGACAAACTGCTCTCACGAAATCCGATACATCCAAACAACTGACGTAGAGTCCGCTCAGAATTAGGCTTTATATATGCAAAATAATCGTCACCGTGACGTCACGTCACTGTTTGGATGTATCGATTTCGTGTATAGTAGATGCAGTTTGTCACCGCAAACCCAATATTCATTCCTCTCGTACTCTTAGAGCATTGCATTGGTCTGTCAATCAAAACATTATACTGAGTGCGTTCTCAGTCTCACTAAACGTTCCGAACAGAAGCCGAGAACAAAGCACTCATAATATTTTTTTTAATGTAGTACTTCTACTTTGAACTTTGTTTTCGCTGAATAACGATGTGCCCATCTCAGTTACTTAACTCCAAAGCAATCCATGTCACAAAACTAGAATAATATCATTCCCGTTTAGCTAACCTAAAGCAAAGGCAAAGGTATACGTCTTCGTTCTCTACAGTCTCACTAAACGTTCCGGTATGCAGACGTACAAGATCTTGATCCAGGCAGAAAATCAAAAACAAATATTATTATTAATTGGCAGTAAGACAAATTTTGGCGCCGTTGTAAAAGGAGAATATACATCACAAAGGCCTTTAGAATAAAGTAGCAAAAAAACTGATGGAAAAACAAACAAACGAGATACATCAGATGCGTTCAACAAACCTTTGTTAACCAAACCGGCTGTGTGTAAAAGTTAATACAGGTATAAGGGTTAATACAGGTACATGTGCCACTGTTACTATTTTATTCAAAAATGGTATATACCTAACGCCTCACAGCCTATACGGTAATACATGCTGATTATCTTAACAGTGTGCAGAATATAAAAAAGTATTATAAACATAAATGATTGGAAAACAGTTTTTCTTTGCGTAGAGTTGGTTTCTCCTGTCATAATTCTTTTTACTGAAAATATTATATTTGGTATATAGTACTGTATTTGTCACTTGTGAGTTGTGAGTAATTTTGCTCTTCATGTGTAGTATCATAGATAGGTATTTCTTGAGGTATCCATACCTGAACTTCCTCGCAAAGAATTTTGCGACGAACCACACGACGTCCAGCAGCGTGGTATGTTGGGGAAGTATGCCACGCATGATTTTATTAAGTGCTCCCAGTAAACACTTTTGTTTACACGGAGTCCTGACATTCTTTTGCTTGTCGAGAGCTCCTAGTATTGCTGACTTTTGCTGTTGTACTTGTAAGCAGAATTTAAAATTCTCCAAACCACTTCAGGCGTCGGTGATTCTGTTATATGCATTACTGTACAGTAGTTCTTGTCTGGTGTCCATGTGCGTTTTAGTCCGGCTCGTTTAGCTGTGCAGTCATGCGATTTTACAAAGTAACTTTGCTGATCAGTGAGAAATGTGCCCTATAAAATGCGTTGCTGATCTGCCCTGGACGTACTGTAGATCAACATTTTGATGTGCTTTTCGAAAATAATTTGTCCATTTCGATTGCCTGGGCAACAAATTGCTTACGTCAATGGCTACTGCTCGGTGCAACGGGAGCGGAAGACATGTACATACGTTCGGGTCGTTACTTGGGATGATCGTTGCTTTAGTGGCACTCTTCAACATGGTACGTTTTGCGGCAAGTGTTGGGCCATTCGTAATATTTGCGGGGGTTTGAAGTTCTTAACATTTCATAATTGGTCAACTGTTTCCGTTCACAGGTCCGGAATAGTAATGCTGCCGACGGATGTCGTTTCCATGAGACAAATGCGACCGGGTTTGAAACCGTGCTGCCCGGGTACCGCGCTATGTTGATCTTGATGAGAATGGATTCAGGACGTGCACGCAACCCCGCAATGGCCCAGATGACGACGACGATGAAACGGACAATACCAGTGGTATACCAGTCACCACCGTTGCAGTTAATGTCACCTCGCCGACAACACGCGGTCCAGCGATGTGCACCTCCTCTGGACAGAAGTGCGGACCTGCCATTTACGCACCGTGTTGCAGCGGACTGCAGTGTGAGAATGTAAAAGCCTCAGAACGACTATGGAATATGCCACAGGAGGGTTGGCGGTTTCGATTTAACTGATTCGGACTCCTCTTGTAATTTCAAATACTCCACGTGCTTCCCGTGTGCAACTCAAGAAACTGCTCCAAACGCTCTTTTGTCGGAGAAGCTGATTACTCTGGCCTAACAAAACCGTTCCTATAAATTCTGATGACGACTGGTGAGTATCAAATTTTGTAGGTAACGATATCACGAACGAGTACTGTAGTCCCGGTAGATATAGGGACAACATGCCAAAAATCTGTCCAAAATTATAATCGTATTATAACGTGGCGCAGGCGTACGGTATCTATTGCAGCTACAAAAGCTGCTTTGAGCCTCACCACATGCAAGCGTCCGCTGTGAATCGTGGCATAAATAATGCAGTACTTGCTTTAAAGCATCTATTTTGTAGATGCCTTTATATTTTCGCTTTAATTTGAAACTTCAGAGCGTTTGTAGTTTATAAATTGTAATGTTGCATTGTGGCATTTGTACAGGCAGTACATCCTGTTACTCACTCAATACAGCGGCACAAATTGCACAACCCAGTAGGAAAACGAGCTTTAGGTGATATTGTACCATTCCTGCAAAAGGCTGGCACAAATAGGTCACATACATAATAATTATTATGATAATACTGCATGTGTTATGATAACACTGTATGTATTATTGTGAAGGATTGTATTATGTATAGTTTACTGTTACATCAACTTAATACTTATTGTAGAGGCAGCCAGTATTCATACTGACTGCTTCGTACAGATGTACGTCACCACAGCACATAATTATTATCAGTAACCAAGTAATTCTGGAATTAGCAGGGTTGTGGTAAGGTACACGCGACCAGGGTCGTTTTATATAAGGGGCGAAAATAACGCGGTCCACCGTTCTAGTTGACGTCACCCGCATGGAGTGTAACGTTACGGCAGTACATATGGTTACATCAGGCGTGGTACATAAGCACCATGTTTAACCACAACGTGAAGCACCGGCCGGGTGACTGCAGCAGTACTGGGGAACTGTGGACCGTGTCTGGTTTTGCCCCTATTTCACCACATTTATCATGATTTATGTACCAGTCTGACGAGAAAGTGAGCACACGTAAATAAAGCTTGTCACGTTGAGCTTGTATGTAGGACTACACTGTTCATACCGCTATTTGATATTCTACACGTTGCCTGTTTTTGTCTTATCAGACAAATGGGAGATACTGAAGATCCATCAGGCTATGGATGCCATACAGGAACTAACTGCTGGGTGTGTTCGATTCGCTGAACGCAAAAAAGTTAAGCCTGAGAAGGATTTCGTCACATTTGGCAAAGACGAACAGTTAAGATCACAGCGTTATAACATGCCGTTGGAACGCTTGTGACGAATATGTATGTGATTGCTTAACTAGATGCTCGGCGCAACTCGGGCGCGTTGGTGGTCGGCAAGATATTACTTTTACCTCTGAATGTTTAAAAGATCGTGGTAGCGTGCAACGATATCTGCTTCGGACATTGGGGCTTCCATATGAGCACACCCGTCTGGACCGCGATAAATACATCGTAGTCAACTCGGACAATATACTGCCAGGTACAATGTAATGCTGGAGCGCCTCAAGTTGTTTATAGTCTTCTTTGCAAAGTTTCCATTGTCATACGCACCTGCAAAGTTTTACGAGTACCCATCTCAATACTGCCATCGCCAATGCGCAATCCCCATAATGAACCACGTTTACGGTTAAGCCCATTAAGGTTACGTTTGCCCACTTTCAAATTGATTACAAGTGACCCAGCCCATATTTTTTTGCTTTTCTTGTGTGGCCGGGCCTAATGGTTTTTGTGTGACCGGCCGTTTTTCTATGATTCTGCTCCTACAGTTTGTTCGATTTAAATTCTGCTGTCGAAGTACACATATGTATGCATGCACTAAATTTTTATTTCCAGGAAAATACCTTTTCTGAAATCGTGTTTTAATTTTTCTGATGATGGTTAATTTTGCATTGCTAAAACACAAAGTGAAATTATCACACCGTTTTTAGAGTAAAGGAAATGCAACACCGGATAGAGACAAACCTCCCTCTGTCGACGTATTATGTCTCTAACAATGAATGTCAATATTTTTGTAGACCATCGATCGGAATTTGAGAAACATGCTGGTCCAACCTTTGGACTGCCTTATGATTACCTTTCCGTGTTGCATTGTGGAATCAACGAGTATGCAATCGACAAATTGTTTCCCACCGTTGTTCCACTTCTGTCCCGGACTCCACTCGGAAAAAGCTCAAATCTCAGCCCGTCAGATGTTGCGAAGCTCTCCCAGTTGTACAGTTGTAACAACAGTTAGTATGGGTGTTCGCAGCGCGGATGTGCGATTAATAGCTGACGCTAATATGTAACGGCAGCAGAATATTTTTTCCACTGCACTTTGAAGCAGAGCATATCGCAGATCCTGCACTAGTTTATTAATATAATGAACTGCATGTATTGTCTTGTCCCATTTTTTTTTCGTTGAACAATTTGTGTCCGAAATAATTCAATCATATTATTTCCTGTTTTGTTGTTGCTAACTTGCTGTGGAGTTCTCTCACGAAGATTCTACGGTTCACTGCGTTCTAGCATTGTGCTAGCACAATAAAATACTCACATTCTTCTGTCATTTTTTCCCTCGGTTTTTCGTTCGCACCGTGCAGCGTTTTTGCCTGCACAAGATGCTCAAAAAACTTGGACAAAATGTTGTGTGTCCTTATTGCTTTCGGTTTTCAACATTTTCGCCCTCAGACTAAGAGACTGGGAATACCTAGAGTGGTCTAGAGCCTAGAGTACATTTTTTACCGGTAGATTTTTTACCGTCTTACATTTTTTAGAGTACATTTTTTACCGTCTTATCAACCTTTTTACCGTCTTCTTGAGAGTACATTTTTTACCGTCTTATCAACCTACCGGTAGATAAGACAAGACGAGTCAAGACAAGTCAAGACAACTTTATTCCCCCAGAGCTTACGAAACCATGGATTAGAACAGGTAGATTAATTCTTCCAGTTCTCTAGAACACCCAACCGTTCTCAAAGCAGAAGGAGCGTTCCCACGCTGGTTTTTACACTTATACGCCGCCACAAAAAATTCAGTAGCGCGCGCTTTTCCTGTTTGTTCAGTAATGGTCCGGCCAACTTCACTAATGAACTGATAAGTACTGCCGCCACAACTTCCCATAGTGTCCAAGGCGACTGGTCGGAAAAAGTGTCGATCAGTGAGCTACAAGTGACGGAGAGATCGGTACGATAGGAATAATGACCGTAATAATCTATTGCTCAACAACAGAGCTGAGCTAATAATCTTAATGTGGCATAGCCAAGTCTACGAATCAGCGCAAACGAGAAAATGCATCTCCGACAATAAATTTAACAGACGATCTCCGACCACTGCAAAACTCAGAATGACACTTACGATCTGATGCAAAAATGCTGCCACACACGGATTTATATAGGCGCAAGGCATGTCCGCGTAGAAAACCAGACTTAACTCAAAACAACAGAGAACATTCTAGAAAGTAGAAGGAATAATAGCAAGTACGAGTAAAGGGATTCAGAATGTACTAATCACTACGAGAACGGCTATGTTCCGCATAAGTAGAGACACCTCTATCGGGTATCCGCGGCATCTGCTGTAGATTCCGCAGCTTCTGATGCTGCTACGTACGACGTAGTAGACAAGTAATAGTGAGTAGACAAGACGCGAGTGAATAGTAGACAAGACGACTTTGATCCAAAGATTTCTTTTGGCAAAGGCACAAGACGAAAACTCCTTGGCGATAACATAAGGAGTGTCTTAATCTGTTACGCCAACTACAGACAATTCGTGCCGCATATTTCGTGCGACTACCACTTATCCTGCGCAAAGTTTCAAAGAGATCTATTTCGTCTAAAAAATTTCTTGATGGCAGAAAAATTCCTAGATGTTTCCCATTTTCGAAAATTTCCATTTTACCGCTTGCCAGTCGCGAAATGTCATCTGCCATTTCCGGTGGCCATGACGACTGTAGAACAGTATCTGTACTTAAACTCAAGTAAAAGATGTACGACTTGTACACCATTTACTCTAGAAATTGTTTAAACTCGGAAAGGTGCGAGAACCAGTTTTTTGGCAAAGGAAATGCCTCACTGGGTCTTTGACAGAAATACCTAAATGCCTTGACAAAATTTACTGTAGTTTTGCAATCAGTGTCCCAAGAGAAAGACAGTGTTTGACTGCGTTGTACACCAACCTAACCCGTGTTGCACTGAATGGCGATGAATTGTGTGGGCCATTGATTTGTGTACAATGTACATATCTAAGCTAAAGCCATATCTTAAGCTGAATATACTGTTATATACATATATGAAAATCTTGCCGAATATACTTACATATCTTAAGCTGAATGTACATATCTTAAGCTGAATTACTTGGATTTTATTAATTTATTGCTCAGGATTACGCTGAAATTCTGACGTATTAACGCTTAATCACCCAATGAGCGTTCGCCACGCAGTTTACCTCACTGAAAATCAAATCAAGACAAGCAGATAACTTTAGTTGGTTGATTGTCGATGTTAACAAGTGGAGTAAAATTGGTATGATATGGACTGGCGTGGATTACGCCCGGAAGTGTCACAGGCACTGCGAGTGTTAGAGTTGGCGGGACCGTGCTCGTGGGCGTATCTGTCATGGCGGAAGACGACGGGTGCTACGCTTTCGTGATTTTGCTGCCGTAGTGGACGTTTCCGAATCGGCGCCAACCGATTGTGCGTGCTTCTGGTGTAATGTTTCAGTAGTATCTACGAAAGGAGCCCGTCTTGGTGAATCAGGGCATTCGATTGTAGCGCACAACTTGTACGTCTGCGCATCGTATGGGCTCAGCAGACAGCACCAGACTACAAATAAAAAATCATGAAGATAACAGCGAATGCCGAATATAGCAAAATAATACAATAATAACTAATAGGCACTTGTTGACAGCTCCTGCAACAATATCAGTCTGTCCGACAGAATTATCAGCTCTGAAATAAGCCATCATAAAAACAGGGGTTCCACGAAAACAGACCCAGAGAGAAAATAACTGGGCGTCTATGAAAAAGCAATAACAGAGCGTATTTATTTAATTATTAGGAAATGGTGGCCGAACAAGACAAGGTGAGAAAATTGGCGCTTATTACAAACGCGGCCAATAGTGATTCTGTAAAGTGAAAGAAAAATATTTGTTTGTTTGCTGCATGTAATACTATTCAAAAGGCGCCCTTGGTGGTGACTCGTGAATAACACTGTCTGGAGTAACACATGAAACTGGAGTATCTTACCCTCTGGTGCAGTGAAAACAGAGCTTGTGTCGACGCCGCCTGTTCGTCGTGAGAGGAATGCCACGGATATCGCTACCACAGAAAAGAGTAAGGATAATTTGACAGGGTCTCTTTGCATCGTGGATTGTTGTCAGCAATTTTGTTATTAGCAGTGCAGCAATACTTTTGCTGTTAAATTAATGCAGCGTTCAAAACGCACAGCCGTCTGTTAGAGCAGCTTTGGTGGGATCGCCTTCAGGCAGTTTATCTGCATTCGATGCCGGTACTTCCGTGTCTGTGTATCACTCCAATAATTACAGCAGAATTAAATGTACTTGAATTAGGCTGAATACGGCAGGCATATCATGGTAAGATGGCGAACATGCACTGCAACGCTGTACGTAGTTTTGAGTACGACAGATCTTCCCACCTCTCGTCGCCGGGGTCTGTGGCATCTGTCATCGGCTTCGACATGACATGTACCTACATGTCATACCGACGTTTATTATATACAGTTTTATATTATCTACATGTCGTAACGACATGTTGTGCAGCCGTCGTATCTGTGGTATAGTAAGTGTAGTGGACATGATGCCACGAGAATCTGTTATGTGCTGTGACCTCTGTGTGTTGCAATTGTCCGTCTGGCATGGCAACTGCGATAGCTGTAATGCCCTTGTAGTCCTGTTGACAACAATCAGTTGGATATGTGCGCCCTCAGTGGCGGGTTAACATTAAAGATACAGTACGTATCACCGCCACCTTCAAGTCTTGACAGTATCGCTGACGACATGCAACCGTTACAAGGTATAACGAAAAGCTGCAGTAACTGCGGTACACTATTTCTAAGATATCACTGTGAGCCGTATGAACTCACGCAAAGATTGTCTGTTTCAGGCTAGAATCCATATGACTTGCTAGTTTATCTGCACTTGGAAGCTTGGATACCCGAGGATCTAATTCCCGCTTGATCCAAGATGATCATTACACCGTAGCCCGTCTCATTTAAACGGACACTGCTCGTAAGAAAAGTGTCGTTACCGTATACAAGCGAATGAAGTGAGCTGCTACAGTAAGCTGAATTCGGTGCTATGTACCGGGCCAAATCCCTTAAGACGCATAAAAGGGATTTAATAGGTGCCGCGAAGTTCCATAAATAGAATATCAGTCTACCGATTGCTTCAGTTATTTATTGAAATTCACAAGCATTTCGTGCTTATGCCGTTGTGCGGAAATGTACCTGTACAAAGGCTGTAGCTATTAACTTTTCATAATGGGTACACGATGGAGCCGCACCGCCAGTCCATACCAAGCTGCTTTTGTCCCATGTTTACAGTCGAGTGCGTCTTGATATGGACTGGTACTATGCGGTACCAAAGAAGCCGTCCTTTGGAACCACACCACGAATCACGTTTAAATGGTAAAATCGATTATTTAGCTGGTCGGTACCGTACAAAATATTTGAGTAAGTTGTAGTCTACGCCAAAAACTTCTATTGGTCAACCATGAAAAGACTTTCATGCAGTCAGTCAGTTTCGTGTAAATTCGCTAAATATATAACATATCAGGCACTTGGCGAATTTTCTTACTATTATTCTTGCGATTTGGTTTTCGAAGGTCGACGAGATGGTAACGAGTGCCACATCACTGTCGAATGTCTTCGTGTAATGCACGATACTGAATATATAATAATAAACCGATCATCGATTTTGAAAAGCTGCTTTGCTAGCTACAGTAGGTAGATATTTCGTCGCTGTACTTTATTGATCGGCAGATTCGGCACAGAGTTTCGTCATGACTTGAAAGAGATGGTGACACCAGGTGATGCTCGGTGTATACCAATAAAGTACTTCTCCTCTTAGAAACCAGATCAAGGCAAAAATAAGGACAAATTTAGTCGGCTGATTGGCTAGTGTCGATATCAATAAACAGAGTAACATTGGCACGATACCGGCCGGGAGGCAGTTGACTGCCTGGGATTATACCACGAAGGACCACAGGGACTATCAGTGTTAACGTCGGCACAGTAGTGTTCGTGGGCACCGTTGTCGTTGTCGGGAAACGAGCCTTACGTTTCCGCGATTTTGAGACTACTGTAGTGGACGTTTTCGTAACGGCATCAACCCACTGCGCCTGCTTATCCGGGAAAGCTTTCGTGGTAGCAGGGGAAAGAGCCGTTGTCTGTTCAGCATGACAGTCGATTTTATCGCACTTCCGGTATGTCTTTGCATCTTCCTCGCTCAACAAGCAGCAAGACTACAAAGAGTACAATAATTACGGAGACTACTTCGTTAATAATAGCAGTCAGTACTCTGTACTACAACTTTTGCAAAGAAAACCGCCTAATAAAAACGATGGTTAATCTGTTTCAGTTATGACGTTTTTACTCTAGTTTCTGAGTTATTAGAGCAATTTACTCTGTAAGAAAATGTTATAGCACCTCACCTTCTGGTCGAGCAAAGGGATCATCCAAGCTGAACGTTTTTCTGGGCAAGACTGCCACGAGTATCAGGGAAAAGAGTATGGATGTTTTGCGAGGGTTTCTTTGCATTTTGACTCATACGTTTTCTTCTAATGTTAACCGCAACATTCAATACCGTTGTGTTTAAACCTTCCAAATATGCTGACACAGCGCCTAACTTCACAATGTAATACCGGTGTGTCAGAGCAGCCGAATTTATTCGGCTTCAGGCGAAAGCATCTGCATTCGATGACGTTACTTCCGTGTCTGTAAAATTAATAATAACTGCAGGATTATTTCTGGATTGCTTAGTAAGAACATAGCCGTCTTGATTTACTTCAGCGTTTAAAGACAAAACGTTTTGCTAGTAACTGGGATTTGCAACAGTACAGTCATAAAACTAATGTCACGATTTTTGTAAATGTGCGAGTAGATACGAGTACTGCATAAATCAGTACATCAATCAGTACTCGTACTACTCGTCGAGTCGTCAGTATGATTTATGCAGTACTCGTACTTGAATACTGTATAAATCAATCGGCCAGTGTTCTTGTAAGGTTACAGTATGTAGATCACAAAACATTTTGCATTCACGCTGCATGCTTCGCCCTCATTAAACTTCTAGTGTTAGCAAGGTTCAGCGTACCGATAACTCGCCGTGGAAAAACGCAACAACTATGGCACAATTAAGTGCCTCAAAAATATCAGTACCGACAACCTCGGACTGCATACGTTTTTAGCTGCCGTCGCGCTCGCGCCAGACGACATGAACGTTACCTTTTCCCGATGCAGCCGCGTGTGTAGCAGCGAAGAAATAGCTTATCGATAGCTTATCGCGGTAATGAACGCCAGACACGCGCCATCCTTCTGCGTCTCGCCTTTCCTCTTAGCCCAAGATGATGAGCTATAACGGGCAACGGAACCGGCTGATACTGCTCGAAATATTGCTAACCCAACGACTGAAGATACCACAGGAAATACAACGCTATATATACAGAACCGCTCGTACAGGAACAGGAAATACAAGAGGCGGGACAACCAAGCACATACTCGTACATACTAATACATGAGACAGGAATCCCCGTTACACTCCCCTCTTACCAAACTGAAAACAGAATGTTTTCAGGAACAACAAACAAAAACATATACAAAAGAAAATTCAAAGCTTGCAAAACATTAGAGAAATCACGATCAGATTTTTTGGGAGTACAAACGTAGATTTAGTTCGAAAACATTAGTAATAAATTAAGAGGTAAATAGGGCAAATATGATCCGAATTCCGAAGCGTTCCACGTAGGACGATAGTTACTGTATCCGTCCGGTTCCACGTACGACGTTAATTGTTGTATCCGTCCGACGATCCATCCGACGTTAAAGAATGACCACTTAGTCCATGCAGACATGCGACATCGAGGTTCATAATGGTCTTGGGAAAGGAAGTGTAATATCGATGTCCACGACGTCAGTACACCAGTTGAAAATCATTACAAACTTCTGGTTCTGAAAAACTTGAACGCACATTGACGCAACCCTACTTATATTTACAAATGCTTTTATAATTTTCAGATAACGCGCTAATTTAATTTAACGATTCAGTTGTTGAAAATTGCCGCAAATACAAATCAAATATTCCAGAAACGCCACCTTCAAAATAAACCTTGCGACAATCTTTCGGTCAATGAAGTATATAGTAGTTCGGTCAATGGCGTAATATTGCGACAATGACGCATGAAGGACAATGACTGGAGCGAGATAAGAAGACAATGCGGATGAGATGGGGAGAGACAAAGGCACGAGAGCAATACTACGTAAAGCGAGCGCATTACAATGGGGTGAATTCGAGTGATGAGTGCAAGACAGAGTTATGAGGATCAGCAGTGCAGACAGGATGATAGGGGCAAGAGAGAACCTGTGCTCTGTTTGTATGAAGTGATGCGACGGGGATGTATGGATACATGAGAACTGGTGAGTGTACAAGAGAAAAGATAGAGCGGGGAGAGAATCGGGCCAAAGTTACTTTCCTAATAAAATCAAGAGGTGCTTCATCGGGCCAAATGGAAAATGAATATCCAGCGAATGCAATGATCTTCCCTGTTCTGGCTATACAGAATTGCTGAGAATAGTACGACCGGCTAAAAAAGATAATCGACTGGCAAAACCAAGATTAAAAAAAAGGAAAATAGGTGACAAGATGTGACACATGTTTGGCTGCTAATAAAATTATAATAAGAAATAACAAAAGAGTGGCAAGAAATAACAAAAGATGCATACTGTTAATATTACGGAAGTGGCAGTACTATCTGTTAAGATTCTGTTCTTGAATTATTGAAAAGATGTACTTACGCCTTTACACTATGACATATAAATTAACGAAACAAGTACAAAAAGATTAAATCACGTCGAGAAATGTACTGTCGTAATCTGCTGCTTTACAAAAAAATTATTCGCTAACCAGAGTTAAGTCCAAACCAATATCATCAGAACAACAAACAATGCATGACTTCAGAACAAAAACTTTGTTATACCCGTACTAAGGAAGGGACACCCATTTTTCCAATACCGCGATATGCGCACGAAATATACATTTTTTTTTAAAAACAAATTTCACGTTTTAAAATAAACAAAATACTTACCGTCAGAAGCACTGTGCAGCAGTGATGATGGTAGACTACCAACAGGCGAGCTCGACCGGTGGAACACAAGTTTGCTATTGAGCATGAAGCAGTTTTTTTTTTTTAATTACGCGACTTTCCAAACAATTCATCATTAAAATCGTCAGATGTTTAGGGCTTGATTGAAAGAATTAAACCAACAGGGACCGTTTATAGGCGCACCTGGATGACGACACGATTACAATAGAGACAGAGGGCACGGACAAGGGCAGGCGTTTATAGCCGTGGCCCGTCTATATGGTCGAAAATTAGGTCACGACGCAACGAAACAAGGATGGGCGTTTATAGCACGCACCCGTATATGAGCGAATATAAATAGATTTGCTCGTGCAAAAGCCCTTTTCCATAAATTTTCAGTGATCTTCTTAATTTCGTAGATCTACTTTAATTTCATTTTGCGTAATTAGCGTAATTCGGTTTAACACAAATACTTACTTGAGCTGCCGTGGTACACAGTGGTGATCAAGCTGCGTCTTCTGTTCGGCGGAATTATTATTCAAATTAATGCGCATTACTGTTACCATAAACTTTGCACAACCTTAAAACTGAACCAATCAATTTTTCTCTTTGCAGTCGAAGCAAACATTCATAATTGTCTGTTACCAAAATCAATGCGCATATTGCAGTACTACCACATAACCGCACCAGTTAATGGAATTTCGAATAATAGTTCATGTTTTTTGTGCCAAGCATGCCGTCATGTGTTGTGAACGCTGACATTTAGATTTAGGATCTTATTTTCGTGGAATGCGATAAGTTGGAATTTATTCTTAACTTTAAATGATGGTACATCTGGTTTTAGTGATTTTATTGAAAATTTTATAATTTAAGTTGACATTAACGATCTCTGGCTGCCCAAAAGGAGACGACAACATCTGGCGTTTTAAGTCATTAGCCGAACCAGCGGCGGAAAATTAATGATAGATAAGATTTAAGCGGTGCTGCGCATATGCAATAACAATTTAAATATATCCCAAATTCATTTCTGCACATTACATTGAGATAAACCATTACCGTTACCATCGCGAGGCTTTTCACATCTGGCCATCATCAAACAAATATTCAGCGAATCAGCGCTGTCAACCTCAAAATTTTCTCACTTATCTGCCCTTTTCTCAATAACAATAAATACTGCTGCAGCCTTCAAAATCAACGGGCAGGCATCATTAATAACTCAGTACAATAATATAATATTAACAAAATTTTCAAAGAGCACTTTAGTTTACAAAACCGAAACAAATTTTCACGTACGAACGACAATTAGACCAGAAAAGTTAAATCTGCCATCTCGAATACGCCGGTTGTGCACTACCGGTGTCCTGAGATTCTGCAGACCTAAACTGTTGCGCCTGAGATGGTAATTTACCGGATGTGTTAAAGTCAGTTGCTGCGTTGTTGGTGGATGCTGTGCTGCACCGAATGACATCGGATAACGATCTTCAGAATCTTGTTCTGCCTGTGCATACTGTGCCTGCGTAGAGTGGCCAGCTCCAAACGGGCAAGCATACGAAAGATGATCATAGTTACCGCAATTAAAGCATCCATTGTCTTGGCTTGGCGCATCTGTGAGTCGAAGGGTTGACTGGTTCGCATTACCCGTTAAGTAATTCTGAGAAAGATCGTAACTGCCCTGTGATTCGTTATTCTCCTGTAAACACTTTATTTGTTCAGCAAGATGCTTTAGTCTTTCATCCAAACCTTTCATCAGGTTATGAGCGACAATCTCTATCTGATTAGAGGTAGGCGCTGTCGGTTGGCTGTATAGCGACAAAAGATTTGACTGATCTGCAACATTATTGAACGCCTGATATGAAGAATTTTGATTCTGCATCGCGAGCTTGTATTGTTGCTTAACGGACACATCACGTAAACGATTGAAAAATCGGCTACGGTTCTGGGGCTGTTAGTCACGAATGCCGGTTTAAATTCAAGGGCAAGGCTTCGAAGAGACGAACTGTTTTTTCTGCTTCGGTAGCTGCGGGATTACTGGCTTCCACGTAATCAAGAACACGATGGACAAAAGTACGAGGATCTGTAAATGCTAATGTACGACAACCTTCATTCATAAGATCAAGTTCAAAACGAGTTTTTCCGAAAGCTGTTAAAAAATGAGATCGAAGGTCTGGCCATGTGATACCTGCTAGTTCTGCGGTATACCAGCGAAGAGCGTTATTCCGCAAACAGAGCGCAAAATGTTGGATTCTGTTAGCTGGTGTGAAGTTATTAGCAACGGCCATCGTCTCAAACTGTGTTAAAAAGTCCTGAGCGTCTTCGTAAGAAAAACCACCAAACTTCGGCAAATCACCCATTTCGAGAGATGTTATACGGGTAACTGCAGCGGCATTCTGGTTATTCAAAAAATTCAATAAATTCTGATGTGCAGTAGCGTTATTCTGTAGGCTTTGCTGTAAAGCTGCATTCTGCTGAGCGGAAGCGGCATTAACGGTGTTAAGAATATTCTGCAGTGCTTGCGGGTCTAGAGCCATGATCCTGACTTGCTGGTAATTAGTACTTATTATTGCAAACAGCCTGCTAACTGCGGAAAGCTGACTATACGATCGTTAATTAATTACTTAAAAATGGCGCGTTACGGAATTCGAAAATGGTATTAGGATCGGTAACAGTTGAAATTGTTCTTTTGAAAAAAAATTGGACGTGATACATAAAGACTTACCTGTTGAAACAGGAGGCGGAGGGGTAGCGGTGGTAAAGTTAAAGGGCACTGTTCAACAGGGAGGCGGAGGGTAGCGGTGGTAAAAGTTAAAGGGCACTGAAACTGTCGACTTGAAAAAATTTCGTTCTCGGTATGCGACTCCAAGTATAACGGGCAACGGAACCGGCTGATACTGCTCGAAATATTGCTAACCCAACGACTGAAGATACCACAGGAAATACAACGCTATATATAGAACCGCTCGTACAGGAACAGGAAATACAAGAGGCGGGACAACCAAGCACATACTCGTACATACTAATACATGAGACAGGAATCCCCGTTACAGAGCCCCAACAGGAAATGAGGCGGGACAACCAAGCACATACTCGTACATACTAATACATGAGACAGGAATCCTCCGTTACAAGCCCATCGCAGACGAGCAGGCAATGTTCTTAATAATATTGTTATTAAAAAACGTTCGGAATGGGCTCCAAGATTAGAATTTACACCCACGGCCAATCCCTTCCAAGTCGGGTTAATCCACAGACTGACTAGCCCAACTTCAAACGGACTGGCTATGGGTGTTCAAAATGACCACCGTGAGTCGCCAGGACTGTTCATTTATTGCGAGCTTATAAAAGGCTTCTTTAACGTTAACGCAGGCAATAAATCAATATGTACCTGGCCAACGAGACACGGCCTGACGAAGACTCTATTCACAAAACGTACTGTAATCGTCTACTTTGTTGCTTCAAATCAATTTGGCGATGATTTTACACACAAGTCGCCGCTCGGTACTGTGATTTATATAGGCAGACAGCACGTACAATACCATGATCAAAGATGTAGGTGGATAAACTAGACAATCAGCTCAGCGGAATTGCTAGGGGCAAATTATGGAGTACAAGAAGTTAAAGCACGCGCTTCTATCGTAACAGTTTTTTTGTTACAATCGACTGATAGTGGCTGTTTTACCAGCTGATGAAGTGTAATAAATCCTTAGTGGCTAGCAGAACATTTTCATACGCAAAACTTAAACGGTCGATCCATCAAGATTTTTGCATTTTTCGGGGTCGAACATTTTCATCCGACTGATTAACTGCCGCTGAATACCTTTGCGACAAATAGCCGTCAAACACTAGATCCCAGAAAAAAGCTTTTGCATTTTTTAAAAAAGCATCAGATGATGATTGCATAATAGAAGCGTCTGTTGAACTCGCCTTTGCAAAGTGGTTAAGGCTTTAAATATCTCGGCTGCCTTGCGGTTTAATAAAATAATCTAATTTAGCGATGCCTTTAAAATCAAAAAATTCTGAAGGGGGTTGTGGCGTGCTGTTGAATTATTCTTCAAAATTAATGAGAGCTGCGCAACATGGGTACTGGTACTTCATAGTTCATAATTACATATATCAGTCCAGTTAACATAATACTGCAAATATCTGTTTACAAAAACGAAACAAAAAGTACTACAAAGCCAGTTTGCAAAAAAACACCAATTAATTTTTCGGGGCATTATTTAAACTCCATTTCTCGAAAAAATCCACGACAACCGCTGCTGTCCGTATTCTTTCCATCCTTACTCGGCCAACAGTGTCCGAGTTTATGTACCTTGTAATGCTGCACAACATCCGTGAATCCCTTGCACGAATACTTTGTCACATCATAACCGGCCAGGTCCTTCTTTACTCCATCCTTTCGGCTGCATCCATCCCGCTCAGCCCACCACTGCACCCACTTAGCAATATTTGGCACCGGACCGCCGTTCGCCGCAGCATCCCCGTGATACTTGCTCGTGGCATCCGCTTCGCCATGGGCCTCCAGGATCGCCCGCTTCTTTGGACACCCACTCAACTTGTTGTCGGTGTAGAGCGCCGCCGCCGCCATGCCGAACGCCGCAAACCGGTCGCCGTGATCTGAGCATGCCAGGGTGTCAACGAACCCGCCACCGTTGCTTTTACCCGACGCGTAAATCCGATTGGGATCAATGCAGTAGCTCGATTCGATATGGGCGACGAGATCCGTGACGAACTGGAGATCACTAACCTTTGGATCGGCATAGGATGCGCCTTGCCAGGCTTTCTTGATCCCGGCAGGATACACGACGACGTACTCTTTGCCTTTGGGATTAGTGTAGTACATGGAATTCTCATATTGTTCTTCCGGGGTTGCGCCACGTCCGTGGAAGTCGAGGATTAAAGGTCGCCGTTTGTTATCGTCGGTGTTGTAGCTCAAAGGAACGTTGACGGCGTAGGTTCGTTCGCGGTTGCCAGACACGATGTGGTTGTTGTTGATGAAGCCGGCTTTATGGGATTTTCCACAGCCAGATTGACGATCAGTGGATTTTCGTGCACGTACATTGATGGCATACAAATCCGAACACATTATCGCGATGATTAGTATGGTCTGCATTCTTTGGAGATGTTGACAAATCCGGACAAACACAAACGGAAGGAAAAAAGTTCTTAAAGTTTGTATATTAAGACGAACTGTGGTTGTGTGTTTAAATGATGACAACGCAGAAATTGCCGCAGACTTTTACGATGCTGTTTGCGCTAATCGAAACAAAATTTACAGGCAATAAAATCTGCTGCTGCTAGGCTTCTAGTATCGCTTGAATTATTTCTCGTTTGATATACGGATTCTTCGTAAAGACTTAGTGTTGAGTCAATCGGCCAAGAATTTTGTTTGTACAAAGTTTCAGCATGTACAGTAAGTTGTACCTGTAAGTCCTGTAACGGATGCATCGCTTGCTCACGGTTTACCGTACATGGCTGACTGAACAGGCAAAAGTTTGCTGTTCGTTTAACCATATTATGCGTAAACGTAGTGGCTTTTTCCACTCCAAATGGCGAGAGCTAAATTTACGGTTCTTTTAACTAGTTCTTCCGAAAAGCCCGTAAAGAGAAATTCTCGAAAGCATATCCGTTTTTTCTACGATGTTCTGCAAGCAGTTAAGTTTATTTCGGTTCCTTTGCGGTCGGAGACATTGAGTTCGATGCAAAAACAAATAATAAACAAAGTTTTACTAGCAGGAACTTACTGCCATCGAAGCAAATTTAGCTGTATTGAAGAATATACGAATGGCTTGAACAATCACAGCAATTATAATGCGGTTATATAGATGTAGGCATCTGTTTTTCCCTGAAAAACATGGATTAAGAAAACGCGGATGGATGATTGATGTGCCCCATAAACAGAATTGTGTTGGTGCTGTTGTGGCGAAGGATAAAATAAATGGCCGGTCTGCAATGAATTTTGCTTCTCGAAAGCTGTCATCACGACCCATGAGATCCATTACTACCACAGTCGCTGCCCCGGCTTCGGTTCCTTCCTCGTTAACATCTGTAATCAGATTGTACCGGAATACATGGACAGTAATCCCGTCAACCTGGCTGGGGAAAACACTGAACATGTTCGGTATCAGTTTCTGCTTCTCAGGGCGCATAAGGTTACTTTAACAGGCGCGTACATACAGTATTTGAAATTGTTTGAGAATTCTCATCAAATCGTTCTCTATTTCTGGCCCTGGGGAAATCAGTTTCCCATGTATTTGTATTAAAGTTCTACAAAGATCAAACCAGGGCACCGTCACCGATTCTTCAGTCAGAAAAATTTTAGTTTTTATTTCAGGATGACGAAGAAATCTTAGAGAACAAAAAAAGGCTATTTTCATCTGCCGTGGTCCAGAGGGTGTGGCCAAACAGTTCCTTATTCCTTCAGTCATGTCTTATACCTAGTTACGTTAGAAATAAGGTAAGGTAGAGTTTTCAAATTTCGCTCTACTTCCGGCTCCTCATTAGCAGAGTGGCTCCATCACGCCAGTATACTGCTTTAGAATTCGTTTATGTACTGTGAAAAAAATTGAACGCATGAAAAGTGGGAAAGGTTTTACACTCATTAAAAAAACTGACGTGTTCTCAAAACTCATTCTTAGAAAACGTCGGAAACGCTTATTTTTTAAGTGGTGGCATTGCCAGTCGTAAGTTTATCACTTTTCTATTGCCAGTACATAGCATTTTTCTACCCTATAGAATCGGGTGAAACTCGAGTAAATTTCAGGTACCGGTGAATAAGGACTACCGAGCAGCGAGTACAGTCAGCATACAGTAAATTAGCCTGCTTGCGTATGAAGTAGCCTCGCATTATTGAGTAATAACGTACGAAGCAGTGCCTTTATCACTTTTTAAGTTTTTGTGACCACGCCCTGTTGACCACAGGAGATGAAACTGGCTTTTCAATATACCCTAAGGTTACTCCGTTATTTTGCAAAAATGAAAGTTTTCTTAGTTACTGTAATGTGCCAAGCCAAATGATTTTACCGGCGCGACGAACAGAAAAATGCAACGTAAATCGAACTTGTGTGAGTGTTACTGTAATCAAAGTTGTTAGTTGTTACACAGTGCCAGACCAGAATTTTTAAAAAGAACAGTAATAGAAATGTCATTCTGTTCTTAAGATCCCACGTACCAATGACGGCCGTTTGCTTCATCTTGCTTATATGCAACGGCATTCCGGATATTCCTAAAAAGTTGGCATCCTTTCCAAATGCATTGGGCATTCCCAACTCCTCCAGCATGGTGCGCATATCCAGATTCTCTTCGATGCGAAATTTTGGCAGCTGAATGGTAACGGCCCGCACACTATACATTCCTTGTGATGGCATCGAGCAGTTTCCGGTGTCAGCAGATTTTGTAATTCGTCTAAAGTGCGATTCGATGGTTTGCCGAAGAGCTTCTTTTTTTGCCGGATAATATAAAGAACGCACTGCAGAAACCGTTAAAATACGGTAGTTCCAGAAACTGCGCTCCGTGGCAGTGCTTCGCTTTCGCCATAATTGCATTTCAGAAGGACGCGCATGGTCTCCGCCATAATTACTAACCCCGTTGCCGTGGTGAAGGGTCTCTTTGCAGTGTGTTTTTCGTTGAACGGTTGGCGCCAGCTGCTCCTAAAGTAAAGTGCGTTGACCAATATCAAGCGGGTGAGGGATGACAAGTCGTCGAGTTCGACGGCTGTTGGCACTTTTTCCAATGTGCGGCTTGCAACGAACGCGTTAACCTGTCGAACAGCTTCGTCGGGGTCATTGCAGATAGGAACGGATTCACACACTGCACTGAACAGTGTCTTCAAATCTATTCTATACTGCGGGTTCACGGTGAAGCTATCCTCGATAAAGCAGCCGTTAGCCATGTGGAATTTGTAGTTTTCGGGAGATTTGTCGTCTTCATCGTCGGAATCTAGGGACAGTGGTCCGTAACTGTACAGTTCAAAATTCCCTCAGCTGCAGTACTAGTTAGGTTCATTTAGAGCAGTAATGCTGGGCACCGCATCTGCTCCAACGACAAGTCAATCTTTAAAACTAAAGTAAGGTTGGCAGAGAAATTCTAAAATCAAAGATTCACAGTCCATGTAATATTTATGAACGACTCAATAGTTCTGCTTAGTACTATCACCTTCTTGGTTTCTTCACGCGCGCGTGTAGCCGGCAGGAAGGTTGACGGGTTGATGGTTGACGTTCAATGAAGGTCATCAACCTTTCTGCCAGACCTCGTCAACCTTTCCCTAAAGGTCATCAACCTTTCTGCCAGACCTCGTCAACCTTTCTCTAAAGGTCATCATCCTTTTTGCCCGAGCTCATCATCGTTTCTCTAAAGGTTGTTAACCTTTCTGCTGAAGGGCATCAATCTTTCTCTAAAGGTCGTCAACCTTTCTGCTGAAGGCTTCGTCTTTTAACAGAAGTCGTGCACATGTTTTGCTAAAAACGCAGCACGTTTTGGCTAAACGTTTATTGTTACTGCGTTATAAAAAAATTATTATTTCGGTATTTCATTTCGACAAACTGTTGTTTCGTTTGCTTAATATGCAAAATGGATATAAGGGTAAGGCTACCAAGTATCATCCTGGCGTCTTAGCTGATTACGCACCAGTATCCGGCAGGAAGGTGGACGGGTTGATGGATGACTTTGTAAACCGAGGAAGGTAGATTGAAGAATGGTGGGCAGACAATGAAATCGCATCCACCTCCCTGCTGAAGCCAGGCAGAATGTTGGACGACTCATCCACAGAATCAGCCCAAGCGCGTTCACCTTTTCTGCCAAATCATTGTTGGTTTCAACTGATCCAACAATGATGCCATTGTTTGCATTCTGGCCCATTGTGAGATGAGTGCTTGCCGCCACTTCTTCGGCAGAAAAGTAGACGCAGACATGTCAATCTATCGCTCTGCCTGTACAGCTTATAATTATAATACCTAGGGTAGTCGTTTTCTCATATCCCGAATGAATTATTTATTTCGGATATTTAAACGGAACGTTTACTAGGTACTTGAGATGTACGAGGAGCAAATTATTTACTAGAAACAAATTATTTAGGCTTGCCAGGCACCTACTCAGCTGACTAATTAGTTTTTAGTAAATATTTTGTTTTCTCGCACAACGCAATGGTTAACTTTCAGTTTAAATTCCCGAAATGTGCACAATTCAATTTGGATATAGAAAAACGACTAATATGGTACAGAAACTGTACAAGTAGAACAATAGACATATCTACGTCCACCTCTCTGCTAGAGCAGTGACGGCATGCATTGATCTCACAAAGGGCCTGAATGCACACAATGGCGTCATTGTTCGATCAGTTAAAGCCGGCAATAATACGGCAAACAGACAGACGCGCTCCGGCAGATTGGTGGATGCGATTTTATTGTAAGTCACCTATCCTTAGTGCGGGTTAAGGACGTTCAATGAAGGTAATCTACTTTTCTGCAAAGGCAATCAACCATTCCGCCAAGGTCAGCAACCTTTCCGTAAAGGGCATCAAGCTTTTTGAAAGGTCATCAACCTTTTTTTAAAGGTCATCCACTAATCTACTGGCGGCATCCATTGATGGGTATGAGGCCATTGTACTCCTTTTATTGTTTCATTGTGAGTAACACCACTGAATATGACTGTCTCGTGTACTCTCGGCTGTATGAATGATAAATATTTGCTTACACATTAAGCCTGCTGCTTGTATGTTTGATTAAACAAGCAGAATGGTTTTTCTGATGCAAGAACCAAACTAAATATCAGTGATCAATGGTGCAGTACTTCGATCAAAGAATGCCGTCATTTGTTCCGCAGACATCACTGTTATCGTCAGTTCGAGGCGGGTTCAGTGAATCACTTCGCTGGCTTAGTCAACATCCAGGCCAAGTGTTTATGAAAACCATTAATTTGCTTTTCAACGAGCGAGAGGAGCGATAAGCAAAATGAACTACAATGGGTGCATTGTCAGGGTGGGTGCATGGTACGTCAGTTCTCGGAGTAAGAGATGCCGTCGGCAGATTCGTGGATAACCTCTGGCAGAAAATTGGGTGTCCTCTCCAGTAAGCAGATGACCTCTGGCTAAAAGTAAACAACCTTTCCAAAAATGTTGATAATTCTCGGCAGAAATGTGGATTACTTCTGGTGGAAAGGTTGATGACCTTTAGAGAAAGGTTGATGAGCTCTGGCAGAAAAGTTGATGAGCTCTGTCAGAAAGGTTGACGACCTTTAGAGAAAGGTTGACGAGGTCTGGCAGAAAGGTTGATGACCTTTAGAGAAAGGTTGACGACCTTCATTGAACGTCAACCATCAACCCGTCAACCTTCCTGCCGGCTACACGCGCGCAGACGAATCGTGTGCGAAATCTGTATGACACGGCATTGGGAATTATATCGTGGGATCCGTGGCCTTTCGAAGCTGGCACATTGTTTACCTTTCCGGTGAGGAAGTTAAATAGTTGAATCATACTTTTTGTCATCCACTTATCCGCGTCTCATTTGCAAGTACAGATAGTATGTGGCGTATATACAATACGAGAATTTTCCTCGATTTAACCTTTAAAAAATCCCTTTTAAAAGCACACTACGTACTACAGCGTACTACAATTAGATAGCTTGCTTTGCAGTTTTCTTTTAAATTTCAGAAATTAGAAATAGTAACTGCTAAGTATATGAAAAATATAATCATTATTATCATTGAGAAGGAAAAGAGAAAGAAGCGACAGCACCTGCATTGCATGACTGCTGGAAAAGAAGTTCGTCCTGGAATCTTTGTAATGAAATTAGTACTACTGTACGAAAAAAAACATGCCTTTGCAATAGTCGTCACCATCTTCGGTTTCCTGAGCCTTGATTTGCTTTAAACAAGATGCCAAATCGTCGAAAGTATAATTTGAGTTGAAACCCAGCAAATTTGTTATCTCTTTCTTCGTGTCCGCTCTCGAGCCAATATACGCCATTAGTAAAGCAATCTCGGTCGAGAAAGGCGAAAACAGTAAATTATCGGTACACGGGCATTTTTTATATATGTATTTATAAGCCATTAAGCCAAAATGCAAACGATCCGAAGAAATCAGTGGCGATGCCATAATGCCAAATTTCAGAAATGATGAATTGACAAAGATCAGGATAACGCGTATATGTACAGGGTACACAGACGAGCGAATAAGCTAAGTCTGAGCGTTAGAGGCGGCTCGCAATCTGACTCATTACAGCAAACGGATCGATATTTACAGCGCTCTCGATTTCTACCCCCGGCATGCCACTACAGTACTGCGACTACTTAGTTAAACGTAAACCGGCTAGTATAATTTTGTACTATTTCATGCAATGGAAGAATCTGAACGATCATTATTATAACGCTCAAGGAGAAATGATTTTCAGGCGGCTCTCGTTGCAACACATACAGTATTGCTCCGGGTCCGCTTAATCGCGGCCAGGTCAATTTTATTAACTCAAAATATACATTGAAACACTGCTGTTCGGCTCGCACTATCATTCAATGATCAGCACATTAATTACCGTTTATTACGTCAGGCGGAGAAAAAAATAATTTGTAATCAAAGGCAATGAGAAGATTGCGCTGGGGTCCTTAAACTACAGTCTGTAGGTATACTTCTTCTACAGAACTTACAGTACTTCTACAGAAAATGCGATAATGCCTCAGCAAAAGATAACCGTGCCGTTTATGGCCGCTTGTTGTTATTAGAATTTAGGGGCATACTGATTATAAATTTATATTTATGAACCATGGCTTGAAAACAAGCGAAACTCGGCCATTGTACGGTTATCTTATCATTAGCAACAATTTGCTAAAGATATGAAGAAAGTAGAATGGTGCTTGTGGAGCTACTTTCGTTTCTGCGTATTCTCCACGCTGAAATAAGCAGTAGAATAACTGTGCGTATAAATGTTGACAGGACTTTGACAGTATGCGAAATAAATGTCGCCTTGTACGGTATGCGCAAAATCAAATACTTTAGCCAATTCTGCCCAGGAACTTGGATGCGTGGCGTGAGTACACCCGGCGTCCGTCTGCATTTCGATGCTTAAAATCTGGAGTTCCTGCTTCCGCCTGACCCGTGATTACCAACCCGAGATCAACCCCCAACCCGTCCATGATAAGAACTGCTTTTGAGCAGGATATTATTTCCGTACAACAATGCCGTAATGAGCTGGAAGAATAACATTGCCGCCTTCAGTCAACCCCTTTCAAGTCGGTATAATCCACAAACTGATTAGTCCCACTTGAAACGGACTGACCATAGGTGGCTA
The DNA here is from genome assembly GCF_019649055.1 of Paramacrobiotus metropolitanus. NCBI lineage: Eukaryota > Metazoa > Tardigrada > Eutardigrada > Parachela > Macrobiotidae > Paramacrobiotus > Paramacrobiotus metropolitanus. The sequence continues at coordinate 546,100 of NW_026570266.1, read as the reverse complement.
GAACGACCACCAAAAGTCGCCAGACGACTGCTGTTGTAATGCGAGCCTAAATAAGGCTTGAATGCACCGTCTAGCGCCGGCGCAGTCAATAATCAAAATTTAATACACTGCACAAGGCACGAACGAACACAGCCGGAATGTAGCAGTATGTATTTATATAAATACTCAGGAAGTCGGTGGCATCTCTTCAATCTTTTAATCAGTTTAATGTTCTGAAACGTGGTTTATCGTGAGGAGAACCTAACCCTGCGATAATGGAAGTAATTGATATTGTAGATAATGCAGATAGTGCTAATGCATTTGTATATAATGGTATCATTTCACATATAATCGTCGATATTGTGACTTAGGTATATACTGTAACTTGTAAGTTAGCTTGAGTTGTGTGTACAGAACACGCACGGTACAACATCCAGCCATAAGTAAGTACACAAACTACTCGCCAGGGCCCGGTCACCGGCTCCCGGCTCCGAAAAGTTTGATTTTCTGCAGGAAGACAGAGTAACCCTTGGGTATACTTAAAAAAATATTTTCATCGGCCATGGTTAAGTGGGCGTGGCTAAACTAAATTCCTTTGGCCTTAATTGACGATTCTCGCCCGGATGGCGCCCTGTGGCGGTTGGGAGCCGTACGCTTAAGCTACGCCGGGAAGTGATCGTAGGCCCATACAACAGGTGCTCATTCCGGCACTTTTTAAACAGCTCACGTTTGCAAACTATGCTGTTTGTTAATTGGGTAGATACAGAAAAATTTACAGAAAATCATCCTCTATAAACGAGGCGACAAATGTGTGATAAAAATATTTACAGTTTTCTAAAATTAAGCGGCAGTGCTCTGGCCACGGTATTACACCACCGCCCATATGACAGCGTACGAGCAGAAACACGAGAAGGTAACGAGTGCCACATCATGGCTGTGGGAATGTCTTCGTGTAATGCACGGTACTGAATACATAGTAACAAACCGATCATCGATTTTGAAAAGCTGCTTTGCTAGGTACAGTAGGTATTTCGTCGCTATACTTTATTGATCGGCAGATTCGGCAAAACAGGAAGAGTTTTGTCACGCCCAATGAAAAATTGCTAAGAGAACCCGCAATTTTAATGAATTTCTCTTAACTACTGAGCGGTACTTGTGTGTTACAATCTGGATGTGTTATTACTTGTTCTCCATCGGATGGTGAGTGTAATTCAAGGCCTAAAAGGCCTTGACATGTAAGGCCTGAAAGGAGTGTGTAACAAAACAGTGCACTGGTTTAGGATAATTTTGTTGGATTTTAGTTTTTCTTATGTTCTCTTATGTTTTTCTGATGTTTTGCGTTAATTCATATTGACTGCTGTACCGAGTAATTTAATAATTCAATCGTAATATTACTGTGCGCAGTCTTTTTGCAATCGACATGGAATTTTACTCCTATTAGACGTGCACGATTGAGCACCTTTTCATTCTGCTTATGCGCACAGTAATTACTGTGCAACTAATTAGTTTAACGTATCCCGGAAAATCACAAACGAGCTCGCGGTGCTCGCGGCCGGTGTTCGCGTCTGTCCGCGATGAATGCGGCGGTCCGTTTCGCTTTCGCCTAGCCACTCTGCTGGGAGAAGAAAACCCGACCGCCGCAACACCAGGTGACCGAAATAGGGAAACGTATTGTAACCTTTAATAAGTAGTATCATGATACGGGTACAAACTATGTCGGGTTCAATTAATGTCGATCAGTGATTTTTCGTGCACGTACGTTGATGGCAAACAAATCCAAACACATTATCGCGATGATTAGTGTGGTCTGCATTTCTTTGGAGATGTTGACAAAATTCGGACAAACACAAACTTAAGGAAAAAAAGTTCTTAAAGTTTGTATATTAAAACGAACTGCGGTTGTGTGGTTGTGTGTTTAAATGATGACCACGCAGAAATTGCCGCAGACTTTTACGATGCTGTTTGCGCTAATCAAAACAAAATTTACAAGCAATAAAGTCTGCTGCTGCTAAGCTGCTGGCAGTCGTATCGCTTGAATTATTTCTCGTTTGGTATACGGATTCTTCGTAAAGTGTTGAGTCAATCGGCCAAGAATTTTGTTTGTACAAAGTTTCAGCATGTACAGTAAGTCTGTACCTGTAAGTCCTGTAACGGATGCATCGCTTGCTTACGGTTTACCGTACATGGCCTACTGAACAGGCGAAAGCTTCCTGTTCGTGTAACCGTATTATGTATAATCGTAGTGGTATTTTCCACTCCCAATGGTGAATGCCAAATTTAGGGTTTAACTTGAACTAGTCCTTTCGAAAAGCCCGTAAAACTAAATTCTTCGCAAGCATAGACTTTTTTCCCTACAATGTTTTGCGAGCAATTAAGCTTATTTCGGTTCGTTTACGGATGTCGGAGACATTGAGCTCGATGCAAAAGCAAATAATAAACAAAAATTGTACTTGCAGGAACACACTGCCCTCGCAGCAAATTAATCTGTATAGAAGAATATACAAATGACTTGAGCGATCACGTCTAATGAGGTTATACAGGTGTATGCATCGGTTTTCACTGCAAAAAATGGATTAGGAGAAAGCGGATGGGTGATTGATGTGTCCCATAAATAGAATTGTGTTGGTGCTGTTGTGGCGAATGATGAAGATAAATGGCCGGTCTGCAATGAATCTTGCTTCCCGAAAGCTGTCATCACGACCCATGAGGTCCATTACTGCCACACTCGCTGCCCCGGCTTCGGTTCCTTCCTCGTTAACATCTGTAACCAGATTGTACCGAATACATGGACAGTAATCCCGGTCAACCCTGGCCGGGGAAAAACATTAACATTCGCACAATTTCTGCTTCTCAAGGCGCATAAGGTTGCTTTAACAGGCGTATCTGGAAATGCGTTTGAATAATTTTCATCAAATCGTTCTTTATTTCTAACCCTGGGGAAACCAGTTTCCCATGTAATTATACTAAAGTTCTACAAAGATCGAACCAGGGCACCGTCACCGATTTCTCTATCAGAAAAGTTTAGTTTTTATTTCAGGATGACAAAGTAATCCTAGAGAACAGTAAAACGGCTATTTTCATCTGCCGTGGTCCAGAAGGTGTGGCCAAACATAATTTAAAGCGAAAAGTAAACGGTGCTGCAGCCAACAGAGAGATTCCGCCAATCAGTTTCTTATTCCTTCAGTCATGTCTTATACCTAGTTAGGTTGGAAATAAGGTGAGATAGAGTTTACGAATTTCGCTCTACTTCAGGCTCCTCATTTAAGAGAGTGGCTCCATCACGCCAGTATACTGCTACAGAAATCGTTTATGTGCAGTAAACTGACCGCATCAAAAGTGGGAAAGGTTTTATACTCAATGAACAAAATAATGTGTTCTCAAAACTCATTATTAAGAAAAAGTCTGAAACAATTACTTTTTAAGTGGTGGCATTGCTAATCGTAAGTTAATCACTTTTCCATTGCCAGTAGCTTTTTCTACCCTGTAGAATCGGGTTAAAATCAACTGAATTTCAGAAATCGGTCAATTCACTTTTAAATTTTATGCGACCACGCCCTATTAACCATGGGAGATGAAACTGGCTTTTCAGTATACCCTAAGGTTACTCCGTTATTCTGCAAAAATGAAGGTTTTCTGAGTGAGAAGAATGTGCCGGTGTCCTAGTAAAACCTAAACGCTTCTAATAAACGCTTTTTCATGACCGCCGACGGGTAAAGCAGTTAAACCCGCCACGTGTGTCAGTGAGATTTGGTTTTAGTTTTCGAAATTTTTTAAAAATCTTGTTTTTTTGATTACAAATTTTCGTTTGGAAAATTGAATTTTTCTATAGTGCTGTAGGGCTGGAAAATAAAATATGGAGATTAGTTTTAACCTTAAATATGCCGTGTTGAAACAGGTTTGTGCCAAGCCAGCTAATTTTACCGGCGCGACGAACAGAAAAATTGTCTTAAATCGAAATTGTGCGAAAGTTACTGTAATCAAAGTTGATAGCTGTTACCCAGTGCCAGAACACAGTGTCAGACCAGTATTTACAATAAGTACAATAGTAGGGAAGTCTTTCTGTTATTAAGATCCCACGTACCAATGACCGCGGTTTGCTTCATCTTGTTTATATGCAGCGGCATTCCGGATATTCCTAAGAAGTTGGCATCCTTTCCAAATGCACTGGGCATACCCATCTCCTCCAACATGGTGCGCATATCCAAATTCTCTTCGATACGAAATTTCGGCAGCTGAATGGTAACGGCACGAACACTACACATTCCTGTGATGGCATGGAGCAGTTTCCCCGGTGTCAGCAGATTTTGTAATTCGTCTAAAGTGCGATAAGATGGTTTGCCGAAGAGCTTCTTTTTCTTGCCGGGTAATATAAAGAACGCACTGCAGAAACCGTTAAAATACGGTAGTTCCAGAAACTGCGCTCCGTGGAGTGCTTCGCTTTCGCCATAATTGCATTTCAGAAGGACGCGCATGGTCTCCGCCATAATTACTAACCCCGTTGCCGTGGTGAAGGGTCTCTTTGCAGTGTGTTTTTCGTTGAACGGTTGGCGCCAGCTGCTCCTAAAGTAAAGTGCGTTGACCAATATCAAGCGGGTGAGGGATGACAAGTCGTCGAGTTCGACGGCTGTCGGCACTTTTCCCAATGTGCGGCTTGCAACGAACGCGTTAACCTGTCGGACAGCTTCGTCAGGGTCATTGCAGATAGGAACGGAAACGCAAACTGCACTGAACATCGTCTCCAAGTCTCTTCTGTAACACGCGTTCACGGTAAAACTATCCTCGATAAAGCAGCCGTTGGCCATGTGGAATTTGTAGTTTTCGGGGAATTTGTCATCTTCATCGTCGGAATCTAAGGACAGTGGTCTGTAACTGTACAGTTCAAAATTCCCTCATCTGCAGTACTACTTAGGTTCATTTAGAGCAGTAATGCTGGACGCCGTCTCTTACAACTACACGTCAATCTTCAACACTAAAGTAAGGTTGGCAGAAAAGTACGGAGTACGGTGACCCGCCATTTCGTCGACAAAAATTCGCCGACCCGTCACGACGCCGAACCTTCTAGATAAACCTTCTCAGTTTTCTGATTTTCTTATATGGTTTCTCAGGTTTCTTAGTTCTTAGGTTTTTTAGATTCTTAAGTTTTTTTAGTTTTCCTACATTTTATTAGGTTTTGTAGGGTTTTCAGCCGTCGCCCTCGTGACGGTCGACGTTGTGGGTCGAAATTGTGTCGGTCGACGGCGTGTTAGTCGACGAAATGTCGTTGAGCCCAGATTACAGATAAATTGCTTTGCAGTTTTAATGCAGAAATTAGGAATAGTAAGAGCATGAGAAATATGATTATATGAACGAAACGGAAAAGACAAAGAGGCGACAGCACCTGCACTCCATGACTGCTGCAACAGAAGCTCGTACTGGAATCTTCATATCCGTATCACAGTATGAAAAAACACACCTTTGCAGTAATCGTCCCCGTCTTCGGTTTCCTGAACCTTGATTTGATTCAAACAAGATGCCAAATCGTCGAAAGTATAATTAGAACCGAAACCCAGCAAATTTGTTATCTCGTTCTTCGTGGCCGCTTTCGAGCCAGTATAAGCCATTAGTAATGCAATCTCGGTCGAGAAAGGCGAAAACAGTAAATTATCGGTACACGGGCATTTTTTATATATGTATTTATAAGCCATTAAGCCAAAATGTAAACGATCCGAAGAAATTAATAGCGATGCCATAATGCCAAATTTCAGAAATAATGAATTGACAAAGATCAAGATAACGCGTATATGTACAGGGTACACAGACGAGCGAATAAGCTAAAGTCTGACGTTAGAATCGGCTCGCGATCTGACTCATTACAGCAAACGGATCGATATTTACAGCGCTCTCGGTTTCAACCCCTGCATGCCACTACAGTACTGCGGCTACTTACAGTAGTTAAACGTAAACCGGCTAGTATAGTTTTGTACTGTTTTCATGCAATGCAAGAATCTGAACGATCATTATTATAACGCTCACGGAGAAATGATTTTCAGGCGGCTCTCGTTGCAACACATACAGTGTTGCTCGAGGGTCGCACATCAGTTCATAATATACATACATTGAAACACTGCTGTTCGGCTCGCACTATCATTCAATGATCAGCACATTAATTACCGTTTATTACGTCAGGCGGAAAAAAAAAGTAATTTGTAATCGAAGGAAAAGAGAAGATTGCGCTGGGGTCATTAAACTAGGTATACTTCTACAGAAAATGCGATAATGCCTCAGCAAAAGATAACCGTGCCGTTTATTGCCGCTTGTTGTTACGAGAATTTAGAATTTAGGGGCATACTGATTATAAGTTTATATTTATGAACCATGGCTTGAAAATAAGCGAAACTCGGCCATTGTACGGTTATCTTATCAATAGAAACAATTTGCTAAAGATATGAAGGAAGTAGCATGGTGCTTGTGGAACTACTTTCGTTTCCGCGTATTCTCCACGCTGAAGAATAACTGTGCGCATAAATGTTGGCCATATGCGAAATAAATGTCGCCTTGAACGGTATGCGCAAAATCAAATACTTTAGCCAATTCTGTCCAGGAACTTGGATGCGTGGCGTGAGTACACCCAGGTCCGTCTGCATTTCGATGCTTAAAATCTGGAGTTTCTGTTTCCGCCTGACCCGTGATTACCAACCCGAGACCAACCCCCAACCCGTCCATGATAAGAACTGCTTTTGAGCAGGACATTATTTCCTTACAACAATGCCGTAATGAGCTTGAAGAATAACATTGCCGCCTCCAGTCAACCCCTTTCAAGTCGGCATAATCCACAAACTGATTAGTCCCACTTGAAACAGACTGACCATAGGTGGCTAGAACGACCACCAAAAGTCGCCAGACGGCTGCTGTTGTAATGCGAGCCTACAAAAGGCTTGAATGCACCGTATAACGCCGGCGCAGTCAATAAATAAAATTTGATACACTGCACAAGGCACGGACGAACACAGCCGGAATGTAGCAGTATGTATCTATATTTACTGTATATAAATACTCAGAAAGTCGGTGGCATCTCTTCGCTCTTTTAACCAGTTTAATGTTCTGAAACGTGGTTTATCGTGAGGAGAACCTACCCATGCGATAATGGAAGTATGTAATTGATATTGTAGATAATGCAGATAATGCTAATGCATTTGTATATAATGGTATCCTTTCACGTATAATCGTCGATATTGTGACTTAGATATACACTGTAAGTTAGCTTGAGTTGTGTGTACACGCACGGTACAACGTCCAACCATAAGTAAGTACACAAACTACTCACCAGGGCCCGGTCACCGGCTCCCGGCTCCGAAAAATTTGATTTTCTGCAGGAAGACAGAGTAACCCTTGGGTATACTTAAAAAAATATTTTCATCGGCCATGGTTAAGTGGGCGTGGCTAAACTAAATTCCTTTGGCATTAATTGACGATTCTCGCCTGGATGGCGCCCTGTGGCGGTTGGGAGCCGTACGCCTAAGCTACGCCGGGAAGTGATCGTAGGCCCATACAACAGGTGCTCATTCCGGCACTTTTTAAACAGCTCACGTTTGCAAACTATGCTGTTTGTTAATTGGGTAAGATACATAAAAATTCACAGAAAATTATCCTCCATAAACGAGGGCGATAAATGTGTGATAAAAATATTTACAGTTTTCTAAAATTAAGGGCAGTGCTCTGTACGGTATACACCACCGCCCATATGACAGCGTACGAACAGAAACAGAGCGAATGCGTAGTTCTCCTGTTGGCGCGCCGTAAAATCCCGGTGTGTTAGTGACGTCAAAATGATACAATGCCAGTCCGCAATCCCGGCGAGAATCACGAATGCATGCAGCATATGTATTGGGACTACCGTATCAATTTAGCGCAGTATGTTAGAGATTGGCATAAGTGATTAGAAAGGATCCGACAGTAGTCGGATCTTTTCTAATCACTTATGCTAATCTCTAACATACTTAGAAAGGATCCGACAGTAGTCGGATCCTTTCTAATCGTTCTAAAAATTAGTTCTGTTAATAATCGCGAAAAATTAAAAAATTCTGAAACTAGTGCATTAAGAACGCGTATTGTATTTGTGCAAACATGTGCAGGATACTCTACCGAGTACCGCGGGACGTATTGTATTCCGATTTCCTAATACATACTACTTTAATACTATATGTAATTTTTCTCGGTGGTTTATTTAGCAGTAGTAATTTTTAGAATTATGAAAATTATCTGACTACCGATTACAAGTACTTGTGAAAACCTCAGACATTGTCTTTATATTCATACAATCTTACCGACCAAAACGTATTTATGCGCCGTTTTTATAGACTCGTCAACGCGTGGTCAGTTTTAATCCAACTTGGTCTTAAAAAATTCCATATTTTCCATAGGTTTGCCAATAGATTTTTGTTTTTTTTTATTAACCCGTGGTCAGAAGATGGTTTCACCAGGTCTTAAGAAGATGGTTTCACCAGGTCAGAACGTCAGAACGTTAGAACGTCAGAACGTCAGAGCGTTAGAACGTCAGAGCGTTAGAACGTCAGAGCGTTAGAACGTCAGAGCGTTAGAACGTCAGAGCGTTAGAACGTCAGAGCGTTAGAACGTCAGAGCGTTAGAACGTCAGAGCGTTAGAACGTCAGAGCGTTAGAACGTCAGAGCGTTAGAACGTCAGAGCGTTAGAACGTCAGAGCGTTAGAACGTCAGAGCGTTAGAACGTCAGAGCGTTAGAACGTCAGAGCGTTAGAGCGTCAGAGCGTTAGAGCGTCAGAGCGTTAGAGCGTCAGAGCGTTAGAGCGTCAGAACGTCAGAACGTTAGAACGTCAGAACGTTAGAACGTCAGAACGTTAGAACGTCAGAACGTTAGAACGTCAGAACGTTAGAAAAGGCGAACGTTAGAACATAAGAACGTCAGAACCTCATGACGTTAGAACATCAGAAAATCAGAATCTTCATAACGTGAAAAATTAAAATTGTCAGAACTTCAGAAATTCCGAACGTCAGCCTTTACATATTTATAATGACCTTTCCAAAACAAAGCCAATACTATCCAGTACTTAAGTGCCGAGCGCGGATGCGCGAGGCTACCTTGTACGGTACATTGTTACGGTATTACATAAATCCTTTAGTACAGTGCATGTACTGCATGTATTACCAATTTACCACTGGAACTTAAGTTTGGCCACGCCCACTCAACCATGGCCGATGGAAATATTTTTTAGGTGTACCCAAGGATTACTTTGTCTTCCAGCAAAAAATAAATTTTTGCCGGGAGCCGTTAACCGGGCTCTGGTCGTCAGTTATTCAGCCCAGTGGAATTGCTAAAAGCGAATCATTCAACAGGCAAATTGCAATGCTACCGCAACAGTTTTTTGGGTTTAGATCGAACAGCGCCATTTTAACAGGTGACGAACTGTAAAAAAACCTTCCGTGGGCAGTGGTTTCATATCGCGAAACAACAATTATTGCAGCTAGAGCTGCGCTCCGGTCGATGTTAAAAGTCCTGAACTCGTCAAAACCCAGGAATACAGCTGGAAACACTAATCACCTTACGCTGTAAGGTGATTAGTATTTCAAGCTGTATTCCGGCAGCCTGGTGGCGATAAAAAATTCTGATTTAGAGCCGCCTTACTTATAATTTATAGCTCCTGAAATTGAAATCCATTAGACTAGTAAATGATTTGTGGAAATAGTGGTGATAAATCAATTTTAAGTTACAGTACAGTCAGGATTTCCTTTTTTATTGTATATGCGTACGCGCAAGCGGTGTGACTAAGATAATAATAGTATACAGATATGATAGAAAAGCCTTTTTTAACTCGCCGTATAGGTGGTTAGTGTGTCCAGTTGTATGTCGCTGGTTTATGATGCCGAAGTACTCCAGTTCAGAGCCACCTTTACAATAAATGAAAAGTTATAACATCCAAATCTATTTTACTGAATACCTAAATTGTACATTTTCAGATGATTCGGGTTGATATTGCAACAATAGTGTTGTTGCTTTAATCTTAAAATGCAATGGGAAGACCACTTATTACCTCAGTCCAGTGAAACTTTGACTGTTAATAAACAGAAATCAAGCAAAACTGTTACAAAGGTAAATTTCCATAACGGATTTGAATCAATTTTTCAAGGCGTTACCTAAACTCCATTTCTCGAAAAAACCACGACAACCGCTGTAAAGTCCAACGAACGGTCCTTACACACCTTCTTTTTGCTGTCCGTGTTCTTTCCATCCTTACTCGGCCAACAATGCCCGAGTTTGTGTACTTGTAATGCTGCACGACACGACACATCACCACATGACCTGCGGAGCAAGTTCGCTCGATAGTGAATAGTAACTGAATATTAAGTGTCCCCGGTAGCGTCGGAAGAAGCCGCCAACATACTATACGGCACGGTAGTTGGCTTACTCCCTCACTAATTAGTGAAGACAGGTACACTTTTATTCTTTCGTTGAGGGGATCATAATATTGCAAGCCTTAGTACAGCTTTTAAAGCGCGTTTATGCAGTATTAATATGTTCAGACATTTGCACTAAATTTTCAGAGGTAATCAAATCCAGCGGTTTCGCAAATTCTTTGACGTACACGTAGCGGTGCTCCTTAATCTCTGCCACGGACAGATTAAGGAAACACAGATAGGGTACATCCAGCAGCAAACACAGCGCCACCACATACAACCATTTGCGGTACAACAACGGCCTACGCTGCGGGAATACTACCAGAGTCCCTTGGAACCCGGGGATGTCGAACAATGTTTGTACGGAACATTGTTATCGCGAAAATGATTAGCTTCGCGGACATTGGTTTCCATGTGGTTGAATGCTGCGGCAGTGCTGTCATCGGCGAAACGAAATATTTTCCAGAAATGAATTATTTGAACGGTCGTGTTCGGTGTGTCGGGAAACGGAAATGCTGGCGGGTCAGAAGCATCCTGTACGTCCGCGCATCTGAATTCTTCCTTACCGCTCCAGGTGGTTTCTGGGACTTCGCGAGTCCCGCCTTCGCCAAGGTCTTCCGTAATCATATGGTGGCAGTCAATTGTCCATCCCAGCCATGGCCGGCCTGAAAATAACAGAACAGTCTGTACTATGCACACATTAGTGTTGTCCTATTGGAAATATCTCTGTTTCCGACACCGAAGATTTGGCATAGAATCCTCTTTTTTAAATAGAACGAAACGCATAAAATGAAACGTATGAAGGAGAGATCAGTACGATAGGAATAATTACCGTAATAATCTATCCTACCAATTACTCAACAACGGAGTATGAGCTAAGTCTACGAATCTACGCGAAGCGGGAAACTGCATCTTCGACGATAATATTATTAATAACTCCAGAGACTCAGAATGAAAGAACTGATCCATTGATGAATAACTCAGAATGAAAGAACTGATCCATTGATGCCCAACATATTGCCACACACGGATTTTGCCGGAGCAAAGCACATTCGTGCAGAAAAAAAAACTCAAACCCGAATCAGTAGAAATAATTCTAGGAGAACAAGGTATAATAGCAAGTACGCACTAATCACTACGAGTACGGCTATAAACGGAACAACCAGTAATGTCATTTAAGTGCAAGAGCGCTTGAAGAACATAATTATTTTCTGTTGAGACCTATGGTTTTAAGTTATTGAACGTTCCGATTTGTAAGTTTCAATTTGTGGAAATTACCAAGTAAGGATGCCCTAATATACTGTATTTTTTATTAAACATTTCGGCAAATTTTCTCTGCCACTTGCTAAACCAACAGGAATTTCAATAGAGAAGTTGATACATTCAAATAAATCATGAACTCTTCCAGTCATACTCCGACAAATACTCATTTAAAAGTTTTTTTGTAATTTCAATTTTCAAGATAACTTTAAAAGTGTGCTTTTGTCAATGCTGTTGTAAAAGTATGTGGTTCAACCGATTATTATTTGGACGCGTTTGAAAATAAAGTAGTTTAGAATGAAAATTTAGAGAAAGCTCAACTTATAGCGAATTACTGCGGAAACCGTACAACAGCAGGCGTACCTGATCGGACCGTCTGGATCCTCTCGTACAGTTCGGAAGCCGATACAATTTCAGAAGTCTGTAGGGAGGTACGTAAGTCGGGCCAGCTCACGTAGTAGCTAATGTACACTAAGTAGGGAATGCATAAGAGGAAAACACATGAGAATCCGATTCCCACGTTGTACAGCTCAAGCCGGTCTACGTAGTCCGGCTTACTTAACAGATAAATTGTTAAGTATGCACCTGCCGCCATGCAAGTGTATAGAAAAAGTCGGAGGACAAAATTTCCCCAACAGAACAACACAGGACCCCGACGAAGCCTTCGAAATAAATCCCCCAGCAAGAAAGTATGGTCACCGCGCACCTGGTCAAACCAATTCCCTGGTTGGTGAACGGAAGCTGCTAACCGGTAAAGTAATTTCCCGTCGACATCCTTTCGGTCCCCCATAACAATGATTCTGTTTCCAGTCTCTACAGTACTATTTATGTACTTCTTTCATGGACGACGGCGAACCCATATCAATCGTCTGACCTTCCAAATGAAGATAGCTGCCCATCGGCTAAACTCTTGAACTACCGATTTATGAATATGTTTCAACGCAAATACTGTTGCAAAAATAATACATACTCCGACTGTTGTACGGGGTGGCGCAAGTAGGAGACCATACCCGCTTCCGCTCTCCACATAATACGTAATGCGTTGCTCACTTGTACGAATAATAAGTTTTTATGAGTAAAGCTTCTTTATGTTGAAGCTAGACGAACCAAGCGCACTAGACGCACAATATGCATGACGATATGACATTGTGCGATTTGATTTCATCAGCAATTCGATGATATCATCATATTTTTCTACAATGGCAGCAGCGTCTCGTTTGTGGAAGCCTGATTTATTCTGAGTTCCAGTAAAACTTTCATCAGCTAAACGGAACTTGCCGCAAGGCAAGCTGATTTTTTGTCATTGTTTCACGTTCAGTTCCGGCAACGAGCATATGACGTACGGAACAAGTTCGGTGTTTTATGAAATGTTTCGGAAGACAGAATATGCGAGGATCACGTCAGAGGCGGGCCCAGTCAAGCAGGACTCGGTGCAAAACGAAAACACGAAATCCTAACCCTGTCACAAACACCACGTAATAAAATAAAGTACGTGCAAATGATAAAATAAAACAACTGTCAAATAAAATAAACGTATGTAACATTAGCCAGCCAAGTGACTGTACGCTTTGCAGACAGGGATGGCTTATGTACGATTTTGGACACATTATCATCTTTTCACCCCTGATTGTTTAAATATTTTCATATCAGTAAATGCATATTTGTACAGACTAAATGTACTAAATGTACAAACTGTATGTAAGACTTGGTGAGTGCGAAGTACGGCTTGTGACACTAGTAACGCCTGAAGCCTGAAGACTGAAAACAGGTAGTGTCACCTGTTACGTGAGATCATGGAACGCCGTCTTTGCCATTGCAATTTTGGTCTATCGACTTGACGGGAAAAAAAGGACGCTTTCTAGAGCATTTGCGCATTTGAATTTTCGATGAGTAACACTGCAACGGTAGCTATCTACTTAGTACACTAGTTTAACATACTAATTTAGCAGCAGATGAACTTTTGGTTATACACTCAAGTGACCCAACTTTATCTTTTAAGCGGTGTTTTCCGCAAAACTAATTTTGTTCCGACAACGCCATTTGAGAATCAGAGAGAGGCACATCCAGTGGTTGTCCGAAGACTTTGACGTATCGGTATTTATACTCCATAACTTCGCCAACGGACAAATCGAAAAACCACAGATAAGGTACATCCAAAAAGACGCACGCCGCCAGCACATAGACCCAGTTGCGGTATAAGAACCGCCAACGCTGTGGAGAAACATACAGCTTATCTTGGAATCCGGGAATTGTGAGAATCGTCTCCATGTCACAGCTGCTGTCGCGAGGTGCTTTAGACGAACGGAAATTGGCTTCCCTTTGTTTGAATGCGTCGGCAGTGCTGTCATCGGCGAACTGATAGTCTTTCGAGAAACGCATGATATGCTTGGTCGTTTTCATAGGGTAGGCGGTAGAAAATGACGGCGGGTCGGAAGTATCCTGGACATACGCACATTTGAACTCCTCCACACCGCGCCAGGTAGTTTTTGTTATATCACCGCCGCTTTCGGAATCGTATCCATTAATATGTTAACAGTCTACCTTCCACCCCAGCCATGGCCGGCCTAAAAGCACTCCTACAACCGTAATGCAGATTTCAAAACACACAATCTGGCAGGTTCGACCGTAGCGCTACCAGGGACCAGGCGGTAATTGCTCTTGCTCTCTCTACCGTTGCTCGTTAATTCTGTTACGATCGAGGCTACCCAAATTCTATTGTATTGCCGAAATATTTAACTACGACGTTTTCACATTCTGGGCATTTTCACATTGTAAATTTGCGTACCGTACCAGGAGCACGGTATCTATGCTCTGCTTTGTTTCACCTGACAAAAATTTTTAAAATTTATTGCGCGATAATTATCGTTCTTAGACAAGCTTATACACGAGATTAATAAAAAAATATCATTGTTGTTTCAGATGGGTTTCCAGTGGGAAGCATCGCAGAGGTTACCGAGTTTCTGGTGTCCGGTACATACTGTGAAAATGTCCAAAATGCGAAAAATGACGAAGTATGGCTGTATTCAAAAACTGGGGTTTATTTGAAAGCGGTGTTTACTCATCTGATTGAATACAACGAGGCTCTACTATGCAACATTAGTGAAAAAATCAGTATATTCTTAACTAAGTTGACGGACAGGAGTAAGAAGGTGCTTTTTTACTGTAACAGCTGACACCTGATCGGATACTCTGTATCGTCTCATACAGATCAGATGGCGCTGCAACTGCAGAAGATTGTAGAAAGCGATTGTCACCAATGTGAGTTATGCAGACAGAAATGTACGCGAAGTAAAGAAGCCGCAGCCCCAAACAAAGGGGCACTAAATCATCTAGGTGATAAGACTCCGGCCTCCTCAACCGAAAGACTGTCAAATACGCCAATCCCGCGAAGCATGCGTAGAAGATTAGTCTGCGTGCCACCAAGAGAACATGACCGGGCCCCGGAAAAGCTTTCGGAATAAATTTTCCATGAAGACCATAAAATCACTGTGCGCCGCACCTAACCACTTTCCTAGCTGAGTACCGATATCCACTAACCAGCCAAATAATTTCCCGGTGACTTTCTTCCTTTTTTCCCCAATCGTAGTCCCGTGTGTAGTCTCTGCAGTTCTATTCAAATCCTTCGCCTCGGGCGACCGTGAATCCATGTTGATCGTCTGCATAAAAATTATTTATTGTTGATAAACTCGGAACTCTGAATCATTGTTACTTAATTTTATAAACTCAGAACAATCTTCTGGGTCATACTGCCGCGTACTATCAGCTCATGCCAAACAATGCGGCTTACGTGCACTCATACCGCAGACGTGCTAGATATGCCGGTGGGCCATTAAATTGTTTTTGCGATTCAAGCAGCAGCTACCATTACTTTTTTAACAACTTTGAATCAGCTAAAAGAAAACCACGCCGCAAGGCTAACTAACTTTTTTCTGTGATAAACTGTTTGCATGAATATGTACATCAAGCTTACCATACCATTACCATCTACTCGAGTACATATTTCCGGACAGTATAATTCGTACCGTGACTGCACAAATTTGTAAATTACATAGCTAGTATTTGTAGTACCTTTCGTACAACGTAAAATGGTGGAACGTTTTTATTCTTCATATATTCACGGTACAGTAGTCATCTACAGACTGTTCCACAGGCAATCGCCATGTAGACGATTTACTTCGGTAGGCAATAGGCATATCGTATGCGTATGTATATGGATGTTTCATATTTTTTATTTTCATAATCATACCATTCTTGGGCAGAAAATGATAGGAGAAAAGCAGATATCGATATGGATATTTATGTGTAGTGGTAGTACGTATAAAATGTAGTCGAAGCCAGTTAATGAATGCTACTAATCACGCCCTGAGCTCGCTAGCATAAAGCATGCTGTTATTTGAAATTTTATTCTAAAGAAAGCGGTTTAAGAAAGGCATCTAAAACCACTTCAAGATTGATTAAGATTTAAGAACCAAGAAGAGCAAAGAAGAGCCAGGACTGCTCTAAGTAATGCTGGCCGGGTCTTCATGATACGTCATCCTGTTGATAGGCGTAATACTGTCACCGTTCAGTTCAAAAACGGTCCACAGGGTACCCGGCGAATTAGGCACATTGAATGTCCGCGCCGGGGTACTCGAGTCACCAAACAAGACTCTTACCACTGCTCCAGAATTGCCCATTTTCACACTCGAAGCGCTGCCCCTGTACGTATAATCCTGAATGGAATACCGATAAGTTCCCGTGGTCTGCTGATTGATGGTAATGGTCTCGGGCCCATATCCCGTGGTGATGTCTGTGTCCAGAGAAACGAACGGCGAAGACGTGTCGCTGCCTTTACCCTGGTAGGACACATGAAAACGACTGGAAGACCCACTAACTGGCCCGGTCATATGCGAGTCAAGATCGCGAGGATCGTTGGTACCCCAGCTCAGAACGACTCGAATTTTTCCCGCGGCCACGATAGGTGAGATCACTCCGTTTTGGTTGTCCTTGCGTTGCCCACCGAGGACGATAACCGTCAGGTGGTTGTTGGTGAAACCGGGTTTCGACATCACGGCCGTATAGTGACCTGTGCTGAGGCTGGTTACTTCCCAGTATCCGTTGCTGTCGCTTACGGCTGATGCTTGAATAACTCCTAAAACCAAACGCAGAAATGTCACTGGAGTCTTTCCCTGTTGATAAAAATGGATATTTTGTTAAACCGCCATCGGGTGTGTTGCGTTTGGTCATTTACAACAAAACTCGTATGTAAAACATTCTGAATCAAGACTTACGGTACAAAACATGGTAGACAAAAAGTTTAAATGCATCGTCGTACACCTAAAGTCTGTCTGTGGACAACTTCTTAAAAATTTGTTGTAAAAGGCACAAACCTAGACAAAAGCTGCACCATACCAGTTTTAGGTCATATCTGTTAGGCTTTACCAAAACAACTGAACAAAACGTTTAGAAAATTCTGGGAAACTTCTAGGAAACAGGTTTTTTTTTCTGGTACGATGTACCAAGCCTTTTCTTAAGCGTAAAGGAACTTTACCTGATAGAACGTTAATACCGCTTCGGAATTCAAGGGTGACACCACTTTCCACAGCCCCACTGTAGGCATTCTTTGTGGTTCCAGATGCCGTTCCCACTCCAACGTACGATACGTCGATAAAAAGTAACGCCTCAAGGATAGTATTCTCCCCGGAGAACACTTGGACGCCAGACATAGTGGCCGAGTGGTAACCTGGTGTCTGGAAGGTCACCGCGTAATCGGCCGCTGGAGGGAGCGAGAGAGAGTACTGTCCATTGGTGGCGGAGAGCGTTGTTCCGATCTCTGTCCAGCTTTGTTGGACAAAGATCCGTACACCGCTAATTTCGTCCATCGTCACGGCATCTTTGATTACTCCGGACAAGGTACCGGGCGGGATGGGGCTGGCAGCGGTCGTGGGAGGCGGCGGAGTGACGCAGTCTTTGGTGCAGGTCGACGGGTCGTTGGCGTTGCAGATTTTTACACGGCAGTGTACGAAATGGTGACCGGTCGCTGAGCCTGGCAACGACAGACCTAAGGTATGGGCAAAGCGATCGTGGTGGTTGGATGAGGGATAACGTTCGATGGGGTCCGTGTCGGTAGGGCACCTTTAAAGAGACTTTCTGTTTAAGTAACTCGTTTACAGTCTACCGGTATGTTAACTGCGGATCATGAAAGCTATATCGCTTGTTTTTGATTAGTATTTGAAGCGGCGGCGAGCGGCTGGACTTGCTTTGTATGCGCATGTAACCGTTTATCGGTTACCGTATACTATTTGTTATTAATATTAATTAAGTAATTCCGCATACGACATTCTGCTTATTGTCTCCCAGTTTCTTAATACTGTTTTAAGTTGGAGGGTTTTAATTCCGTCAGCAACTGAAACCGATATTGGAACTTTAAGCCCAAAGTAAACAAGCGTCGGGAATGTATTGATTTTTACTTTGGTGATAAAGGAATCATGGACATGTCGCAGCATACGAACAAAATAGAAAATTCGTAAGCTTACCCGCCGTGAAGAAAGGTGTAGCGGTTCTCTAGATCATCCGCTGCGGCGGTTGCCGTGTACCAGCATTCTTCGGCCGCCACTTTAAACTCAGGGGCTGCAGCCAGCGCTTCCACTTCAAAAAACACGTCACTCGGACGCCACATGCTAGGTTCTCCAAGAGGATGAAATTCGTCGTTGTTGAACACGTTTAGTCTGCGCTCAGAAAATCCCGCATCAGGTAACGGCGACCAACGTATACGCACTGCATATTTCTGTACGGGTACTTACCTTATGTTGAAGTCAATTTCCGATTCCAGCTGAGCTAAATTGGCCCTGGTGTTCGTGATTCTATTACTTTTGGTAGAATATCTGGGAAACAGGCTTCTGCAAGGTCAGAAGTAAGGCATAAAATCGAACGTAACCGAGTGCTGCAGTACGTCTAGCGGCCCAAGTGAAGTTTCGGGACACCGGTACTCTTTTCGCGACAGCCGTTCAGTATTTTACCTTCCAGCCCAAAACGGGAGTATCGCTAAGGGATCATAGTCAGTTGAGACAATGAGGTCTTCCCGCGGAAACTTGCACAGGAACGGTAGGCGAACTACGGGACGAGGTGGAGCTGGAGGGGGTTTCGGCACCATCAGCACCACGTTGGAAATACCACCAGCAGCCTAATACACCATATGTTGTTAATGTGCTTATTTTTGGTCGAGATGTCTTACCGCATCAGACACGGATCCACAGGTTGAGTACCCGCCGGTAAATTCTACCCGATCCGCCAGTACCGTGGCTCGGCAGCCGGAGTCGCTGAGCTGGTAAGTGTCGTGCGGGTAGAGTGCAGGATTTTGCAGCTTACTGAACGGCATGGTTAGCTTGAAGCCGTCCGTTTTGCATTCCAGATTGTAGTACGGCACGGCTAGAAAGGTAAGACTGTTAGGTAAATGAGGGTTGCGGAATCGGAAACACCCGCTGCTGAGGTTTTCCTTACGCATTTCGGCACAGTATTTATGGTGTTATTGATCACATCTTTGAATAAACTAGGATGGGTGTCACCGTGCCTCACAAACGTGGCCTTCTAAATTCCTGAATTTTTATCGATTAATTACGCCGCCTGCTTCGCTATGACGCTTTAAAAGGCCCTTCTAATTTAATAAGAAAGTGCAGGAAAATTTCTAAACGTACAGAAACTTGTGGTCAGCCTGCAGATTACAGCAGAAGAGATTTTACCAACCAACTTGCAGATTTTCCTTGGCTTACCTCGCAATTCGATGCTAAAACCGTAAACCCCACCATTTACTTCCGCCAATCCGCGTGGCTGGAATCGCACACTAAACTTAGACTTGTCGATGGTGTTGACCGGCTGGTGACTGGTGCAAACGGTCCCCACAATACTTCCAGTGGGCAGTACAAACTCCACTTTGTCGGACATGGTGCAGCCACTGGGCGCGCTGTTGCCGAGAAGGTTGACAGATCCGACAACCACCTGCACGCTGTGGTACGCTGGAGTTTCCACATTCCAAACACAGGCACTGTTGGGGTACGACGATGAGGGAAATCCAGGGGTCGAGAGCGTATACGATGTCGAATACTGGAAATTGATCGTCCCACCGCACGCAGAAGCGCTGGCTACAATCGCTACAAAGTAACATCTGTTTTAAACCAATACTGCTCGAGGTGCTTTTCCTGCGCTTTGTGGAAACGCCCAGCTTTGTAGGCTGGTAAATCATGCTTCCACGGAGGTGTTTAATTCTTAAGGTGAAGAACTTACCGCTTAAAAAATAGATGGCGATCCAGTATCGCTCCATGACAAATCAGCCAGCAAGTTTATTTAAAATTATTCAAAATTGTAGAGTTCGTTTGTAATTGTTGGACAGCGCGTCTTGTTTTATTTTATATGCTGCTTATTTTATACGCATACTTATTTGATATGCTGAGAATTTGCTCATTGTCTTCTTATCACAAAACTACTTCCGCTGCTGTGGCATAATGCGGTACAAAGTGTATTTTCTTAGTGCCGCATCATGCAACAACTAACAAAGCAAGCGAAGTTAGTTTTGCGATAACAAGACAATGGACAGGTGCTCCTTATGTAAATTGTAAAATCGGCTTGGTAAATTTGGTCGAAACGGTATTAGCTAATCGCCTTCCCGTTGAAATTTTAACGGTAAAGAATAATCAGCCGTTTATGAGCAATCATCGAGTCACCACACCGCTTCCGAAATCAGCTAGTGGCGTATTTTTAGCCCACGAATGTTATCTGAATATTTACCAATAATCCAGTACGAGTAACAGTGAGTAATGGTCCTTATCCATAAGCAGCGCCAAGCAGTTGTTTATTATCACTTCAAGCGTGACCGTTTTATGGCTTTCGGCATGGCTTTTATTAGTCCAATCACGTTCGGTGCGATAAATTACTAAACAAATGGAAATTACTGACTTACAACGTCGTCTAACAAACCTGACAAGGAGTACAAAAAAGATCTCAAAAATAACACTGAAACGAGCGGTAACCGGTGTATACTCCTTTATAAATTTCGACTACAGAAAACAACTCAGTGAACATAAAAATAGGAATTAACGAAGCTCTGAATGTTAAAACCACAAAAGAAAGAGCTCATGTAACTTATCCACTCCAAAAACCTAGTTAGATTTAGTAACCTAGTCAGATTTGTGTCTTCTGTATCTGTATATCAATGTGCACTGCTACAAAGGGCGGGAACAGTTGTCGTTCGTTAGCAATAAATTAATTACTAATGAGAAAGTAGTGCAGGTGTGTTGCTTACCCCAGCAGCTAGTGCACAGAGTACACAACACTGCAAGGTGCCGTTATTTCCGTGTGCCGTGACAACTCTCAAATTGTAATTTTTGTATGCAAACCAATCTCGGTTATTTTTAGCGCCATGCTATGCCATTCACTCTATCCCGAGGGAATCTATACTTTCTCAGTTTCTCGTTAATGTATTCGTTTCATTAATTATTTGTATCGGGCACTGGTTCTTTGACTTTCTTTTCGGTTGTGTAACCCGTAACCATTACGGAGTCCTCAAAAACCATGACGGACCCTAATCCCATTCCCACCGAAGTGGTATGGACTTTGTGAAATGTTGTACATTTACGAGCAGAGGTAATCGGTTCAGTCTCTTTGAAATTCTTTTCCAGGAACATCTCATGAACATGCGAAAACTCCTGACCACATTGGGCCCCGATAACAGCTCCTCCGTAGCCGAGAACTTGATCCGTTTAAACTGTTTCGACACTGCGGAGCGTGTTAGAGCCACGGTGGCACTGATTGTGGACAAGGTTTTCCAGCACAATCATCACGGAATGGTTTTGGTACCAGGTTTTTATAGCGTCGTCCGTCGTAGGCACTGGACGAGCCACAACTCGCGGAATCCTGCGCCCGACTGTGCTCCCAGTTCGCCGACGTGGAAGTGGCCGATCCCCCAGGCGAACCGCTGCGCTTCCGGAAAGTGCTCGTGAATCTGGTGCAGCAGGGTTGGGAAAAAACCGACACAGAATACGGTGCTTTGGAAGCTAGCCTGCGCCGGGAAGAAGGGTCGGAATTGTTGCGCAAGAATGTAGAGAGCGCTCACAATCGCTATCTTTGCATTATTCGGTAAAACCCAATAATTACCGTATCCTCCTTACTGGTTGTCGATTGTTTTTCTTTGCTGTAAATTTCTGGCACAGTTGCATGTCATTGGTTTGCTTGTGGATCGTACGATTATCGGTGTATTGCAACAGCTGCTCCCGGCGGGGGATGCTTTCAAGGATGTGGAGAACGTTAGCGAAAGGAGAATCGAAAGGAGTGCGTGTGTTTAATGTTGCACATGTGTACTCCACACATGAAGGAACAGGTATGCCGTTTATTCGACTCACCGGCGCTTTACCGAATAACACTGCGTCGACCGTAAAAATACCGACCGCACGACGCCGACCGTTACGAGGGTGACCGCTTTTTAAAATTGGGAGACCACAACACAATCTGAGAAAACTAAGAAAGCAAGAAGAATATAAGAAACCTAAGAAATCTAATCCAAGAGGCCAGAGGAAACTAAAATAGTTTAATAAAACGCTAACTTAACTTCGTGGCGGGTCCGCATCAAGTCTATTCGGCTAGACAAAGTGGCGGCTCGCCGTCTATTCGTCATCAACTTTCGACCGTCTGTGCATATCGCTCATCCTTCTATAAACAGGCAAAGTTGGATGTTTTCTGCGAGCGCCTGGAGACGATCATCACGGCCAAGACGTCATCGCAGGTTCGCTTGTTCCAGCAGAAGACTGCAGTTCTGATGACCCCTAGCCGACTTCTCCAGCTTGCTGCACCCAAGAAGAAAGCAAAGAAGAATAAAGTTAAAGCGGGGAAGGAGCCAACGGTGGCGGTTAACGAACCGACTGTCAATGCGCCACCACCACAACCGGCCACTCGCGGCACCAGCGCTCCTGCATCCAAAGCAAAAACGAAGAAGAATACTGTGAAATCTGGGAAGGAGCCAACGCCAGCGACTATGAAGCCGCCACCTCTACAGCCGGCCACCGGCGGTGGGCGGATGAAATTTAATGCGCCACCGCGTGCGCCTTCGACCAGTGACCGTGGTCAGTCTCCGCGCCAAGGTGGGCGGCCGGCAGCACAGTCGCTAGAACGCGATGGAAAGCGGAAGCCATTGGACAAAGATAATCACCGGATTTAACTTTGAAATTCGAGTCCGCTTTGAGTTCGATAGAATTCGGTCCGAATCCGATTTTTTCCGTTGGCTTTTTTCGAAACTAAAGGCATGTGATCATCGTAACTGAACGGTATCCAAATCGGATCGGATGCAATCCGATTATTTAGCTCTTGATATTTTTATGGTGCTTTTATTAAGACAATTCAATAGCACTATACTGAATCCAAGTTAGTGACTTGTTTTTACATTAGACAGTTAACTCTTCGTTATCAACCTTTGCTACACCGACTTGTCCAAAGCAGTGACTGACAATCGTAAAAGAGGGCGATAGCAAATTATGTAGTGCTGGGGTTTTCGTGAACTTGTCTTTCGCTCGTCGAGCTAGGTATCATGTACGAGTACAAGGGGTGACCATAACGCAGTAATCGAAAGGATGTAATCGTATTATGGGGGCTTTTACTCAGTGGTTAAGGGACCTACAAAAACTTCAAACAGTCCTATATGAGTCATTGAATACTCGTAATGCATGTGAAACGTGGAGTTAGGTTCAGTTTGCGCTGCATACATTAAGTGTGCGCAACCGCCACCAACAAGCATCACATCGCGGCTTGTTGGCTTTCTTTTAAATTATAACGGGCATTGAACTGGTACACGCCGTGAATGCCAGGTTTACCGTTTTGCAAGAGAAAAGTGCTGTATTCACTTTGCAAATGCAATATTATGATAAACGGCCCGGACACCTTATCAGCTAACATTTATTTATCAGTCGCACAACTGCCATCAGCGCAAGATTTAGCAGCTACACGGTTGCTTGCGATATTCGGTTCAGACGTATCGTAGTTTTATATCGTTAAAGGCGCTGTTACCGTGTGCATATTAATTTTTATCTTCGTCTGCATGCTTATGTTTATACAGAAGCATACTTCAGTATGGCTAACGACGCCAAAACACAGCTTGATGAGTGCTATACGTTGCACAGACGGCGAAACATTTTGCAGTTGGTAAATGTTCTAAAGCATAACGTCGGTGTCAGTGCGCTTAGCTGTGTTTAACTTTTACCGATAACTTGAAAACGGCTGCTTAGCAGATTGTTGAATTTACTAGCATCAGTATGATCATACTTGTTATGCCTGAAGAAAGATTTCTTGTTAGTGAAGGTTCCAAAGGCATAAATGCCCATACGCCTTTGCTACTTTCACGTACAAGATTTTTTTTATGGGTGGAGCGATTCCGGATACAATATATTATTCCAGTTTTTGTGTTGCCCTTCGTTTGAAATTAATTCATTTATTTGCAAAAGGAATTATGTGAAGAGGGGAAAGAGAGCAGCCAAACAACCACATGCATATGATCTATATTAATACTGTAATTGAGATGCCTGGTATTTGAAACGATGTGAAAGGCGTATCTGTAATCGTATCTTTCGGACGTCTGAATTAGCTAAATCGTGATCGAATTGGTCTTCCCTGTTTTGCGGTTAAATCGGATATTTTGTCAAAAGAAATTATTTACTTACCGTTTTCGACGTTTACGTGATTCGGAAGGGAAAATAACAAACAGATTCGAAGAAAACCGGGCGTGCGTGACTATGTTAATAAATTTTTTGGCTCAAAAAGTAGCAGCTGTTAAATTATGTGTTCAAAGTAGATAATCAGATTAACTTTTTGTGTACTTAATGTAAAGTAGTATTTCATTTAAAACAGAAGGAATATGTCATACCAAATATTTCCCCACATACACTGTCCGTTATGGGTTCCTGGCACAAGTTTTAGAGTTTGTTCACAAGTCAACATCCGGGCATAAGAAGCAGGCATATCCAGCGCCTTTTAAAATTATTTCACACAGTAAATCTGTACTTTATCAGCTTTTCCCAAAAACGATTATTGCTCGTAACGTGAAAACTCCGTGTCACGTACTCTCGTGTGCCTTTACACACATTCCCTTGGAAGTACAGATATATTACTCCCACTGACGTAAATGAAAAATTTGAGATTAAACTGATATATCAACGAATGGAAAAAATGTTAAAATTAGTTTTGCGCTACTCGTTACGCATTATCACAACACTATGATTACAATAATCAGGATGAAGAAACAACGGTTAACTGTGCTGCCAGATTGGAGCCCTAAGTTATAAGAATATCCCGTAAGAACGGAAGAAGAACCAACTTAAAACCAGGATTAGAAACAGTTTAACCAGCTTTCGATAAGGTCGCAGTCATGCGGCAATCATGCTGCGCTCATAGTAAGGTTAGAACGAATATCCACAAAATGTTGAGCCGGTTAAACAACATTTATTCGCTCTAATAAATTTCCCCCAAACAGGTAGGAACTTCAACGGTACAGTCAAAGCCGCGTATGCCGGTTACCCGGCCAATATCTGGATGCCCAATTTTGCCAACTGCGCATCGGGACAATGGCCAGGTCTGGGCAGGAAGTGCTACGGTGCGCCGATAGAGATCAACATGCACCCTCCCGCCGTCACGGCTTGGCTGATTTTTTTCTAAACGAAGCGGTACTCGGCAGTTGGCACAAATCCCGGGTTTACCGCTTTTGCAAGAGAGAAATGCTGAAGACAAGTTGTTAATTCAACATGCGTCATAATCGGTACAGAAGCCTTATCAGCTACGATACTCGATAGTTGTATTTATTCAGCAGTCGCAGAACAGCTTTCAGTGTAAGATTCAACAGCATCAGACACCGAGTCGCTCGCGATGTTTAACATATACCGTAGATATAATAATGTGTACTCAGAGCTTCTTTTCTTACCGTATGCATCGACGTTAATGTTATCTTCGTCTGTATGGTTATCTTTTACATAGTATTATAGTTTTGTAGAAGCATGACAAACAGCAAAAGACTGTGTGGTGGGTGTTTTACGTGGCAGTCACTGGAATTCATTGTGCAGTTGGCAAATGTTGTAAAATACAGTATAACTGTGTGTGCGCTTTGCTGTGTTTAATTTACCTTTACTGGTCCTTTGGAAAGCGGATTGGCGGATTGCTGAAAATTTACTGGAAACTGTATTATTCTACCTAGTTATCCCCGAGGAAAGATTTCTTGCTAATAAAAGTAGCAAAAGCGTAAAGCGCGTACGCTTTTG
Source organism: Paramacrobiotus metropolitanus (assembly GCF_019649055.1). NCBI lineage: Eukaryota > Metazoa > Tardigrada > Eutardigrada > Parachela > Macrobiotidae > Paramacrobiotus > Paramacrobiotus metropolitanus. The sequence continues at coordinate 520,193 of NW_026570266.1, read as the reverse complement.
CTACTTTTATGCACAGGGATTCTTGTAAGACTGGATGGGTCGATTGCCTTTTGGAGAAAAATAGTATTTCAGTTCTTATGCGACTGTTCGCTTGAAGTAAGATAAACGTTTTTTCGGCAAAAGTATTTTGGGGAAGCGATGGAAAGAGAGCAGCCAAACTACCAAGTGATCTGTAATTATAATACAAATGCCTGATATCTGAAACAATGCGGAAGATGCATTTTTCGGGTACGCGACTAATTAGCTAATCGGGAGCGAAAAGTTCTGTTTTTTACGTTTCAAATCTATACGAGACAGCACAATATAAAGCTGATCAATTACGTAAACCACGATTCTGCAAGAAAAATTTTTACTTGTCGTTATCGAAAATTATGTCATTCTAACGGAAATACATAAAACATTTACAGAAACGGGCAAACGTAAGTATGCTAGTAGTTGCCTAAAAAGAAGCAGCAGTTCAAAGCAGTTCAGAGCATTTTTTTATGTACAGGGTACGTATGTTATTTCGTTTCAGTTATAAAAGAAACGAGACACACTAAATATTTTCACACATAAGATTTGCCCAAAATAAACCCGTTGTTTGTGCTGTATTGAGACAAGAATACACTGCCGATTGTTGGTTTCCGACGAACCAGTTCTACTGTACAAAGTTTATTTGCAGGTCAACATCGGAGGTTAAGAAGCCGGAATGTCGACCGGCTTTCCAAATTGCTTGATAATTCTGTACTCAATAATCTTCGGCCAGTATAAGCTGCAAATGTACAATACAGATAAGGCACATCCATCAACAGGCACACGGCCAACACATACAACCGTTGGCAAAGTGGGAACGGTTTCGTCAATGTGCGTTGCGCTGAAACTGTCATTACGTCTCCTGTAATCCTGGAATATGCAGAACTGCCTGGATGTCAATCAGTTTATCGCGGTGACGATCAGCCTCCAGAAAATCTCTCTTCTTCCGTTTATACCTTTCAGCTGTCATAACTTCGGCAAAGACAAAATCTTTCGACACATTTATTGGGGTAACTTTTGAAATGGCAATAGTGGAAAGTGACGGAGCGGATATGTCTTGAACATCAGCGCATTTCAATTCCTCCTCACCGCTCCATGTATAACGCATTCTGGCATCGAGAAATAGCTGGTATCCGGCATGGTAGCAATCCATCTGCCAACCCAGCCAAGGATGGACTAAATTCAATACAAGCGTATAAGTAATATTTTATTTTAAGTTTTAAATGTTAATGAAGTATATTTTGATAACTTTGAAACCTTGAATATTTAGGCACACAAAAGGTAAAGCGATATTTAATCCTATGCACGTTTTCATTGCTGTATGTACCTGATCGAGTGCTCTCGATATGCGCGTAAAGATCAGACGGCGATACAACGACAAATTCCTGATTGACGCAGTAGAATGCATGGCTGCGGATGCAGAAGAATAAGTAGCCTAGATAAGGGAAGGCTAACGTAAACAAAACTCCTTTCCAAGCGTTGTCTTGTTTCTGCTCCAAATAAATTATCAAATGTATGAACCCTGCGAACCACGCGTAGAAAAGTTGTTTGCCGATAATTTCCCACCAGGTCAAGAACATGGATGTGCGGCAGAGCCTCGAAAATAAACTTTGCGCGGAGACTCCAAGATTACCGCACAGAGAACCAAGCTAGCGAAGCATTTTTCTATGGCTAAAAATGAAAGTCATTAACCAGCCAGGTATTCGTGGGATAACGTCATCCCATTTGCCGGGTGGAGTCGGAAGCGGCACCGAGCGCTGGCGTAACAGCTAATAATTCATGCGCTGCCTTCTTAATCCATCTCAAAATACTTTGTATACCGAATCCATATTGCTCGCATGGCTGCTGTGATCTCTTGTGGTCTTATCTACTAACCAGGGCACATTTTCCGGGTGTAAATTCAAAAAAATCTCGTCTTTTGTAAAAAGATAGTATACTACCGTAGTATGTTTAAAAAAATTATTCCATCTGCCAAATCATTTGAACATACGATAGTATACTGTCTTTACAAGAGATGAGATTTTTCTGAATTTACACCCGGAAAATGTGCCCTGGTAAGTGAAGAACTAGGTATTATCGGCACAGAAAACAACTAAACTGGTGCTTTTCGGTATACCGGTATCTTCTAGGATGCGTATGAAAACATCAAAAGCAGCGATCGAAATGTGCTATATTATAGGTGTGGAAGGAACGTTGAAGACGCCGGTAATGCTGCGTTCTTGGCAACATTTCCTTCAAAATATTTAAGACTTCTAAGCGCTATGACATTCTTCAGATACATAAACAGACTTCCATATGACCAAGAGCATGTTTAATTGTGATTGTTATTCACTGCGCAATATGCAATACACGAGTTATTTTCGGCTGCGCACCAGATGCCCTTGTGCTCGTAAATCAATTTAAGGAAATTGATTATTGCGAGAAGAAGGAGCCTAGGCGCTCACTGATAAAACCTGAAAAATATTACCGCCACCAGCTGACAGCATCGACCGAAGGATTTTGTGGGCAACGGTTATCTCAAATAGGAAAGGGAAGTACTGCCTTAATAAACTGACCGGTTGTTAACAAATATCGAAGTACTCGTTATCGCACTTATCACAACACGGATTGTCCGGATAAACAGAAATGACAAGTAGTTATGAAAGAAAACGTTCGTATTGATTGTACAGATGTGGCTAAAAACAAGTGTAAGTTTGACTTTAGCACTCACGACAAAAAAAGTGATGTATAATATTGGAGGTTATACAGTAATTATCAGCTTTAACGCATCACTGGCTTAAAACATTCTGAACAAAGCTTCTCGTTTCGAAAACGGAATTTTTGGCTAACTTATAGTCACGGCCAGCGGTTTTCCGAGCTGTTTGATGCACCTGCACTGTAGGTATTGTCGCAAAATTGACGGACGGATTTTCTAGTCCGGTGATAATCCAGCTACGGTTAACCGGCCGCGTGCGTCCAGCGGCTTGCCAAACTTTTTAATAACCGTGTGCTTGACGATCTTTGACCAGTATAGATTGCAAATACATAAGTAAGGTAGGTCCAGGAGCATGCATAGTGCCAAAATATACAAATATTTGCCGAAGATGAACGGTTTGGTTGGTGCTGGCTGCGCTGAAACTATCATTGCTCCTTGAAAACCGGGAATAGTAAGAACTGCTTGCAGGTCATGATGTAAATCGTGATGGCGATTCGCTTCCTGGAAGGTCTTCTCCTGGCGTCGGAATGCTTCAGCCGTAATCCCATCAGCGAATCTGAATTCTTTCGACAACTGGATCAGGGTTACTTTTACGGAGTTGAGTTCCTTGATGGTAGGAAGCGGCGGAGATGAAATGTCGGTGACATCAGCACAGGTAAACGGCTCTTCTCCGCTCCACGTATCACATCTTACACTTCCATTACTAATATATTCCATATGGTAGCACTGCATCTTGCAGCCCAGGCGTGGGAGGTCTGGAATCAGCAAAAATAATTGGTCATTGGCGATGGCCTGGCTATTAAAACACTGTATTGGCGGTAATGTTTCTTGATATTGACATTCAGTTCATGAAAATTGGTACTGGTAACTGCTGAGAAACGAAATGACACTCCAGATTAGAAGTCATTGTAGCCTTGACGTTTGATAAATACAGGCCAACAAAGCGAACGTGTTTTCGAAGACGAAAAAATAGATTACTGTACTCCTATCGTGCATTTTTCGAGCGATGTTTCACATTGGCAAGCAAGACGTCTGGCTCCGGACACAAATAATCTCCGACAGTACTTAGCAGCTTCTCCTAGGACGATAGGAGTCCTAGGAGAAGCTATGAAGTGGTCAGTTCTTTGGACGTCTGATTAGGGAAAGACAGGCGAGCAGATCCACGGTCTTTCTCAAACAACGCATTAGTTTGGCTATCATGAAGGGAAATGTAAGCCAGTTTTGCACTTTGCCAGGAAGGAATAAGATTGTTAATGGAGAGTTTGGTTGTTTTTTTCAATCTTAATACAGCAGTGTGTACGTAGTGTTGTTGACCTACTGTGAAGGTATGACGCTGTAAAACCAAATAAAATAATATTCATACATCTCCACTGGGTTCTTATGCTTTAGACGCCATTCGCAAATTTACATACGGAGCTAACTGCTAAAAGTGCTTGACCCCCTTACGTACTGTACATTTTTCCTTTGGTTAATTAAATGTATTTTAGGTGGCCGGTAGCTTTTCTGATTTGCTCTTATAGAGTTAATTTGAATCAGATTAGACGACAAAATTTCCGGACACAAAGTAGCTGGTGCCATCATATGGTCTCCGGTTTTTATTTTCTAATAACTTGTAATGGCTGTTAAATGGAAAGGTTACATAAAGCGTAGCAGTCTAATGTAGCGAAATTCAATAATAGAGCTTCAACTCGAAATGCGCTTGGTAAAAAGTCCTTTTGCGGCTATTTTTTGCAACAAATCAAACTGGCAATCCTCAGTCAGAACTGCCAACAGTTTAACGGAATTGCGGTGTCTGCGTACCTGATGGGGAGGGACCAATAATGTCGTATAATTCAGCGGGTGAAATAACTGCAAAATCTTTAAGAAAGCTGGCGAGTGCTGTGTTATAGGAGTAGCTCACATACATTATCCACGGGGAAAAAAAGAAAAACACTAAGAAAATACCAAATACGGTTTTTCGATTATCATGGGGATCTGGGATGGTTGACAACAGAACAAACAAGTATATCCATCCCGCGAACCAGACATAGAAAATTATTCTCACGACAATCTGCTTCCCGGATATCAACATAGGGGCACGGAACAGCCGAAGAAACAAATTCCACGCGGTAAGCACAATACACGCTCCCAGTAATGCCGCACGCTCCCATAAACTGTCGACACTGGCCCACCATGTTTGTCGACCAGGCTTGTAACTTTTGCAGAACTACCTTCCATTTTGCCGGGCGAATTTCGGCAGTCTCACCGAGCGCTGAAGCAGCAGTTTCATGCGCTTCCTTTGTGAACTTATACCCATATTTCCTATTGACTGTATAGGCTGTGAGCTTGTTGAACGGAAAATAAGGTATCTAGAATTTTTTTTGAAGGAAAACTTTGAAAACTGCCTTTCAGTTTCTTTTTCACTGAGTGAGATGAACATCGAAAATGACGACTGATTAATTTGTCGCGTGTTTGTGCGGCAAACACCATGCAAAATGCCGGAGGGATGTTTTGTTGCAAGCACATGGAAATTCAAGTTTTTTTCTTTTATTTGGTATTTATTGTTTGCTAGAATCCGTGTGAACGTGGCTTGTCTGCACATCGACGTACAATGCGCATATAAATTATGGCACAAGAAGACATATTAGACCGTTAATTTCTTCAGCCATTGGATGATATCATTCATTTTTCGGCAGAGATAAAGCGCGCTGAACATGTCTTAGCACTAAAACTTAAGCGATGATGCGGGAGCGTTAGAAATTTCGTCAGCTAAGCCGGAACTGTGCCGCTAGGCTAACGCATTTTTTGTCAGCTTTTTTTATTCAGCTTCAAGCTGAGGAGCATATGACACAAGGAGCCAGCTCGGCATCTTCTCAGTCATTGTTTTAAGCGACATCCACTAATGCAGTCACTGACCAAACCAGTCAAGAGCTCTATGAATACTGCAAAAGAAAATCACAGCGCTATGTCTACGATGCCGTTTGCTAGCGATCAGAGCGGTGAAACACAAAAAAAAATCGTTAACAAATCGCAGATATTAGATCACTTCCTGTAATACAAGTACTTATACGAGCTAAAAAAACCAAACTTATGACAATTATGCTAATATCTTATCTCGCCTGTACAGTGTTTACTATAAGTACCATAGTCATTTTTACCGGATAAAAAGTTTAAAGTGCAGTAAGGAAGAAACGTGTCGGTTTTTATCTCTCTGGCTTCCTCGGTATGTTCCTAATGCCCGTACATGTACCTCAACAAATCGATACTCTCTTATGCCATTGCTCGCTGTTTTTAATTCCTGTCTATAACAATGCTTATGCTGCTTTCGTTGCCTCTTGTTCCCGCTTGTTAATTTTATCACCGACTCGGCCAACAATTTTGCAGACATAAAAGTTAAGAATTAGTTGAACAGGTGTAGAATATCCCAGGTGTCTCGTCGGTCAAAACGATGCATTTCTGGTACTGACTAAACCATTTCATGGTATTGCGTTGACGAAAAATTTTGGAGCACTGAGCTAGGTGTAACATACGAGCATCAGACAATTTGATATCAGCTGCTTATTCGTCAACCAAATAGAACAGCCTCTTGATCTTATCGAAAAAATCACTGCAATTTTCAGATGCGTATCTGCCAAGCATTACTGCTTACATGAGAATACTTTCGAAGACTTCGAAAGTACGCTTATAACTTCGATTCGAAGTTATAAGCGTATGCTACGATTGCCATTCAGCGTGTGCAGCAAATTTTCCGACACACTATTAGCAGGTTCTTAACAACCAGAAAGGTGGCTGAAGCCACTTAGTCAGAATGAATAACAAAATTTTTACAGCAGTATTGGTGATTTCCTGTATGTGGTCCATCTACACCGTATTCGGTCAAACATGCGCGGAACTGGAAGCACAGTGTACGGCTTACCAAAAAAATGAAAGCTCCAGCGTGATGCACTTACTGGGAACAGACCCGGAATCGAGTTCAGTATGGCCCGTATCCGAAGAGTTTCTTCAAGAATCCCGTCATCTTGCCGATGCGCACTGCCGGTGTGTTGTAAATGGTTTCATATCACTTAATAGTAGAATTATTGTTAATTAATCGTTCCGATCATAAACATACATTATAACACTGGGATTGCAGACCGTCCAACAACAGCGGTCATTGCCAGAAAGAACTATTTACCCGTTGCCCAGAAGAAGGCACAACCTCACTGACGGACGGCATATCATCGAGGTGTTAATCTCCTTCGCCGGAATCTGAGATAAGACCGTCGGAGAATTGAAATTCCATCGCGCTGCCACGCACTGTCTGCAGAAAGCGCGGACGGTTCTCCAGTAATATTGCTTCGTGGGGCCGGAAGGCGGTGGCGTTAAGACAGGAAAACGCTGCGGCTGCTCACCGGGCATTCTGCCGGTAAATTTGCACCGAATAGCGGCGTTAGAAGAACTTATCTGCTAATTACCGACATAACATAAAATTAATAAGCTTTATCACAATTTTACTTTCTCTTCTGGCTCGTGTAAATTTAGGCATTTTTTGCAGAAATCTCAGCGAAGTGGAGGGACGAATGAAAGGTTCCGATGGCCCAGAACTGTTTTGCAAAATATGGACAGGACGCTGTGGACACGCTCAAGGAGGCCTACACGCAAATCCACACGGCGTACTGTTTGAAGTGATCGTCTGCTCGTGAAGTTTTCATCAAGCTGCAACAAAAGCAGTCCTGATTGCCCCTGAATGTTATCGTAAAACCGATCGACAACCAAACGTCTACAGTAAAATCTGGCAACTAATACACCGACGGTTAAGACGATTCCGCATTTAATTCCCAGGTGTTTTTAATTGACAGCGCTGCTCTCAGGGGCAGTAAAATTGTTTCTCTCTCCTTATCTTTGCCGGCCTATTTGGCCTCGATTCACGCTACCCAAGGCCTCGTTTGCCGACTACTGCCGCATTCGGTAGGAGTAGCCGTGACGGATCGCGTGGTCTTTGGAGGTACCTGTCCGACGATGCATCGCCTCCTTTACCCGAAAGCCGACACCTGCAACGCGCATGGGACACTCCGTACTGTTTGGTAGAGCAGGCAACTATGCTACACGAAGGACGGCGCTAGCAAAGCTCGGCTGTCAGCTGTTTCGACTCTGGAGCCGGGCGCCTGGATACACGCACTTCCATCGTCTTTATTTGGAAACCTTTTGGATGATGAGTCGTTTCGGATCGCCGTCGCGATTCGGCTTGGCGCACCCGCACCATCCGACCACTAGTGCAAATGCGGAAGCGACGTTGCTGCAGACGGTCACCATGGCTTGAGCTGCAAATTTTCAGCGGGCAGACGGGCTAGACATGACTGCATTAACGACATTTTGCGACGCGCTCTTGGCTCAGCAGGCATACCCGCAAGGACTGAACCGAGAGGCATGCATCATGAAAACGAAAAACACCCCGATGGCATCACTACTTTCCCATGGACAAGGGGACTGTGTTAGGCATGGGATGTTACCTGTGTTGATACTGTTGCCCGCTCGTATTTGGATCAGACAGTAAGGCCGGAGCGGCAGCAGACCATGCCGAAGCTGAGAAGCAAGAAAGTACAGTTTTCTGTTGAGGCGATATGAATTTACGGCTGTCGGCTTCGAGACTTTCGGTAGTTTTGGTACATCTGCCAAACGTTTTGTTAACGAAATTGGGAAGAGGATTTCGCAACCAACCGGCGAGATTCGTAGTCTTGAGTTTTTGAAACAGAACATCTCTTTAGCAATTCAACGTGGTAATGCTGCTTCAGTAATCGGGACGGTTGAGAATGTTGTTTTGTTTAACCGTAATTAGATCTTGATATTATTATCACGCTACTGAATATAGTGGAAACAGTAATCTCTCTCCTCCCTTCGGTGGATTATTCAAATTATTAAATACAGCTCGATAAATGACTGCTCGATAAAGGAGCGGGAGAAGGACATGCATTTCTGCACTTCGCTTAGTTTAACCCATTTTGACGGCAGGTGCCAGAACTGCTTTCATTGGTGCTTGATATTGAGAAATTGCCGAGCAAAATTCTCGGCAAACATTCGCGTCAACATTACTCCTCAACGGCATTAAATAAATCCAGACTGTTGCAGCAAAGTGCCTAAGCGTTGCAGATGCAGTAAAACCTGCCTGTACCTACACCTTTGAAGCAAATACACCGGAAAAGTGAATACGCTGAAATCTTAACCAGCGCGTCCCGCAAACTATAAAATAAAAAGAATCCTGTACACCGTTGAGTGAATAGACCGGCATAACAGCCTTACACATATTTTCGTTCTTCGCCGCATGCGAAAAATCCTTTGAAAGGAACCTGGCTGGCTGAATACAGCCTGGCCATATCAATCCCGTTTATGACAAAACATCCTCGTTCACTGATTTTCTAATGGCAGAACCCGGTTAAGCTGACAGATGTAGTCATATAGCGAAAGGATAGCAACGGACAGTTGAACAATACAACTGGTCAACTGGACGATGGATTATTAAAGTCAATTTTTTTGTTTTGTCTTTAAGGCGGAAACCATGTATGTCTCCTTTAAAGGCAGTTACGGCGAAAGCTTAACAAACTACACGGAGAGCAGCTTCTGCAGATGCCGTCTTTCTGCGGCTGCAGCAGCGTTCGTTTTACACCGCCCGGCAAGAAAAGTACGCTTTTAGGATATAATTTTTGCCTTACTTTTTTATGTTTTCTTACGTTTTCTTATATTCTCCTACCTTTTCTTAGGTTTCCAGTGTTTTCTTATGCTCTCTTATGTTTTCTTATATCGTTTTAGTTTATTTGGTTTTCTAGACGGTTTTATCAAACCTGGTAAACTACGAGGTACATATTAGTCTAAATGACGAAGTGCTCGACGTCGAAACTGTCTTGCAAAAAAATGTCTCGCTGTGTTATGTCTCTGACCAAATGTCCTGCTTCTTGATGTCACTGTCCTCGGCGAAATGTCACCGTGTCGAAATATCCGAGCTACCGCTGCAAATAAGCAGCGTTAAGCAAAAGCATTCATTGGTAGAAGTATATATGTGAAAGATACGTGAACAGATCTGTCATGTCCGATTGCATATAACTCTGCTTAATGATTGTCGTCAACCACGTGCTCAAATTGCATAAATAGGTTTCGAGTATCAACGAGCCGCCGCAACAAATGTCGCGATAACGGATTTCACGCGTGATGCCGACTACCGAGAAGCCGCGTTCATGGCCGATCGGCTATTTAATTTCCTTATTCGTTACAACAGCACCAATACCGTTCGATACATTTTATCAATCATCAATCGGGCATATCAATCAGCAATTGTGCAAAATTTCTTTGGCGTTAACCAGGCGGCATGTAACCGCTGCAGCTCAGCTGATGCAAAATCTTGGTAATGGCTGGTTCGATGGTCGTTAACGATGGTTCCGTTAGCTGATTTGGTTTAAAAGAAAGTGCGGATATATTGTCATCTTACGTTCTTTATTAATGATGGTTTAGTGGTGGATTCATTCGGTTAAGCCCGGTTATCGTCCACCTTCCGGCTCATATACTCTACACTCTGGCTCTATTCGATTTCCGGGTTTCTAGTAAGCAGGCATGCATTGCATATCGTAAAAACTAGTTTCTATCCGTTTAACATCACGGCGCGAAGTTTTACTCGTTTCCGGCAATCTTCCGTTGTGATGATGCGTCTTACGCTAGATAATGTTTTAGTATAACGTAGTATAAAAATGACGTATAATAACGATTTGGATTAATCAGGTTCACTTCCTTACCAAAGTTATCTCAGTCAAACGGGATTACTGGTAGATACACTGGATAGGTGCAAGTGTAGGAATGCCGGGCTCAAAAGGACAAGAGAAGCCGATTGCTGTTCATGCTACGGTGCTGTTAGATAAAGGTGAGAACATTATCGCAGTGCGGGGACTGCTAAATTTTGAATAATTATGTAAGTATCTGGAAGCAGAATGTTATCCATTTAATCATTCAGCGAACGTTGTGCAGAGCCTTACGTGATGCCGGTATATTACAGTAGTTTTACAGTTATCTTAACACTCCACAGTGTTTTGCGCCCTTCGATCTTGACTTGGCTGTTGACAATCTATTGCGGAGGGGAAATTCATGCACTCTGGCTAATACAGATTTCATTGCTTTCCAGGAGGCCATAAATTTCCAGCCCGGTATATTTTCGCTATACTAGCCTTCGTTGGATTGTTTAACTCGTACGCATTACACGTCGACCTGAGCGTGGCCATTGTGGCAATGGTCAAAGCCAGAACGATCAACACCACGACGCTCAATGCCTCAGAGATCCATCAGCGTGAAGATTCGTGTCCGTATCCTAATGCCTCCCGTTCGAACAACAACGTACTCGAGGTAGGCAGCAAAACAACTTCTGCATGAATGTACAGCGGAACACTTTGCATCGGTACAGACGACGACGGTACTACAATGTACATACTATACTAGATACATACTTTTCTCCTCGGTATCGTTTACTTGATCCCATGACCTTTGTGTGGCTGAGTCATCACATTCGGAAATATAAAATCTGGTAAATTTATGCTATTTTTATTGCTACAAATGCTCATTCACTTTTGTAGCATACAGCCGGAGAATTCGAGTGGGACGGTACCACACAGGGCATCGTGCTGGGATCATACTTTTACGGTTACATCCTGACACAGTTTCCCGGCGGCTGGGTGGCCAACCGTTTTGGAGCCAAATATGTCCTGGGATTGGCGCTGCTCACATCGGGGCTGCTGTCACTGGTGCTGCCCGTACTGACCCGCTGGAACCTGTGGGCGCTGATTGTGGTGCGTTTTCTCCAAGGTTTTGTGGGGGTAAGAGATAATATTCCAGAAATTCGGTGGAATACCGAGCAGGGATCAATAAACTGATGCTTATCTTTGTAGGGAGTCAGTTTTCCTTGTGTGCACGCAATGTGCGGCAAATGGATACCGCCCTCGGAGCGCACCATGGTGCGTTTAAGACTTTGCGTTACAATATCAGTTTACGAGAATGAAAGCGTTCCTGTAATCCGTGCGTGAGTTCGAAGTAATGGCTTAAACTTTGCAGTTGAGCATGTTCATCTATTCCGGAACACACTTTGGCACCGTCTGTACGCTGATAATATCCGGTGTGCTAACGGAGCATCTGGGCTGGGACAGTGTCTTCTATGTGTTCGGCAGTCTGGCATGTGTATGGTTCGTCCTATGGCTCTTCTTCGCCTACAACTCCCCAGAGGAGCATCCCCGTATCTCTGCCACGGAGAAGGCCTTCCTAATGGCCGTCATCGGGAATCGATTTTCTCACTCCGACGGCAGGCCGCAGAATATCCCGTGGTCACGGATCGCTCGCTCCCTGCCCTTTTACGCCATCTGTGTGGCCTTCTTCGGACAAGATTGGGGTTTCTTTACCCTGCTGACTAATCTGCCGTCCTATCTGGCCCGGGTGCTGCATTTTAGGATGGAGCAGAATGGATTCATCGCGGCAGTGCCGTACTTAGCGCTGGGCTTACTCATGCCGGTAAGGTCATGTCAGATGCCACAGCTTACAACTAACTCAAAAGTGTTGAAACGATGCTTTTAAAACATCTCAACTGAATGGCTTATTCAGCGCTTCGAGGGAGCAAACAACTGTTCTGGTTGGAAAGCATGCTGGGCCACAAAACAGCTATGATTACGATTGCCAGAAGCGAGAAGTACCAGATAAAATTAATAAAGTCAAATCGCAGGCCTTATTATAACGCGGGGCCGTATGGGCGCCACGCGTATCCTCGACAGCGAACAGCGGTGAACCCGGATGAGGCTTTATTGCCGAATCTAATGCGCACCGTGGCGCAGCAACACCAGACTAACAAGGAAGGATCTGCAGCGAGTGCAACTGTGCTGCAGATCCGTCAAAACAGCGCAGCAATGTGCGGGGTGGAAATCCCCAGAAACAGCGAATAGCTACTCAGGAATGCGGAGCGTCCCGCCCTACATTATTTAGTTTAAAATGTGCTGTACGAAGAGAAGAAAAACCAAAACTAAAATCAGGTTTAGAAGCCGAATTGACCGCTTCCGATAAATGTGTGCAGTCATGCTGCGATCACGGTAAGCTGGTCAGAGCAGATAGCCACATGGAAAACCGATTTAATACTGTGCATTAAACAGCATTCACCCGCTTTAATACCGATGAGTGAGCCTGTTTTCACCTTTTATGTGGATTGTAGGTCCTGGGCATCGTGGCCGATAAGCTCATCAACTCCCGTACCCTCAGCAGAACCGCAGTCCGCCGCACTTACCATCTAATCGGCCAACTGTCGGCCGCCGGCTGCTTGATCGCAGTGACCCTCGTCGGCTGCAACGTGGTGGCCACGGTGATTCTGCTGATTTGCGCCGTAGGTATGTTGGCCTTCTCCGTGGCATCCTTCGCCATCAATCACATCGACATTGCCCCGCAGTATGCCGGCATTCTCATGGGCATTACCAACACCATCGGCGCCGTGCCGGGCATCGTCGCGCCCTACCTGGTGGGCGTACTGACCAGTGGACCGGATGGCAACACTCTGACGCAATGGTCCATTGTCTTCTATGTCACGGCAGGCATTTTCATCGTCTGCGGCATCTTCTACGCCTGCTGTGCATCGGGAGAACTACAGCCCTGGGATGAACCAAAGAAGGCGCAGGATCCGCCCAAGCCTAACTCAAGCAGCATCTGCTTAACTCGAGATTTTTAAATTCCTCCCGCCAAGAACTCCTGTAATTAGCATGTTTAGGACTTATTCAACAGCGACTTTAGCAGCTGGATAGGTTCATGTTCATGTAGCTGGTTGGGATTTATGCAACAGTCTTTCGAAATATTACTAAGCCTAGCGCATTTAAATTTTTGAAAGTAAATTATGTTTTGATATACACTTATATGAGCGTAGCGGGGCCTGAACAAAATGGCATTTGGTTAATCAAGGTACGCTGGGTTTTTGGGTGTCGGAGTGGCATTGGTTGGTTTCTCCCCAGAACAATGCTTCTAACATATAAAAGTTCCATCAAACCGACCTTATTCAGAATTTTGGCTTTTTACTAAGTCGTTTTAAAAACGTGGGTGAAGCTGCAGGATGTCACAGAACAGAAATTCGAACTCTAAGCTAAAATACTGCTACTATCAGCTGAGTCCGTAGATTATAGCATGGCGCAGCAAAGAATGTGGATGCGGTTTCATTGCACATCCACCATCTATCAGTCCACCTTCCTGCCGGTTACATACGCTGGCGCAGCAGTTGTGTGCAGTCCCTTCTTTTCACAAGTCGCCGGATCCATAAGGATTTTATTGGCGGCAGTCCGCATTCTTAAATCGTAAAACAGCTTACAGTTTGAGGAAAATCACCTTGATACCGTTCAGTTTTGTTGTCACAGTGCGTGATGTCGGTACTATTGAATTATCATAATTATTATCAGCGTATGTCATTACTACACTGTATACCGAAGAAACAGTGAACAAGCCAGTGCCGGTGGACCGCTTACATACTGCTGTGATCTTGGTAACACCAAACGCTGTTTTTTTTCTGTCATTGACCGCAACCGATGCTCATCATCACAGTTGTTATCATACTTTGAATGTGGCACGATCGATCGTTGGCGAGCTAGCACATACGGCCACATTGTGCTTGACGCTTTAAGGCTGCTAATTTCAACAGCTTTTGTTTGGATGACGTTATTTGTGGCTGTGTTTATACAGCTAGCTTTGTGAAAAGTTCTAATAAACCGGCTCTAGCCGCATTTTTTTTTAAATAAGGATTTAGGTAGAAAACGCTGAATAGTACTTATAAGTTAACCTAGTAGCGAGAAGGAGCCAATACTTGCACACCACGACTGGAAGTGGAAAATATACAGTGGAAAATATACAGTTTAACTACTGACCGATGGAGCCAAACACGTACATTATACATACGATGCACAGTTCTGTGGACATAATAGCGGCATACGAAGACGTCAGCTTGAACAAAAACAATTCAGTTTCATCTTGAGCAAAAAGATGACCGGTTTTAGCTTCCTCAGCAAATCATTTTTCCAAGAATACTCGTAAGTCCCCTGTGGATATTAAAAAGCCGGTACCTCTACCGGTTTTCCAAACTGTTTAACGAATCTGTACGTGATAACGTTTGCCCAGTACAGGTTGCAAATATACAGATACGGCAAATCCAGGAACAAACATACAGCCATCACATACAGCCGCACACGGAACAGGAACGGCTTGGTCAGTGTCAAATCCCGTGACACTATCAGCGTCTCTTGGTATTCAGGAATATTAAAAATCATTTTCAAGTCGTACTTGGTATCTCGCCGGCAGTTAGGATACTTGAACGTTCCCGCCTTCCGAACAAACCATTTAGCCGCCATGCGATCGGCGAAGAGTGGCACTGCACTGGCAACTGCCACCGGCAGTGGCAGCTGCCACCACGTGTTCTGGCAAGCGATAAAAGGTGGCAGTTGCCACAAACCAGGAGTGCTCGCGGAAGGTTATTTTGTCACGCCAGCAAAACAGGAACTCAACCGGAATAACTCCAAAAAAGGCGGAAACTGTTTGGCTGTCATTAAGCATCCATGTTGCCGTATTTGTCGACAGCAATCTTTTTGGATCCTTCTAGTTTAAAACTTTTCTTAGTTTTCTAAGGTTTGCTTTAAGTTGTCTAGGTTTTCTTTAGTTGAAATAATTAATTTCGGTAAAGATGATGGGACTAGCAGTGGCTATGGACCTATGGTAATGTTCCGATACATGAATAACGTGACAGTACCGGTTTGTAGTTAATTAAGGTTTCTTAGTTTTTTAGGTTTGATTAGTCATTTAAAAATCGAAGAAAGATCAAAGTTCCGCTGACGTTAAGTAGAACTGCTACATACACTAATGCTGCGCTGCGCATTATAAGCAATTTTTTTCTGTTTTAAAATCATGATTTATTGAAACAAATCTGAACCGTGAAATATAGATAGCATACACTCTTAGAAAGCATAGGGCCTAGAAGACTTCCGAAAACCTTAGCAAGAATAAGAAACCTAAGAAATCTGTCAAATTAACCAGATCTAACCAGGTTCAAGTAATGAAAGAGTCGAAGTGATATACCGGTAACCGGATCACATTAGTTGCTCCAAATTTAAAAAAATCTGACGTTTTTTGCAGAAAAAGTGGACGTTTTATTGTTTTTGGCAATTGCCACCTTTTATCGCTTGCCAGAACGCGTAGTGGCAATTGCCACTGCCGGTGACACTTGCCAGTGGCAGGTGCCAGTGCCACCTTTTATCCCCTGCCCTTTCGACAAGTGTATTAGCGTCATTCTCAAGGAGTTGAACTGATCAATAGTATGGGATAGTGGAGCGGAAATGTCCTTGACTTCAGTGCATCTGAATTCTTCTTCACCGCTCCATGTATCAAATCTTGTGTGATACTCGGAACCATCAAATTCGTAGTGGTAGCATTTCAATGATTTCATTCTCCAGCCCAGCCATGGCTGGCCTAGAAACTAGCTTAGTTTATTGCTAATAAGGATTTAATAGTAAACGAATATTAAGTAACCGAAGAGCGAGACGGAGACATTACTTGGACACCACGATTTATTTCCCGTCCATGCGGAAAAACATCTTGCGAGGAAGTTAACACCGGTTATTAATTCTGACCAATAAAAGTTACATCTCACAGATCAGGCTCCTTGAACCTACTAGTCGTTTGGGAAGTTCTATGATACAAATATTATTATCATAGCATTGGGCAACATGTACAAGCCCATCCTGCCACCTTTTGACCGCTATAACCGGGATGTGTATATGAAAAACGTTGGCTTGAGCCATTCAAGGCGTTTCGGCACGTCACGCTACTACCGGTATTCGTTAATGCCACTGCGGTACATGGGAGGTAGCCGCAGACTCACTGTGAGATAGATTGTGTGCGCGTCATTAAAGAGGTGGGCAAACGACTGGAGCAACACACAGGCGAAAGACGTTCCCATGAATTTCAACGTCAAAGACTGTCACTAGTGATACAACGAGGAAACGCTGCATCAGTTTGGGAACGATGGAAGAACAGAAAAGTTAAATGAAATTTTCATGTTGTAAAATTGTGTTGTTTTAAGCTGTTGCATAACCGTTGTACCACAGGTAATAAATGACAATTCAGATTGTGTGCTCTACGCCAATGCATCCAGTGTAGACTGTAGAGTAGCTTTACGTATGGGAGCTCCGATTTGTAAGCAGCACAAGTGTCGATGCGGTGAAACAGTTGACATGCAAGGTTTGCATGGTTTGTCATGTTTAAAAGTCAGGGAAGATTCAGGCGTCACGCAAGCAGAACAGCCTTATTCAGCGCAGCCTGGGATCGGCAAAGTCCGACTATTTTGGAGCCTCCTGGACTGTGCAGGTCAAATGGGAAGCGCCCAGACGGTTTGTCTTTTTTTCCTTGGAAGAACGGTCTCCCTTTGATTTGGGATGTGACGGTGTGCGACACATTTGCTATATCGTACATCGCCGGCTCATCAGAAGCAGCGGGTTCGGCAGCAGAAGACGCGGAAGAGCGAAAGAGGCGCAATTACGAGGAACTGACTGATCGTTATTTTTTCCAACCGGTGTCCTTGGAGACTATGGGAAGTTGCGGCGCCAGTACCCGTCAGTTCATAAATGAAGTTGGTCGACGCATAAAAGGTCAAACAGGAGAAGTGCGCGCTACTGACTTTTTGTGGCAGCGTATTAGTGTTGAAATTCAGCGTGGAAATGCCGCTTCTGTCCTGGGAACTGTTGGTTGTTCAAAAGAGCTTGAAGAGTTGTTTTATTGTTCTAGCTATTCGATATTTGAGTTTAAGTGTAAATGGCATTTGCTTGTACAAGTTTGAAATAAAGCCACCTATTCGTAGAGTAGATAAAATGTAGCCTTACTGTGCGCTATTCACTGCGTCGCGCATGCAGCGGTCAAAGGGAAGCAGGACGGGCTTGTACGGTAGTTTCACTGGAGTTCAAAAAATGATGCTTGACAGATATCCATCGGTACGCATGGCGCTATCGGCTATGAGTGTTAACATCTTTATTTTATGAAGTCCCTGTAAGGTGGATAGTTATGCATAATACAATATCTTGCATGGTGTCAACAGGTTCTTTGACGGTGTGTTGAGAACAGACTAAGCTAAATTGTGCGACAACTACTGAGCTGTGAAAATGATCCAACAGCATCCCGATGCATGTATTCAACTGTTAGCCAGGAGAGGGGCAAACTCGATAATTACTGTACGGTATACGCACGCGGCAGAGCGAATGTAGTTATGTACCAAATAACCTAATATCCGGTATTATACTCGTACATTACGGAAAGCGAATGAAAGGGCATTTAAAACACTTACATACCCGTTCGGACGGTGTCGACAATCTGGTATAGTGCAGCTGGCGATAGGACAACGAAATTTTCAATAGCGCTGATGCTGCGGAGGTTCAGACAGTAACACAAGTACAGCATCCACGGGTTAAAAAATCGGAGTGACTATTTTGCCGCAGTTTTTGCGGCAAAATAGCCTTTTGCTATTTTGCCGCAGTATCTGCGGCCAGTTAGCTTGTTGGCTATTTTGCCGGAAACTGCGGGTGTTCAGCTTGTCAGCTATTTTGCCGCCGTCTGATGGCTGGACTACTCTTTTGGCTGTTTGCATGAAACTAAACTCACATACATTAATATGTACTATGTAGTTACCTAATTTTCGAAAAATTTCCAAAATAAAACCGTGGAAAAAGGAAAGCAGGGACATTGTAATCGCCTTATTGTAACGTCTTCACCAAGTCGCAACAGTAAATAACTACGAGTATAGTAAGTACTGTACACATTAACGCGTAACACTGTATACAAGGAACTTGTCAAAAAGGCCAATGTCAAAAGTAAGAAAGAACTTTTGGAAGAAAGGACTTTTATGTGGCCAAAAGTAAGAAAGAAGTTTTAGAAGAAAGAAGTTTTCTTAGGTCAATAGTAAGAAAGAAATTTTGTCGATGCCAATTTATTATGTACAACAAAAATTAAATTTATTGACGTGTACATGTATTGCTGGCCGGCTCACTGGAACGAAGAACTGAAAACAACCGCCAGTGAAAGTTATAGTATATTATACAGCGGCATACACTGTACACCGAAGAGTGGGGAGCAAGGCTATATCAAAGCGGCAAATAACATGCTAAACAAAGCATTTCTGCGGTGACACTCAGGTGTGATCTGGTCTGATTCCTTATGATCATCCTCAAAACAACAAATTTTCCCAGTCTAAACCAGTACAGCTGACGGGCACGCGGGCCCAAGTCTGCCCTCTCCTGGCGTAGATAGCACAGTCATTACGCAAAGATGTAATGCACCTGTGTGTGTGTGCGCGCAATGCGATTCCTAAAGTCTGCAGATGTAAAGCCTTTTCTTGTGTGCAGCGCATTGCCGCTGCTTCTTTGATAAAAATATGGGTGAACATGTTCGGAAACTCTGCCATATGCATTTTATTTCTTAAAACAATTATTTAAGCCCGCCCCACCGATGCCGGTTTCGGTAAAACTGCTAGGAGGAATTTAGTACTATTCACTTACCAGCTGTTATAAGAAATTTGTCGTATCAAAATGGCAGCAGATAGCATCCACTTACTACTCTTTACAGCACGCTGCGCGCGAATGTGCACGGCAAGCCGTTGATGCGCCTCTTATTAATTTTTTCTACCGTCAAGAGGGCAAATTTGTGCGAGTACAACAATCATCCTAAATATCCAAAGATTCAAATATCCAAAATTAGTAACAGCGTAGATTCAGTTGGTTTTACCAAGGAATCGCGAGCTGTGACAAAATGGGTTACCAAGTGACGAAAAACTACCGATCCGCAATCTGCGGCAAAATAGCTAACCAGCTACCTTGCCGCTCGAACTGCGGCAAAATAGCCTATGGCTACTGAGCCGCAGTGTGCGGCAAAATAGTCAACCAGCTATAGTGCCGCATATTGTTCCTACTGCGGCAAAATAGCCTTAGCCTTAAAAAATACAAACGTGAACGCACTACCAAATGCGATAACCCCGATCGAGTTTCAAGAGCACACTGCCCAACAAAACAAAAATAAAAAAGACCTGGTCAGCTACAGCTTCAGACAAATCTCGTTTCTATTTATATTTTATACTTCTATGGTTATTTGCCGGAAGTTCTTTGCAATAGCGCCCTCTTTCAACGAGTTCGACACCCGCGCAAAAGCGCCCTTTTTTAATGAGTTCGACAACACCTGTCCCAAAGACAGGTATGTACTACAGCCGCCTGATCACGGTGCACCAGTGTCATGCCCGGCAGATGCCTCCTCCCACGGGGGAACGCACACGTTAAATGGAACATCAAGATTCAAGAACCATGCTGCTGTATTTCTGTGCAATATTGTGGTGCAAGCGGTGCAAGCCGTTGATAATCATACACTGTACGTACATGATAATCATAGAGGACTAAGCTCACGACAATCTCCCACCAGGGTAGTAACGGCGGGCCCCGGAAGAATTATCTGTATTGGCTAATCAACCAAAGGGTTTTTTTGATACTCGGGTCCATTTTGTTAGTGGGTATTGGCCGCGTTACGGTGCGGTGTAGAGGCTTCTTTAAATGGTTGCATCATCGAAATTTTGTAGGTAATCGTGCGCATACTGCGAGCATAATGCCGGCACAAGAAATTATTGGTGCACCGTAAGGAACAAGATTTTCTATTCCTGGCAGACCGATTTACGAAAAAAGGTTGCGAAGTCGAAAATGAAGATGTATCAGCCAAGTCCACTGGTTAACCGGTGTTCCCAACTGTTTGATCACTTTGTACTCGGTAACCTTTGACCAGTATAGGTTGCAAAGGTACAAATAAGGCAGATCCATAAACAAGCACATCGCCAACCAGTACAACCAACTGCAGAACAGGAACGGCTCTTTTAACGTGGGATCCGATGATACTATCATTATCTCCTGGAATTCGGGAAGTTTGGAAACTGTCTTCATGCCATACTCGTACAGGGCATCGCGACCGCGATTAACCTCCCGAAAAATTTGTTTGCTCAAGAAGAACGCGTCAGCAGTCTCGCCATCGGCGATGGCAAACTCTTTCGAGAAGTGAACCAAAATCACCTTCCGGGAATTCAGTTCATCGGTAGTAGCAAGGGGTGACGGAGCGGAAATGTCCTTGATTTTTGTGCAATTGAACTGCTCTTCACCGCTCCATGTAGTGCTTCTTCTAATCCATCCGTCCACGCACTCCATATGGTAGCATTCCATCGTCCAGTTTTTCAACCAATTATCTACAGAGTATTTCCAGGAGGGAGAATGAAACATATTTTTATGACTGGTAGCGGCATTAGCAAAAAAAACTTAGTATATTTGCGTAGCAGCTCGCAGACCATACACGTAACACCACTATATATATGCATGTACAGACATCTGTAGTACGAGTACTTGGTTGCTTAATTATAATGTGCCGTAATATGCTGCACCCCTATTGAGCCTGCGCTCACAGCTATCGTCAAAGATGGTGCACCAAGCGCAATTCTGTTACACACAAGGAGAAACTTAACAGCAGTTAGTAAATGGTGTCGCTGGCACAAGTTTGAAAAAAGTATGCAATTAGCAGAATAAGGATCTAGTGATGGCTTTGGTGAAACAGTTAATAAAGTATAAAGCCCGACGTGGTCACAATGAATGGGTACCGTCGTGTCAAAAATAAGTCAGTAGATTTAATATAGAATTATTAAAGTACGATTTTTAAGGCGTAAAGGAATGCATAAGTTTGCTGCATTTATCGTACAGAAATTCTTTGAGATCCTTCACCTTTCGGCAAAAGTTGTCCTCCTTTCCATCAAACCGTGCGCTGGGGCAGGATTTATTTGAGCAATCTTCTCATCCATACAGATCGTTGTAAGCGACTTCACTAGAATATTTCCATTATTCTAGACGCTTCCTCTTCACGACGAGTGAATGCATCAAAGATGTGACTCATACTATATGTCTCAAAGACAATAAACATACCGATGTACCTGGATAATTTAAAGGGTCGTTGCAGCGGCAACACTTGTTTTTTTCAATTCAAAAACAAGCGTTGCCGCTGCAACGTACTAGGTAGCTTTATTACGGAAACTGGCCCTTTGCACGGCATAAAGTTGGCAGTGGGTGGGTAGAAATTAAATGAAGCGAAAAACATGCTAGTAACACTTTTCTTAGAATGAACTGCAGTATTCAGCCTGTGATGTGTTTTTGAACATGCACGATTGAATACAGCGTTGAGGAGCTATGTACAGTAATTTCATCGTTAACGGTTGGAACGGAAGAGGCGCTGCAACGTACGATACACTATTTGAGTTTATTGTTTAATATTTAAATGACACCAGACAACACGATATGCAAAAACTCCCATGTTTTGTGAACACCGTTTCAATAGAACAGTTTTCAATAAAACATATGCGGTTCTGTCATGGGCACTTTTCAGAAATCTCAAATTTTTAATGAGCTTCGGTTCTCCTAAATGCGTTTTAACACATATACAGCAATGGTTTGAATTAATTATCAGTCATAGAACAGTTTTCTATTCGCGTTTAATTCAAAAAGAACAACTGCCGGCAACAAATTAGTAACCAAGTTTGGCACAATAAGCGACGGTCGCCGTCGGAGATTATTGAGCCGGCATGTCCAGCGGCTTCCCAAACTGTATTATGAAGCTGTACCTAACAATTTTGGACCAGTACAGACTGCAGATGTACAGATAAGGCATATCCAGAAACAAGAAAACTGCTAAAACATACAACCAGCTGCGGAAAAAGAACGGTCGAGTTAACGTAGTATCCGTTGAAACTATCATTGTCTCCTGGAATCCGGGAAGATTAAAAATGGTTTTTAAGTTATAATTTTCATCGCGGCAGCGGTTGGCTTCTTGGAAGTTTTGTTTCTTCCTTTGGAACTCTTTCCCCGTTATGCTATCGGCAAAGATGAATGTCTTCGACATTTGAATTAAGGTAACCTTTAGGGTGTTGAGTTCATCGATGCTTGGAAGCCGCGAAGCGGATATCTCCTTAACATCAACACATTTGAATTCCTCTTTACCGCTCCATGTCGTACAAATTAACCCATATTCGGTTCCGTCGTTTACCGTATGGTGGCAATCCATCTCCCAGCCGAGCCAAGGCTGGCCTGAAATTGATAAATATTGAAATAAGCGAATACTCATGCACGCTTTTTTTCGACGTTAGAATACGCAGCAAGTCGAATTATTGCAGTAAGTACAGTGTCATTTAAAACCGTAAGGTCTATCGATATTCACACAGATCAAAGTGTCGAAACGCAAGCAATTTTTATACGGGGCTCAATATCAGTTTTGTTCTTCCTGTTAAAAAACAATGAAAATCAGTTAACATTAATTACAGAGTGTATAGCAATTTAAGCTTGTTGATATCGGCAATAAATAGTACTGTGGTGCCAAGTCGAAACAGAACTTTTTTTTACAGTGAGTCGTATCCGTTTAGCATGTAACTCACTGTACGGGCGGGTGCTGTTTCGACTTGGCACCACAGTAACCGCTAATACGAAGCCTCTCAATTGTTTCGGCCCGAATTTATTTTTTCACAATAAGATGTACCTGAGCGAGCCTTCTCGATATTTGCGTACAACTAAGAAGGTGATACAACCACGAAATCCTGAAGAACGTCGAGGACTGTGGTGGGTGAGTTGCACAGAATGAACCCCACGTAAAACAAGTAAGGAGAAACCAACGCCAAAATTACAATCAGAGAGCTGTCGTCATGCTTGTCACGCTTGTGTGCCAGATATATTGCCAAGTAAGTGAAACCTGCGTACCACGCACAGAAAAAAAGTCTAATGCTAATATCCCTCCAGGTCAGCATCATCGGTCTGCGGAAAAGTCTCAGGAATAAATTCCGCAGGTAGACCAGAAGGTGGCAGCACCCACACCAAGCCGGCGACACTTTTCCAGTTGGCCAACAATAATATTCCTTAACCGTTCGAGTAACCTCTGGAGGGATTCCTTCCATTTCTTAAAGCGAATGTTGGCTATGTTACCGTGCACTGGTGTAGCAGTTAGATGTTCGTCCTTTGCATCAAAAGATGGGGATTCCATATTGATCTTAAGGTCCATCGTGCTAGTATATAAGATAGAGAACTTGACACTACCGATACAGGAGAATTTCTCTAGCACCGTTCAGTTATCTTTACGCCGCACTATGATATCAACCGGGATGAATGGTTTTAGCGCTTATGAATGCCAAAACCATACGACTCGCTCTTTTTAAATAATTGCGCCGTACCTGGCAGCACACGGAGCGTTCGTTTTATCGTTGGTAACGTACGAATAAGCGGTGGAATCAGCGTACGAATTACGGTAACCGTTCTACTGCCGTTGCAAAAAATAATGCATAGAGTTGCTCAGAACAAAATGTACCGAAAGCCGCAACAGTCAAGCAACAGTAGTTGCGTTAACGTGAACGACAGCGATTCGCGCACATGGTAGACTTTTGAACGTGGCACGGTTGAAAATCGCCGAACGAAGCTCACAATACGGCGCATGACGCTTCTAGACTGCTAGTTTCATCAGCCAGTGAATGATATCATTTTCAGCAGCGGTAGCACAATGCACATTATGCTACGCGAATAATTATTCTAATGGAGATTGAGCGGCGTTTGGAACTTTCGTCATGAAAGCGGAACTACGCCGCAAGGCAAACTTATTTTTCATTCTCGTCTACCGGTTTCGGTGCTCAGTTTCCGAGCAAACACATGACAGTAATGGCACACGGCACGAAACCGACTTCTCTCGTGTATTTTATAAAACAAAAAAAAACCGTAAAGCTGCAAGCACCAGTAATCATTAGGAATAAAACTTTATGGATAAGGTGGAAGGCGATGACCAACACAAAATGACTGCTTACCATTTACATACGAGCGCAATACCCGACAAGTATTACTCAACAAAAAGCGGTCTCAACAACAGTATTCCCACGCGTTATTAGGTGGTCAGTGAACAATTTTGATCGGGACACCGCCGCCCGTCGCACGAACGCGCGCAGTGAATACCTAATGCTCATTACGTACCACTTCAACAATTCGACCAATTATTTGTCGAAACGCATTCATAGTATTTCCCGCGTCTTCCAACGGTATTCATCATCGTGTCTGCCTGTATCCATCGGTATTCCTCCATGTTAACCTGTTTTCTTAGTAAGAATACCGGTGGAATACAGGGATCTTTGCAGAGAGACGCTTAATGGATACGGAGCGGATAAGGTGGGCAGAACACGAACGCATACCGACCGAATTCGCGAGAATACTATGTACGCATCAAAAAATAATGGGACTATTTTTTGGAATGATATGAAATCGTCCTTATATCCAGTGAAGGCAGACGCACTGTGCCGATCGACTTTGAATACGAACAGAACCCGCAACCAAAGCACGATGCTTACCTTGTTATGTAGTGAGCTTACCGATGCAGCACGTACCAACGTTCTCAATATGGACGAATGCAGGATAGAGCAGTAAGAAATTCGGAATTAATCACACTCCCTGGCAGCGTTTGGGTCAACAGTCCCACATATTTTTGCGTTTTGAGCTGTGCGTAGGAAGATTGTTAAACAATGGTACAGGGAAGAAATACAAAACGACGGAATTCATTCAGTACGGGCGAAGTCAGAGCGAAGGAAGCTTTTTTACTGTTGAGCCGCAAAGAAGTAAAACCAAATTGTGAAACACCACAGCAATAATATGTGAAGTTATGCTATCTGGATTTCTTGCGATTGGCATGCATAGCAAAATGAATAGCAATACAAAATAAGACGTAGTCTTGTTGACCTACTGTGAAAGTATGATGCCGCAAAATAATAAATTTCAATTAACAATAATTATGAGTACCAACTACTAAGTATACGAGTATCTTTACTAATAGTAATATTTAGTATACAAGTATCTCTACATAATATTACATTATGTTATGTTATTACATTATGTTATGTCTTCAACTGATTTAATGCATACTTACAGTATTACAGCGCTGTTATTTAAACAGAGAGACCGTAGAATTTATAAAAATGTCAGCGTAATAAAGGCGTCGTAATGACTGCTGTTTCAACATTAGCACTAGCGATATTCATTTCGCGAAATTTTCATGCTACGCTGCATCTAAATGATACAACGAACCGGTATGCAGAAAACAGTTTGTCTGATCATATTCGTACAGCAGTATTTCTTTATCGCTCTCGCTCTTGACGTCCAGTTTCAGTAAATCTAGCGCTTCGTTCCGATGATCCGAGCATTCCGACACCGATCCGCTCCACTCGCTCCGCCCACCGTGGTGACACGCATCCTCTGCTCGCGGTCTATGGAAACCATTCAAATTCCCCGTTAAAATATTCTCCAAATAATTCCAATCGGAATCCGACAACTGCGGCACCAGCGTCTCGGTAGCACCGAGGAAATTCGTATTATCCAGAAAATCATCAAACTGCAACTTAATTAGCGGCTCCACATCGGCGGACCCCGACGATTCCGAATGCGCTGCTTGGCTTTCCGGCGTGTACGTCGACGATTGGAATAAATAATTTAAATACGACAGGTTTCCGTTCTCCTCCCATTGGAGCGGATGGTTGGGCGGGGTGTCGCAGTTTTCCTGGTTGCTGATGGGGGAAATCGGGATAGGGGAGGGGACGCTGGGACGGCTGCGCTTCCGCGGTGGGGGCTTATTCGGTAGGTCCTTGCTCTTCCGCTTCACGGGTTTGGGTTTATCCTTTGATTTTTTAGATTTGGGGGTGTTGGATGGTATGTCGTGGAGGACGGACGATTTTATTTCGGGTTTTACCGGGCGGATGGGTTCGTGGAGGTCTTTCCCAATGGCGTCGGTTTCGTAGATCCACGGATTTTGTTGGAGTACGCGCCGCTCTTTTTCGCTGTAAATTCAAACGTTTTTTTATCCAACTTGCCTAGTATTTTTTATTAATGAACGAGGGTTGGTCCTATTAAATAGCCATTTAAATTCGCAGCCTCGTTGTACAGAGAAAGCTTATTTTAACGGCAATCCGTTTTTTTACATCGTTACCTTTCGGGTTTTTAAGGTGAAACATAGATGCTGATACAGTTATCCTACAAATTTAAAATATATTGAGCTGTCCATACCTTAACATTTGGTAAGTGCAGAGAATACGATTGCACACCACTGTCTCTTTCTCTTCATCGTCGGCTTTTTCAGGATTTTTCCCCAGCTGATCGGTGTTCTCGAGGTTGAAACCAATAGTGTCTGGCACCGGCAGTTGCTTTTTATTAGTCATTGCACTCAACTGGATACTGCGATCATTAAGGAGCTGCAGCACTGCATGACACCAGATCCATTTTCCTGACTGACTGAGGATGCGTACAAGCAGCATGGCGGAATGGCTCTGGATATCATCCATGCTGCACACTGTAATAAACGAAATTAAACAAAACAAATACGCCGAGCCCAAAAAGTGAAATTACCTTCGCTGCTGCGATATAATTATTACGAACTAATGTTTCTTTAATGCCCGGTATAACGTTTATTACTGCCGTTTAATTTTCTGGTAATACGGTACCGCTGTAGTAACGCTTACGTTAACTTGCATGCGTTGGTGTCTATTTAAACGGTTACCTAATTGATGCGCTGCGTGGGCGCTGTGCATATCGTCCCAGTGCAGCAGTTGGTACCATGACATGCCCAGAAGCCGGCGGTATCCGTATCCCAGATGCTCCTTCGTTCTACATCGCATTTTATGAGGACAAAGTGTCAGGAGCCGCGGAACGTACCAACTTACAGTCGATTGGCCCCGATGACCTTCATATCCAGCTGGTGCAGCGTACTGAACGTCCTTCCCACCCCGATGCCGTTAATAAAGCTCTCTCGGTTCTCCGCGGTTAACAGGGCATCCACCGTGGCTAGTAGAGAACGACCCTCCAAGGGGCGGGGCGCCAGGAGGTCCAGTGGTTGCCGGATGTGGGGAAGCGGCAGGAAGTTGCCGGATATGATGACCAGCTTGGAGGACGTGGTAAAAGTCTGTAAAAAAATTATGTATAGGCTGTTGTGCCAGTATATTGTGGCCAGTAGTCCAGTACGATTCGACCTTTCAAAACTTTATTTGGAGCAGCTGAAATTACGAAAGACAGAGCACGGGGCGCAATGACACAAAAGTAATTTCATTTTGTACACTAATTCATCATCGAAAATTTTGCCTACCTGAGTTAGTTAATCCATAAATATAGAACTACGCGATATTTCCGCATTTTAAAAAAAACTTTTAACTGTTTCATCTTACAAAATCGAAATCACTTTTAATTTTGACGCAGTCATTGAGAGAATTTGTCTCCGAGATGGCGAGTAGCCATTGCACTACGCTAACCGGCAGTTAACCAGTATACGCACGCCTTATCGTGGCTTCTTCTAAAGCGTCGTCATTATAGATATACGTGAAAGAAATTACTTATTCCTTCGAATCTGTGAGTTGATTTAAAAGTCCTGAGTTTGTTAATTCCTCCATTAAATCTGTTAAATTTGTGCACACAAGAGAATCCGGGCATTCAACTTTTATCCAAATGTAAAGTCAAGCCAACCTTTTGTTCGGCGAAGCGTCCTTGACGCCGCATATTCCGCGGGGAATTGATACGACAAACGAAAGTCCGTTCCTGGTTGTAGTCGAAGCCGGTATTGACTAGAGGAAACGCGGGATTATACTGCAGCGGCGTTGAACGGGAACGCTCCGGGTCGAGGTGCTGCTTTAAGGATGAATGGTCAGCGCGATCAATCAGATCGTAGAGCGTGTCGCCATGCGATAGTAAATCTTCCTATTAAGAAATTAATAACTGATGTTGCAGTGCAGTTATAAATTAAAAAATCAGTCAGTATGATATTTCCTCGAATTTTATTAAAGCTACTGAATTCAAAGCAGACCTGATATTTGTATTCGAAATTGGGCTAATCAATTTGGTTAAATCGGTAATATTTTTTAAGTTAGGAAAATTGTGAGCGTTCCAAGAATTACTTTTCTTTTTGACACAAATTACTACTTTGAAGTTAAAACAATTTCAAAGGCAGAGTTTTACAAAAATTGCAAGTGCTAAATTAAATAATTGAACTCGGTTTTCTTCTGGATGATTTTGTCAAGTTCACCGGTTACGTAATTATGAAAAAAAACGGTTGCGTAATCGGAACTCGCATCTCAGCGTCCGTCCGAGCGATCATCATTTTCTCAAGTTTCTAGTTCACCGGCCAAAAGAAAAATCACTTAATACATATCATTTTTTCTCCTCTCAGCCGTAATGCGCATCAGCGGTTTGGCATTGATGTGTTGTCTCATTTGTCTCTTAAAGAATCGGATATCTGTCCGCCTCCGCCTGCTCTCTCACTCTCAAGTTCTCCTTTCTGACCGAGACCCACTAACCCACAGCTGACACACACCGGCTAATTGCTGATTGCACCAATCAGCACTGCAGCGTACGTACAATGCCAGCCAGTGTGTTCAAGAAGAAAACAGTGGCGTTCCGTTTCGCTACA
The DNA here is from genome assembly GCF_019649055.1 of Paramacrobiotus metropolitanus. Taxonomy (NCBI): domain Eukaryota; kingdom Metazoa; phylum Tardigrada; class Eutardigrada; order Parachela; family Macrobiotidae; genus Paramacrobiotus; species Paramacrobiotus metropolitanus. The sequence goes on along the minus strand of NW_026570266.1, from coordinate 490,993 downwards.
GCTGTGTCTGTCTGTTTTGCAGCATCTCGCGCGCTCTTCTCTATCTGTTCTCTGTCTTCTTTTCACCCGCAACCGGAACTACTACGCGCCTGCATTATTACGCTAGACGCTGCTGTGTAGGGCTGTTGGTCGTATAAATGCGCGGTTAATCAAGGTCGAGTGATGCGCGCTGATTGACAGACAGACGTCGGATGATGCAACCGATCGGAGAAAGGCCGCTATTTTGTTGCGAATCTGGCGATCACTGATGCCTTACCATGTTCTGGCCCATTGTGTCGGCAGCGTTGTCGCTAATGAAGAGAATTTTCCCGTCTTGACCACACAATAATACAGAGCATTTCAGCGCCTGCAAATAAGCAAATTAAAATAAACAAATTCGAAAGTTAATCACCAGTCTACGTACATTTTAAGAACTGTAGGTAAAATCAGTACAAATATTAAAATAATATTCTAATAAAAAATAGGTTACATAATCTAATAAGCGTTCTGGTGCCACTTTACAGTTTTAAGTTTCTGCTTTTATTGATTATTTATGATCTGCCAATTTTATTATAAAGACAAGGAAAAATGGAATTCATAAAACTGGGTTTATTCAAAAATAAATTCGTTCGGTTATTATTTACGTATTACGTAAAATTGCTAATACATTTACATGTAGTTAATCTAACACTGTATTTACCGACAAAAGGTTCTCGGTTTTTATGAAAATAAATGTTTATAATATACTAAACTTTACTAAACTTTGTTTACTTTGCTAAAATCCGTCGCTAAAGGAATGTCCAAACTGGGCAACTGCTGATTGGAATACGTCAGTAATCGCCTGGCCGCATTCAGGCGTTGCGCCGCGTTTAGAGCTGCATAAAAATTAAATGGTCAGTTAATAGCAGTTTGTATCGGAAATAAGCGCAACAACGACGTACAGTAAGCGAAGAAACTGGTCTTGCGCAGGTACACACAAATACAGGCCATCAGCTGCAGTTGGGAGAGACGGTGCCGGACGTCCTGGGGAAAGGGGAGGAGCTCGCGCAGATGGTTGATCTCCCGGTTGATCAGGTCACGGCGCTGCTTGCTCTGGGACCGCGTCGACCTGCAACAATATTCTCATGCTGACCGTCATCAATAAATGCTGTACTTGCCAATTAACCGACAGTTGTTTTAAACTGGTATTTTATTATGTATAAATGAAGATCTTCTAAATTCCAAGTTGTGTTTTACTGCGACAAGGGTTCATGAAAGACGCTGTGGATCTGATATAACAAAAATTCGATTTTAAGAACTACACGAGCCGGCTTACGATTTCCCGCCTAAATTAGCTGGTCTTTGTCCACGGCATTCGACAAAGGCTTGTTTTAAATAAACAGAAAACTTCCTGTAAATTCGTTGTAAGGCAATCATAGAAAGACATTTACGCTTACATTCAAAGCTTGTAAAAATTTTATCGGCGAAATAGACTTCAACCAGTAGATAAATTTCCAAAAATAATTTTAAATAAAAATTAGATGCTAAAATCAGTACAAAATTTTGTTTGATCGTACCGGTCCCAGGAGCGATTATCCAGCAGATCTTCCGCCTCATCCTGTAAATCATCCAGGATAAACATCCTCTCTTCGACGTGGCTGACCACAACAGCGCTTCCGCGTAATCCGCTTAGCGCGAAAATATTATTCAGTCGACCCAGATTGACATAACCGAAGATCGAAAACTGAAACAGATGCCGGTAGTGTTGTGCAAGCTGTGTTTCTTCGATTGGTCGCAACCTTGATCAAGTGTGCGCGGCAGCGGATGGACAGTATACACACCGGCTAATTACATATACCGCGATCGCCTCCGCGCTTGCGCTACAGAAAACAAATCTAAGGTTTCACCCGATGGAAGAAGGCCACTACGCGGATGAGTGGACGGTGATTCTGTGCATATGACTGTGTTTGTGTGTAGCTATGTGTGTTATGCATCAGCCGGTGAAGTGAGGCGTTCTTTGCCGACAATTGCAGGTAGTAAAAACCGCAAATTATCAGCCGCGGCATTTGTTGCAGCAGGCCGGCGGGAAAAGTGTGTCAGACCTATAAATCAACCACATATTTCGATACATATAGAAAGAACACTTTAAGTCTATTGTTGTGATGGTTGGTCAGATGCAGTGCCGGGGTAATGGAGGTATCAAAGAGTGCACTTGTCAGATTTTGAGGCAACACAGTTGGCCGGTGATGTTGCGCGGAGATTTGTTGCTCTGCACAACTTAGCGATGTAGCAGTTTCTGAGGTAGAGTATTTACTGATGTCGTTTACTTGGTAAAATTTTTTCTGTTGCAATAAGATTTTACGCAATTTAGTCTACGCGAATATTAGTATTGTGCACTACTATGATTTTGCAAGTTGTCACATAGGGATTATGAGCAATTAATAAGATACGGTCTGCGCGATTACTAAATAATCTGAAATATGGTTTCCGATAATTTTTCTACGATTATAAAAATGTTACACTTTTAAATGAGCTACTGTATTTTTATTGAACGCATGTGCATTATTTTAATTAAATACTACGATGCAAGCCCCGGCTTGTAGGCTGACGTAACTTCTGTTTTCACTAATGCGATTACTGATTTGTCGAGCTTTGCGTATTATTCTACATTTGTCACCCATTTGTAAGTGGTAACCTAAGCCGCCAAAAAGTATTCAAACTCAAAGAAATACGAATCCCGAATTACGTATAAGTAGAGTATTAATCGTAAGTGCGTCTCCTCCAAACCTCCGGCTACGTTTATTAATCAGTTCCTGTTGCAGTACAAACTCAGTAGGTATGTGACAGTTTAACACTATATTCAACTGAAATGGGAAAACACTTTATAAAAAGTGAATACCGGAGAAAAACTATTATGCACGACTACGAGTAAAAGGTATGCATACGATAATAATTATGTAAATAGCATCCGAAAACCAAAGGTGACAATTTTCGATTTTTTTCCGGCTGACAACTGAGCCATCGCACTACGATTGATTACTGCTTGATTGATCGCATTGCACATTTACATAAAACTAAGTAACAGTTTTATTCAGGCAATAGCCAATAAAATAACAACAAGCCTGCGCAGATGGACATTAAAAAATAACTGATCACACATTAAAGAAACAACCAACATTTACATTGTCTTATTGCAGATTACAGCATGGGCAATACTGTATTTTGCATCACCAGTATAGGTTAGGTATCTAAAAACCTTTAAATTGTTTAATGCGAATTTACGCGTACATGCAATTAAAAATATCACGGAAAGTCTGTACATCAGCTGCTGTAATTATTTAGGATGAATCGTCCAATGAGGAAGCGCTTTCTGATGCGCTCTGCCCACCCACTGTTTAAGCTGACCAAAGGTGATACCATAATTATTATTCCTGTGTCAAATTGCGTTTTGTTCGACTGAGCAATCATCAAGTTGTTGCGGCACGAATGTCATGCTACGTACCGTAACGTACGCCATTTTCTGTATCCCCGGTTTCTTCTGGGCCTCCCTCTGCCAGCGCACACTATAGAATTAATCAGACTTGAGCCCTGGCACAGGATGGTACAGAAGCAAACCAGCTGAATGACTGCTTTCCGATTTCCGCAAAATGAATTGAAACTATTCCCTGCACAGCTTTGAAACTAAATTCGCCGACCGTATTCATGTTGCATAAGAAAAAGTTGGGAAAAATTCCAGTTCAGACGAATCCAGCGCTATAACTAGACTATATGCTCGATGCCGGGAGATATTTACCGAAAATTATGTTTAGACAGAAAACATATCTGTTCGCAAGAGAAGCCTTTAGTGTCCAGTTTATATAGCATTTTCAGTTCAGTCAATCACTGATGACATTTCGTCATCCTCGAACGTAAGATCACGTTCGAGGCACCGTCCGGGTACGGAGTTTCATCGAACACTGTTGTTGGAACGTCAGACTCCGTATAATCTCCGACAACGTATTCGCATTGTTATGCTAAATGACATCGTCGAACAACGCTCTAAGCTATGACGGAAGACCCACAAATATTCCACGGTGTTTATTACACGGCTTAGACGTACTGTACTGTATGACATTCCAGGCTATATAACGACACTAATTTTTTTATCGTTTTGTACAAGTATCGCCGTATCCATACCAGTATTGTGAATGGCATCCTGTACAGGATGTAGTATCGTCATATCCGTACGGATGCATAACGTGGTCGCCGGGAGCTCCTGTAAAATAGGTTAAGAGCAAATAATGCGCCTTGTATTTATGTGGCATTATAATCTCCTGTGTATATACTACAATGTAAACCGGACGGAACGTTCCCAGCGACCACACCCATCAAGTGACGCACAAATTTGCTGAAACCGCTCGACTTATTATTGAATTCGCTACGATTCCTCAAATTTTGTTCTGTCTTTGGTTGTTATTGATGGAAAACCAAAATCGTAGGATAATCGGCGTTAGCTGTCCGTGAAATAGCTACTCGTGCTTATCTTCTTACGAAAGGTTGCAGTTCTTCATAATTCTGTAAGAATAATGGGTAGTAATAACATTAATCTTTTGTAAGTATAGGTAATCTTTTTTTGGCTCTTAAGATTGCTCCTATGACATTTTTTTCATGCTCCTCTTAAATTCTCTTCGGGTGAGTACCGTCGCCGCAGAGACAGTAAAGCTGAGCCAATCAAAGTAAAATAAGAAGTGCGGCTCTTCTCCTCTAATGTGGTTGAACACAACAACAACCACGCTTTGCACGGAACCCGGAACCAGGCGGAGCAACTGGCTGTCAGCGTCCACAGGTGAGTTCCGGCTGTGAAATCAGTTGTGCTAATAGTGTGATAAAAACGACTCATACCGGCATCATTTTTCTGTTTACTGCAGAATGCAGTTTATTATACAGATACATCATACATGTACCGAATACATGGACTGTGATGATAGCCTAGAGTAGAACATTTGCGCAACATAATATTAACACTTCTCTATCCTCTATCAGAAGCACGTACTGTACGGCTAATCTAGTGTTGGATAACGCTTAATTATCAATGTTCGCTGTCTGCACATAACTTATTTATTTTGCTTGCATCCTGTATGCATATGCCCAACTATAACCGGCCAAAAGGTGTTCGGACAGCCTTCTAAGAAACGCCGCCATAAATTTTCCGCGCCCAACTTTCTCTTTGAAATTTTCGTTAACTGGAAGTAGCCAGACCGAAAGTGTTTTCTTGTCCAAATGTCGTTTGTCATCAAGTTTTTTCGATTACATATAGCAATACTTCTTAGCACTGGCAGCGTTCAGTTGTAAAGCAGCCCAAAATGGCCAGCTTCTAGGCCTTCCGCTGTCAGCGCACATTCGCAAATAAGACAGGTGCACTGACAGAGGAAAGCGTAGAAAAGGACCTACTTCCTGCCCTGAACGCGTACTCTGGTAAAAAGTGAGAACCGGCACAATCCAACAACCAAAACAAGTAAAATACCGATATAAACACCACAAAATTGGCCAGTTTATATAGCGTTCTGCTCTACTGTAGTTTGCTCCCGTGAAGAAATGCACTGCGTATTGGTAATTTACTATTAGGCTACATTGCGTTACAACACTAGCGGAAACGCAGTCACCAACGCCACCAATCAGCGGAAGCCTTGTTCACGCTGCCGTCACTGTTGTTCAGTGTGACACGTTTGCAACGCACCATTCGTAACACACATTTTCTCAATCTTATCACGGTGGACCAAATGGTACAATGGCGACAGTTACAGCGACATATGGGTTACCGGAAAACAGTCTCGATTCACAGCGAAATAAAAATGACGGGAAATGACGCAGTTTGTATCTCACTCATTCACAGAAAACCCGGTCAGGCCGCAGCGGCGTGTCACGTGTGTATGGAGTGGCTGTTTACTAAAGCACCATGTTACATGCCTTATCACTAGAGTACATCAGTGCGCCTACACGGAAGCACTTACAACGTAGTAACCGTTGTGTTTGTTTATCTGGTTAATCATTGCAGCTACGTGTTGCCAGTTTGCGCCTTCTTCCCGTTTGTGAATGCACGTATTATTGTTTAAAAGCATACTTAATTTTTGATTCTACATCGCTCTCAAATAAATCAAAGAAAATTCCGTCCCAAAAATACCAAGAACTCATGAATTAAGATGCATGACTTCTCTAATACAGAAAACCCAAAAAGTTCGAATGCCGGCTCACAAATCCAGACGTCAGTTCGGATCAAAGAACAATAATTTATGGTGAACCATAGCAATCATGTTCGATATATTTTATGCTGTACTTTGGAAGCTCTTTCTGTAACCAAGTTTTGTTTTGTTTTACACAAGAAGAGCAACAGCACTGTTATGAGAAATCGCAGAGTATCTTGACGCAGTTATCATAATCAACAGATCTTTAGGCGTACCGGGAATTCCCTTCTAATACACAGCTCATAATCAATATACGGTAAGAAATAAGAAGATTACTAAGAACTGTAGATTTCTGGAAGAAAACTTAAGGGTTTCAGTCTGAACTGGGTGCAAATTGAGAGACCGAGTCTGGCAGAGTCAACCGATTAGTCAGGGCCTCAAGTGCAGCCTAATTTTTTAGCCGAATTCACACATGTAAATCGTAACGTGACTATACCTGGGTGGGACTGTCAGCGTCGTGAGTGCGATCGTGACTGAGACATTCTACTGCGAGATTCTTCCCAACCCAGTCACTTTCACCCATACCGTTTTGACTCAAATGTCCGCCCCTGAAGAAAAGTAAGGTTGGGTTAGAAGGATCGCTACCGGCGCTGTCGCATCCGGTGTGTTCGCTTACGTTCATCATTCAACGGCGCGATATTTCCTGGCTCGATGACCAAGCGAAACCTCGCTGAGATTAAGGAACGAAGCTGATTTGGACCGTGTTACGGTTGTCGGTGTAAGACCATGTAATCGACAAAATCGGCCAGACGAAAGAACCGTCCACCAGACGGTTTTGCCTCTCAGTTTTCGCACTTTTTCGATAACGACATATCGACTGTACCGATTTTCCCTGCATATTTGGGGCAATCAGTTTCGTCAACAATCAGTATAATATGGATTTGGGAGGCGGACGGTTTAGCCAGTTTTCAAACTAGAGCGAACGGTGAACGATTTTTTTCGTGTGGATGGTTTTGCCGGTCACACCTGTACTCACCAACGGCTCAGGAATGAATAGTAGTAGGGACTGCAGGCAAATAAACACTTTTGTCGCTTACGCAGCAGCGCCATGAGAGCAGTCTTAAAAACAGGGCTAACAATCCCTTTGGTTTTTAGAGAGTGTCTCCAGTAAGTTTCTGGAGAGGCTCTGTAGGCTGTTCCAGGCGCTCCGCTGTTGTGCATTGTCAGTCAACAATGTTTCTATTTTAAACACCATTTCACATTATTTTTTTAATTTTCTATTGCGTAGTTCATTCCGCAATGGGTTTTCTCAATGATCCTTGCCAAATTCGTTGGTTACTTTTCTTTAGAAAACGCTTTCCTGTAGACCGATACGGGAAAATTCGTGTGGTGGATTTTTCGTTCGCGAAGCCATAGCACAAGCGCTTCCAACACAAAAAAAAAATAAAGTGCTGTCCTTTTCAACTGACAGCATTATAACACTGGAAACATTAAACACTTATGCGTAGCTTTTTATGACGGGTTTATCCCAAGTCTGCCGTGCGAATGAAATTTATTATGCAATTTTTTTTCGTTTTTCCGTGGCACTGTAAAATTACACGGCGAGCCAATGTCCGTGTTTTTAATAATAATTTTTTTGGTAATAATTCAGATGGCATACAAACCGGCAGCGAAACTGTACAAAGCAGCCAAATCGAAGAAAATTAAATTAACCCAAACACACCAAAAATTCAACCAATCAAAAAACAATCAAATGTCCGAACACCTGAGTGCAACAATCAAAACGGGAAAAAATGAAAATTCATTGGCGACTGTGGCGCAACAAAACGACTTGCACAACGGGGATGAAAATCACACAGGCGAAGTGCTGCACGAGGCGAAAGGGATGAACGGATGTGCCGCCGCATCACTTTTTCTTCTTCTTGTGCTTTTTGTCGTGAGCCGGGGCGGTATTGCCGTTGGCGGCGTCCGACTCCGACTTGCCGCTGGGCGTCCGGCTGGCCTTGGCCGCCAGGATGGCTTTGGTCCGCGACTCCTTCTGCTTCTTCTCTTTGGCTTCTTTCTGCATCTACACAAAGCCGCAAGATTTCTTTTACTTTGTTGGTCATTTATTTATTCATTTTTTATTTTATTTCATTTTATTTTGCTTTATTTTATTTTCCTTTATTTATTTTGTTTTATTTTATTTGTTTATTTATTTGTTTTACAAGTTATTTATTTTACACAACTTATTTACTTTACAAGATTGGACAGCCGGATCACGCACTATCAGGCCAGACAAATATGGACGCAATCAAAAATTAAAAACAATTATAAACTGGAGAATGGTTCGGTCAGGTGATGAACGTAATTGTAAAAGAAAATTCTATATATTTTAGCCAACTGGTAAATATGTGTCAGTGTATCGTACAAGATAAATTCTACCAACGGCACACAATATATTTTAAGTTAAACAAAAGGCTGCCATTATGAATTAAATTTTTAAAAATTAAATTTCAATGCGCTGTACGCGAACGGGTTTGATTCACTTACTGTATAATTTATAATTTTTCTTAACTTTATTTCTTTGCAGGTTTACAATTTTACCGAACGTTATTTGTGGAGCATCGGCAAAATTAAGCAGCACCAGAGTAAAAAAACGACCGAAACTAATAATTAATTATTAACCGCACGTGCCAAAACATCAACACAACACCAGAATTCTGCCAAATATTAATTCAACAAAATGTTACCGAATTTCTAAGCCTTCAATAATAACATCTGCCATAAACATGTAAAAAAAACGTCAGCCATTAAAAGAAGCTTCCGCGGAGTTAGCATATCTTAATGTCATCAATATGTAAATCATATTCAGAATGTAGATGAATTCGCTATCGATAAAAAAAAATCGATACATACATGTACTCGTAAATTACCACCTTCTCACCGGTAAATTGTTATCGATCAATTATTTATCGAATGCAAAATATGCACGTGAGAAATCTAAACTTCAACATACACAAAACGCTGTAAAAATCTTCCAATTTCCCCAACGCCAGGTTTTCACAGGTTATTTTCTTACTAGTACATAGTGTTGGAACACTTCATGAGCGGGAAATTTTCAAACGTGCTTTATTTTGATACAAATGAAAGCTAAAACGAATGAAAACAATCTCGGTGAAAGCAGCACGTGCAAATTGTATAAAAGACGCTGGCTTACCTCTTTGGACAATTTCCAGGAAAGGAAGGCACTAACCAGGAGGAATGGCGACAGGATGAGGATCACATAATATCTGCACGGCAAATAATACCAGTAAAAATAAAAGATTAGAACGGATCTTTTAATTAAATTATAAATAAAAGGCATTCTTCTAATTTCCCTGAAAACTGTAAGCAATAAATAAATAAAAATCGACGGCATTTCTCACGACGGCAAAAACCATTAAATAAATAAAAATACGAAACAAAAAATTGCTTTACAAAAACCTGTGCTTCAATTTCAACGGAAAAGCGCAAAGAAATAAAAATAAATCAGCATTATAAATAAGAAATTTTTCACGGCGGAAAAGTGAAAACATTAAAATAAATGAAACTTGGGTCAAGAAAAAAACGACAAGGTAAGTTCCCTGTACATCGCAGGCAGTAATAACATGACGAATAATATCAATAAAAATTAAAACACGACTGAAAAAATCAAAGAAAAATGTCGTCCTACAATTTCTTGTTAAATACGTACGCGAAAATACATAAAAAATTCCTCATGGAGAAAATGTCAGTTAAGTACAGTTAGAAAGAAGCAACCTAATCTCCAACACCGGGAGCCACCCCTGGCTCGCGGGGAGAGGTACCAGGGTACCCCCCTTGTACTCACATGAAGGTGGTGGGGTTCTTCTCGATCCAGCGCAGCCATTCGGCGATCTTCTCCTGCGGAATGTACTGGAAAATACTGTTCAAGTCCAACGCCATCCTGTCGGGACGAAAGCAGTCCGGAGGTCCGCGGGTGTCAGCACAACGACGGGATGCAACGGGTTCCTCGATGACTAGCGAAAGTAGCTGCTACTGCGCCCCTATCACACGTGCTGCCAACGGAATGCAGTACACAAAAGGGACTGACAGAGTGAGGATGGCTGCGCAGGGCTCCGGGGCGTTTGGATCGATTTCTCTCCGTTACACACAAGACGAACAGTGAATGCGGCTGATCGATGCAGCCAGTGGGATACAGTATGCTGGTGTGCCTGATTAAAGCGATCGCTGGGCGATCATGTCGTTGTCCCTTTTGACGCGTGGATCGCGGGGGCAGATTTAATCAGCTGATCCTTCAGTGCGTCCACATTTTCGGGGAAATTATATTTTCACTCACTGGAGAATTTTAAATACGATGGCGATGCGGTAGAAATGGAAAGGAAAGAGCAGACGAAAGGAAAGCGAAAATCAAAATTTGCTGTGTTTGATAAACCTGTTTGTGCATGAATTCCGGTGGCGTGGGGAGCCGAGCGTATGTACAGTATATTCATTAAATTCCGATCGGCAATAAATTAAATTTCATTCTTTAATTTTAATTAATTTCTGTTAATAAAAATAATTATTAGAGAAAGGAAATTTCATTCCTTCAAGTAAGTAATTTAGAGATTACTAGCAGCACAGCTTTATTGTCCAAATTTACTTTGTTGTAGATGTAAATTATATATTTTCTTATTTTTTATGATTTATCGTGTATGATTTATCGTTTTTTATGATTTTTTATGATTTTTATGATTTAAATAAAAACTCTAATTTGCGATTTCATGGTCTGCACTAGTCGCAATAGCGACCGCCTTCGTGTGCCTGTAATACCGCGAGTGTCAGCGCTTATTTCACACAAAATAATTCGGCTGGCTTTTTTCACTTTTATTTAAATTAATCTAACTCCAAGATCAACGACAACAATTGTACAAAATAACACAAATAATACGCCTTAAATTAATCCATTTGATTCCCGATAAAAAACCATTTAAAACACTTATTAAATGATTTAAATCCACAAGCCGTTATTTGCCTTTGAGCAGTTCGGCCAGCAGTTTCAGATTCACCGTCCGGCGGGCGTCGACAAACCGCAGCGGACGAAGCGGCGGTGCCGTGGACAGCATCTCACGGGCGCGTAAGAACGCCAACGCCATGGACAGCGCCGTGGCCTCCTTGTCCTGCATTTCCTTGATCACGTCCAGGGGTCCCACCGGCATCCCGGGGGATTTGACGGCGTTGAACAGCGCGGCGGTGGTGTCGGCTGGGATGACCTCCGAGGCGCTAGCGGTCAACGGACCGCCCGCGGGAGCCGACAGGGCACTTTCGGCGGGAGAGGACAGGGAACCACCGCCAGGAGAGGTCAGGGGACCGCCCACGGGAGCCGACAGGGAGCCTCCGGCTGGAGCGGACAGGTGACCGCTGACGGGAACCGGAAGGGAACCTCCCAGGGGAGCAGACAGGGAGCCGATGAAGGGAGCACCGAGAGCGGGCATGGGGCCGAATCCTGGAGAAGCGGTGGCGCTTAGGGAACCACCTACTGCGGCGGCCGGCGCGATGGTGGCGTCCGACGCCGGGGGTGCAGAGAAGTTGGCCATGTTCCAGCTGCGCAGACGGTTCTCCAAGGCGGCACTGGTGGCGGGAAGTTGGACGAGGAAGGGATCTGCGGGGCGGATGGGCGGGTCGCTAGGAACGGGGACAGTGACGGTCGAGGGCAACGGGGGCGTAGTGTCCGAAATGTCGGTGAGTTGTTTCGTAGTTGTGGGACCGACCGCTAATAAGTTATATTTATAAACCGGTGTTGTTTACAGTTAAGAAGTAATGAGTATTAAGTAATTATAAAGATTTATTACTGACAAATAGATAGCAGTTATTGTTAAAAAAAATTAGTTTTCACGGGCTAAATATGTACGGTGTTACGTAAGTTTCTAGCTTGATAATCAAATCGATAAACAGCAGCTTTACAAAAAATACATATATTTTTAAAAGTACGAAAATACAAAATAATATAGAACAACTGAATTAAAACGTAAATAAATTTTCATAATATAAAATGAACTTAAAAATAAATAAAATAAGTAACGAAAACAATTTGGCGAACGAAGGAGTCGCCACTTAACAAACTGATTCTCAATGGCGGGCTACTTTCTCACAGGAACACCTTGCAATTGATGACTTAAGTCGCCCATAGACTACGATTATCATATTCGTACTCGTACTTACTTCATTACTTGTGAGTCTAAATTATTGTAAAATTAATTTTTACTGAACGACTGAGCAACAAAGAATTATTTAATTAGTTGAACGATGAACTTACTAATTAACCTAGGTTATTATTTCGTGCAATATTTTAAATGCGATATCTTGAAAAATATTTTCTGGAATTTTGGTTGTAGCACGCAGTACGCACCAATAACACCGACAAGATCCATAGGCAGAGGATCAATAGGAGCTAAAGGGGCCAGCTCCTGGACGACCTCCGGCTTCTGCGGGTGCGCCACCGGCGTCGGCGCCTCCGCCTGCAGCGTCTGCATGGCGGTGGGGAACTTCCACAGACTGGCACGGGTCGGGTCGACGGCCATCGCGGTGGGCGGGGCCGGGGGCTCCGGATTGCCCAGCTGGTAGAGCACCCCGCTGGTCTCGGGCCCGGACGCCGGTGGTGGTCGCGCCGGTTCGATCGGATGGCCGGGATGCGGGGCCGCGGCCGTGGCCTGGGCGGCGGCGGTGGGGACCGGCGGGACCGGCTGGTCGGTGGTGTCGGATTTGGTGTGAACGTGCTGGTCGCGTGCTAATTCCGCACATGAGCCTACACACAGGGGAGATTTATTGTGCCGGGTGTAGGGTTGCCGAGTATGTGCCGGTAATAGTGAGCCGGTGACAATGAATACACTATACGCGGCATACGTGACACCTACTCTTGTCAATGCTCTCGCAGCTGACGGTCTTTTCGTTGAAGTATCTGTAAAAATATGTGCTGGCGGTTATAACATCGTACCGGTACTTTTACAGTACAATAATGCGGGTATTTTTAGGTTATTCATGCGTCAAGGAAGTCTTCTACGTACCGTCCTGAAGGGCAAGAAAATTCTGCACGGTCTCCAAATGGCGAGCAAAAATAGTAACCTATAGCGTCAACAGAAACTTATAGTCAAACCATTAATGTTTTAGCATCTGCTTAAAATTTATTCATTAATTTTTCTGCGAAATAATTTTGATATAAAGTTAATATATCATTATTTTTATACTTAGGCACCTACTTGCAAATAAAATTATTAAAGTTCGAGCCACATTTTTGGTGACCTTATTTTTTTAATAAACATAACATGGGGCTTTATTACATTTTTCTCGTTTTATCCATTTGTTTAAGGTCAGACACTGTTTGTAATTTTTATAATTTCTTTGTTAGCTACCTAAGTTTTAAACCATACTTCGATAGGATTAAATCGTACCTCTGCAAAACAACGATACATCCGCGAAAAATCCCTTTTCTCCCGGCTTACACGTAATGGACACCACATCTTTGCTCAACGCCGCAGCCGGCGCTGTCGTCACTTTACCGGCCAGATTAATTCCAGTATCGCCAGGTGCGTCAATCGATCGCAGGGGCGCCGCATCATTCAACACGGTGTACGACGGTTCGAACTGCTGCATTTGCGGCGCCGGTGCCGGTCGCATCATCTCCTGCCCATGATTGACCGATGGTTGAGCGTAGACTGCCGGCGACGGCTGCTGCGGCTGTTGCTGTTGGTCCAGTCCGAGTTGAGCGTTGAGGAGAGACAGGACGTTCATGGCGTTCAGATGCTGTTGAGACGGTTGCTGGGGTAAGGCTTGATGTGCCTGATGCTGTTGTGGTTGAAGTTGCTGGTGTTGTTGCGACTGGAGGCGCTGGATGTCCAGCAGGCTGTTGGGTGTGGCGAAGCGGCGCTGCGGGATCTGGGCTTGCGGCACAGGAAGAACGTTGTCCCCTTGTGGATCCATTTTATACCTAGAGAGAAAAATGTATCAATATAACCGTCTTAATGCCCGATTTAAATCGCAACCGCCAGAAAAAAACTGCACAACTAGAATTTATTACGCGCATCCTTTTGCTTTCTTGGTTATTTGGCTTCTTGACTGTATGTTCAATGCCTGACTGACCAGTGCTAAAAAATTATACAGACAAATCCTTAAGGTCGAAGAATGAAGAGTCTCAACAGATCGCAGTAGAGTGGCTGTTTTGATTGACTGGTCCATTGATTGTTTATTGAGTAGCCAAGCCCGTAAATGGGTACAATTATCATTTACCGTTCTACTGGCTTAGAACAGGCAGTAATTAATTTTCTTTTAAGTAGCTTATGTTTATGGAAATTATTGTTCATTAAATTTTACCCGTCTTATACGGTAGTCTCAGCCGAATGCATAAGAATAATTCATAATATGCGCAATTTTCTTATAAGTATTCCTGATGCCTGACTGATATTCGTATGACAGACCACCGACTACCGTAGTGCTCCTAATATTACGCAGACAACTCTTTGCGGTCGAAGGATGAGTCTCACCCAATCACACCAAGGCGGCTGATCTGTTGACTTGCAGCCAGCAGTACTTAATTTTTTATTAAGTTATGTTTATTTTTATGAAAACTAATATTCAACGAGGGTTTCGTATTTTTTACCATATTTGATTGATATCCGCGGCCTGAACCGGCGCCGTAGCCGTATTAACTTGCGCCCCATAATGCGGTATGAATCCGGCGCGTAGCGGCGCACTATAAGGCCCGGCCGTTAGCGGACGCATCTGCACCGCGCCGTTTGATCCCGTCGGCGTCTGCGGCCCGATAACCGCCGGTGGCGGCGGTTGCGGTGGTGGAGGCTGCGCATGCAGCAAGGGATTCGGATCCGCCGGACTGGCCCGGGATCCCGGGAACGGCCGATTCTGCTCGAAGAACGACGGGCTCGGCGCCGGACCCGGGTATTGGTTATTCCACTGCTGTGACGCCTGGGCATGGTGGGTGTTGAACTGCGCCTGTCCCGTCGGCGGTTGCGGCTGGGTTAGTGGTGCGTTGAAGCTCAACGGACTGGAAACGAAGGGGTTGTTGGGTGCAGGTGCCGGTGGGGATGAAGGCATCGGTGGACCCAGTGCCGGATTGGGATGGGACGGTGGGGAAGCGGGGCTGGGGGCGGAGTTGGCGGCAGCTGCGGCGGCGGCGGCTAACCAAAAATCGGGAATATCCGGACAATCTGTAGATTTTAAAAAGATTCAGTCGCGCACGTTTATAAGAAATCCAAGAAACCGAAGCATTTTAAGGAACTGGCGCATTGTTACCGACGGTTCCCGGATCCATGCACATCTGCCGTTCTTCGCTGAATTGCAACGGCGGGATGCATGTTCGCCTATTGGGAAAAACAAATCCAGTAAATTTTACTGAAAATTGTTGTAGTTGTTTTTTCGTTATAGAACACGCTGGTGTAAAAATAAGTGTGTCGATTGTATATTAATTGTCACACAATGTCCTTGTAAAATCCGTTAGTCAATGTCATGAAGTTTCTTATTTGCGGAAAAACGGTTTACCTGACATGAGTTCCATTGGCCATACAGTGGTAATAGTGACTGCCTAGATACGAACGGATCATTAGCTCTTGACAGCCGATATGGAAACCTGTCAAGATGCCAAAGCATGCGACCTTACAGGAGAACGGATCTTCGAAGAATCCCACGCGACCGAAACATGGCGCCTTGAACATTGTCCGTAGCGCATCGGTATTAAGCTGCCGTCGCACCTACGGAAAAACCATTCACCGCGATATCTTACAACTAAGTAGTGTTTAAACCAAATGCTTTATAACTGAACATAAGAAATGGTATAAACCGATCCAAAACCGTTTCTATATTTCCGAACTTGTAAAACTAAGAAAAATTAACGAGGAACCGTTTTGTGTGGGCCTGTAATCTTAATTTTCATTATGGACTTATAGTAATAAAACTATGGAGTGGTGATAAAGATTTTTAAACAGCGGTTCACTCCATACGTGTAAACAGTATAATTGCAAAGTAAACAACGAATCTTCAAAGCAAACATCACCGGCGACCGCTTCGTAGTATTATTCGGTGTAAGCGCCACTTGATCTTAAAGTGTTGTAACAACTACAAGATGTTTCTCACCCTTGAGTGCGGCCAGTCCTGGTACTGCGATTCCAGTAGCGACTGCACATGGCGTAATCCACAGACATTCTTCACGCATAATACTTCCAATACAACAATAACTGCAATTATCACAAAATCAGGCTGTTACTAATTACTAAATAAGTAAGTATCCAGTAAAATACTGCTGATTAATACCAATGATAAATAATACTCCAATACTGCCCAGCCCGCTGCTTTTGCGTCCCGGTGGCGCCATTGCAAGGCACACAGAGATTATCATCCAGGGAAACCGGTGCTACGGACAACCATAACAGGATCCCGTGCGCGTTTATGTCAAGCGCATCACATCAACACAAAGTGGCATGCACGACAGGAATGGCTGTATGCTGCATGATGGACTTGACTTAGATGCGAAAATAAATAGCACACTGCTGGCCGCTTCCTTATAATGCAATCAACCACGTTGGGTAATGCCGACTGCCCATTGTCAGCCGTCCATTCAACAAGGTGCCGGTGTGATTGTACTGATTGTACGAGTGTGACTGTGTGAGGTTAGGCTATGAACCTAGGCCTACGTGGACATCAACACCCGGCCATCATTCTACACAGCTTAGTACACAGTACATCCAACGCGAAACAATGAAACAATGAGCTGTATACGGTCGCTCTGACCAATGAGAAAATTTCTATTAACGTATTCGGTTACAAATTACATTTTCAACCTGTACTTAATCACTTTAATGCATACGAGTATACCGCAACAGCAAGCATCAAAATTTTGATAACCATAATATTATTACACAGTAATTAAACGCCCGAAATCGCTTTTAGACACGACTTCATAGGCTCGTCTCATAAAAAATACGACGGAGCAAATAGCCGTTACTGAACACTGCAGTCTTTACAAATTAGTTTTGTCTCTTATCGATTTTAATTACCAATATTGTAGCAGATATTAATAATTTTGAGTCTTTCGAATATTTTTATACGACTTTTTGTTTCTGATTGGCGCATCGATATTCACCTGTCATGTTACGAATAAACATTGCTACATGTAAATAACCCGTCGGCGTAATCAATCTGATTGCTACAACGATTAACGCCGCTTTATAGGTCAACACAGTCGGCCTATACTATGACGAGCGGCGCTGAATGTGCTGGGTCAGTTGATCCGCGGCTGCGCGTGAGCGTCCGTCGGTATGACGGTATCTACCGGCACACACCGGCGGCGGTGTGCCGACGGGCAACCGTTAGCCTTGACCGCAGCGCCGACGCATACCTGTCAACCGGACGTTTAACTGTCCGAACTGCCCATCTCCCAGTGATGCCGCGGGTAAGCCGACACCGGCGACGGATATACGATAGTCGGTACCCGTCGGCTAATGCCGAAAAACACCGGCAGTAACGAGGATAATATGGTGTGAAGTCGCCTGCACAATAATTAAACACATTAACCGGCGCTATGTGCAGTATGTATGTACAGCAATGCCAACGGTCGACTGTGTTAAATTATTTCCATAACTGCCAGTGCCGGTTACAAGTAGTTAATGATTTCCTAAATCTGATACACTAAAATTACGAACAATCGTAATAGAATTATTCTGTACAACACTGCCATTCTACTCTGTACTCAGCTAACAGGAACCGTCGCTGCTGTAGAAGTACTGCACGAGCGTCAATTCAAAATGAATTTGTTAAACAACGACAACGTTATCAAAATCCTTCACGATGAACTGCCGCGATAGCAGCGGTATATGAATCAGATTCGTAGGAAGCACGTTTATATATGCGCAACTGGCAGTTCTTAATAAAAAGCCCACGAGCCGTGGACGGCGTCCACGGCTTATTATCTGAGCGTCCACTGGACGCCCAGATATTGTACAACTCAATGATATTATATAATCGCGTTCTACTTTGCAAAAAGTTATCATGGCAAAAAACGTTACGGGATAAAGTTCACCATTGTGTTTCTGTGCGCTGTTCCTTTTAAACAGCTTTTCCATTGTGCAAGAACGCCCTGCAAATGCTATCACGCTGTTTTTCTTTGTCCGTTGGCCGAGTAACGAAAGTTCCCTTGTTAAAACGTTACCGCCATTGCCACCACTGCATAACTCATGTCCATGCATTCTAGTGACCCAACGCGGTTGATCAGAATGTCAGTTTGGTTTTTACCGACCAGCACACTGCGCGATTGCTTTTCTAAGATTCAAGAGGATTGTTAATTTTAATCCTATAGCCTGCGGTGTGACGCAAACATGATGACTGTGACCATTTTACATAAGGCCGTGTTGCTTCTTCTGGTAAGCCAACTGACACTGTAATGTGCTAAAGATAACTGAGATGCTCAAGTGCATTGATTAAGAATAAATGACCAGCTGGTCATTTAATCACAGCATTTGAATGTAAATGTTTTGCATTCTATTCTACATCATCACAGTATTTCGCTTCACTAAGTAATTATTGATTAACCCAACGCGATAAAGTGCGGCTGCATTATTTTAACGATAAAATTAATGAGGTACGAAACTGAACCATTTGTTCCGTAAAGTCCTTATGTAAAGACTTTACTGTAGCCGCTTGATGAAATGGCACCACTTTTAGATCCGGCTGCTGCCAGCCCCCCTGCCGGACAGCGCACACGTAACAGCAGCGTGTGCGCTGTTTTCGGTGCATCAGACTCTGTGGTGCCATTTCATCTAACGGCTACAGTATATTTTGCAACGGTTCACAAAATCATTACAAGCTACGCTCTGCCTGTACTGTCATGGTATAGTTTCAGGCCGTATACAAGCTCTGCAGCCTAGGATATGCGATTTGTCGAAATTGCAAGGATAATTACTCCTTGCAGAGTCATACTTCATTATTTACTCTACCATTCACGCGTTTGGAAAATAACATTTTCTTGACTGTAAACAGACGTATGTACTAAACTGCATTGATTTTTATGTATTCATCCAGAAACTGTTGCCCAGTAGAGTAAACTGCATTGATTTTTATGTATTCATACAGAAACTGTTGCCCATTCGTGGCGCTTCTGAAAATCACCAATAATCACAGAATTATTTTTTAGAGCACGGTGATGGCGGAAGCGTACCGTAGCGACCCGTATGCGTACTACATCGAACCGAGTCTGCAGCTGGGCGGAGCTCGTCCAGTTCCCGCTTACAACCCGAGCCAGCAGCTCGTTCGCAATCCGCCAAAGATTCCCCAACATGTGCCTAACATTCTGCCGTACGATGACAGCCCCGGCGCCGGTTACGGTCCAGTTCGCTGGAAAGGGCAGCATGAAGGCGTCTCCGGATCCAGCACCATCCGTCCCACACCCACACCGTCAAGCGTCTGCCGCGTCAGCACGCTTATCTCCACCCGCACCATCCGTACGTGTTCGATGAAAAGCAGCACCGCCATTCCCATTCCCTGCATTACTGCAACGGTCACTGCGACTACCACATACACTGCCGCTTATTGCGCTCTTAATATGGTGACCGTGTACGAGGCGGTATCTACCGAAGGTAATGCCGCTATATCCACATTTACGCCGTCCCCGCTGCCCCTATGTCAAGCATTGCCTCCTGTTACCGTCACAGCCAGTACATCAGCAAGTTCTCCGTCTTACAGTATAGCTGTTACGGCAGTTAGCACGAAGATAGTAGGCTGCACCGTAACCGTAAAGTCCACCATCTACGGGACGGGTGTAACTACCAACATTCAGGAGAGTCCCATTTATTCAAGCGGGGTTAACGAAAAAGTAGTTATTCAGGTGCAGAGTTTTGGTTGTTCGTAATGATCCCGGCGTATCATGTTTGCAGAATGATGGTCAGCCCACTGCTGAGGGCAATACAGACCTGCTAATATTCCTACTAGTTTGTGTTATCCATTGTACTGCTTAGTTCTAAGGAGAAACATGTGATAAACAGCTTGCAACAAGGGTTCGCTCACGATTACCTTTTTGATATGCGTTATGTATTGCTTAATAATAGCGTAGTAAATGCTTTGAAGAAAATTTGCATGGTGCACTGCTGTACGAGAATAAACTAGTCTGGTGCATCACCGTATGACCACATAAAGAAGAACTAAAAGGGTTGTTTTTAGTCGAAAAAGTTTTGCCTAATAAGAATGTTACATATGGATGGCATGAACAAAACTTTCGTTCTAATCAATAAATTCTACCAGAAGTACAGATATTGATTCTAATCCGCTTTTATTCTATCTGTCATTCGCACTAGTAACACTAACCTTTGCAACAACCACAACTACGAGCGCGCCTTTGTTTACCGGCGACCTTTGATTTTCCGAAATTTCTGATATAAAGTTAACTGATGATGCACAAAGCCGGCCAGAGCCTAAAATCTTCAAAATCTATGTGAGCACACTTCATTTCGCAAAGAGGGGGTATTGATTATTTGCTTTGATTTTCGTACTGGCTGACATTGTCATGACTCAGGAGATTGCACGCGTTGGCAAATTTACAGAATATTTTATGGGAGTGCCTATCCAGTAAAATTGGCATTTAATACAAAAAACATGAGTTCTGAGATAACTGAAGTTGTTAGTTTTTTTGTGCAGCAGTTTTGTAAATACGACGGCGAATGTTTTGTCTTTTTTCGCTTATTTCTTGAGTCCGAATTGAGGCCTCGCGCGAAGCGCGAAGCCGACGTTGCTTTTTGACCAGAAAGCACAAGAAAATCAATTAAATTAAGTTATTTATTCAAAACTATTTCGGGTTTGTCAAATTTGTTAAACACTCGTATATAAAACTAGCGAAGCGTTTTGTATTGTGATTCGTTTTGCCCCGAGCTCTTAGCATGGCAGGGGCTGCATTGATGACCTTACGGCTGACATTCAGCAACGGTGTCAGTATCGCCGGTATTATTTTTATTTCATAAACGCGCATACATTACAGATTGAAAAGAAACAGTAATCACAACAACAAAATTTCATTTAAAGCTGCCGCTCCATCCACTGTTCCGAGTACTGAAGCGGCGTTGCCCCGCTGAATTTCTAGTGACAACCGTTGACGGAGAAATTCATGGGAGCGAGGTTCACCCGTGTGTAGTTGAAGTCGTTTGCCGATTTCTTTTGCTAAGAGTATGGCTAGCTTCCCCCATGGCCCAAGAGTTTCGAAACCTAGTGGAGAGAAGACATATCTACCCTACAAATACGAGTACAGTCGTAATTTTTTATCTTCGGCCTCCGCAGCAGCAGCTCCTGCGGTACTGACGTAGATTGCAGGTAAGACATCGCAACGGTATCCACGCACGTCGCGTCCCACGCCAAGCACATACCACGCTTCCAGGCAAAGGTTGTGCACCCATCCGGACGGCGATCGGACGTGTGGGATGTACCCCGGGGTTCCAGCTTAGCCGGGATGCCGGCTGACACTAACGATCTACACACAATACTGTTCAAACCGCCGTGGCGTGCGTGTCTTCCAGCGGAAAAGGAGCAGGATAAGCCGTGGTGTCCATACTCATCTACGGACTTGTGACACTTCGCACATGAATGCGGCTCGCAAATCTTTACGCCCAGTCTCAGACCCACTGAAATCTTTACTGTGTCATCGTCAAGGAGGTTACCGATGTGTGCAGAGGGCAAGGCATTTAACCAAAGGCCTGCTTCCGGTGTTGATTGAGCCAATAAGCGAGCACGGTTGACCTTATCGTCGCGAAAAATGTCCAGCATAACTGATAAAGACACATTACACAGCGGAAGGTCCCATGTCCGTTGTGCTTTGCGAAAAGTTGGTTCGGGAAGATCTGAGAGACGTGTCAGTATTGGACCGGGGGAACTGGTATTTGATAAAGATGAAGTAAACTAAGATAACCACGAGCTGAATCGCTAAGATATTCTAATGGTCGACCAAAATCACAAGTTCTACGAGTAGTTGCTGTAAAAATATCGACCTGTAGAGAGATATATGCGCCAAATACCCACCAAGTTTAAACGTTTTCAATTACTGGGAGATTTGCCAGTAGACACTGGGAAAGTTTTTAAGTAACCACACTTCTGCCGCTACATAACTCAAATGCACAATAGCGCATTGCAGCATTTGTTGAACTTAGTAATAATGCTGTTTCACAGGGTAAATCCAAAAGCGGAAATGAGAAAAAGGTATATCAGCAATTTCGAAAAAAGTATTCATAAATGTGACTATTGTTTCCATTACGCAGATGGCATTCCCTATTTAACTCTATCGGTAAATGGACAACTGTTGCTGGTACAGCCACTAAAATACCGCATGTCTACCCGAAATGGTCGTTCTCTCAAATAACCACCAGATCATCCCGTGAAAGTTGAAGCACACAATGCTTGTACATCAAATGACACAAATTCACACAATCATAATTTTTCACCTGATTCTGCCAACTGGAGGTCAAATAAGAGAACGTAGCTGTTTCTTTGAGTTCGCTGATTAAAGATTGATTTTCAGTATTATACGACCCTATGCACTCTACTAACTGCGCACGAAAGACATTTATACAAATTTTATAAACAGCGCGCGTGATTCTACTACGTGCAACAAGAGCACTATTGACTTGTGGGCATGTAAGTTATGCAACATCAGAAGTGTGGTTAGTAAGTATAAAACATGCCGTCTGCCACATCTCCCAGTGAAAGTTAACGTGACACGCATTGGCTTATAGCTTTTACTTGTTTGTTCGTGAAAGTTTCTGCTCTCTTAAAACAATTAAAAACAGTTAGAAGCCGGTTAATTACACAGAAGGGGGGAGTATTGACAATTTTTAAGCACTAATTGAGATCTAGGTGAGCACATGCACCTTTATGTGAGCACATTTTGTGCTATGTGAGCACAAGTTTTTAGGCCCTGCAAAGCCCGTTTCATTTAGTTTGTCTCGAATTGTTGTCAACATCACCAGCAGCAGAATTTGTTCAATATATTATTATTTATTTTTCACTTTCATCAAATATCGCTGACAGTAACTGCGTTATATTGAAAGGTTTATATTTCAATGCCCAAACTTAACACTGCTAGCTGTTAAGAACCGTCGGACGGTAGTCTGTGGGATATTTCCGGAGAAATAATCATATTTCTTTTCACCAAGTCCTCCATAATAACAGCTACCAAGCGGCGATTCTGAAGTCATTTTAAGGTTTTCTGACAATCTGATCGTTTCTGAAAACTAGTAATGGATGGCCAGCCGCATTTTTTTCTCGTTTTTTCTAGTGACTGAAAGTGTGACATTCGGCACAAGTCGGTAGACTTACAAAATGGGTAAAACCACTTGGTTATCGTGTAAGTAAAACAACCTTTACACAATCAACTGAAACGAAACTTTTGAACGTAACAACCAGTTGAGCCGTTAAAACCGGTCTACATATAGGCGAAATGATTGTGTGAATTATACATATCAGCGCTGCACACACGGTTGTAAAGTCACTGTTCTGAATTTTTATGAAAATCTATTATGTAATGTAGAACTGAAAAACGTAAAAAGTAAATGGTGTGGTGTTCAGTGGAGAATGGTCGGTTTGTACGAGTACAATAATTATTATTACGTACAGAACATGAACTGGTACTGGTTCTGAGGCTGCGATTGATGTCTACCGGTTAACTTGACTAGCGCCGCTTGAATTTGCTTACGAGTACAACGGTCGCCTTAACCATTCTATCCTTGATCGAACTCTCGAGATAATATCAGCGTTTTCACTGTTTTGGGACAATGTTATTTGACTTACTGTACAGTAACCAAGTGTACGCAAAATTGCGGCTTCCTAGCCATCAGCAGGCGCTGTTTGTTGAATCACTCACTTGAATGCAACAACCACAAAATGGAGCACACGAAATAAAGTCCATCATTGTTCTTCGGTGCATCGCTCTTATTATGCGGCAGTTCATCCACTCAGCTAGCGCTGTTGTGCTGTACAGGGATGCGATCGAAACGCTCGACATTCGTGATCTACCGTACAAGCCAGCAAGAAAATTGCTGGGGAGCTCTTTAATCCGAACTCAAAAAACGGCTGTAATTTCGTGTTCAAACTACACGAGTGCTGTGCCCGGTATGCTGTAACGTGCCATTTTTTGGGTTTTCACTCTGCGGTTCTTACGCTGTGCATTCTGTCGCATCATGATATTTTTCGTGGATTCCGCGATTATGCTTCTCCTTGTGCTGGTGGTACGTTAGATGTACACTTTTACGATCGTGCTGTAGATATTAAACATACTTCGCTTACTGCCTTATATGGGCTCCCCTTACATTACTCTCCCTTATCTGGGCTCCCGGCTAGTGAGCAATACCCGTCAAATTATTTATCGGATTTATAGCAGAACCCTTTTCTACTTCTTTCAACCGGATTTACAAGTGAGCACACCAAAGAATTCCGAAATTTCACATCCGAATTATATTTATATAATTATATTATCTATATATATCTTTCATTAATTTCAACCGGATTTGCCAATGAACAAACTAAAAAATGCCGAAATTTCATATCACATCATTTTTTCATGGGGTTCTTAGTGCATTTAAGTGGGCGGCGTTTCTTCTCGTTTATTTCCTCCAAAGCGTCCAGGAAGGCTGATTCCGTGGCGATAGCTCCCTTCACAGTACACAATCTCGAGTCTTTTTCATATCGTCGCTTGACCGCTCTGCCGTCACAGAGTTTGTCTTTAAACTCCGTTGCAGCGCGTTTCGGCGACACCGTTGGAATGACACCGTCCAGTACTTGTTTAGATTTTTCGATAATCTGGTCGATTTGCCAGTCCGAAAACAGATGAATCTTGCGGTAACCGGCGCGGATCGACTCAAACTCTTTAGCGTATATTTCACTAGGCTTTATGGTGGGAAATGGCTCTACCGGAGAAACAAATCCAAGGAAATCTTTGCACACTACTGCGGGATCGTACGGGAAAATGCCAGCTTCACGAAATCCGGACTTAATATTAGTTGACATATTAAATTTCTCCCAATTTTCCATCAGTTCGCTGGCAAAATTCTGCTTTGTAATCTGCAACAATTAAACACAAAAATCATGTAGATATAAACGAAAAGATAATTTTATAGGTTAATGTACAATTCAAAATTTACCTCGTTCGCACTGGTGCTTAAGTTCCTCACGCGCAGCACATTTTTCCAGCAACGTTTTACCGGTCCAAATACTTTCAGATCGAGCGGCTGGGTCTTGCTGGTTTGGCCAGCTGGAAATGTTACAACCCGAATATTTTTCTCCGATTTGACGCATTTCAACAGAAATTCTTCGTTGTAAACGTGCGAACTATGACCGTCCAGCATTAGCAGGTTCTAAAAGAAATCAAAAATAAATAAACCGAATAATCACGATAGCATTTATTTAGTGAAAGTAATTGTAACGGAATTCAGTATTTTTAATAGATTTGTTTTTGTTTACCTTCGGAGCAGTCATTGCCGGTAGGACCTCCTTTTCAAAATACTCCAGGAAAACGTCGGTGTCCATTACCCCTGAGCGATTCACACCCAACCAGCATCGGTCTTTCGTTCCTTGATAACGCGATAACGTGTGCATTTTACCATCAAACAAAATGAGAGGGCGTAGGATAGTTCCCGCAGCACTGCCACCAGCCAGTACAGTGATCACCTCTTTATCGTTACCATCGTAATAAGACGTTACGTTTTTGGAGCCTTTCCGGGCATACACGAAATCAACGGTTTCTGCTGTAGAAAATCCACTTTCATCCAGATTCCAGATACCAGCCGGGTCGTCTAGCCATCCTTCTATATGTAGCTCGCTCAGCAATGTAACCCAGCCTTCACAGTTATCGGCTGTCCATTCTCTCGCCTTTTTCCTATTGACGCCATGTGCAATACGACGCGATAACTCGGGAAACCTCTCCAAAAACCCTTTCAACCATTTGTCACTGAATTTTGCTACCATACCTAAAACGAACGAAATTGTGAAATTGTGAAATTGCGAAATTTAGATTGTGAAATTTAAAACGAACAATGTTTTACGGATAACGTATTTTCAAGCAGTGATTAATTAATAATTGCACTTTACGATAAACTGTTTACCTTTTTCCGTAGCCATGCTGGTGACGAGTTTCTTCAGGCATGGTTTATTCAAAGGAACGCCAATGTCTGCACAGTGCAGCAGGAAGGTTGCAAGGTATTCTTTTTCTGCATCCGTAAACTTTTTCTTCCAGCTTCCGCGCTTCTGCTTTCCAATTCCTCGCAGTCTGTTGTACAGGGTTGCGCGGGGAACATTGTAGTGCTTGGCAGCAGAATTTAACGACGATATACCATCTTGCACGCACTTCACAGCAGACAAAATCGCTTCTTCACGGTCCATTTGACAAAGTCACAAATATATTTAGAAAGATTTTGAATCTGTCGTTGATGCAACCTGAGCACGTTCATACAAACTCAATGCTACAAAAGTACTGGCGAAATAAGTATTTTTAATAAATCTAAATTTTCATTCAGTCATAACACTGATAACAGCTGCAAAACTGTGAGTAATAACGTAACCGCCGATGTAGAGGGTTGCTCATATTGCTCGGGAGCCCATATAAGGGAGAGTAATATAAGGGGAGCCCATATAAGGCAGTAAGCGAAGTACTGATAGTCAAAGTCTAAGTCAAACAGAAAACACCTTCTTCAACACTACTGATATTTCCCGAAAGATTTAGATTCGAGAATTCTTCCGTATTAGTAAAAACCTTTGTGCGATGGTTAATCATAATTTAATACTGTAATGTAAGTATTCTTATAAGTATAATAAGTATAAGTATGTAAGTATAATGTAAGTATTCTTACGTAACGTTTAACATAATCATACTGTGGTTTTTACATAACGTGATACTGAACAATATTCTTACCTCGTTTTGCAAAATAATTATACATAAAGAGATACTAAAATAAAAGTATTCCGCGATTTTTAATTGTTAAAAGGAGAAGCCGAAATTAATTCTAAATTCTTCATACTCGGAACATTATTTACATAAAGACGGCATACTTCAGCTTGCATTTGCTTTCAGGGCGCGGCAGTGCTGGAGGCTTACCGCGGTGACTCAGACGCGTACTACATCCAGCCCAGCATGCAGTTCGCTAGTCCTCGCTCCGCTCCCGTCTACAGTCACCATCAGCAGCTCGTGCGAAATCCTCCAAAAGTTCCGCAGAACGTACCGCACATTCCTCCGTATGATGACAGTCCCGGAGCAGGAGACGGCCCAGTCCCCTGGAAAGGTCAGCACCAGCCATTCTCCGCACCCACCACGATATCTCCCAGCCCCACCATCGCATCGTCTGTCTGCCGTGCCAGCACGCTGGTCCTCACCGAAACTATCCAAAAATGGAAGACCAGCCAGTGTCCGGCGGTAAGCAGTGCTCCGTGCGTGTCGGCAACACTCACGCTGACCACCACCAAAACTGTCTCCTTTTGCGTCATACAGAAGCTTACGGTGTATGAGGCGTTCCCAGGCGAAGAAGGCTCAACTGCAGTGCTTTTTACGGAGTCTGTATATTACTCCTGCGAGGCAGCATCGAGCTTCCCAATCGTGACCAGCACTACAGCGGACTCTCCCTGCTACACGCTAGTCGTCGTTGCCACGAGTACCAGAGCAGTCTCTTGCCTATTTACCAACGATCTCACGATCTACGGGACTCACGTGACAACGGACAGTGAAGGAGATCCGAGTTATGCGCAGGGAGCCAGCATGCAACCTGTCTACAATGACCTTCGCTTCTTTTGTGTAGTGCTAATGGACTAAACCTGAGAGGGCAGACAGAGTGTGCAGAGAGTAACAGCATGGCCATGGCAGGGCATATACTATAGTACTGTACACGTACTGGCATGGTACTGTACATGTAGTTCACTGATTAAAAATCTGTGGAATAATACTTTTAAAAGTGTACATTCTGTCTGTGGAATAATATTTTTAAAATTGTACATTCTGTTTTGCCGGCAGAGAAATAGATAAGGAACTGAAATGTTGCATATGGTTTTGTAGCGGTAATTCATATCCTTGATAGCGTCTGTTTCGACTGTTGCATTAGTTGCATCAATATGACAGCGTCGAGTCTGCGGTTTCTTAAAATATAATAATATTGGCTGGAGCTGCAGTTCTTTAACGATTCACTCAGAGGCAGACAGTGCTACCATTTTCATAAAAAAAAAACAAATTGCATAATGATAGCACCATGCACAGTATGACTCGAGCACACACGCACCTGGCGCACCAGCGTAAGCATTCATAATCCGTCGGCAAATCGGACAAAAACTATTGTACTCAAAACTAAAATTAATCAAAAACCTCTGGTTCACACGATGCCAAAAAATTTCAAGCAGCAAATTATATAGAAACATATAATATTATTATTTGCGTCCGGCAGAAATCAAGTGAGATTAAGCTGTAAGTCGTTTTAATACGTGGTGATTGCGCAGTTTAATGCAAACCAGCACGTGCCTCACAATAAAACGCCATTTTACTGATCTTCGAGAAATCATCAGTAATTATCCGCGGCATTCACACTGGATGACTGGATAACCTCTTATTGTTTAAGGGAATACTGGGAACGAGCGCCTTACATGGAGACATGGACGCCCATTACGTTCGTCCAAGTCACCAACTGGATAACGGACGGCCCGATACGATCTACCGTTATCCGGGACAGCAACCCAAGAACCTGCTGAAAGTTCCGCAGTATGTTCCGCTCATTCCACCTTATGACGATAGCCCCGGTGCCGGATTGGGTCCGCTCCAGTGGAAAGGGCAACACGAACGGGTCTCCGTGGCGAACACCAGCACCATCTGCCCCAGTCGCACCATAACGCCGTCGGTGTGCAGTACCAGTACTTCCGTCTCCACCAAGTTTATCAGCCCGTGCTGGGAAACGTCCAGCACAGGCCCGTCCGCGGGTGATGGCAGCGACAAGATCTGTCCGTGCATCACGGCTTCGCTGACATTGACCGTGCCGTTTGTCAACCAGATCTGCATATCGGGACCCGTAACACTCTGTGAAGCGAACGCGCAGTCTACTTACAAAACATAACCTGGAGAATACTCATTAATTGTGCTAGTCGTGACCTGCCCGCGGAAGCGCCGGCTGTCCTCACTTCCGATAGCACTCCACGTTACACCGTGGTCGGCGGTGTCTACGGCTTTTCTCGAACAACACTGCACTGCGTCGGCGCAGTTAACAATATACGGAACGGATTTGTCCACCAATCCCGCCTACCCAGGTACGCTTTCCTCTCACGCAGGAATTTCAGCATTGCCCTCGTTTTCAACTATGGTCAGATTGATTGCAGTTTAAAGTGAGAAATGTGTCCAGATATCCTTTTTTGTCCATGTAGCAGCTCACTCAGTTCAGCGACTGCGTCTGTTGTTGTATTGTTCATGCGATTGTCTACGGCATTTGAATTTAAAATAATCAGACCTTTCCGGTCTTTCTGTTAATTTTGTTATTCTAGGACAATATAATACGTTCCTTGATTTCCACTTCTCTGCACGTTTTTCTCTAACGGCATTCTACGCCGCAAAATCGAAGTTATACTTGCGTATATCGATCGGTGTATCATCAATAACTTTCGTTTTTTGCAGCGATAAAGGTACAAGAACTATTGCAGCAATAAATTCGAGGTTATCTGCAGCAATAAATTTGAGTTACGTGATAAAGGTACAAGAATTACATATGAATTGTATGAATCTGCCGCAAGGGTGCCCACTGTTTGGTTAATCCCGGAAAATTTAAAATTCGTCAACAAAATCGGTAGTTGTCGCATGCCGTCAACAGCCGCATTATTATTCCACAGAGGATCATGATATTATTAATATTTTTATAAGAGTTTGATACAAGCAAAAACGTCAATGATAATGCAATAATATAAAAATGCCGAACATGATACATAATGAAATCGATGTTCCGAGATGGTTAAGCTGGTTAAGGTTTTCAATATCGAACGCTAAACTCAACGGACATTTGTGCACCATTGGCCAGATGCTTGGTCACCGTGGTCGGGATATAGTTGCCGGGTTCTTCCGGGATGTCGAAGTCGAAGAAGAAGTTGCCGATGAGATCGTCGCTGCTGACATCTTCATCGACCACGGCAATCAAGACGGTGGCGGTGCTGCCGCTCTGGGCGGGCTCAGTGAGACGGATGCTGGCGGGGAAGTTGACCTCGGCCACATCGTCACCGCCGTTATGTGTCTGGGATCGGGTTCTAGGAGTAAAAACCAGCTTTGACATGAAAGTTTTGACATTTCAAATGTCAAACTGAAATCATTCCGAAATCAGTAAGGCCTTTGCATGTTGAAATAATATGAAAAGGGAAAGCTTGTTTTCGAGAATTATGACTAAAGAGTACAACGGAGACAATAAAAAGTTGTTGAAAATAAAACGAGTACAAGTTTATCCTGATACCGACGTTTAAAACAAAATTAATCTGTAAATTAATGAGGAGTATTATTACTAGTACTACTGGATTGCTTAGGCTGAAGCGCAAGAAGCGTGCAAAAGATTCTCGACAGCTTTAAGTTAATATCCAAAAATTGTTTAGGTACTTGTTATATAACTTATAAGTAACCGAACGTCAGATCACTTACTGTGTCACGCCCGCGGTGTTGATCCAGCTGTAGGTGATGGTGAAACGCGGCTCGCATTTAGCGGCGATAATGGTAATCCAGGGATCGCAGTCACCGTCGTAGTAATAATGCATTACGCGGATATCCAACGTCGGATTGGAACGGACTGCCACCGCAGACCGCGCTCGGCTATTTTGCAGCTGAAGACGTCCATTCCGTCCCACACAGGTCACGAAAGGAACAACCAGGAGGCACACCACTAATAAAAAACAGCGTTATTAGAATCTACTGCTTTCTAAGATTTTTGATCGGCTCTTACCCAGTAAAGCATTAATCAACGAAACCGCCATTTTGCTTGCCTGAAACGCAATTATGATAGCGAAAGCAACAAGAATTCCAGCCACGTGAAAACGCAGAATGGTTGAAAATACCGCATTTTTGAATGTTTTTCATGCCAGTTTTTACCGACTTTTGTGTTGCAGCGATAACGCAAACAATTCGCTTTGCACATAACAATGGTTGTTGCGTGACTGAATGGTACCATACTTCGATTGCGATAGCGGCATGAACAATGCATGTTTTGTTGTCGCACGTGCTATCTAATCTTTTCACTATTTTTCTTTTACAGAAGCAGCCACCGAAAGAGCTTTCTTGTGCTCGCCTCAGCGAACATTTCAATAAGTTTTGCAGTTATTAAGTATGTTGCAGTGCTTATCTGTGGTCCAGACTAATCAATGGTTGTACGATCCGGAGTCTTCGCAATCTGCCGGCCACATAATGGGCAAATCCCGCATACAGTACTTATATTGCACCGAAAATAAATGTCAAAATCATACCTTGTATAAACGCCTATCTAATGATTAAAGTCCAGTTTAATCACCTAAACCGGAGCATAGTGTGGCTGTTTCTCCCTGTATTAAAACCTAAATTGATTATAATTCATAAAATGCTGTCTTGTACGAAACAGAGCTGTGTACGTACGGTGCAAATTTGAGATTGATTTACGATTCCGGCTGTAGACAAGCAGGCTTGAGTGTCGTATTGCTGTACTCTGTAGCTTCGTATTATTTGTACAGTCGTAATTACACTCGTATATTTAAAAGCTCTCTGCTGGTAGCATATCTATTCTACATTCCATTTAGTACTTATAAGACTGTATCCAAGTGTGGCAAAATTAGGCAGCGGGCCTGGCAGCCTGATAAATGATAAAGCGTTCGTTTCAATTAATTTTGCTAACCGGCTTTCACCACAGCGAGGGTCTATCGTTCTAAGTTACAGATATCGCAGATAGAATGGTCATCTAGATTATTAACCTAATTAAATCAGTCACAATATAGCCTGCTGTGTCTGTAACTTGTGACTTATGAATAATCAGGACCGTAGCAATGTGATTGATTTTCTGTGGTGTTTGTAGCCTTCAAGTCGAGCTACGATTGTAAATAGGCGCAATGGCATCAGCTATCGATAACGTTGGTTGTAAATGCCCAGCAGTCAAAAGAATGCTCCTGTAAACAGCATTGCTTAATTGAGGTCAAACAGGGACATATCGATAAAAACGGTTGTAACTACAGTCGTAAACAGATACTGTATATAAATCGTTTGCGCTGACTATGGATTCTTTACCATCACACTGCCACTTGCTATCTCCTGCTGCAAATAGTAATGGAAGAAACATCTTCGTCAACACATCCCCGAATTTCGATCGGGATTCTGGACACCAACATTCTGATGAATATCGGTCAAGCTATCCTAAAGGTTAACAACGGAACGGTCGATTATTGTGCTAAGTTCGAGTCTGTGTTATCTGCTGTCTGCAAGATGAACAGCTGTATTCTGGTACTACCGAGCAATGTCGATTATGAACTGCGTGAGATCAATGAGCGATATGCAGGTCATCCCGCACGACGCGCATCAACCGATTTGGTTTTGTCAACGTTGCGAAATAAGCTACCGAGTGTGCCTTTATTGCCGTGCGATATGACAGATTTCACCGATGACTCTGTGGATCGTTCACTTGTTGAACTTACGCAGTCTTTAGTGGAATGTTTTCCTCTTGTTGATGTGTTCTTGATTACGAACGACAAGATTCTACAGTTGGTCGCACTAGTCAATGGTATCGCTTGTGCTGGCCTTTCTTCTGGTGATGATTTATTTTACGTACATGCTGTGAAGCTTCGTATTGACCTTTGGGATGTTGGTGTTCAGTTGAATAAGCTCTTTGGTGCCGTCATCCAGCAGGAGTGGCGAGATAGATCAAAACGGCAGTCGAACGAACATACGGTGGAAATGCTGACCGCGGCGTTAGGCATTGTTGACGAGCAGAAACGCGGAGGTCGCCGATCCATCAAGAAGAAGTGCGGTATCTTATATAACGATACGGTGGAGGACTACACTGTTGCGTTGCCCAATAGTGTGGATGGTGTTGAATGGCAGCTCTTAGGGGATTCGGTTAGCTAGTATGGTTTGGTTTTAGGGACGTTTATTTGGAAGTGTCACGCAGGCTATCGTCGAATTGTCATCGTAATGAAATGCCCTTGGATCTTCGATCTGTAGCGAAGAGGCAATATATCAGCGGGAAATCAGCAGTTTCC
This sequence comes from Paramacrobiotus metropolitanus, assembly GCF_019649055.1. Taxonomy (NCBI): domain Eukaryota; kingdom Metazoa; phylum Tardigrada; class Eutardigrada; order Parachela; family Macrobiotidae; genus Paramacrobiotus; species Paramacrobiotus metropolitanus. Next base: position 457,664 of record NW_026570266.1, on the reverse strand, counting down.
TCTGGAACCGAAAACTGTCGCGCTAGAAAATGGAAACTGATATGGAGTGCAACGTTTATGATTAAGTGAGGATTCCACCAGATGGCAAATTTCGCCGGAATGGCGGCCGATTTACGGTGCCATCAAGTTCAAGGAATGCCATTAGGATGCCAAGCAGTCTTTCGTCGAGTTCTTTGGTACAATGAACTAAATAATATGGCGTTGTCAACCATACCCTAATCTGAACTGATGGTGTCATACGTATTTGTGGGTATGCGTTATCTCTAAATTGAAGTCCAATGTAATAAACCCGAACGGCAGGACCATCGTCCAGCAAGCATTACTTGGTGGCCATTTCCGGCTATGCAAAAGCCGGTTAGCGGATTGGAACTGGATTGGCTGTTCCGCTCCCGATTGGTTGGTTAATTCCGATTTCCGGAAATCAACTAGTATTTAAAGAACCGCGATCGGAGTAAAGGAAAGTGTCGGCAGAAATGTTGTTCGGTAATTCATGCTGACCGTGTACATATACCAACAAAGAAACAGTGCGTAATGAATGAGTATAAAAAGGCAAATGTATAATTTATAAGTTCATACGCTTGAACTGCCACTTTTATCAGTTGATTCCGCGCGGAATAGGAAAACAGAAGGCGGAGCGCACTAATCAGATACAAGAAAAGCCGTATTTATCTTATCCCTTTGACGAGGAGACCATGGGAATATTGGACGACACAGCTAAATAAATATTCGGTTATGAAAACGGAATCATTCGTGCAAAATCCAGCATATAAACTGATCTAAATGTTTTTTTTAAAGAACAAATCAGTTCATCGATTTTTAAAAGGAATGCTTAAGCTAATTCAAGAATTTTGCCGGGGAAGAACGATTTTTTTGTTGATAATGGCTTTGGTGTCTGGAGAACAACTGGGAAAGAAGCATTTTTATTTGTCTACTACACTAGCTACAGTAATTAAAAATTTTTAATTGTAGTATTGAGATGGAAGCTTTTTAATGGTTAAATACCTTTAATAAGTATAACATAAGAGTACAAACTATGTACTTAAAAAGAACAGGTGATGAAGCGTACGAGACGGTGGCAACTACTGCTTTTAATGCTGCTGCTGCATGAGCTGCTGCTGCTGCATGCTGCTGCTGCTGCTGATTGCATGAGCAGAATACTGTAGAAATGAAGACAACATACTGCGCTGTCGGCTTTTAATTGAGTCTTTCCCTGTATGTATAATTATTCGTGTCTTTAATTCCGGGTGGCATCTATGAGCGTGACCCAACTCATTCAGTCATACTGGCCCAGTTATTTGCAGCTCGTAACTGTAAAACGTTTTTCTCTCACTGTAGTCATTGCTGTGCAGTAACTGCTTAATTAAAATTAAAAACCATTCAATCTTGAGAAGGGTAGGTCACAGGTTGTGGGGTTTCTCCCGGATCTTCGCATAACATCAACAAAGTAAAATATAACGGTGAATGATTTTTGATCGGGGTGGCTTTCCACTTTTTCATGCCTTTTGCTCTTTTTGCTGTCCCTTAATTTGGTGTCATTAGACAAATGGTAAGCTGTCCGAACGGTTAGCAGAGAGTTTATCACGCGGGTGCACAATCATTCCCAGAATAATGGATTATTTTACGTGCGGCAAGCGTAATAATCATCACGCGAATTTTGGGAACACTGTGCTGGTTAATCGTGGTGATCAAGTTTGGATGCTGGCGTACGTTCAGGATGTGGACGGCGACAACTTGTACGTCGACTATGATTGTTCCGCGCTGGTGCCTGGTTGGATTCAATCTGAATATGTGTGGCAGCACGTTTACGACGACAAGCCTTGGACACCGCATAATGTCTACGTTGCTGTACGCAGCAGCGCGGAGGGACCGTACATCTTCCGTCCGGCCAGCGTGTTAGAAATACAAGAACCCCTCCTCTATGCAACAATGTGCGCTATGGTGTCCTTTAGTGCCACTGAAGGGAATCCCGAAGCCAAACACGTGGTGCATCAGTGGCAAATTGTCGAACAGCTACCGACCGAGCAACCATCGCTGGGTGGACGAGTGCGCGAGCTTCCCTTCCTCAAACTGACTATTCGGTCAGACCATATTCATCGCATACACAAGCTCAAAGAGCACGAAATTTTGCGATTTATGCAGCTAGTAATTAGTGCCGCTAGATACGAGTGCAATTCGCTGCGCGCCCAAAAGGATCGATTCTTTGTGAAGTTGGAGAACGACCGGCTGGAATGGCTGCTTATGGAGGTGCATGGATGGGATACATTAGCAAATAGAGCGAGCAGAAATTTCGTTTTCATGGCTAGTGCTAAACGGAGACTGTTATGTGCTGCCGAGAATCTCATCGAATTCTACACTAATCCTAAAAGGGAGCAGGAAGCCCGCTGGACCGCTTACATTTTAGGTACGTAAGCAGTCTTAAAGTTGTGCATTACACGGTTGTGAATTTGGAGCTTTTCAGTTTGCCATAATAGATGACTATAAGTACATACCAGGTCATTAAAGTTGGAAAAAGACCTTTGGAAATTATTAGTACGATCGTTGCAAATATTTTCATTTGTTTGCAGCTTCAGCGCAGAACGGCTACGGTTTGCCAGATTCGTTAGCTCTGCAGCGTGTTGCGAATGAGTGGTTTGCACCATGCAAATGCCAATATCTATTTCCAGTGCGCAGCAGAGACAGATGTTTGTACAGATATGTTTGTGACCACACGGTTCCCAGTTCAGCAGGTCGCTTTGCTCATTCAGGTGAGTCAACTAATGATTTTGTGCGAACGTTTTGGTCTTCTGGTAATGCGATGTAAATGAAGTATTGTCGCTGCGGTATCCTAATACTGTCCAAATTGTCGTTGCAGACAGCATAGTCTTCGTGCCAGGAACTTTTGCCGTCACTGTTTTGCCGGAAGTACTGCTGCAACTGGACAGCTGTTCTCGAGCTAGAATGAAACGGTAAGTGATAGCTGATTGGTTATCCGGCTGCCTACTGAAATTGTTTGGTTGAAAAAGACCTGATACCATGATCGGTTTCCAAAATATTGTTTTCGAAAATAATAATCAAGCGGTCGTTTTCAGAGTGTGTCACCTGTGGAATGAAGTGCTGAAAACCGTCTCCTTCGCGGCATTCGTTGTAATTGACTTCCTGACCATCCGCCAATATCCTCTGGTTTGTGCCGAAACCCTTGGTTATGTCATTGGCTGTGTGGCCGATCGCAGCGTGAACCGTTCCACCCAGACATTAGCGCTACTGCATCTCGGTCGACGCGGGAATGTCTATGGAGCATTAAGCACTGTTGCTACTGTGCTAAGCCAAAGGAAGATCCGGCTGGCAATCGTTGTCATTAAAAGCTGTGTTGTCACGCTCGAGTTAGACTGCGTCCGCAGGCCAATGAAGCATTTTCTGCACAATCTATCGTTTCTGATGCCGTATTGCCGGCGGTTGTTGCTCCGAGATTACTCGATTATGAATGTCTTCTGCGATTGTTCCGAGCGGTATCGGCCTTATGAATTTGGCTCTCGCCCGGGCAAGCCTCGTCTCCCTGTAACATTCTTCAAAGAGGCTTTCGACTGCTCTGCCTTTTCCGAATCCCAGGAGGATGTTATGTTCATTGGTGTCCATCATTATATGGCTGCATTGGAAAACAGTTTACCTCTAGTTGATTTGGTCCGAGAACGCGTGCGCAGAATGTGGGAAGTGATGACGAAGAAAGCTGAGTATCCGTTGGAATGGAGACGCTTTCGAAATTTTCTGACATGGTAAATCATTGGTAATCCTTTATTAGCTCGTATTAGCCCGGCAGGAAGGTGGATGCTTCTCCTTCGACTATTAGCCTTTCTACCGGTGACAAACGAGTGCCACTACCGCAGTATTAGGCTGGCTGGCGGGCTAAATTTAGCTCCGTCGAGCCAGCATAAAGTTATTGATTTAGTTTCGCAAACATGGAATAATTCTTAAGTTTTTTTGTACCAAAATGTAGGTAAAGTTTTTCTGCATCTTTTCCGTGGTTAGTTGCTGTATTTGAGTACGCTTTCGCACTATTGGGAATAAGAAACAGTGTAGGCTCTCGACCGTTGTTTTTCATCATTTAAACGTCCAGGGACTATCTTATGCTAAAGTCGACCTACTCCATCAGTTGCTACTTAATCAGGATAATCAGTCTAAAATTTTATGTCTTTCGGAATCTCATCTGTCTGATAATGATCCGGATCAGCTCTACACCTTTGCTAACTACCAACTGTTTCGTAAGGACCGCACGAAAGCATCGGGTAAAACAAGGGGGGGTGGCCTGCTACTGTATTGTCCTGCTCATATCCCATGTCAAGAGGTTCGCAGAACTGAAACGTGCGGGCGTTGTGAAAGCTTGTGGGTTCTCCTCCAGATAGGACAGCGAAAGGTGCTACTTGGAATCTTGTACAGAGCCCCTGATGCCAGCGCCATTGATACTGAATTTCTTTTTAACCATGTGGACGAAATGTTGCTTAAGTATCCTGGTATTGATCATGTGGTATGTGGCGATATTAACATTGACGTCTCAGTACAGTCTTCTCCCTATTTTCGCTATTATCGCGGTTTATTGAACAATCATGCGTTGATCGATACGGTAGCGGGATATACCAGGATAGCTTGTCGAACTCGGAAGAAAGATGGTACATTAATGCACAGTGCCAAGAAGATTGACGTGATGCTGTGTTCACCAGCACAAAGTTATTCCTCTTTGCCAGCCGAGGACGTGTGCTTTTCAGATCACAGACTATGCAGAACAGTTGCGTCCTACAAATCAGCAAGTCCTATACATAAAACGATTACGTTCCGATTGTGGAAGCATACACCAGAGGAAGTGTTCCACCAGCGCGTTCATGTAGTTTCAGAGAAGTTTAGCGTGTATGACGAATAAATCCCCATCGAAGATTTTATAACAAATTATGTGAATGAATTGAACCAGATCGTTGAAGAGTGCTATCCCCTAAGATCCCGAAGAGTCCGCCAGGATGATCCACCCTGGATGAGCATGTCGTTAAAAAACCTAATTAAAGAAAAGAATCAAGCCTACCGCCTTCGGTGCCAGTTCCGTGAGCAACCCGAATACACGCAGTATGACGATCATTTTCACGCACTGAAAAAACAAGTCCGCTTTGCTATTATCGACGAAAAACGGAAATTCTTCCAACACAACCGGGATGCTGGAGAAGTGATTTGGCGCGAGCTTGGAAAATTACTTCGGAAGAGAAAACAAACGGAAGAGCCAGCACTGGATCCGAATTTACTGAATGCGCACTTTGTAGCACAAGGACTGCATGGCAATGAACACGCTACGCCACCCACCCCTTCGGGCGGTGGCAGTACTAACCCTTTGCTTTGCAGATTTGAAGAAGTCACCGAGGATGTCGTTTCTTTCGAGTTGCAGAAGATGGCCAAACGAAAAAAAAGCGCTGGACCATGTGGTATACCTGCAAAAATCCTCGGTGGAATCCGCAAGTATTTAACGAAACCGTTGACGTGACTTCGCTGAAGTCCGGAGTATATCCTGATATTTTCAAAAGTGCCGATGTAGTGGCAATACCAAAGCAAGCCAATGCCCAACAGTCAGATGACTATCGCCCCATATCCCTCGTATGCAATCTCTCCAAAACTTTTGAGAAGGTAGTGCAGAATCAGTTGGTGACCGCTCTGAAAAAAAACAACATCCTTTCCGACAAGCAGTCTGGATTTAGAGAAGGACACTCCTGTGAAACACTGCTCCTTAAAGTTTCGGAGAGATGGCGAAAAGCAATCGATAACGGGCATGTCACTGCTATATGTCTCCTTGACCTGAAAAAGGCGTTTGATTCGGTTTCCCATGCCAAACTCCTCGAAAAACTAAGAACGATCGGAATCGAAGGCAACGTGTTGAAGTGGTTTCATGGTTACTTAACCAGTCGGAAGCAGAGAGTGAAAGTAACCGCGCGTGTGTCTGAGTGGCTTCCAGTGCGGTCGGGAGTTCCGCAAGGGACGCTGATGGCGCCTGTACTGTATACGGTTTATACGAACGACATGACTAACGGAAGCGACGCAGAATGTTTTGCAGATGACACCATACTGTTCGGATGCGGTGCCACCAAAACAGAAGCAGCAGCGAAACTGACTGTTGAAATTAGCAACGTGACGGCTTGGCTTGCAGACAACACCTTGTGCATTAACGAGAAGAAGTGCAAGCTAATGTACATCTGCTCGGACGCAAAGAACAGCCAGCACTCTCCTGCTGTAACGATCAACGGTTATCAGATGGAAGCGGAACAGTCGGTCAAGTATCTTGGCGTTTACATTGACCGCAACCTGAAGTGGAGTGTGCATTACGATCACGTACTGCGGAAAGTCAACTACGGCATCGCAATGATCAACCGCGCGAAAGACGGCCTGGATCTGCCTCAGCGTAGGAGCCTTTACCATGCCTGTGTACAGCCACACCTTGACTACGGGTCAGGTACGTGGTCGCCGGCATCTTCGGCTTTACGCGACGAGATAGACAGGGCACAGCGGAAAGCACTGCGGGCGATTTCTGATTACAAGGAGCGGGTTACACCCGAGCTGTATCAGAAACTGCGCATCCTGCCGGTGTACGACCGTTGGAAGCAGTCGGAAGCGGTTTGGTTGTATAAGATCTACAACCACGAAGCATACCATCCGCCGAGGTACATGGTCGAGATGATCGACTTCACGGATTTCGGAATGCGGTACAACCTGCGGAACCCAACGAGAATTGCTGCCAGAGCGAAGAAGAAGATCGGAGAAGGCACGCTGGCCATGCGACTAAAGAACATCTTTGAGCGCATACAAAAAGTTAACTTGCATATACTCAGTGTTGATGGTGTGGGATTTTTCAAATTTGCTCTCCGAACAGTTGATCTGTCTTAGAAATTGTTATTTTGTTTAGTGTTGTGCCGACCAGACGTTGAAGTCCCGTTTAGCGGGTTGTCTGCTCCTGATGTAATAATAATAATAATAATAACTAACGCGCAGACTTTCCACTCCAATAGACTGCATTGCTTTTTGGATTTATTTACTGTACCTATCAAATAACTTTAATCAGTATGTTTTGCAAAAGGCAGCGCCTAGTGTTCGCACGACCTAGATGAAGAAACTATTCCAGTTAACGTGAGATGGACCAGTTCCCAAAATACTCTGAGCATTACTACGGTACTGTATCTTGTTGTTAGTAGCCATAAGGCAGCCACGAGCGCCACGAAATTAGGCAGCTAGAAATATGGTTAGTATTCTAAAAGACACACCACAATAATTTCTAAGATAAGGTTAATAAACCGGTTTGTGAGTCCCACGACTGAACTCAACGTACCGTACAAAGCATTTTTACACATTAATTTTATTTCGCGTTTATAACCACATTGAGTAATATTATCTAACCCTTTGCAGCCATTCATTCGGCGATGGAGTAATCAGCAACGAGTACTGGCAAACTGCGGACCTACGTGATTTCGACGCACTGCATCTTAGCCGGTTCATGCTGCATCTACTGGGCGCCAGCACGGAACTGCCATTTAAATTTCAACCTCATGAGGAATGGTTTGTTCCCAATGACCCTTAAAGTTCTTGCAAAGGATATCGCGGCATGTATGAATTGAGCTGGTAATGGAGTCTCCTGGCCGAAGAATCGCGCATACACCGTGCGAGCGAACAGCGGAACTTACTGATTAAAACACAGCTACGAAATGGTGAATGAATTCCTAAAGTAAAATTCTTGCCAAAATTGAAAATTACAGCGGTTACGGTAAACTGTAAATTCACTCGCCGAAGACGCCAAATCAAAAAAAATAATAATTACATAATAATGACATAACGTAATAACACACGTACGAAAAGGGGATGCATCATGCATATACCCCAACCTCTAGGGTCACAGATTCCAGCTTTGCTCCCAGATATCAGTACCACACAGCCACGTGTTTAAATCAGACTGCAATACGGTCGTAATATAAACTGACTCCCATATCCGTACTCCCGTATCCTAAATGACTCCCGTATCTCATATCCTGAGTCCCGTATCCCGTTTTCTGGGTCGTACGATGGGCTGGCAGTTGCTCACTGATTAATCCTATAAGTTGAGCAGATCCCGTTAGCTATTAATATTACGGGTTGGTGTTTAGACGTTTATTTGGACGTAATCGTGGCGTGCCACGCGGATATCGTCGAATTGTCATCAAATTGAATTGCCCTTGGATTGTTTTCCATGTTTCTGATGGTTACAACAATAAAATACAGATGGATATTGAGTAATAGGTATTCTTTATAGTTTAAAGAGTTATGTTCCTCATTATTACACTTCATTTTTTTAAATCCGGATGGCTTTAATGAGCGTTGCCGCACTCATAGAAAGACAACGATATAATATAGCACAATAGTGCGCTATTTGGAGCTCGAAATTTCGTCACGGTTCACGGACATGTACATGCACAAGGTAAAAACAATTCAAATATTGTGTAGGTCAGGTCAGCGATTGTAGGTCTTACTCCCGGATATCAGCGCAAACCAAACGAACTGCAATATAAAGGGGAATAATTGATCGCAGCGGTTGTCCACTTGCTCACTCTATTTGTGCGGCAAACGCTAAGCCGGTCGAAAAGTTAGCAGAAAAGTTCTTAGCGCAGAATTGCAATCTTCCCAAAATAATGGATATTTCTCCTACGGTAAGCGTAACGATCATCACGTGAACTATGGAAACACTGTGCTGATTAATCGTGGTGATAACGTGTGGATGCTGGCGTACGCTCAGGATGTGGACGGCGATAACGTTTACGTCGATTATGATTGTTCCGCTGTAGCGCCTGCTTGGATCAGTTCCTCAAATGTGTGGCAGCATGTTTACTACAAGCCACCCTGGAGACCGGGCAATGTATTCGTTGCTGTACGCAGCAGTGCTGATGGACCGTACATTTTCCGTCCTGCCCGAATGCTGCAAATAAAACCTGATTGTCTCGCCTGTGCATCACAAAGGCCACCATGCATGATGGTGGCTTATAATGGCAGTAGAGACCACGAAATCAGACAGGTTGCACATGCGTGGCAAGTTGTTATACAGCTGCCGACGGAGCAGCCACCACTGTATGGACGATTCCACGAGAACTTTGGCAGACTGACTCTTCAATCACATCACATCCGCCTCATCCCGAAGCTCAGAGAGCACGAGATTGTGCGATTTGTTCAGCTAGTGTTTACAGCTGCTGGATATACCCACGATCCGTTTCGTCCTTGTTCGGATCGATTTTTCGTGAAGGTGGAGGATGACCGACTGGCACATTTAATTTTCCACAAAGAATAAGGTGTTGGCTGTTCGTCTGCTATTTTGCGTATTACGTACGTATAGCTTCAGAGCCTAAAATAGTGGAATTTTAAAGATTGACGCCCCCCTGGGGATGGAGTGAGGGGACACCCCCCAGGAGGGCGCAGGTTTCTTAAACTTCCAAAAGCATGCGCAAAGATTTTGTGGGTATTGTGAAATGCAAACGCTGTGCAGACTGTACATAGGGGTAACCGCAACGATATGCTTTGTAACGCATTTCTGTTAATTTTCGTAACTCGAAATCTTAGCATATTCCCCTGTGTAAAATATAGCCAACTGGATAGCCTGAGAAAACATAATTCTCTACTCCAAATTAGTACTATATATACTCCACCCGATGACTGCCGTTTCCCACCAGAGCCTGATAATTACGTTTTGCCACCAACAGTCTCTCCCGCCGAGGTGATGAATGCTGTTTTCAGCTTCCCTACTGGATCAGCAGCAGGAGTTTTCGGCCTCCGCCCGCAGCATTTAAAGGATCTTCTGAATCGTAAGGATGATCAACAAAGTGATCTCTGTGTCGCCCTCACCGATCTGACAAATCTGGTACTCAAGACAGACATTCCTGAAGATATCCGACCATATTTTTTTGGTGCCAATTTAATCCCGCTGGGAAAAAAAGACGGAGGCGTGAGACCGATCGCTGTAGGGGAGACGTTACGCAGGCTGGTATCCAAGATCGCCAGCAAGAGGTGCGCTGAAGAAGCAGCCGGAATGTTCTCCCCTGTGCAACTTGGGTTCGGCGTAAGAGGAGGTGCCGAAGCGGCCGCCCATGCTGTCAGAAGTTATTTTGAAGCTACCCATGCAGACGCACGAGTTATTGTGAAACTGGATTTTAGGAATGCCTTTAACACTCTGCGCCGGGATGTGTTATTGACAGCAGTGCGTGATAAATTCCCTGCATACTTCCACTATTTTTGGCAGTCCTATCGTTATGCCTCATATCTCTCGTGCGGCAAGATCCAGTTGTCATCAGATACCGGCGTACAGCAAGGTGATCCGGCCGGCCCTTTCGGTTATTGTCTTGGAACGCTGCCTCTATTCGAAAATTTAAGCTGCGATATAGCAGTGGGCTTCTTGGATGATGTCACCTTAGCAGGATACGCAGAAACAGTCATCGCAGCCATTCGTTTAATCATTGCACGTGGTTTTAGAATGGGACTAGAACTCAATCTGAGTAAATGCGAAGTTTACGCCGTGGGTCAATTCACTGCGGATCGGTTGCATGCTGTTCAGTTGGTGCTCGATGCTTTTCCCGAAATGGTGGTAACGAAAGAAGAAGAATTTGTACTCCTTGGTGCGCCAATGACAGCAAAAGCATGTGACGTTTTCCTGCGCAATAAATGTGAGCAACTGGAATTCTTCATATCGCGTCTTAAAATCATTCCAGCACATTACAGTCTATATCTCCTGAAAAACTGCTTGCTGATACCGAAGTTACTCTACGGGTTCCGCACAGGCAGATTTTATCAACATGTGGAATTGACCGAAACTATAGATAAGATCGTTCGTGCCGGTTTGCAATCCATTCTGAACATCCGCGTGAACGATGCACAGTGGAGCCAGATGACGCTTCCTATCAGGGACGGAGGAATGGGACTACGGAGTGCCAAGTCGCTAGTGTTTCCTGCCTTTTTGGCATCGGCGTACTCGGTGATCTCTTTGGTTTCAACAATCTATCGCCCTGCTACGGAGGAATCGCTCGATGCGATTGTGCAACGCTGGATGGAAGAGACAGGCTGTGAACCCCCTGTTACAGAGCAAAGGAAATTCCAGTTTGCATGGGATCGGCCATGGATCGATAAAGCAGTGGTGTCAATGAGACTGGCCATTACCGACGAAACGAGTCGAGCGGTATTGTTAGCTGCGCAACACCGTGACTCAGGCGCATGGCTGAATGCGTTGCCTGCACCAAATTTGCGTACGTTTTTGCGGGATGAAGAAGTACGAATCGGTGTGGCACTTCGTTTCGGACTTCCAGTAGTAGAAAAGCACGATTGCGTGAACTGCGGAAGCCATGTGGAGACGAATGGCCACCACGGTCTTTCTTGTACCAGCAGCAGAGGCAGATGGTCTAGACATACGGAACTAAATGCCGAAATAAAGCGGGCTTTGGAACATGCGGGGTATCCATGTCAAAGCGAGCCTCTCGGACTGTCAGGCATAAACAACACGCGGCCAGACGGCATGACTCTCGTCCCGGTACGGGATGGTAAGGCGCTGGTATGGGACGCTACATGCTGGGACACGGTAGCCGCATCGCATGTCCGGGCAAGTGCGAGTGCATCCGGTAGTGACGCATATGGTAACGCTTACGGTGGAAAGGATGGGTTACCTGTTTTACGCCCTGGCAGTCGAAACTTTTGGCACTTTCGGTTCGGATTTTATGGAGCTCATTCGTTTCGCTGGCAGAAAGATTCGCGACGTGACAGGGGAATCCCGTTCTACTGCATTTTTGAAGCAGAGATTAAGTCTAGCTGTAGTGAAAGGAAATGCCGCTGCTGTTTTGGGCACCTTGAATATGCGTCCTAGGATTTTTGATAGCAATAACGATTTTGGCTGTTTTTTTTAACGTTTAAATTTGAATCATTTTAAGTAGTATTACGCGAATGCACTTTTTGTAACAGCACTTGCAGCCGGTTTCCGGTACAACATTTATGACATGAAAGCTAACGATGCACCCCATTAAAACAATCAGCGTCTTTAGTCGGTAGTTCAGTCTTTTTGGGCCGGTTTATTTCTCTTCGACAGTACAGTAGTCAACGACGTCGACAAGCCATTAATGCCTGACCAGCATTCAATACTCGTACTGCCGTTCGTTGACAAAATACGGCTCTGTATTGTGATGTGCTCTTGGGAACTGAGCGCATTATGCTAATATACGGACTGTATACTAGATCAATGATTAAACTGACAGTGCGTTTCGCGTGATTTATTGTAACAAATAATAGTCTAATCCACATTTTTAATTTATTTTTTAAATCGCTGTAACAGGCAAGCGCGAGGAGATCACGAGTGAGCTTTATTGTACAAAATAAAGGAACAATGCTGCGTAATAGCAGGGAAAGCAAGAACAAAAGCACTGATGGCTAAACAGCAAGTGATGCTGAAGTGGATTCTTAAGCGTCTGTCAAGGCGTGAAAGAAGCAACTCGCGGCAAGCACGTGGTGTGTGCCATCAGCTGTGTGATGATGCGCAGACTGGACTCGATCCAACGCGAGCGTATGAACGCTGAGTCATACTGCGAGAGAGGAACGAGAGAGCAAGTGTGGCTCAGGGTATGCGCTGCGTATATCCGCTTCAGCGGATACGAGTGCAGTGCAGCAGCACACGTACGTACAGCGAGAGAGACGATAACGGCAAGCAATGGTGCAAGTACGTCCAGTGTGGACCGTACGCACCAGGCGCAGTCGTACGCCTCTGACATGCCTCTGGGCGGGAATCCGAGCTCCTGCGAAGGATACTCCGACTCGGTACCGCACCAGTACCGCACAGCTCTCCGGTCGGACCCAATGTGGGGTCGCTGGTACGCGTCCCCTAGCAGTGGGAGTCCGGTGTCTGGTTGACCGTCCCTTCTTCACTTCCAGACCCATGAGTGGAAACCACTCACGGCCGAGAAATCCGGAAGCCGCTCGGGCGTTTCGTTGGACCGGTGATGCTTCTGTTGGCTGGCTTCTTGCTTCTGTTGGCAGCGGAGAACAATGTGAAAGAGAAATGTAATGAAAGTTGTATGCAGCGCGAAAGAAAGTCTGAAATAAAGTTTAATCACAATTCCAGTGAGCAAAAGGGGTTACAAAACAGATCTGTTAAAGAGATCGAACTAGAAAAATACAATTCCGTTTGTTAGGAGAAATGCTAAAGAAAAATGCAAAAATCTGTCCGGGGGTCCTATTCCGACTAGGATGACGTCCACGGGGCAGTTGAGTCTCCACGGGGTCTCCTGTCCACTTTCATCCGGTAAGTTGGGTCCGGGGCATCGGTTCCCGAGTTACCCGTCGTAACCGGTTACATTCACCGAGGTCGGATAAGCACGGTTAAACACTTACTTCCGACTCGTATCCGTCCGTCAGGGATAGAGAGGCACTGTTGCAGTTGCAAATGCCGAGGCATCCTCTCTGAATGGGGAATAGAACCGAGGTCGGTTTGACCAAGGTTGGCCTACCGGTAAGTCGACCGGCGGCTAGGGGAAATTCGGCTATGTTCCGAATTGCTAAAGTCCAGGTCGGAAAAAGCTGTGTGTAAGTCATGCGGCCTGTGTGGTCGTCATGTACAGCAGTTCCGTTCAAAAGTGGTCGGTTACAACCGTTCAATCTGCTACCGCGAGCCTAGTTTGGAATAATCCGAGTCGAACTGGCTCGAAGGTCCGATCGGAGATCATGGGTTTCTTCGGCGGAAGTGTCAAGTCGACTTCCATCCAGTATGTTACGTTGTTATCCGACCTTCTGTCGAGGTCGGTCATCCTATCCGCTAGTGGTCGACTAGGGTTAACCTGCAATAACATGCCCATGTAGGGCTAAACAAGTTCCTTCAAGTCGAATTCGTCCACTGCAGACAGCTGTCGGTCTTTTTCCGTCATGTTGACTGGGGTTCCGACTTCCGACTTGTGGTCGGTTATGGTTGACTTCGGAAGGTCGGATGAACTGTTTTCATCCGTCCGAGGTCGAATTTTTCCGTTAGGAGGTCGGTTCTCGACTTCTAAATGCCTTTGCCGACTTGTTGTCGTATCCTTCCGACTTCTGTGCGGTGACTTCCGACCTGAGGTCGGCTGTCCATGTCGAAGTTTGGAGGTCGGCTGGTTTCCGACTTCCTCGAGTCGGATGAACTGTGTGTTCACCCGTCGAAAAGGCGAAGTTTTTCGGCTGGGAGGTCAATTTCCTACTTCTGATGGATTTTCCGACTTGTTGTCGTCTACTTCCGACCTCCATCTGGTGATTGCCAACTTCCTTTTAGGAGTTCTGTGCATTCGGCTACAGTTGGCCGGGTCTTCGTTGTTCGGACATCATTCGGTCAGTACTGACTGGCAGAAGGATGTTCAGCAGCACAACTCCGTTCCTTCTGTAATTTCCGACATGAACTCTGGGTCGGATCCGAACTACTGTTGAGATCGGTAAATCCGAATGACTTGCTTCTGGGCCGCCAGGTCTTGCGAGGTAGGAGTTCCTTGGCATCTGTTGGCCGGTTGACTGGCGTTTATTATGCACTGCGCTCGCTCACAACACTAAGGGTCTTTGTGGCCCCGGTTGCCGAGCCGAGCTCTTGGGTTTAAACTTCATGCACATGCAAGTCCCTGAGGTCGTCAGATCCGATTCTTCCGTTTTGTTTTGTCGCGAACCTGTGACGCCTAGCCGCTTCTGTTGGGGGTAGACGACTCACGTCCGCGGGGGAAATTTTTCTTTGCCGGTGACGCTGACCAACTGGCCGTTACTGTTGCGGGCAGGTGGTCATCGCCATCGGGGATTCGTTAAGGGGTGCAGGCCGAGTGTTCTAACTCGGTCTGCCTAGGATGTTCCATTGAAGACATGGGGAAGCAGGTCGCGGCGGAGTCGTTGGAGTGGCGGCCAAATCACCGTCGCTGTTCCTCTTCAGGGAATGGCAGCACGTTCAAAGACGCGCGTAGTCGTGGTCACCGGTGAATCGGCTGGTTTACCCGATATCGCCCGGGGGAGACTGCGGTTGATCTCCAGGTACAGAGCCTGTAGGTCTGGATTCGAACGGAGAATCCGGTTGAATTGCCACGTGACTACTGCCAGCTTCCATCCATTCTCCATAGTCGACTTCTGTTGGCCGCTATGGTCGACCTGTGTGGTCGGCCGTAATGTCGACTTCTCGTTAGTCAATCTGGCTATCGTTTCCAAAGTCGACTTGTGTAGTCGGCTTGCACAACCGACCTGTGTGGTCGGCTGGTGCAGCTTATTCGGTTATGTTCCAGGTTGTGAGTGAGGTACTAAGTCGACCTTTGTGGTCGGCTCAAGTACGCGCAGTCAAATCCGAGTATTCCTGCGCTGTTGGCGACTCGGCCGAGGGATTTCCGCTGTTTACAATGGTGAAGGCTGTTCGGCTACCCGGTTCCGAAGTTGGCCACGGGAGCTTGGCAAACATGGCGTGAAACGCGCGCAGTCACGTGTTTCGCGCCATGTTAGCGTAATCTTCTCGGTCTATGCTCCGGAGTCGGTTGGCCGGAGTAATCTCCATGTAACGCGGATTGGGGCTTCTGTTGGCTCCGACGGTCGTGGTTGCGATCTGCTATGTTAGCAGATGTGGTTACGATCTGTTTTTGCCGTGCTGGGGAACTGGGGTCGGTTGTCCAGTTCGTTCCAGGGGATTCCTTGGGGGACGTACCGGTACGGTGAAAGAACCGAAATACCCAGGTCTGACCACGCGTTTACGGGTCCGACCAAAGAATCCGGCCGACTTGTGTAGTCGGCTTTCTGGCAAAGTCGTCCTTGACGTCCGCCGCGTACATGGTTAGTCGGTTTCCGTGAAAACTAAAGAAGTGTCCATTCCGAAGTCGTTTCTCGACGGTGCTGTTTCTCAGCTGGACTGTTTCTCAGTCAGGTCGGTTCTCGACCATGCCGTTTCTCGGCGTTAAGTTCCCGAGATTATTCCAAATGGGGGGATCGAGTTCCAGTGTGGGAGCTCCACCTTAACTAAGTGGGACTTCGACGGGTTTATCGCCGCCGAAGTAATCTTCTTCTTCATCGTCGTCCGGGCCAGGTCGGTTGTGCGGCCGGATAGTTGAGTCCTTTGGTTTACAGGTCGCCGAGCCACCACGCTGAGACATCTCGTCGGTCTCATCGATTTCCTGGCCTGAGCGCTCCGCTCTGCCCTTCTTCGATTCCCTGGCCGCTTGTTTTCGGAGCCGCAGCGCATATGGTCGTGCACCGGGTGCTATGTCGTCCGACATCCAAGGTTCGTAGGGTGACGAATTAAATCCGCTGGGCAAAGTCTTCTTTCGTCGGTACCAGCTGATAAATCTGGTGGGATCTATGTGATCCTCACGAAAGGCATACTTTGTCGCATACCGTTCGTGGGTGTACAGCAAGTCGCGCATCCAGACAGCCAGGATGACACTTCTCATCGGTGTGCCACGTTGGGCTACGAGAGTCTCCACAGCCGCTGGTATCATTTCGTTCTGGTACAATCCGTACAGAGTATAATGGCAAAAGTAGTTGCCAAGTCGGGCTGCGAAAATAAATCGCAAAAATGCCGTGACTCCGTCCTGAGCCATGTCAACTTCTCCTTCTGGAAGGTACTGGGTTAAATCCAGTGCTGCCCGAGCCGCGGTGATTACAAAGGCTGGATGGGCGTCCGTGATGACGAACTGGGCAATACTCTCCAACTCGTCATGGGAGCATTCCCGAGCTCCTAGTTGGCTCGCACGTGTTCCGTCCGGGCTATACAGCGGCACGTTCAGTAAAACCGGATCGGTCATCGACGGTAACGCAATCGATCTGGTGTATGGGTGTTCAACATTCGGCGCTGTGTGCGCGTTCATGTTGAAGTCGGATTGCCACTGGTGCTGCTCGAACAGTGTCTGATATCCGGATCGGACGAGGAATTGACGAAGGTTTTCTACCATCCGCCAAATTTGTGGTCGGTTCCGTTCCTCGTAATTCATGACATTCATGATGTAGTTTGTCCGTTCGGTGGGGTGTAGCATGACGACCTCGATTCCTTGTTGTCGAGCTCGGTCGTAGCGAGGGTCTTCTCGGATCGGCACTTCCACTTGTGGCAGTTGTGCCATCTGGTCGGCTACATCAACGTCCATTTGCTCTTGTTAAGCTGGTGGTTCAGCTTGGACTTCAGCCGCCGGTTCTACTTGTTGAACTTCCGGCTGCTGATCGGGTGGGACGAAGTTACGTTTTGACTTATTTGTTAAGTCGACCGTAAGTCCCATTCCCGTTTCTCCAGATCCGGTTCGTTTCCCTGGTGGAGCTCTGGTTGGCTCTTTTCCGACTTGTCGAATAACGGCTCGTTGCTCTTCGATTCTGTCTCGAAGGTCAACTGGACCGATCCTATGTCGGAGGTCATGTCCCGCAAGGTTTTTACTCGGCCGGCGCTGCTGTTGTTGAGCTGCCGGTTGAGTGCGTTTTCCGTGAGTTCCGGGTTGAGGAATCTGCTGAGAAACAGTTGGACGAGCCTGTGTGACTACTGGCGTTGCCCTATGTGGGATTGCCATCAACTGTTCCTGAGTTGCCGGTGTAAAAGTAACTGGCTGTTGAGTTCCGTCCGGCATATTCATCATCATTGTTATAGATGCACCCGTCATCGGTCGGTCCGGATCTCCGACGAAGACATCGCGTATGGTGGGGTCAATTCTCCAGCTGTCGGGAGACCTTGTGTGGGTGTCTGTACCCGAATCTTTATTTCCGGTTCATAGTCGGTCGGTGGTGGATGGACTCGCATTGTGGCGATCTT
Organism: Paramacrobiotus metropolitanus; assembly: GCF_019649055.1. Classification (NCBI taxonomy): domain Eukaryota; kingdom Metazoa; phylum Tardigrada; class Eutardigrada; order Parachela; family Macrobiotidae; genus Paramacrobiotus; species Paramacrobiotus metropolitanus. The sequence goes on along the minus strand of NW_026570266.1, from coordinate 439,921 downwards.
TCTATCGACCTCCTTCATTTTCTTCTGGTCGTCGAGTTGACGCTGCATGTCCAGCATCTGACGATACTCGAACAGTCTATTCGTTAAGACTGGTGGTCGAGTTTCTTCCCATCTAGGATCGCGGGCTCGTTGCCGCTGAATTGTGGCCAGGTTATCCTGTTCGTGTGATTCCAATTGGTTGATCAGGTATTCTCGGCCGGCCAAATACCGGTATGCACTCAGGTTGCCAGCGACAACATTTAGGTAAAGTGCCGCCGCCTGAGCTCGGTGTTGCGCTCCGGTGCCGGTAATTCGTTCATTCGTAAAGGATACGATGCACAGCGCACAGGGCAATCTGTTGTTGTCCCTCGTCACATTATCCATGCACTGTTGGCAGTCCCCAGTAAAGGCTTCCGTTCGAGGCTCTTCCGTACGAGTCTGCGGTAAAGGCGTCTGCGTGGCCGACCGCGAGTTATCCAATCGCGATGTCGAGCGATGACTCGTATAGGAAGTCGGTAGGGCTGTGATCGGTTCGATCCGCTGCCACTACGTCCGCTATTCGATCCGCTGGAAGGTGGGTCGCCGGTGACGGCCTGACATTGTTGCTTGCTGTCAAGGAAAGGAAATACGGCGCGTTAGAATTCTACCAACTCCCGTACATTCAACTGAAGATGTTCCGGTCAACTGAAGAGGTTCCATTTCGACACCAAAGGTCCATCTATATCTGGCCATTGTTAAGCTACCTAAAACTTATTCTAAGTTTTACGCCTATGGCCCTATGACTGAGTCTGTTCTGTTGTGACTGCTGTTTTGGGTGTCTTAGGTTTTGCTGTTTTGACTGGTTTCTCCGAGTCCGCCCGTCCTTCGGTAATTCGTTCGAGGATTTCCTTATGGGCTTCATCTTCAGCGACTTCTGTTTCCTCCAGCATCTGTTGTGCCGTTAGCTTCGGTTTCTTGACTGTACCGTACTTCCGCTTCGGCTTAGTCGGTTCGACTGCCTGGTCGGCTGCTACGACTTTCATGGTCGGCGCCGATGTACTAGGTAAGTCGACCTTCCGCTTCGTGTACTTGCGCTTTGGCTTAGTCGGTTGGACTGCCGAGTCGGCTACAACGGCCTCTGTGGTCGGTGCCGACGAGTCGGTTTGCTTTACCGTCCTCTTCTTCCGAGCTGGCTTTGTTGCCGACTTCGGTCCCTCTACGGGTTGGTTGGCTGGCTGTGCCGGGGTTTCCGACTTGTCATCAGACTTCTTCGGCTGCTCGGTGGTCGGCTGAACTTTATCGTCAGCGACTTCTTCCGAGGTCGGTACTGGGTCAGCAGCTATCACATCTTGCTTCTGAAGTTCCTTCAGTGCAGGTGTCTCGAAGTCGGTCGGTGGTTTCTTCCGAGGTCGACCTCGTTTCTTCTTCTCCGTCGGTTCGGGTTTATCCGCATCGTTGGTCGGATTCGAAGGATTTTCGACGGTTTCTTCCGTTTTCTTTTTCGGCTTCCGAGTAGCTTTCCCTTCTGTCGGGTCGGCTACCGGGCCAGTTGACCGAGTTGCTGGTCGACTTGTCTCGACTCGGCAATGTTTAACTCGGTCGACGGCTACCGTATCTTCACGTCCGTCTTCGCATCGGAGGAACAAGTTGTTTGGGCCAACGTAGTTGATGACCGTCCAAACTCCGTCATAGCGTTCCTTCCGAGCTGGATCCTTAGTCGGGAATTCCACCGTTACCTTGTCCCTCGGTTTGAAGGTCGGATTCGACTTCTTCTTATTGTAATGCTCGGCGTTCCGTTCGAATGCTTCATCAATGTTGATGCGAGCAATCTCGTGCGAGCGTTGAAGTCGTTCTTTTATCCGTCGGATATATTGTTCTTTATCCGTAAAGGTTTCCGGTGTATTCGTTCCGGCCACTATATCCTGTGGCATGGTCATCTGTCGACCATACATCATGTAGAATGGTGAGAACTTAGTCGCGGCATGGACGGCTCGGTTCATTCCGCAGACGACATAATCCAAGGCTCTGTGCCATCGGTGTCCGTCTTTTACATCGCAGAACTTCCTTATTCCGTCCCAAATCGTTTGCATTTGCCGTTCGACTTGTCCTTGTCCTTCCGGATGATGGGCGGTTCCGAGCGTATGTTGGATGCCGAAGATCCTTGCGACCTTAGCGAACGTCTTCGCTGTGAAGTGTGTCCCCTCTGTCCGAGTGGATGAAGGTCGGCATTCCGTACTTTAGGAGGACGTCCTTGACGAAGAACCGTTCGAATTCCCTCGCGGTGTTCGTCTTTGTTGCTCGGGCTACGGTGAACTTTGTCAGCTGGTCGGTTACCACTGCGATGTACTGGTATCCCTTCGTCTCCGTCCGAGGAAGAGGACCTTTTGAAGTCCGCGTAGATGCGATACCAGGCTTCACCGACTTCCATCTTCTGGAGTTTACCAGGTGGTGGGCGTCGTTGCTTATTGGTCATGATGCACTGTCGGCATTTCTCAATGTAGGCAATGGCATCGGTGTTCATCCGTGGCCAATAGTAACGCAGCTTCAGCGCTTCGATCGTCTTCTCCCGTCCGAAATGGTTTCCGGTTTTTCCATCGTGGAGTGATCGGATGATTTGATTACGCATAAAGAGTGGTACGACGAAGCACCGTTCCAACTTTGTGTTGATGGTCTTCAGTCTGTACAAGACTCTTGCGCCATCTGGTAATGTTCCAGATGTTGCGACTTATGGTCAAGGTTCTCTGGGTGTTCCAGTTCATCAATGATTTTGCGTAGTTGTGGGTCTCGCAACTGCGCTTTCCGAAGTTCTACGTTCGGTTCGGGTGGAGGTGGGAGTGTCTTTTCGACTTCCAACTCTCGTCGTCTTCCGCCGGTGTCTCCGATGCTGGATATTAATGACTCGGACCTCTGTGGTACTCAAGTCGTCCCAGTCGGTTATGACATTGCATCCGGGGAGAACCGGTGGAAGGGGGATTTTCGGTGGTTCCTTCAGATCCTTCTTCCTTTTCTTTGAGGCATTTGCCTTCAGACGTCTAAGAGTCCGTATTGTGCAGACCTTAATTTCGTCCTTGAAGTCCTCGAAGTTGGGGACTTGGTCCAACTCTTCGTGTGGATCTTTGTCGTCACTACGTTCGAGTGGCCATCTCGACAGGGCGTCCGCATTGTCGCAGAAAACTCCTGGCTTATACTCGATGGTTATGTCCCGTCCTTGTAAAGCCAGTGCCCATCTCGTTAGTCGAGGGTTGATGCCAGGTCGGTTTGACTCGCATCGGAGCAGGTTCTGCAGTGCTCGGTGATCCGTCCTTACGGTGAATGGTCCGTGGTCGATGAAGTGTTTAAATTTCTGCACGGCCCATACCACGGCCAAGCATTCCCATTCGGTAACTCCATAGTTGAGTTCCGGTCCACGTAGGACTCGACTGGCTATGTAGGCGATTGGGTGATCGTCTTGTGAGATCACCGCGCCAAGTCCGGCTCCGCTTGCGTCACATTCGATGACGGTTTTCTTGGTCGGGTCGAACTTCGCCAGTACAGGTGCTTCGGTTAGCGCCTTCTTGATGTCGTTGAACTCGGCCGTGTGGGCTTCCGTCCAATCGAGCTTGATGTTCTTGTCCTTCCGTAAGAGCTCATACATCTTTGCAGTCTTCTGAGCGTATCCTCGGATGAATTTCCGGTAGTAGTTGGCCAGTCCGAGGAACGACCTAAGTTGCCGTTCAGTTCTCGGGCAGCTTTGTTCTGCGATACAGGCCACTTTCTCATCGTCGGTCTGGACTCCGTTTTTACTAAGAACATGTCCCAGGAACAGCAGTCTGTCCGTTCCGACCTCGCATTTGGAGGGTTTGACCGTAAATCCAGCATCACGGAGGCATTCGAGGGTTGCTCGGAAAGCCTCAAGGAAGTCTTCGAACGTTTTGCCGAAGAAGATGATATCGTCAATGTAGGCGAACACACCCTTCTTCCGAGCTGATGCCGTGATCTTGTCCATATGCATTTGGAAAGTTGCTGGTCCGTTGCAGACTCCAAACGGCATACGGTTAAATCGCCACATGCCTTCGGGTGTTACGAAGGTCGTGTAGTCCTTGGACTGTTCATCCATGGGGATTTGCCAAAAGCCGGACTGACAGTCTACCTTGCCGTAGTATTCCATTCCGGCACATCGGTCCAGTAGCTCGTCCGGGTTCGGTAGTGGGTAGTTGTTCTTCTTCGTAACTGCATTCAACTTGATATAGTTGATGCAGAAGCGTGTTCCTACCGTCTCCGTTCCGTTTCGCGGCTAAGACGACGGGGAAGCTCCATGCTGCCGATGACGGTTCGATGACTCCTTGGTCGAGCATCTCTTGCACGTGTTTTTGGATGAATTCACGTCCCTTCCAGCTTGTCCTGGTGGGGTTCATCTTAATCGGCTGCGCCCCTTGGACATCAATGGTATGTGTTACCCCTTTGACGTCTCCGTAAGGTTTCTTCGAGGTCGGAAATACGGTCCGGTAATCCCATGCAACGGCCTTCAGTTTGGCTAGTTGCTCGTCGGTTAAGTTTTTACCGAAGTTCATGGAGTCGATGATTCTTCGTCGCTCCTCTTGGGATTCCGCGTCTTCCTGCTCGACTTCAGCCGTGTTGACTCGTGCTTCTTCGACTTTTTGGTCGTCCGTCATCATTGTAAATGCTTCGGCTCGACCCATCGGGGCACCTTTGCGTAAGGTCACCTCGCGATGAGTGTGGTTTGCCACCATGACGGTGAATCGTTTCCCGTCATGCTTGGTTACGCCGTCCATGAATTCGACTCCGTCTCGTTTGGGGTCGGATTCTCCTAGGTACATCAATTTCTGGTCCTTGGATACCGGTACGTCCAGGACGACTTCTACCATGGTTACGGCTCGAGGGATGAGTTTGACCTTCCGTTGGGCTCGAACTCCTGTTGCCTCGAAAACTTCGAATTGGGGTTTTGGCTTTGCTTCCCGAGTCGGGGGCCAAGTCTTCGCCACTCTGTGTGGGAGTTCCCATTCGACGAATGCATTGTTGATTTCCGGTTCATAGACATCGGCGTATTGCATATGTCCGAGTCGAACACCTTTCTTCAGCACCTTTGTTTGGTGAGTCGTGTTCTGAATGTTTATCCAGGCCGTGTCGTTTGTCGGTCGGATGTCGATCTTGGCTTCGATTGGCCGGATAGGTCGGACTACCCGTTGTAGGGTAGAGAAGTAAATTGGTCTTCTCGGGTCCATTGGTTTGGCCGTCCGTACCTTTATCGAACATGTTGACTATGCTGGGAGAGAGACTCGCTCGCTGTTGAAGACGACTTGTCGGTCTAGCGCTTTCGTCTCTACGTGGGGATCCAGCTTTAGGTGGTGGACTTCTGGGCATTTGTTGTCCAGGTCCAACTCCTCGATCATCGTTACTTTGGCAACTCGTGCCTTCCATGTGTTGAAGTGCTCCGACTTCTGTTGGTCGGTTAAGTTAGCCAAGGTCGGTTGTTCGGTTGACAACTGCTGGACGACTATGGTTGGAGGTTGGAGATCGTCTTCCTGTGGTTTACCTCTTCCGAATTCCCACAAAGCCTTAAGTTGGTCAAGTTCCTCCTGTTGTTCGGAGTCGACTGGCTTCGGTTGTTCGGTTTGTTCCGGTTGCTCGACTATAAATTCTGTGTGAACTATAGTCCGCAATGCCGTAGTTAGTCGGACATCGTAGGTCGGATCTTCGTCCTCCGATGACGAGTCGTCCGAGTCGTTTATGCTCGGTTTATCCGTCTTACAGTGTCGGACTGACAGATCGAATTCTTCGTCGTCTTCTTCCTCGGATTCTTCCGAAGGTCGGTTATCGGAGTCTGTGTCCGCCGAATCACTCGTACTCTGTATATCCGAGTCGTCCGACTGGTAATCTTCGTTTTCGACGGTTGTTCCGTCTTCCTGTCCAACTTGCGGTATATTGCCGACTTCGACCTGTGTGGTCGTTTCGGCTTGGTCGACTTGCTCCGTCGGTTGGGTAGGTCGATTTGCTCCGTCCTGGTTCTCAAGGTCGGTTGGTTGTGAGCCTATGTCGCTCAGCCATCGGATGCTCGTCTGTTGGGGCTTCCGAAAGCGGTCTACCTTCCGTTCCTGTTGCGGAGGTGACGGTGACGACGGTCTGTCGTCCGACCAAGTTAAGTCGTGATGAGCCTTTATGGCCCGTACCACTCCGTCAATGTTGTCCTTACAGATGGTACACTGATAAGGTTTATCAGTTTCCTCCAGGATTACGTCGTCCTGGGGTTTCGCCGGGCTACTCACGAATTGCACTGTGGTCGGAGTATGCTCCTCGATTGGCGGCAATGGGTCGGGAACATGTCGCGTTATAGCGGTGTCTTCGCCATACCGTTGCCAGAATGCGGTCGTTGACGATTCTCCGTGCAACTGAACTCGTTGCATATAGGCAAAAAGTTGAAAGCCTAGTTCCTGGCAGGGCATTTCCAAAGGCCGTGGGACGGGAAGTCCGTATTCCATGTACTGTCGATGGATCGGAATTCGTTCATCTTCCCATTCCCATGCTTCGTCCTCTATGTCGTTCATGAGGGCGATTACTGGTTCACACATTTGTTGTGCGTCCCGTATTTGCTCGTAAGTTACCGCTCCGTTCTGTCGCAGAGTGGTCACCATCTCCAACGTCCGTTGGTCGAGAAAGTGTCGAGCTCCCGAGAACCAAGTTCGGTACTTTTGTCGTACTCGTTCTAGGTTCTGGGCATCCGCTTCAGCGGGTGCCTCTGGTATCGGGATAGACTTTAGTACCGTCTTTGCCGTTCGTAGTGTACCGTTGCGTATCCGTTTCTGATAGTGCTCTATCACGTTGTGGAGTGCTAGTTCCTCCAACAGAGTGCGGTTCGTATCCCGGCAATCGCGGCAGATTTTACGTGTGGAGTTCGCCGGGTGATCAAGCCGACTAATCCGAGCTTCGTTTCCTACCGTGTCCGATGCCTCTGGTATCGGGATAGACTGCACTACCGTCTTTCCTTCCGATTGTTCCGGAATTGGAATTGGTGTAAGAATAAAGGTGAACTTCGAATGCAGGTAGTCGCATCCGAGTAGCACTGGGATATCCGCTTCGGTCGGCTGGACATGGAATGTGTGATGGCTAGTAAAGCCCTGCATTGTTACAGGTGCCGTACAGCAGTGTGACACTACAAAGGCGACTTGTCCGCCCACTCCAAGTATTTTGGTGTAATGTCCGAGGGGTTGCATCGTTAAACCGTTCCTCTCGCAAAACCGTTGTTCGATGAGCGAAGTCTCCGCTCCGGTATCTAACATCGCCATTGTGGGCGTGGATCCGACTTGGATTTCGTGTGTCCAAGCTCGAACTGTTTTCGGTTTCTTATGTGTTCCCTTCTGAAAGGTTACTTCCCGTATCGTTGGTTTGATGGGAATTAGTGACACCGGTCCGTGGTCGGCTGGCTGTTGAGTTGAACTTTGTGTAAGTTCGACTCCGACTTCACCCGCTTCCTGTACCTCAGGTCGGTTAGCTACTCCGTCCTCCGGTAATTCGGCGGTTCGGAACCGTTGTGCCTGAGCCAGTATCCGTTCTTCTATTGAGATGTCTGTTGGCCTCAATTTCGACCACATATAGTCGAGGTTCAGGAATGTTCGAGAACTGGCTATCGTTCTAGCTGGTCGCTCTTTTGGCTGGAAGAGGTCCGCTTCTCCCGGCCGAGAGTAAACGGGTACCTGTGCTCCCAATGGGACTGTTTCCCATTCTTCGACTTCTCCTTCCGATTCTTCGGTGAGGTCGATGGCTGCCATTGTCGCAGCGTATCTATCCGTTGCGCGTCCGGATGATACATTGGGGAAGTTTCTGTTGCCCCGGTGCGTGAATCGGCGTCCCGGTCCTCCGCGTCTTGGGCATCGTCTGGCCTGCTCGGTTGAGTTTATCCTCACCGGCAATCCGGTCCAACTTCCGTGGCCGGGCCGTACTACGTCACTTTGTGTGACGGACGGCGCAGTCGCTTTGTTCGCGCTGCTTAGGTCGGGCAATTTCTGCGTTCCGACCTCCGACGTTCCAGCTTCGAGTCGAGGGGCTGGGTCGGTCGCCTCGAGTGCTTGTTGCATCCCGGGCCACGCTTCGACGGCGCCGTTGTTGGCGTACACGCCGAACTGAGCGGCTAACTTCCGAGCCGTTTCCGCCTCGTTTGTGGAGGCCGATATCGCCTTTGCGAAGTCCTCCTCGGAGCTGTTTTCGTTCAGTCCGAGTAGTTGGAGGATGGTGGCTACCTGTTGGTAGCCTTCCTCAATCGTCGTGGGGAAGTTCGGTTCGTTCCGGGAAGTAAGCGGCTGGTTAGTGGGGTTATCCTTGTCCGGTGGTTCGGTCGGATGTTGGAGGTCGAATGAGTCACCGGAGCTCATCGACCTTGGGCGTTTCCCGGGGAGTTACTCCGAGCCGGCCCATTGTTGGGTGGCGTCGAGTTTAACGACTGGCGGGGCGGCAACGGTTCTCTGTATGCCGGGGAACCTTGTTGGTTCCCACCGCTATTGTTGCGGTTTCCGCCATTCCCCTGGCCGGGCGACCGGTTTCTGTTACCGGGGCTACCCGAGCCTCCTGCCTGTTGGCGTTGGCGTGGCGGCGGCACGATGTCCTTCCAGAAGGGATTCACCGAGCCTACCGGGCCATTCGTCGAGTATCGGCGGTACCAGTCGTCGTACCACCGAAGGTTCGGATTGTTATCCGAGCCATAGATGCAGCGCGACTCGTCATGGTTATTGAACATGCAGTGCCTGCACCGGAAGGTCTTGTCCTTCGTCCACTGGAAGAAGGCCGCCTCCATCTTATCGACGTACGATGTTCCTTGCCGAGCACTTTGTTGTGCCTGGGGAGGTCGGTTGCCTTGTGGGCCGCCGCCTCCGCCGCGGTTAGGGGAAGTTCCCACGGCCGCGATTCCCGCCGCCGCGTCCTTTTCCGCGACCATAACCTCCGCCGCCGTATCCTTGTGGAGGATACTGTCCGTATGCGGAGTACCCCTGGTTCGAGTTCTGTCCGTAACCAAAACCTGTGTTGTTTTGGTTACCGCCCGAGCTATAACCTGGGCCGCCGTAGTTGTTAACGGGGGCTCCAACTCCAGGTGCCGGGGAATTCAGGTTCGCTGCTACCGCGCCTGCCCATGTCTGTTGCTGGACTGGTGCTTGTTGCACCGGTGGCGTCGGGGCCGGACTTAGTTGTCCGTATTGTGCCGTTGGAGTCTGGTATCCCGGCATCATATGTGGCTGATATCCGGTCTGTTGTGGTATCGCCGGAGGTGGAGTTGGGACAGGTGCAGGTGTTGCTGCCCGAACTCTGGCATAGTCGCCATCGCGTGATTTGCGCACCTCATACATTTCTTTGCCGTTAACGAAGTCCCGCAGGTAGTCACGGAACTCGATCGGCGTTGACGGCATCCTGATTTCCAGGGCCGCCCGCAGTTGGGGCTCATGGACGTTCTCCTTAAGGTGATACAGTATGATTTGGTCTGTGACCGTCGGGACTTGGGACTTCATGAACATCATTGCGTCGTAGTATTGTTCCGGCGTTTCTTCGCCGAAACGGAATATCCGTTTGTTAATCCTGGATATCATGTTCACTTCTTTGTTTTTGTCCGCAAATCTCTGCTCGAATTTGGTCAGCCATAAGTTGACTGGCCATCCGCCGAGTGGTTCTCCGGCGGCTTCGAGAGTATGCCATTCTTTCGCTTGGCCGTCCAGTTCGGCTATCAAGTCGGACATGAAGGTCTGATCGTCTTCATACCATCGTTGGGCTTGACGATACAGGCTTCGGTTTGGTGTGGTCCCCGTCGAACGGCGGTAAGGGTTGCCGACGTCCGTGGGCTATTGCTCGTACCAAAGCAACGTGTGCTGGATTTTGTTCCAGGGGATTTGGGTGTGCCGCCGGCGCAGCTTGTTGTGCAGCCGGGGCGGGTGGTGGCTGGACGTATGGCATATGACCTTGTTGGTCTTCGTACGCCTCCTGTTGGTAGGCATCGTCGTCATGGCCTTCGTATCCGTCCTGTTGCGGATGTCGAGCCTGAGCCTGGTCTGTGTGACGAGGCTGTCCTTCATACTGTTGTGGTGGAGGCGCTCGATTTTGTCTCGGCGCCTGCGGGTAGAATCCACTTGGCTGGTCGTAGACTCTTCCGTACCGGTCGGGCTGTGTTCCCTGAGCCGGCATCCGACTTTGTGTAGGTCGGTTTGGGGGCCTCCGACCTTGTTGGTCGGAGCTATCTTCTCCGTTTCGTCCGTCCTGCTGCTGGTCAGTCGTGTTGAATGACCGAGCTCGCCCGCGTTCAAGGTCGAACTGCGGGTTCTGGCGGAGCAAGTTCGGGTTGGAGTTCGTCCGTGGCGGGCGGTATGCCTCCATGCCAGGTCTTGGTGGTTGAATTGGGAGACGTGAGGAATCCGTTGTCCGATCTCCCCTCGTATTAGGTACCGGCGCGTACATTGTTGTCCGCGTCGCGTACGAGGTGCTGGTATACGCACCAGCCGACGTCGTTGTCGCCGCGTTCGTCGTTGGCACTCGTGGTGCCGCAGTCGACGTATTGTGTTCCGGTTCCGGAGCACTCGGTACTGCTGGTGGTTGTGGGATTGTTCCCACACTCGGGTCGGTTGTTACGACTCCGACGAAGTAGGAGGTGTTGTTCTCCTTCTTCACCATTTCCTGGGTCGGGTTAATTCCCCACAGGATGTCACTGATTGTTCGTGACGGCTGTTGATCCTGTGCCATGGACGTCCGGTATGAGGGAGGTTCAACCCGACTATGTTCTTGGTATGGGGGAAGTTCGACCTGGCTTTGTTCCAGGTGTTTTCTTTTCTTCCCTCAGACATCTTGTTTCGATGTCCATTTCGTCCATTTGCCGCATCATATCTGTGAGATTACGGGCAGCCTGTTCGCCGAAGTCGTACAGTTCGACTTCACGGGCCTCCAGGTAAAGGATGCGACTGTGTTGCGCCTCGTTTACCTTTTGGGCCTCGTTCAAGTTGTACTCAAGTTGAGCTCGGAGTTTCTGTTCCTCCTTAAGGACTTGGTTCAGTCCATGGACCTGGTCAGCTAGCTGGGCGTTTGCTTCCACCAGGTCGACATCGGCTGTCCTTTGGTTAGGGAAAGCCCATGTCCCGAGCGTTCTCGTCGATGAACCGTCGTCCCATTCTGGTGAAGACAAGTTCGATTTCCGCCTCGAGCTCTTCTGACTCTGTGTGTTAGGCGGTCGATCTCGTCGTCGGCCTTCTTCAGTTCCACCACATATCTATCGACTTCGTTTCGATAGACCTCGGCTTCTTCGTTGGCCGTGTTAAGTTGCTGGTGGAACGCTCCAGCTGCCTGCTCCGACTCGACCAGTGCGGTCTGCACATCGGCCAGGTCTTTTTGGGCTTCTTCGAGCGCTTTGTTCGCTTCGGCGAGTTCTCGGTTCAGCTCGTGAACCGCATCCATGGATCGATCCAACATGCCCTTGAGTGTAGTGGCTTCGTCGATGTCATGCCGACACGGTTGGTCGGTACGCTTCAGTATGGCATTGAGCCGATCGATCTCCCGTTGTTGGATGGCGATGCCTTTGTTGGCGTCGGCCATTTCGCGTTCCCATTTGCTTCGTTCGAGCCGATGGGTATCTTCCGAGTTTCGGAGCGATTTTCCCGCCGAGTCGATAATTCTGTCTGCCAAAGCGATCTGAGTGATCAGTCTACGGCATCTCGAGCGGAGTAGGTCGACGTCTACGATCCTTTCGGGCGGTGTTGCCGCTATCCACTTCTCAGCCGTATATTCGAGTGTACTGGCCTGGTAGGTGAGGTCGTCCTGGTTGGACTTCACCGGTGTTGTGAAGAATCCGTCCGCACTGTTCGGTCTTGACACCTTTGTTGTGTCAAAGACTTCGTCGTTCGGTGTCGGGGTCCTTTCGCTACCAAGTTCGCCAGGTTCGAACATCAACGGTGAAGGTCGGATCTTCAGGTCGACAGGTCGACTTTGTGTCGCCTTAGTCGGCTTCGCCGTTTGTTGAGCTTCAGTTACTCGAGTCGACTCGCTTCCGGTTGGCGAAGGTCGGCTCAACGGTGAGATGATCCGTTCGGTGGACGCCGGTATGCTGGTTGGTGATCCAGCTGGGCGAGGGCCGCTTCGTGGCGGTACCTCGGAATCTTCCGTTCTGGTTGGTATTTTATTCGGCTGGACGGCCGCATCCGACTTTGTGTCGGTTGGTTGCCGTTCCAGGGAAGTCGGTTGCTTGTTGCCGACTTCCTTTTCCCCGACTTTCGAGGTCGGTGAAATCCTTTCGACCTGTGTGGTCGGTTGGACGTTGCCGACTTCTGTTGTCGGCTTATCCATTCCGGTCGAAGTCGGTTGTTCGATCCCGTGAGTTTGTGGCAGGTCGGCCTGCTGTTGACCGACTTCTTTTGCCGGCGGCTGGTCGACCCTTTGTTGGTCGGCCACCGTAGGTTGTTGTTCACCGACTTGCTTAGTCGGAGATTTTCGCTCGACCTGTGTGGTCGGCGATTTCCTTCCGACTTGGTTAGTCGGAGCGTCCATGTTAGGCGAAGTCGGCTTCGGCACCTCTTCCGTCCTGTTGGGTGAATGCCGTCCGAGCTCGGTTGTCTTTGTGACTACCGAACCTTGAGCTCTGTGTGAGCTCGAATCCAGGTCGGTATGAGACAATGTGGTCTCAGCTTGCGGCTGTTCCGCATCCCCCTTGGTCGGGTGGGACGGGGCTGCTGTGTCAGCTGGGGCTTCCAGGAATGTTTTATCCCGGGCGTCCTCAAAACTGTCATCCGAGGTTGGATTCGAGTCGGCAAGGAGGATCCGCTCGTTGCGCTTCTCCCTTGCTTCGGCCGACTTAGTCGAGTCGGTTGAGGACGGCTGACTTTTATCTTGACCGGCGTACCGGAGTGAGTACTTCCCGGTCATGTTCGCGCGCCGAGAATAGTCCGTGTTGAACTTTCTCGCGTACTGATCTTCTCGGGGATTCGACATTGTTGTCAAGTCAGGTCGGCTCTGGTGGAGCCTTAAAGGTTTAATCCGTTAGAAAGAGAAAGTCGAACAATCTTCTGTGTGAAGATGTTCGGCAAAATCAGAAAATGTCTTTTTGTTCAGGAACTTCCAAGGGTCAGGATCGTCCGGTGAGATGTTGTTGTTGTTGTTGATGTGTCTGTTGGTGACTCAGTACACAGGGTATTAGTATACAGTACTATGGTACAGTACAGTACGTAATAGTAGTACAGTGTAGTACGTCCTATATTACTGTGCTGACCAATGTGACGTAACAGGTTAAGTGGTCTTGCACTTCTGCCTACGTCACAGAATGCGAGCCGCGTGCAAAATTTGCAAAAAACGATGAATCACGCCTATGTTAGGCTATGGGAACTTTCCCCTGCACGCTGATTGGCTGCCTCTTAGGTACTGATAAGCGGTCTTTATGACGTCACAAGGAAGTTCGAGAATTTTCGCGCTATTTCCCGCGAGAAAAACAAATTATTTTAGGTCGGCTAGAAAGTTTATCTAGTCGGATTTTGAAATTTTTAACCGTTAGAAATTAATTTTATTAATTAAGAAAATTTCCTGGTGGTCGAAACACCGTTAGAAATCAAAAATGAGAGAATTTCCGACCTGTTGCCGGTTAGCCTTTGTCTGACTGTCTAGACAGGTTCGTTGACCTAGCAGGTCGGTTCTCGACCAAAAGCAAAATTCCGAGTCGGTTTCTCCGTCGAAAATTACTTTTTAACCGTTAAAAAGTTCAGATATACGGCTAGAAATAGTTTTCTACCGCTAGAAAGTGAAATGCCGACCTAGTTTCGGCTAAAATCGACCTATAACCGTGACTTTACCAGTGTCGGTGTCGGTGTCGGTTCCGGTCGATTTCCTCCGTCCGAGGTCGGAAATCCGTCGTTTCCGAGCTGAAATCCGCGAGTAAAGTTGCGGGTCGCTGTTCAAAGCGAAGGTCCCCGTATGATTGGAGTAATCCTATCGCGCTGCAGACTCTCGTTCGAGTCTGATCCGTCAGTTGGGAGAAGAAAAGTCCGTGCTGTTGGGAAATGAGATTCCGCTCTTCAATGTGGAAGAGACCAAGGAACTGTGCTCACCAGCTGGGTAGGAATCACTTCAGTGATCCCCGTTTTCCTCAGCTGTAAGACGATGCGATCAATCCGATCAAAGTCAAGGGCAGAGATTGCTTCAGCAATCTATCTGACAGTGACTTTCAGGTTCCTCACAATTTCTCCGTGAATTGAGCCTTCACCGTCTCCTCAAAGGGTCCGTTGAAAGAAAACCAAACGATTCTGCTTACCATGTAACAGGCAAGCGCGAGGAGATCACGAGTGTGCTTTATTGTACAAATAAAGGGAACAATGCTGCGTAATAGCAGGGAAAGCAAAACAAAGCACTGATGGCTAACAAGCAAGTGAATGCTAAAAAGCTCTTGAGCGTTCGCCAAGGCGTGAAAGAAGCAACTGGCGGCAAGCACGTGCTGTGTGCCATCAGCTGTGTGATGATGCGCAGACTGGACTCAATCCAACGCGAGCGTACGCTGAGTCATACAGCGAGAGAGGGACGAGAGAGCAAGTATGCTCAGTGTGTGCGCCGCATATATCCGCTTCAGCGGGTATGAGTGCAGTGCAGCAGCACACGTACGTACAGCGAGAGAGGCGGTATGGCAAGCATGAGTGCAGTACGTCCATGGTGGGCCGTATGCACCAGGCGCAGTCGTACGCCTCTGACATCGCAGACCCCCTAGTCTTTTTTATTGCATTTTTCGACAGTCAAAAGATTGACAGTTTTTCCCGTAAAGTTTGACAGAAAGTTTTAAAGATTGACACTTGTGTCTAATATATGACACTATTTTAGGCTCCGTATAGCTTATTATCTGTATACAGCCAAAGTATTCACTGAACGCACATCTATCTACTGGGTGGCGAATCTGCAGTCGCGTTTATGGGGACATGCGAAGTCAGTATCACTTCATAGGCAGAAAACTCGAAACGCAGAAAACGTAATTTAGAATCCCTTATCTTATGATTACAAAAACGGCATCATACTTTGATCCTGAAATGAGGCTTCGCACGATTCTGACGCTATTTTTTCTCCTTTAAAATTACAAATTTCAATGAAAATCCTTTTTTTGTTCTAAGAAATTTTCGAGCCATAGTTCGTTTAATGTAGTATTCAGGGAGTATATAGGCTTGTGAGGCTTAGCTGTTTTGCAAAAGATTTCTATATCGATATCCCTTTGACCATTTTTTTCCTGAAGCTAATAAATTCCAGATGTACTGTAACTGGTTCTATAATACATTTACGAGGGATTCCCGAACACGTCCGCGTCAGATCACCATCCACTTGGTAACATTGGAATCACTAGAAATTCAGCTATTTTATTCGAAAGTCAAAACACCCCCAGATAAAGAATTCGAATTTAGGGATCTGTGAGAAACCAGCACAGATATAATGGCTGACATCCATCAAAACGTCAGCAGGCGCCATACGCAATGCGCAGTTAAGCTACGCCATGCGCTACGATTAGTCTAGCTGCAATCCGTAGATTTTCCGCGGGTTGCACTGATGCTGTCGCGCGTAGTGAGACAAAAAGCTGCAATAGCTATCGAGATTACAATACTTCGCAGTTCGCACTTCTCGCTGCACGACGGTTGCGTAATCACGAATCCGTACAATGGCGCGGTATAGCGTACTGTGGTCTTTGGCGCCTGATGACGTTTCGATGGAAGTCAGCCATCATATCTGTGTTGGTTTCTCGCAGATCCCTAAACTCGAGTTCTTTATCTGGGGGTGTTTTGACTTTCGGAAAAAATAGCTGAATTTCTAAGGATTCTAATGTTACCAAGTGTACGCTGATCTGACGCGGACGTGTTCGGGTATCTCCCTCGTTAATACAAGTAAACAAACGCATTTTGTATTGCGCAGGCCCTTTGAATTTGCAAGAAATGGCACTAGATCTTTAAAATTTCATTTCAAACCTTAATGTTTTCCGGCAAAGTAATCTTTGAAGAAAAATTATCGATAGAAATGTATTTCTTCAAAAAATCCGTTTTCCCTGTTTCGCAAACGATGCACTGGTGTTAGAGTTCTTGGTGTACCTTGAACTTCGCCGGTTTTCGGGAAAGCGGATTACAAAGGAGCCGTTCAGCGTGTGACTGCAAAAATGCCGGTATTCAGAAATCGGTAACCAGATGACTTAAATAGATATTTCACTCCCGTGGTCATGCATGTTACAAAAATTTAGCTGGCAGTTTGTTCAAAGTCCATAATTGTTAATAGTTCGTTGCGCTCGGCGTGCACTCAGCTCAGCGTGCGCCTTTCGCCTTCGAAGGGGTTGCCGCTCTATTTACAAGCCATCTGGAAGCAGGAAGAAGCAGTGTGTTTCAATCTGGAAGCAGTGTTGAGTATGCACATTATGATATACACAAACTGATTTTTGCTGCTGATTCATCGAGAAATAACCTGTCAAGTTCAGTAACCTTAATACCTTAGCACGCTTGCTGAATGACTGCTGGAGTTTCAGCCGACACAGAAAGCACATGGTAAGAAACCAAGAATTATGTTGACCGTTCACTAACTCAGTATCCGATTGATCGATTCCATACAGTACTGTCTAGATTGTGCACGTTTTGGAGGCGTTTTTGTACTTGTGGTAAAATTAGCATTAACTATCATGGATTTCGGTACGAGTACTGCATTTCTACAAGTACTCTTCCTAGTGCAAGTATGTGCGTTTGTGTGTATGCTATTGATACTGCAATAACCATTATCCAATAGAAATTTAGTAAAACGGTTGCTGTCAGAAATTCTTTCAACTCTCGGAACAAGATAATAGTGTGTGGAGGTTATCAACCTATGGTGAGTGCTGTCATAAAATCATTTGAAGTGCGAGACAATCCAAAAATTACTACGAAAAGACGCGATCAAGTTTTATACTGTTTAGGTATCTGTTGCATATTCAGTTATTATCAACTTGTACAAGCCAATGCCATTTACATTCGAAATTTAAAAACGCAATAATTAGAACAAGAAAAATAACTCTTCTGACTCTCGAGAACACCCGACCGTCCCCAGGACAGAAGCTGCGTTTCCGCGCTGAATTTCCACACTAATACGTTGCCACAAATACTGAACAGCGCGCGCTTCTCCTGTTTGTTCTTTGATACACCGGCCGACTTTAGGTATCTGTTATTTGTTTACCAATATGTATTCAGGTTGTGGTGGGAGTGGACGGGTATTATGACGTCATGGACGCCTATTACATTCGCCCAAGCCTTCAGTTGGGCAGTGCCCGACTAGTTCCCGCCTACCGTTCTCCGGCGCCGCCGCAACTGCCGAAAAACCTTCTAAAAATTCCCCAGTACGTCGCGCCCATGCCGCCCTACGATGATAGCCCGGGCGCTGGATTCGGCATGTTCAGATGGAAGGGACAGCACGAACGCGTCAACGCCACGACCCCGAGCGCCATTTGTCCCAGTCCCACCGTCACGCCGTCCGTGTGCAGCGCCAGTACCTCGGTCTTCACCAAGATCATCCACAAATGCTCCAGCACTTGCCCGTCGTCCGTGGATACAATTTGTCCCTGCGTTACTGCGTCGGTCACCCTGAAGATGCCGTTTGTGGACGCGGGTTGCGTGTCAGCATCTGTGACACTCTACGAAGCGGTGGCGGCGTCCAATACTTACACGCAGTCGACCTGGACGACCCTCTCAAACTGTGCTGGTGGTAGCAGACCGGCAACGGTTCCACCGTTTGTGCTCGCTTCCGGCAGCTCTCCCTGCTACACCGTGAGTGCGGTATCCACGTCTTTTGACGCTAAAACGTGCACTGTATTTGCGGAGATGAAGGTCTACGGATCGGATATGACGGTTAATGGAGCGGGACAGCCATCATATTCAGCAGGCGGATCAAAGTCCCCCGCTTTACTTCTTCGTTCAGTCGTGTGTTAATGTCAGAAATGGTATTGGCTTCATCGGTTGTGCAAGTTACCGATAGTACAGTAACTCAACGACTGCATTGTGTAGGTAACTAGGTATTCTACAGTACACTTGCCTGCAATGTACAAGCCCGTTTTCGAACCTGTAGACCGCTTTTAGCGGGATATTTGAAAAACGTGGGCTTGAGCCATTCAAGGTGCTTCGGCACGTCACGGCGTATTGGTCATTAACGCCACTGCGGTGTGAGGGGTGTGTGAGAGAGAAGTATGAGATAGACTGAGTGCTCTACGCCAATGCATCCAGTGTAGAGTAGATAAATTCTAGCCTTTAACTGTGCGCTTATTCACTGCGTCGCGCTTACAGCGGTCTACAGGTTTGAAAACGGGCTTGATTTACAGCATTAGCCGTGTTGTTGCTCTTCTAAATTAAAAAAGTTTTTCCAACTGCTACGCTAATAAATTTCCTGCATTTGCTCATTTTAATCAATATAATTAATGCCCACGACAAAAAGAATCAAAAGCATTAACAGGAACGATTTTGTCACAAGCGCGAACCTTGTACGATGCATGACATTTTCACATACACGCGAAAATATAACCAGCTTAACTGCTTCGGCTAATGCAACAGTAAAACACAGATACGGCTCACATCGCTAAACAAAACCGCAAAAATATAAATTCATTTGACTCATGTATAATGTATAGCAGCGCCAGTCATGTATAAAGTAAACGCAAGAGCAGGTCAGACGAGTACCTGCAGTGGAAAATACTTTACATTAATTTTAGCAAAGCCATACGCATTACGATAGTTTGTGCATGTAAATTAAGGCTGGAAACTCCTTGTTATACGTTTTCCATACTTGATATATGCATCTGGTTGGTATTTGGCTTTATACAGTATCTGCAGAAAATGTCGATACTTCCTGGTTGTGCCGACGGTGGCAACACTGCCGTAGCAGCCACCTGACAATTGCCGATCTGAATTAGAAATAGAGCAGAGATAAAAATGCGGACGGAAACATATAACGTTTAACGATGAAGCTACTACTGGAAATACTTTCCCATATTTTTATGAGCACATAATTTCATGCACTAACTTTTGAAAGGCGGCAGTTCATAAACTGTTTTTCGACTGAAACCTTCAACGGGAATTCTTAAGTAACGCAAACCCGTTGTGTGTATCGTGAATGATTTCGTGCATGGTGTACTACGTACATATACTTTGTCTGGTTGAAACTAAATTAGATGCGGTTTACGGAGGGAGAAAATAAGTGTTATCAAAATCAGTAGCATTATTTGCCGACTAGCTGGTCTCCCGCGCAAATTGGACGAGGTGGCAGTTATTGTAAAGAATAATTATCGTTTTGAAGACCAGTGTAGTTGAAGTGTCGAACTACGTAGTTGTTTTTCTGAAAGTACTTCACTGCTTAGTGTTTACTCCATAAATTCCATTCCATAAATTTATTAAACATGTTGGATATTAGGAAAGACACGTAAGGAATGCCAGCATTTCCGCAAAATGGATTTGTGTTTCAGTAACTGCCAAGAGATTCTCTTTTTGCATCCCAGAAATTATTTGGCATGAATCAATGAAGTTGTTATCGTTGTTTTATTAGCTTAGTACCTATTTTCCAGTAATTTTTATGGCCGATTAGCTCTTTGGCTACTTTGTCGTCATAAAAATGTCAGTGCTTTAAAAGAACAAATGTTCAGAAACCCAACAGACATGATTGGTAAGATTTAAATAATTCTTATATTTTTTGCAGTTTTAGTACTTAACGGTTGCGATTCGCCACATTATCCGGCTGCTTTGGAAGTTGTTGCGAATGAGTGGTTCGCGCCATGTACATGCCAATACAAACCTGTGTATGGAAAGATTTGTAACCACATGACTCCCAGTCCAATGATCATGAATGATGAACCGCACTGATTCCACAGGCAAGTTCATAACAGTTCTGTGCGAGCGCTTTGCATTATTGACATCACCACGGGACATATTCTCTCTACGCAGGTGGATCGTTAAGACGAGGGGTACCCAGCATATGGTCCCCTTGCGCTAATTTTTTTTGTGCACGCGGTGGTAAATGTAAGGTCCATTTAACTATTGCCGTACGCCACCAAGATGTTGTGCTATCATCTACTAATTTTTTGGGAAGTTTTGTAGGGTCATTAACAAAATAATGGGGAAATTAATTTTTAGCTTCGACCCCGGTGAAAATATTTACTAAACATCCGGTTAGGACGATATGTCGTCTAATGATAGATCTTGATGTCGACTATCCGTTGCTGGTAGGGTTTTGAAAAATTCGAAAAAAACGCCATTGAAATATCAAAAACAAAATCTTAAACCGAAATTCCGGGCGAACCCGACGTCACATCGAGATGAAAATGAGTGCAACGGATAGCGCGAGTAGTTGTCTTCCTGTTCACTTTGATGCCGACACGAGTATCTTCTTGAACTTGATAAATCGGAAACCACTATCGCGTCAAAGTTCAGTACAACATTCTAGTGACCACTGAAGCCACGCACAGAGCATTCTGCCTGCTCTGTGCGTTGCGTTTGCTGTTGTAAAATGAACAACTCCGATACCACATCATTATATGCACTCTGTACATGAGAATAGAATTATACTCATAATCGCAACGACAGTACTGTACCCTTACCCTGCACTTGAAGGAAATTTGTACGCTATGAGCGGCACGGTGCTGTATAGCCGGATAAACGTTCAGCCAATTCACGTTCTAACATGCACTAGCTGCAAGCCGTGTATGTGAATGGTGAATGCGGTCGTACAAGTGCTTGTGGCTGCACTGTACAAATTTCCTTCAAGTGCAGGGTTAGGATACAATATATAAGCAGGATTTATAATGGCTATGTGCAACATTCTAACTTTTTTACAGCCATTCTTCCGGCGATAGAAGATCTAGCGCAGAGTACTGGAAAACTGCGGATCTGTGGGACTTTGATGCGTTACGCTTGAGTCGGTTCGCAAAGCACGTCCTGGATGCCAGCACGGAACTGCCATTCAAACTTCAACCTAATAATGAGCTGCTTGCCGACCGTGACTTTTAAACCTTTTATACGACAATCCCTGAACAGAATCATGCATTTTAGTGCATGCATGCAATAATCATGCATTTTAGCGTTGTGCGCATGACCTGACCTAAGAAGATGCGAATGCCGTGCTAATGAAAAATGGAAATTACTAATTATTAAACTAAAAGGAACTGTGTGAACATACCACGGAAATAAAAATCTCGCCATTGCCAGTAAAATATCAAATCGGCTGCTCACCATAAATGCAACTTGAATTACCATTTTTGCCAAACATCGCATTTTACTACTCGAAATGGTCACGCGCTCTATATCCACCTTGCGTACACATCGGCGCAGTGCACTGGACGACTATTTGGAATCCGGGTGCCGTAAAGTGGCCTGCGCCTGACTACCGTCCCTGTGGCCTGTAGTCATCTGCAGTCTGCATTCTGCATAGTCTAAAGTTTCCTTCTTATATAACTGAATTCTCGTTCTTGTCTATTTTCTAGAAAGAATTTACCTACACATTGCCATTCCATAATTGTGAAACGTGGTGGATAAAAAAATACAGAATCTGAATATCACAAGCATTCGCCGCGTTATGGATTTTTTCCTATTTAGGAAACAGTATAGTCGCCAGGTCAACTTCGGCAACACCGTACTGGTTAATCGCGGTGATGGTGTGTGGATGCTGGCGTACATTCAGGATATTGACGGCGATAACGTGTACGTGGATTTCGACTGTGCAGCGCTACCGCCTTGTTGGATCCATGCACAATATATCTGGCAACATTGCTATTACAGGCCGCGTTATGAAAACTCGGGCAACGTCCACGTTGCTATGCGTGACACCGATGACGGACCCTATATTTTTCGACCTGGAAAGTACCTGGACAAAGAACTGGCAGTATACTACGTCGCTGTCACTAATGTAACCGGAGAGCTCAGCAAACGCGTTGTACATCGATGGCAAATTGCTGAGGATCTGCCGATCGGACAGCCATCGATTTTCGGACGTGTGCAGGAGATACCCATCATCAGATTCACTATTCAGTCGCAATATGTCAACTTTATTCCAGAAATTAAGGAGCATGAGATGTTAAGATTTATTGAACTGGTTTTTGGCGCTGCCGGATATTACAAGTTCGGAAGTGATGACGATCGTTGTTTCGTTAAGATTGTGGAAGACAAAATGGTGTGGTTACTCCTGGGAATTGAACATTGGAGAGAACAACCGTTTAAGAAGATTGTATTCTCATCAGATTGCATAGAGAGACTGTCTACAGCCGCGGAGATCCTCGTCCAGCGATACAGATACGGCGAAAGCGAACTGGAAGCGCTCTGGAATACCTATATATTAGGTATTTGCAATTATACTGAAACCCATACCAGGGCAAGTTTTCAGTGCGTTGAGAAGGCCGATCGGTCCGTTGAAACTATTTCCGTTTCGAACAATAAAATAAAAAAAAGTATATAAAAAAAACATATAAAAAAAAGTTTAGACCACGGGAAGTCCGAGGTTCTATGTCAAAGGTTGTCCGTTTACGTTTTCGTAAAATATATCGTGTTTTCCGGTGATATTCAGTACTTGCAGAACAAAGTGTGAACTCTTAGAGTACAAGGCCCTGCACTATAAAAAACGCGTTTTTATTTAAAATGTTTTCCTCTGCTTTTCCTTGCAGCGCAAGCACGAAACGGCTTTGGTTTGCCGTGCGAGAGGGCTTTGTTCGATCTCACCCTAAAGTGGTTTGCACCATGCCCATGCCAAACGGCTTCCCCGGAAAATACGAGCATCATTCGTCGTTGTAGGCCCACCTGCGAGCAGGGCCTGTCGGAAATATACCGAAAGTTTAGTTGCTCAGGTTAGTTCTATGTTCTATGTCCAGCCTCAAAACAGCACCAGCATTCTTCTGGTGCTGGTGCGGTTTTGGGGCTGGACATAACGCGAAAGAGCCATTTCCAGTTTTGGCAAGTACTGTAGTTTCGGCAAATAGTACGGACAAGCTAGTGTTTTATGCTGTGCTGGGATGGCTGTAAGGGCTGGGATAGCTGTATTCCCGCTCAGGGGAATTTTTGCGGCAGAACATTTATATCAAAATTCAGTGGGGGAATGCAGTTTCTGTTCTTGGTACATTCAGCGACATGGTTGAAAAGGAAGATTTGAATTTTGCATTTAAATTAACTAAACGTCGTGGATGATTTCGTGGATTTTTGTTATTGTTACTTGTGTAACACGCGATGTAAACCACTGCATTAAAATCTGTAAGGGTTGATACATTTGGTACACAACCAAAATTTTTCTTGCAATTTAGGGTCGCTTGTAGCACTCGGACAACTTAATGGTTGTAAGTCAGCCATTAAAAACTATGTATCTGGCATGTTACAAGGTGAGTACAATAAGAACAATAGCTCCCTTAGCCTGCGCCATTACGAATTTCCAGCCGGAGACGTATTGCAGTGAAGCGACCACCAAATGGCAGCAGATGGCGAATCAAAGCGCGCCACCATCTGAAGTTCGGGGAGTGCAGAAAGCGCGGGACGAACCTATCATAAGGTCACAACTGAGACTGTTGGAGCGGGCTTTTGAAAACGATATCGCCAGTCAGGCGCGGATGCTGGCAGTCAGCACCAAAGAGGCGGGCGCATGGCTCCAAGCACTACCGGCAGCATCCCTCGGGAACTTACTAAACGACTCCAGCCTAAGGACGGCTGCAGCGCTGCGCCTTGGTGCACCGGTATGCACACCACACCAGTGCATTTGCGGTGACCAAGCGGATGAGCATGGATATCATGGTTCAAGTTGCAAGTTCAGTGCCGGACGGAAACCGACCCACGAAAGCCTCAAAGCGGTAATAAAGCGCGCCTTTGCATCGGCCGGAATCGAAACTGAGCTGGAACCTCCCGGAATCTCCCGTACAGATGGCAAACGACCAGACGGAGTGACAATTACCCCGTGGGAAAGAGGAAAGGCGCTGGCCTGGGATGTAACCTGCCGCAGCACCATGGCATTGTCATACATCGCAGCCACATCCACTCAAGCCGGAGCGGCAGCAGCGCTAGCCGAGCGGAGCAAGACCGAGAAATACCGCAACATCACCCAGGATTACTGGTTCAAGCCCCTGGCTTTTGAGACCTACGGAACATTCGGACCAGAAACCACCCAGCTACTGAACGTGCTAGGAAAGATGATCCAGCAGCAGTCAGGCGAACCGCGAGCACTAGAGTTTCTGCGTCAACGGATCAGCATCGAAATACAGCGGGGAAACACAGCATCTATAATGGGAACAGCACCACCGGCGGCGAATTTAGACGAAATATTCTCTGTCATCCGCCCGCCTGTGTTTGTAGATGTTGTGTAACTCGCTTGTGTTTTAGTTTCTCACGATTTACGTAAAAAGTGCGAAAAATTTTGTTGCTACTGACGCGAATAAAAAACGTAGCTACAACATAAGAACAAGTAAGTAGGGTAATAACAGTAAGAACAGTGAGTGAGTACAGAAGAACCTGTAGTGTTATGTGCAAATACACGCATAGTACAAGTGCAGCGATGAATATTTTTGTAAATGTGAATCGGCTAATACAAGTAATAAGGGCATTATACCGTCGCTGCATACATGATTGCATACAGTATTACTGTATACAGTATTATTATATACGCCGCACTATTGTATACAGTATTATTGTATACGTATTACTGTATGCGTCGCTGCATATAGTAGTATTTTTTTCGAACTTTGAATTTTAAAGATGCATGAAAAACTTGATAGACTGCCCAAGAAATTTCGCCGTCACCCTCTTGCCGGAAGTACTCTCGCAGTTGGACTGTCGTACTCTCGCTGTGCTAAAACGGTAAGCCCGATATAACGGTTAAACAAACTGAACTACATAATATTTAAGACTGTGTGTTCATACGATATCCCAGAATTTGTCATCTGAGTGAGTGTCTCGCAGATTATACAAAAACTATTATGTCAGCACGTAGTTAATTCATCAAGCCTTACCAGTACGTTCTATTTCTGCCAGCACTTTACATACCATAAACGAGTTTTCGAGTAACTTCTGCAAGTTTGGCTGTGGATGTTAGTTATAGTGAAATCGTAGCCGATAACGCATTCAAACAGTGCTTTGTTTTTGTCATACGCTCGAAGATTTTGTTTTACACAAGTTTTTTATGTTGCCTTATTGCATTGTGTATTTCCAGTAAAACGATGACGGTTTGCAGGGTATGTCATCTGTGGAGGGCAGTACAGGACGCCTTCTCCAAAAAATCGGCATTGGTGATCATCGATTTTCAGACATTGCGAAAATATCCACCCGGTTGGCCGGACACGGACAGCTATTATTACAGCTGCCTGATTGATCGCAGTGTGGAAGAGTCCACACGGACCTTAGCGCTGCTGAACTTGGGTCGACGTGGCGAAAATGTAGACAAAGCGCTCAAAACTATGGCCTCTCTTTTCAACCTGAAAAAGCTGAAGTTGTCAATGATAATCATTAATAACTGCGTGTTGCCGTTTGTGTACGGCTGCGGCCGCTTTCCTGTGGAGCACTTTATATACCATCTGGATATTCTCACGCCTTATTGTGAGCACTTGGTGATCAATAATTGCAGCATTCTCGATATTTTCTGCTGTTGCCAATGGTGGTATCTTCAACCTGAACCTGCCACTCGCGACAGGTTACCGGTTATGATCCCCAGAATGCGTTTCGTTTGCCCTCATGCTCTATCCCACGACGATATGATCCCACTTTTCATGGCATTCTTAGAGGATAATTTACCTCCAGTGGAACACATAACCGACAAAATTCGCGAAAAGTTCAACGTGATGACGAAAAGGGTAGCGTATCCCGAAGGATGGGAAGACTTTCGCGAATTCTTGGAAATGGAATTTATTAACTTCTTTGTTTTCTGTTTCCGTCTTGGTTTTATCCTATTAATACTGAGAAATGTGCCGTTTACTTTCTGTTTTTGTGTTTTGCAGGCAAACATTCGACGAACAGGTTTTGCGCAGCGATTTCTGGAAAACCGCGGACTTGAGGGACTTCGAGACGTTGCGGCTTAGCCGATTTCTTATGCATTTTCTGAATATATTCACGGAACTACCATTTATTCTTAAACATTGAGTTTCTCCCTTAGGCCACAGTAGATTGTGTCGGTATTCTACCGTATTCTCTTTTCATAGTATGATATCTCAAACTTTGTGAATTATGGGACGAGCGGCGTTGGCATGATAATATGATTACCCGAAACTCCTAACCTATTTTCCATTTCCGCCCCATGTAGTATGTACTTCAGGACGTTTCTGGGTTTTTCTCCACGGAAATCGCCAGGTTAAGCTTGTAGCGCAATGGCATGTGTTTACTGGAAGGCATCACAGAAATGCATCGAAACTTAGATTCAGTTACAGGGTTGCAGTTGTTAAAGTAAGGCTATGAATTCTCATTAGCCGAATGAATTATTAACTGATTGTTGTAGCTGTAACGGACGCAAATTGTAAGATTCTAATTTCGACGAATCGACAGACACTTTGAGCGGAAAGGCTAACGTCGACCTAAACTAAGGCTTTGTAACGATTCACCTCAAGGGTGGTATTTTCCCTTGTTTATCGTCTATCGAAATCAAACCATATTTGTATATACTTATATCACAGATTCACAATGGCTACCAAAAAATCAAAGTGTAAAACGAATAGTCTTTTCAGTAGAGCATGATAATCCGAATTCCCTCTAACGATCTTCCGCAAAAGTGTTCGAGGTGGCAGTTACTATTCGTATTATTTCTGCGACACGTTGTCACACGGTACCGCGGTACAGTGTACTCTCTTAATTTTAGTCTGATTCTCTCGGAGTATCTCGCCGCCCTTACAAAAATATTAGGTCAGTTGGATGTCAAGAATTTAAAGAAATAACTAGAAATCCATCCATGGATTATTTTTCAACTGGGAAAAGAAGTAGTCGACAGGCTAACTTGGGCAACACAGTGCTGGTTTTTTGCGGCAATGATGTATGGATGTTGGCGTACATTCAGGATATCGACGGCGACAACATATACGTGGATTTCGACTGTTCAGCGATAGCACCTTATTGGATCCATTCGCAGTATATATGGCAGCATCACCACTACCAGCGCCACTGAGCAAAACGGGCAATGTTCACATTGCTCTGCGTAACACCGATGGCGGACCATATATTTTCCGCCCGGCAAAACTACTGGACGAAGATATGGCAGTTTACTATGCAGTCTTGCCAAATGCAGTTGGAGAATCGCAAACTCACCACGTTGTACATCACTGGCAAATTGTGGAGCAACTACCGGCTGGAGAGCCATCGCTGTGTGGACGTCTACATGAGATACCCATCTTTAAATTAACTTTTCAGTCGGAATATATCCACCTCATTCCAAAAATCAAGGACCATGAGATGTTGAGATTCGTTCATTTGGTATTTAGCGCTGCTGGATATTCTCAGTACAAAGATTCCAGGGGATGGGATCGATTTTTTGTGAAGCTTGACGGCGATAAGATGGTTGCTGTTTGTCGGGATTGAGCACTGGAGAGTGGCTCGGAGTCTACTGGCTGAAAACTTTATATTCTCGGCAGATTGCGTACTCAGAGTTTCCGCAGCCGCGGAGAATCTCGTCAGGTATTACAGATACAGCGAAGCGGAATTGGAAGTGCATTGGAATGCTTACATGTTAGGTAAGGTACAAAGACGCCATAAAAGGGGGTTAAAGGTACTCGTATAATGCTAGGTCAATTGCATTTGGACAATCGATGCGCTTCGGGTAACGGTGAAACGCGTAAAAATTTATCCCTGACTCTGCGAAAAAATTATTTTCCAATCGTAAGTCGAGTACGAATTTTGTTGATGTGTGCAGGAGAGTTAGTTTGGGTAAAGGTTGCGCTTCGACGTCGAACCGCAACGGTTACAGGGGCGGGTACGCTGAAAACCCATTCCGGTTTACCAATCAAATGCTTTGCTTGCTTACGCGCCGTGACGTCATGTTTTTTACGAGACTGCCGCTTGCGCGTCCCGTAAGGCTTACACAGAGCAATTGACCTATACCAATATTATTGATGCAAATTATGCAAGGTATACTTCAGTATATGTAAAATATGTTTTGACATCGGACATAGGGAATTTGCATTGGCTTTGCGGCAAAACAGACATCGGCTGCTATTTGGAATTAGGTTGCCGCAGTTACTACCGGCAGTTTAATTACAGAGGCTCAGTATCACTCGCATGTAGCCTTTTTATAAAAAACCTGTGCGTAGTAAATCGTGCTGTAAATACACTGAAAATTACAGCCTGTGATAAACTTTCATGCAGGATTATCGCTAAGCGAAGGGAAACCTTATTGACCTCTATTTTGGACAATGCAGAACTTTCGTGCTTCAAAAACGTTAACTTTCGGTTGTAACGATACACTGACAATTTCCTATTTGTTTTTTTCTTGCAGCACTAGCACGGAACGGCTTCGGTTTGCCGTGCTAGTTAAGCTTGACCAATCTCAACAGACTGTGGTTCGAACCATGCCCATGCCGAAATGATGTCAGAGGAAATTTGAGCACCATCCTTCGGTGCAAACCCGCCTGCATGCAGGCGGATTCCAATGCGGACAGACTCCAGTTCACACATTCAGGTTAGTTCTATCACTCTGCACACGGCTTTCTCAGCGATTTCGCAAGGCGGCTAAATTATTCCGGCTACAAACCTTTAGTTTCTGTAGAAACAGCAGAATCCAAGGTTTTGTTAGGCTACAAAGTAGAAATTTGCTTGCAAAAATCGGGCCGTATGACGGCCGGAAAAATAATAGCTGGAAGTGCGGTAAAGATATTTAATGGCACGTTCCTATCTGCATAACGTAGTAAAACGCCTGTTCTCGCCGGCCGTGTGACATTCACCAAACTTACAGGCAGCACGGCATTCATTCCACGAAGTTTTGCCATCACCATTCTTCCGGAGGTCCTGCTGCAGCTGGACTGTCGTTCTCGCATTGTTGTCAAACGGTGAGTGAGGAATACGCTACTTCACCTACGCTTACAAACTCAAAAATGAATTAGGTATTTATTTCACAACATGTACATAACAAGCTGCCCTCTTATGTCAGCAAATACGTACAGCCAAAACTCTTCAACTGGAGAAGCTTTTGAATAACCATTACTGCGCCCAACGCAGTGCACAATACGCATTCGATCATTCGATGCGGTATTATTAGCAAGTTTTAGCATAAACCCACGACATTTGTAGGGTGTGTCATCTGTGGAAAACACTACTGGAGAAATCATCCAGCTCGACTGTGATACTCGATTTCCCGAACTTACGAAAATGTCCACCGGGTTGGCAGGAAACGGATATTTATTACTTGACTTCTCTTATTTGATTGATCGCTGCGTGGAACAGTCGACGCGGACTTTGGTACTGCTCGGTCTGGGTCGACGCGGTGAAAGTAATTTCAAGGTCCTCCACGCTATGGCCGCCCTTTTTAAACTAAAGCAGATCCGCTTCCCGACGATCATCATTAAAAACTGCGTTGCCGCGTATGAGTTTTCTTGTAGCCGCTCTCATGCAGACCGCTACCTATTCAATCTGCCGGTTCTCACGTCCTATTGCCGAGAACTACTGGTCTTCAACTACTCCGTTCTAGACATTCTCTGCGATTGCACTCGGTCGTATCATAATTCTGAACCTGCTCATCCCGGTCAGCTCCCAGTCACGATACCCGAAATGCGCTTCAACTGCTCGGATGGTCTCCATGCTGGTGATATTTTGCAATATTTTATGGCATTAGCAGAAGATAATTTGCCTCCACTGGAATCAGAATATATCGCTGAAATTCGCGAGAAGTTTTATGTGATGGCTGAAAGAGTGGATTACCCTGAAGGATGGCGGCATTTCCGAGACTTTCTGGAAATGTAATGAAATTACAAATGCAAGGTTTAAGCTTAAATTAATTTACCTGCTTATCGCACTGCAATGGCAATACGCAAAAACTTTCCGAAAGAGCCGCACTAGCTGTAATATTGGCTATTACCAGATTACAGTGACTCAAATTTCACGAATCCCTAAAACTTCCGTAATTAATTAATTTACGAATCTCTAAAACATTTTTGGGTAGAAGTGTAATCTCTGTTGGAATGCCGGTTAACCTGAACAGGCTCGCGCTCAGAAGCGTTGCGAAACTGTCCCGTGAAACGACTGTGATCGCCTCATTGTCAGGCAAAATGTTAAGTACCTGTATGTTTTATTTAAAATTAACGTTTTGCAGACATACGTTCAACCAGGAACTTTTGTACAGCGACTACTGGAAAACCGCGGATTTGCGGGACTTTGGGGCGTTACGACTCAGCCGATTTCTCTTGCACTTGCTGAATCTACGCACGGGGCTGCCCTTTAACCCTAAGTGGTTTTGAGGTCGCTCGATAATGTTATTGGGGATTCTGGATTCCCAGGGATTGCGTGAATATCCCAAGATGTTTTTTTTTGTAATGAAAGCGAAATCGCCAGCAAAGTCCGCTGTTATATTTAGTTTTTTAATATGCAAACCTGGAAACTGACACAGTTAAACTTGCCCGTCGGATATATTTTCAAGTTTTCTGGCCATCTTATCTCTTCGAATTTATCACAGCAGTTTTTCTAACAGTGTCTTGCTTATTTCATTATCGTTTGTCGAAATAGAACACATTGCTTTGGGTACGTTTTTCTTCAAGAGATAGTCAACAGCACGTGTGCGAACTGTTTTCAAGATGGTGAATAAAGTTATTACAGTATTAGATCCATAATTGCTTCGCTTCAGGAGAATTACTAACCATAAGCCTTTATTTCAAACTCCCGAATCTTGCTAAACTCCATCGCGACATCCCAAGTCAATAGTGGTCACGAGTCCAGTACATCACTGTACATGTATTTTGATTTCGAGAGTTCAGCTTACTGGATACTGCAGCGGGGTATGGAAAGATCCCGGTCCTTTACATTAGACATTGAACAAATTAAAATATGTACGCGGCTAGTCTGGAAACTTAAGGTGGGTAAGAACGTCATGAATTAAGAGCAACATTCACTGACACGCGTTATTTTACTGCACCATATAAGAGGTCATGGAGGAAATACTGACGCAGTTGGACTATCGCTCTCAAGTAATTGTCAAAAGGTCAGAAAGTTATACATGATGTAAATGCTGAATAATTTTAAATTATTGTGGAAACGGCATTATTCATTCTGAAAAAAAATCAAATTTTGGTTTCCTGTCAGAGCGATTTTTCAATATCTTTTTGTGAGAATGGTTCGGTATCTTAATTTGTGTTTAAACTTCTGGAATCTTACTCCACATAAAATTCTTACGATTATCGCTCCAAACATAGACGAAGCAGTCCGAACATCTCAATAAAAGTGTGGTGAGAGTGCGCATTGGTACCAGCTTACGTTGTTTCACATGAACCGTTGGGTTAGTAGAGTGTGCTTCTTGTGGAATGCCGTGTTAAAGACTTCCAGCATGTCAACTTGTAATAGAGTTCCGTACCATCCAACAATACCCGCAAGTTCGCAGCGAAACGGATGGTTATTTTCTGGGCTTATTGATCAATCGCAGCGTTTAGCAATCCACGCAAGTGCTAGCCCTGCTGCATGCAGAGCAATACGGCATCGAGTGTTTCTGGATACCACAGGCTGTTCTCACTGTCCTTCACATCAAAATGATCAAGCTGCCGGTGATTGTTATTAAGAACTGGACCGTACGAGTTGATCTGTGAAAATCGGCCTGACAGTACTCATCATGAACTTCGTCATCTGGTTTGTCTGATGCGACGGTGCCGGAAAATATTGGTCTTTAACTACAGCGTTAAAGATACGGTCTCCGAATGCTTTCGCCGGTATCGTCCTATCAGTTCTAAGCACACAGCCCAGCTATCCGTTAAATTACTGAAAATGCGCTTTAACTGCAATGGCACGGCAGACGATGACGATCATGTGAAGAACTTTATGGCTGCAATAGAAGCAACTTTACCTCCAGCAGACGTAATCGAAGAACAACTTGAAAATAAGCTGCGGGCCATAATGGAAAGCGTTGCCTATCCTGACGCGCGGAATACTATCCGAGATTTTCTGCAAAGGTAACCCAGTTCATAATGCATGAGCTATGAGTGAGTACGAGCTCGTAGAGCGATCGCAAATAACTGAACAGATGATGAGCGTGACTAGGAGAGAAGGTAACTTTTTAGAAGGTAGGAAAATAGTCTTAACAATGATGGACATCTTTCGCGAAAAGTTTTTACATCCTAGATATCATTTTCTACACGTACTCTATCACAGATGTACAAAATAAAGTTCCGTTATAATAATAACATTTTTACAGGCATGCGTTCGACAAAGGTGTTTTCAAGGACGATTATTGGGATACGGGATCTCCGGGGTTTTGAGAGCCTACAACTCAGTCGATTTGTTGTACATTCACTTAAGAAGACATTATACCATTGTTGGATTATCAAAATTTCGATTTTCGAAAATTTGTAGCTCTAATCAACTTGGTCTGGTCTGCCATCAGACCAAAGTTTAGATCGATCTGATTTCAATTTAAAGTGCTATGAAATTTTTTTTGTTTGATATTTCTGTCGTTTGGGCAGGCTGGCGATCTTTCTGCTCTGCTGCCACCTGTGGCAAAAGCGTCCAGCTGGATGACCACAGCTGGCAGCAAACAAACAGCGCCACTGAAATAAAATCCCAATGGTGAGTGTGATAGGGAGCAGGCCAAAACTTTGTGTAGTCAGTGAGGACACGAAAAGATAACAAAGCCATGAGACAAAGGGCAGACATAACACGGATCCGTGAGCGCTCACCAGTGGCCACTCTCACCTTATATGTGCAAACTGAATGTGGCGGCACTGCGGGCGCTGAAGCGAAAGTTTCGGGGAAAATGCAGAACAAAGAAAGTTCTTCGCTGCATACTCAACAATTTCAGAACTTTAATTCGTAAAATCTATTTTTAAATCAGGAAAGCTAATAAAAATCTGATATTTGATCAGTTTATAGAAAAATCATTTGCTAACAACTTTAGGGAGGCTTTTTTCGATAGCTGCTTTCTAACTCCGTACAAAAAAATAAAAGTGACTTCCGGTGCACAAAAATGCAAGTTTTGAACGTATTTTAAAATTTAAACACAAAAACTTTTCTCAGAGTTTTTGCTATTCTTGTGTACACCGGTTCTATGGTAAATCGGAATTTTTCCGAAAACAATGAAATTAGTTATTACATTTTGAAAATTCAGAGGACAAAACACCAGAATTTTTAAGTTTAACAAATACGAAGATTTTTTTCTCTCATTAAAATCTGTAGTAGAACCATTTTGGATGTTATAAGCTGTAACGGTTATGATATCAACGTTGTGCGCATCGCGCACAAGCGATTCTGCCGCTCAGACCACGAACACGGTATAACTTCTCGTTAAAGCATACTTCGCTTTGACCATTATTTCGAACGGTTGCACTGTGCGAGTCAATATTTCTAACAGTCGGCCAGATTCACAGCCACTCTAGCGGGCGATTACTTGAACAGGCTTGTCGTGCAATATCAAAAGAGAAGTTGTATGCTTTGTTGATACCACTTCCCAGACCACGACACAATCGGGAATAGAGCTACTCTTAATCTCAACTTCTTATGTAATTCATGGAGAGAAAGTTCAAGGATGTTGATGTACAAGTATGAGATCCTATGCGAGGATGAAGGAGAAGTCAGAAACCCGGAACCCTGCTGAAAGCACGAAAGGAAAACACAAGAGAGATGCGAGAAAGTTATACGTTACCTGTCCAACGCTAGATGGTAGCCGAAGCGTATGAGTATGAGAAATCCATCAACCTGGCGCTACAGGGCATGAAGATGATGGGACCGAAAGGTCATGGCAAACAAGTGGGATCAAGTGGGTAACCTGTTACGCCACGAGATTATTCGAAGATGATAATGCACGTCGACGAGATAGAGGAATGACCCCTGACAATAGGTGAAAGGTCACCCAGAGGTCAGTTTGAACAACCTCACTTGGAAAGAAAAGACCAGAGCAAAAGCCTAAAGTTAATCAGATCGAGTACAAGCCTCTACTTTTGTTGGGATTACAACTCTTGACATTTGTGTGGGCGACGAGCGCCTTATATAGCCCTGGGCACTCGCAGGTGCTGGCTCTTCGTACGCGCAGGTACGGATCTCAGAACAATAGGGATCTAAACGCTAGCCAATAAGAGACATCTGAGGACACGTGGACTAATCTAAAGAGAGCATCTAGAAGGCATTCACACATGTGGCCCGATAAGAACAAGAGGTCAGCTAGTACACTAGAACAATAGGTTGAGCTACGTCATCGAAGCGCGGTCACGTCGAAATGGCAAGTCGCGGTCAAAGTTCTCTGCCGGAGATTTCTGAGAAGTCGAAATAGAGACTCGGGGTCAGGACTCGCGTAGAAGCTGTAGTAAAGCCCAAGCCGTATCGGTAGGGGTAGAAGTAGTAAAGTAGTACCGATACACGTCAGGCTAACTGAAACGCATAGAGTCACATAGATTGCTGCATGTAGCATACGGATTATCATGTAAGCTGAGTGAGTGCGCTGACTCAAATGCCGAGTGTAAAAGCCGTAGACCAACACGGGTAAATGTGTATATTGGGTGGTAGAAATATTGATTCGTACAGTGCAACCGTTCGAAATAATGGTCAAAGCGAAGTACACAGAATTGGTATGCAAATGCTAAGGTTATGTTCACACGAGCATTTGAATCTATTAAGTAGCTAATGTTACCAGCCGTGAATTTATGAAAATATTCAGGCTTCCATAACTTACTTAACCCGGCACCGTGTGCTAGATGCAAAAAGCACCATTAAAGTTCGGCAATTTTTAGAGAACTATAACAGGCGATGTTATTGCAACTATACCAGCATTCGATAGAGCAAAGATTGCTCTTTTCACACAGCATTTTTGTTTTTTGTTGAAACGTAACAGAAAACCGATACACTGAATAAAAAAACGCTGCAAAATTTGAGAAAGTTCTACGAAGTTTATATAAGATAAGTCGAATATTATGCCAAAGCACTCATCTTAAATTAGTGTCTACTTCATAATAACACCTCAAAGCTCAATGTTTTCTCCTAGTGAAATAGGAACAGCAACAATAGAAACGATGTTGTGGTCAAACAACCAGTCACCAACATGGCTGACCGGGCGCAGTTTCGTGCACATGTGAGCTGGCGCAACTCATTCCGGCCCTGTTACTGACCGGAAGTTGCAAATGCTTTCATTTTTAAATTCAAGATTGAACCTGTGGACGATGAATCAAGGCGCATAAGCTTACTATATGCAGGACCTATCAAATGCGCCAAATATGAGTAAATTGGCTGTCACAAAGTTGTAGACATATGAAGTAAACTGCTCCATTGTCGTGCAAATAGAAAGAAAAGTATACGTTGCGTGCTTTTTTGCTATCCACTTCTCAGACCACGACACAATCGGGATAGAGCACTCTATATCTCAAACTGGTAGGACAGACTGAAGATGGTTGAAGTATCCTTGATGACGTGCGAAGATGAAGAAGACTGGAACCCGGAATCCCTGCTGCAAACAAGAGAACTATGCTGGAAGGAGAAGAATACGTTAGCTGTCCTCACGCTAGATGGTAGCCGAAGCGATATGAGAAATCCATCAACCTGGCGCTACAGGGCATGAAGATCGAAGCGACCGAAAGGTCACAGGATGCAAGTGGGAGCTAGTGGGTAACCTATTACGTCACGAGACAATCCGAAGATGATAATTCACGTCGACGAAGTAGAGGGAAAACCCCTGGCTTTGGTGAAAGGTCACCTAAAGGTCAGTTAGCAGGATCTTCACTTGGAGGGAGAAGACCAGAGCAAAACCGTGAAGTTAATAACATCGAGAACAAGTCTGTAGTTTTGTTGGGATTATAACTCTTGACATTACTGTAGGCGACCGGCGCCTTATATAGCCCTGGGCACTCGCAGGTGGGTACTGGCTCTTCGCACACGCAGGTACGGTCTGAGAACAATAGTGATATAAATCTAGCCAATACACTTCGATCACATACACGTGGACTAATCAAAGATCGCATCAATACAGCATAGACTAATCAGAACAAGGGGTCAGCTAGTACAGGAGAAAAATAGGTTAAGCTACGTCATGGACACGCGGTCACGTCGAAATGGCAAGTCGCGGTCAAAGTTCTCTGGAGATTTCATAAAAGTGTCGACTCGGGCTCGGAGTCATGACTCGAGTAGTCGTTGTAGTAAAGCCTAAGCCTAAGCCTAGGGGCGAAAGTAGTAAAGTAGTAGTCCGATGTGTGCGTAGGAACGCCCGTACACGTCACCATGTCGCAGAGGCAACCACCTTTCTCAGACCGCAGAGAAGCGCTGAGTCATGCCCAACTGGTACAATCTGCACCTAGCCTTTGAATTTTAAACTACTGTACCAAAAATGTTCAAAATTATAATTTAGAATCACTACCACATCATTATTTTTTTAATGCTGTGAATTTCAACTTCGGTAAAAAATTCTTTAATACCCCGGGCACAGCCGGGTTGATACTCGTAATTTGATTTCTTTATACTGTACAGTATTTCAAACAGAGAATGCCGAGACAGACTCCTCCCGGAAAACCTTGACCTTTTCTTCAGCGTTTAGGATTAGAAATTTGCCGAAGTAATGCACAGTAAGTTTTGGCATTCCCTCGCACAAGCTGCGAACGATTTCTACCCGATCCTGTTGGTTTATATTAACTACGGTTTATATTAACTACGGTTTATATTAACTACGTGCTGACATTCACTTGATTGCCAACGGACCACCTACATCAATAACGCCGCACAGATTTTGCGCGCGATTTTGATTGTGTGCGCGTTTTAGACTCACTTCGTCGTTCAAAGAAAAACTGGGAAAGCCCTGTTTCCGTATTAACAGTACTCCTGAGCCATGCTGGATAAACTTAATGTTCTTTATTTAAGCACAAAAGCCGTAAATGCTTAGCAAGTGCAAGAACAACGGCAATTTGTCGAAATGAAAACACCGGGAGCGCCACCTATGAGCGGTTAATTCAATAGAGATATCCAGGTGTATGCCAAGGTGTACGAGTATGCACAGAGAGCACGACTCAGAACATACAGCCGGGTAGCATCTGCTCAAATAATGGTTTTAGAGACACTTTAACAGTTTTGAGTATTCCTCAAAAACATCGTCATCGTAATTATAAATACTGCACTAGAAAAAAGTTCAAACAACTGGCCGCTCCGCACCATTCCTGGGATTATGGATTATTTCTCACGTGGGAAGCGCAGGCGTCGCCAGGCCAACATGGGGAACACGGTACTGGTTAATCGCGATGATGGTGTGTGGATGCTGGCGTACATTCAGGATATCGATGGCGATAATGTTTACGTTGATTTCGACTGTACAGCGCTAGCACCGTGCTGGATCCAATAATGCTCCCATCCAATAATGCTCCCATCCAATGATAATGCTCCCATCCAATGTATGGGAGCATTATCATTACGTCCACCGTATCGGAGAAACCGGCATCATACACGTCGCTGTACGTAACTCTCAAGACGAACCTCATATTTTTCGTCCTGCGAAATTGCTCGATAATGATGTGCCAGTTCTCTACGCTGTTCGGACCGATGTGACCGAGGAAGCGGGAATCCGCTACCTTGTACATCTATGGCAAGTTGTGGAGGTTCTCCCGTCTGAAGAGCCATCGTTGTGTGGACGTCTACTTGAGATACCCGTCATCAAACTGGCCATTCAGTCGCAATACATCGACCTCATTCAGGACATCAAAGAGCTGGAGATGTTGAGATTTGTTCATTTGGTCTTTAGCGCGGCTGGGTATGATAGTGATTATAACGGATATGGAGGGGATCGATTTTTCGTAAAGCTCGAAGACAATACGATGGTGTGGCTTTTTGTGGGAACTGATAAGTGGAAAAGATTTCTGAATATGGACCGGAATGTGTGGAAGCTTTTGATCTCTGGGGATTGGGAACGGAAACTTTCAGCAGCGGCGGAGAACCTGCTTCAGTATTACACTTCCGCAGATAGCGAACTGGAAGCACGATGGAACACCTGCACGCTAGGTATCGCTATACCGGCAGTGATAACATGTAACGTTAATTGTTGGTTTAGCGTGAATGGATAAATTCTGGAGTAAAACATATTTCTTAACGTTTTGTATTTTGCGTCCCTACACTTAAATTTCTGCAAGGAATTTGCGAAATTTTTGTTGCTCTCTTTTATAGCTTTCGCACAGAACGGTTTTGGTTTGCCGCGTTCGATGACTTTGGACTGTCTTACCAGAGAGTGGTTTAAACCTTGCCCACACCGAAATGATTCCACTAAAAATATACATGCCATGCGCTTCTGGAGCCGAACCTGCGAGCAAACGGATCGTCAATTGGAACTTCGCCAGATAACTCATTCAGGTTAGTTGCATGACTCATTGACTATGAGGACCATTGGGTGTTGTGAACATACCCTGCACGATTAGGCTGTAATGAACAGGCATTCAGACTGTGATATCAGTAGCGTTGGGAGCTACGGCTTAAACCGGCTGTTCATCGCAGCCTAATCGCGCGGGGTATGTTCACAGCACCCAGTGGTCCTCGTACACCGTCCAATCTACACATGCCGGGCCGCGACTGCATCCAACGTTCCCGAATCCGATGTTCCAAAAATGATTAGCGACATTGAATACACAAAAAACTTAAAAGGCAAAATTCCGGCGGGCATAGCCTATAACAATCTGTTTATTCGTCGCGTTCGCTAACGCCTGACGGGGAGTGGTGATACTTCATCAAATTTACAGACAAAACGTCGATCATGGCCGGAATTTTGGCACCAGTGCCTTATCGGAAGTACTTTTACAACTGGACTGTCGTTCTCGCGCTGTTTTAACACGGTGAGAAAATTACGAGACATATATTCTAACGTTTGCCCGTTGTATGTATTAAGTCACCGTTTTGATGTTGATACTTATGGTGCTCTCGTAATTCGTAAGCCGTAATCGCCCCCTGACAACTACTCGGTAGGGTAGCAATACTATCCGTTGTAAGGTAAATCTGGATTAAGATTTTCGAAATCGTACAAACAACGCATAGCAGGCTCTGTTCAATAGGCATGAGGTTTTTTTACCCTAGGATTTCTGTTAAGTTATTCAATAAACACTATTAATGCCTGCAGAGTGTGTCACCTGTGGAAGGCGACATTGGAAACCGCCTCCAACCTGAAAGTAGTGGTAATCGACTTCCAGACCATCCAGAATTGTCCACTAGGTCTGCGAGAAACGGCCGACTATTACTATAGTTGCCTGATTGATCGCAGCGTGCAACAGTCCACGAAAATACTAGCGCTTATCAATTTGGGTCGACGTGGCGAAGACATTTATAACACACTATGCATTGTGGCCTCTCTTCTCAAGCTAAAAAAGCTCCAGCTATCCACAATCATCATCCACAACTGGGTTGTCCCGTATGAGTTTGTTTGCGGTAGTACTCCCTCAGACCATTTCCTGATGCATCTGCCTAGCTTACGACCGTGTTGCCGGAAACTGGTGGTCTGCAACTACATCATTGCCGACATTATTTGCGACTGCCCGTGGCGTTACAAAGGTCATTACGGCCGCACCCGTCCTTTTGCGCTTTCTGTTACAATTCCTACAATGCGTTTCGGTTACTCGGAGGATTCATATGGTCATGATATTCTCCCAGATTTTATGGCGTTTGTGGAAGACAATCTGCCTCCAGTGGAATGCAT
Source organism: Paramacrobiotus metropolitanus (assembly GCF_019649055.1). NCBI lineage: Eukaryota > Metazoa > Tardigrada > Eutardigrada > Parachela > Macrobiotidae > Paramacrobiotus > Paramacrobiotus metropolitanus. The sequence goes on along the minus strand of NW_026570266.1, from coordinate 400,252 downwards.
TAAAGAGGAAATTCGTTAAAAAATTGTTAAGATGACGGAAACAGTGGACTATCCTGAAGGATGGTGGTATTTCCGAAACTTCCTGGAATTGTAAGTACGTGCACCACTTCGTTGTTGTTTTCGTAGCAGCTGGTTTTTTATTACCGAACAATGACATAGTAATTATTTTCTGATGTAGCGTTTTTTGCAGGCATACATTTGACAAGGTAGTTTTGAACGGCAGTTACTGGGAAACCGAGGATCTACGGGACTTCGAGAGCTTGTGCCTCACCCGATTCCTCATGCATATACTGAACCTGTTCGTGGATTTGCCGTTTAAGCCTAAACTGTACTAAGGTGATTCGTTAATGTTTTCTAAATTATTGTTGATTGTGTGGGTATATTAGATTGTTTGTCTGAACGCTGAGCGGGGCTGTACGGGGTCGCAGTGACCAGGAATTTAGCTAATATGGATTTACAGCTCCCACGCTACCATTTTTACTTGTTTTCCATGTATTAACTGGAATCGATCACTATTTGTTATCGGTTATGTGATTTTCCTCCCCCTTTTTATAATGCAGGTTCTGGCTGCTGACGGAATACATATGGTGTACGGTAGCGGCTTAGTACAGTACGTTTTCCATCAGTACTCGTACATGTTTGTACTTTCTAGCATTTTCCTTTTGTCTTCGGATATACTTTTGGCTTTTCTAACCGGATGCACTTCGCGTCCATATAAGTCCGAGAGTTGCAGTATTTTGGCATGAGTTCGTTCTCATTCGGGTTTGGCAGTGTCGGAGTTTACTATTAAACATATATCGTCGGAATGCAGTCGTATTCTCGCTTCGCGTAGATCGTAGTTTTACACATATAATATCTTGGCTTTGCCACATTGAAATTATCAGCTCATTCTCTGTCGTTGAGTCAGGTCGGTAGGATTGATATTACGGTATTACTGTATTCTACTGTACTCGTCTCTCGGTCACTGCTTTTCTTGAATAGAAAAGCATCTTCAGAGTTCAAACTAAACGCAGTTAGCGCAAAGCTGCATAAATTATGCGTTGACCTGTATGAATTTAATAAACAAAATATTTTTTTCTCCTTTTCGACAACTTTGAAAAGGGCGCAACTCTTAAGCAGGTATTAAGACTCAATCAAGAATGCATGTACTTATCTACAGAGTACGTAATGTTCTTGTGCGAATTCACAGCGCTGACACAACGCAGACACAATGCAGACCCAATGCAGACACATGCTAAAGAGAAGAGCGGCGCCGCTAACGGGCCATCATGGATTCGGCATGGAAAACTAAAATTGAACGCCCATCTCACATTTGTTTGTGTAGGCATTTGAATTGGAAACCACATCATCTTAGCAATAAAGTGTCTGTTACGGATTTTTTCTCATGTGAAAAGCGCAATAACCGCCACGCCAACCTGCGCAACACTAGTACTGTGATGATCAGTCACGGTGACGTCGTTATGGATAGCGGCGTACATTCAGGATATTGATGGGGAAAATGCTGTATGTTGATTTGGACTGTTCCGCGTTAGCGCCTGGTTGGATTAATTCAGGTGTAGAAGCCACGCTGCTACTGGCCGAAGTATAGAGAAAACGCTGTTCATGTTGCTTTGCGTTAAACAGATGGCGGACCGGACATTTTCCGACCAGGATGCTTTGGGATTGGAAATACAGGAGGGGCGTTCGCCACGCGGGAGCTGTATCTCGTCGTTGTACCGGACGCATTAGGAACAGAAGAAAACGGCCATATGGTTCACTTGTGGCAACTTGTTGAACATCTTCCGATTTAACCAACCGTCGCTGTATTACCGGATGCAGGAGAAAGGAATGCCATAATCAACTTGATGATTCAGTCGGAACATATCAAATTGATCCGGACGTTGGAAGAGCAGAAGATCATGAGATTTGCTCAGCTGGTGTGTTGCGTGGCCGGATATTCTTTTGAGTGTCACTGGCAATGGGGTAAATTGCTAACCAAGCTCGACAACGATATGTCTTGCTGACACGAAACGACTACGGTTTTCCTTGTTCAACGACTGTTGGCTGCATTCCGAGAGCATGGTTTGACCCGTTTTCTTGCAGAAATCTACCCCTAGAATCCGGTTTCAATGCAAGCACACCCATTTGTGAATTGTGACCATAATGAATAACCATAATTGTGACCATAATGAATGACCATTGTTACCATACTCTTTATGTGCAAATCACCATGACCTGCACCGTACGAATTCAGTTTCTATGCAGTATTAAAAGGCATTAGAGAAAAAACGCAGTAGAGAATCATTAATGCAGAACATGTGTAGCAATGCCGTAAACAAACGAAGTATTATTGGACCGAACAAAGTCATCACTGGCATTTTACACAACTTCTTGGTTCAGTCTTTGTAATACCCGTCTAGCATGTGCATGGCCAGTCTACTGAGCGTACTGACGTCCAGTTTCCGCAAATCCGCATCATCCCAACGCTGTGTCTGGGTGGGATCGCTGGACCTGTTGAATACAATTCAAGCTTGAGAATAAAGAAGATGAAAATTATATTGTACGCAGAATACTGTAGTGTTATAAAAATGAATAATCTTGTTTTCGCAGCAATGGAACGGCCAAGCCGCGACGTCCTGATAATAGCGCTGTGTGGCCTTGGCGTAATGATGCCCAAATGAGTAAAATCAATCTTCAGAACACTATTACTCACAGCTGAAGAAATCGTCGAATGTCGCTCCACTGATCCGGATAGACCAGCGTCTACACCCAGCGTGCATGCGCCGCGGTGACCTTTTCCAACATACGCTGATCAACAGTCGGGCAGTTGTCGGTGACGGAGGCTAGAAAGCGTTGGCAGTGTTCAGCAGGGGTTTCCGTGGAGCGGAAGCGCAGAAGGGGAATAACGGCGTCCAGCTGCCCATCAAAATCACCGCGCGCAACCCCCGCATCGTGTTCGGGCCACGGCACACTAGGATCCGTATGGAACATATTAACCCGCGACCAGTTTCCTTTCCGATCGGACGCCGTGTAGTTGAGGAGAATCAACTGCTGACAAAACTTCATCAGCGAAAATATCGTGGAGCACTGGTAGTTCCCGGCGGTTGAGTTGCAGCGGAGACCGAGAAACGAGATTCTCGGCTCCTGACCGTCCAGTACAGCATCAACACCGTTCTTGGCGATGAGCAGCGGCAGGCGCAGGCCCTTCGCTTCCAGGATGTCACGGATCAGGAGGATTTTGACGTAAAAGTCGTTCTTGCTATCGTAATGCTTTTCCTCGTCGATCAGCACCACCGAGCGCGTCTGCCCTGTGATATTCCCATCCAACGTCAGCACCAGTTTGCACGCGCTGAGGTAGTTGAAATCGTTGGCAGACCCAGCGCCCTGTTGTCGCAGGCGGATCTGGCCGATATCGAAGATGATGTGCCGCCTGGCGCCGTATTCCTGCAGAATGAGTCGCCACAACGGGCACACCCTGAAACAAGTTAATCAGGCTGCATTAATCTCTATGGCGAATCTGTACGAATAATTCGTTAGCGAATTTCTTTTGGCGGTTTACCGATATTATGTTGTCAATTACTACACAAGATCGAACGCACGCAGTCGACCGTCACAAAAACGATAGCTGACCATAAGAAAACCAAGAAAGTGACGAAACCTAAGAAAGCTACAAAAATTACTAAAATACCGAACAAATCGAAGCAACGTCATAAAGCACAGCTGTATCCGGACTTGGTGACGGTCGCTGAAATGGTGGGTATGTCACGCTTTGACAGTTTCTTTGAATTTTTTTCGGAATTAGAAACGTTCTTCCTATTGGATGCTGATCAGTCTCTCTGGTATTCGCAGCTGCCTGAACAACGCCAACGGACGACAGCCAGCAGCAGCATTTCACAAGATTTTTATTTAAGCATCGTGTAGCTTTTAAAAAACCTCATTCCAGAACCAAGTACTTGATGTTAGACAACTACAAAATTTTCTACAACTACAAAACAAAAACAATCATTCTTTTAAACACATGTTTTGTTAGGGTATTTTCGAAGATTGGTCGACCGACCAAATTGCCGGTTTTGTGCAATATTAAATAATTTCATGTTCCAGGCCATCCCGGAACATCAGTCGGGATTCTGGACACCAACATCCTAATGGACATTAGTAAAGCCATCCTAAAGGTCACGGACAACGTCATCGATCCTCGTATGAAGTTTGAATCCATCTTGGCAACGCTGTGCAAACTTAACAACTGCACTCTGATGCTACCCAACAACGTGGAAGATCAACTGAGAGAGATCAACGCCCGACATGCGAAGAATCCTAACAGACGAGCGTCAACCGATCTGGCTCTGTCAGGGCTGAGAAGCGAGCCGTTCGATTATACCGCTACGACATGACGGCCTGCAACACATCCAACGTAGATCTCTCGCTTATTCGACTGACCCAGCCGCTGGAGAAGCAATTCCCAATCGCTCATGTCTTTCTAGCGACGAAAGACAAGCTTCTTCAGCTAATCGGTTTGGTAAATGGCATCAGTTGCTGCCGTATGAACCACACAGCATTTGGTTTGGAATTTCTGGAATTGCGAGTGAACCTATATGATGTCCGCTTACAATTAAAAGAGTTGTTTGACAATCTCATCCAGAAAGAATGGGGAGATGACTCACACTGGCAGGAAAAAGGCGACCTGGTGGAAGCGTTAACAACGGTGTTATGCATTGTTGACAAGGAGAAACATCAGGGCCGAAGGTCCATAAAAAAGAAACGCATTGAATTGGTCGAGCGAACGGTGAAGGTGTCTTAGGAGCCTTAAAGAGAATCTCATGAAATTGACTGACGCGACAAGCAGTCTATCGTCGAAAGAGAATCACTTGCGGCGTTCATGGACTTGGGAGTACGCCTAGTACCTGTCTTAAATCCCTGCTTCCGCTTAAATTTCTCGGACTGTTGGACATATAACCATATGGTGCTGGTGCTGGAGTCATTTACGGCACATCACTTTCAAGAGCTTTAACATGCAGCTGGAATGTGGAACAATTGCGCCTTTAGTACAATCTCAACCTTCAGAATATTTCAAAGATGAATTCTCTACTGCTTTCATGGAATGGTGAAAGGAAGCCAAGCAGCCTATCGTCGAATTTCGATCTCTGGAAAATGCAAAGTGACGCATATAGTAATAATTATTGTATGGTCACTCTGTTGGTTTATTTGTTGTTTGTTTTGCTTAGATTTATTTACTTATATGCCGCATTCGCCTTTGGCGGTTCTATGCGGATACTTGAAGTTTTAAGCCAGTGATCTCCTTTTGTATAATGAAAACAGTTTATCTTTATGGATGTTCTTATCGCGACATGACAGTCGTAATTCATATCACTACGGCCAACAATGTATAATTATAGTGCATACTATAATAAGTATAATTATACATTGTATAATTATAGTGCATACAATACTAAAATTCTTGTATTTCAACGACTGTGGGAACTGCGGTGGTGCTCGATGATTGTGCACGGTCAAGTTAATGTTATGTATGTATAATTGTAAAAAGACCAACAGAAACTGGAAGGGAATTCACGCGCTCGTAATTGTCATCCATCAGATAAACATTTCAGCCATCCAGACAAACATAACGGTAATGACGTGAAATAAAGACCTAGCACAATGAAGTGGGTACTATCTCCACTTGTCCGACCTCGTCACAATCGGATAGAGCGACTCTTTCTCAAACTGTTACGGAAGATGGTAGAAGATAACGTTGATCTGGTAGAAGAAGGAAAGGAAAAGAGGTCCGGATCCTGGAAACACGAGGAACACACACGACGGAGAAGTATACGTTACCTGTCCCACGCTAGATGTTAGCAGAAGCGATAAGAGAAATCCATCAACCTGGCACTACAGGGCGCGAAGAACGAAGGGAAAGACCGAAAGGTCAAAGGATGCAAGTGGGATCTAGTGGGTAACCTATCACGCCACGAGACTATCCGAAGATGATAATGCACGTCGACGAGATAAAGGGATGACCCCTGACAATAGGTGAAAGGTCACCCAGAGGTCAGTTAGAACAGCCTCACTTGGAAAGAGAAGACCAGAGCAAAAGCTTGAAGTTAATCAGATCGAGTACAAGCCTCTACTTTTGTTGGGATTACAACTCTTGGCATTTGTGTGGGCGACGAGCGCCTTATATAGCCCTGGGCACTCGCAGGTGCGGCTCTTCGTACGCGTAGGCACGGATCTGAGAACAATAGAGATCTAAACGTTAACCAATGAGAGACGACTGCATACACGTGGACTAATCTAAAGAGAGCATCTAGAAGGCATTCATACACGTTGCCCAATAAGAACATGAGGTTAGCTAGTACACTAGAACAATAGGTTGAGCTACGTCATCCAAGCGCGGTCACGTCGAAATGGCAAGTCGCGGTCATAGTTCTCTGCCGGAGATTTCTGAGAAGTCGATACTCGGAGTCGCGGTCATGACGCGAGAAGAGGCTGTAGTAAGGAGTAAGCCTAAGCCGTATCGGTAGGGGTAGAAGTAGTAAAGTACCGATGTGTACTAAGGGACCCCAGTACACGTCAGTAAATACACAATTCTCTGCAGATGAAGTATAAAGTCGAGAGCTGAAAGGGGTAAATTTTGATGACATTTCTCATGACTAAAGCGCCCGGGTCAGTTCGACTCAGTTGATACTAACTAGTATGTGATGTCTTCTTAAGACCGCCGAAAGAAATGTCTCTTTTACCTTAATAACCTTACTAACAGAAGAAATTATTTTATTCTTTTTTGAAAAATCCAAAATTACAGTTTACCGTTATTTCGTTGTTTTCGCTAATAATAAGCTGATAATGATTAAACTGTAACTGAGCGAAATCAAACGGCTCAGATCACAGTACCCTTTTCAAGGCCAGCAAGGGCATTGCTTGGCGGCTGAGTTGGCCCGGCACGGCATCCCTCTTGCCGTCATCCACTACTTGTTCACTCTCCGTATACAGTTCATGCAAACTTACAACGTCCGCAGTCTCAAAACTTTTTGCGCGAATGTCTTGCTTAAATTTATGTCTGAACGTACAGTAGACAGGTTATCGGTTATCCTACTCCATCGTACTCTAGCGGTGTTATGGACTTCTTCTCATGTGGAATGGGTAATCGCCATGTGAACTTCGGCAATACTGTGTTTATTAATCGCGGTGACGATGTGTGGATACTGGCGTACATTCAGGATATTGACGGGGATGACGTTTATGTTGATTATGATTGTTCTGCGTTAGCGCCGGGGTGGATTCATTCGCGATGCGTTTGGAAGCACAAACACGGTGGTTCAGTGTGGGCAGACTCTGTCGCTTGTCATGTTGCTTTACGCGAAACAAATTGCGGACCCTACGTCTTTCGGCCTGGACGTTTTGGCTTCGGACACGTAGGACAGGCCTTCTCCACTCGATACATGTGTTATGTGGTCTTAGCGGATGCAACGGGAGCACAAGAGACGCTAAAGTTGGTGCATTAGTGGCAAATTGTGGATCAGCTGCCGATTGGGCAGCCATCGCTGTATGAGCGAAAGCCCAAAATTTGCTTCGCCAAACTGATAATTCGGTCGGAGCATATCAGGCTTATCCAGACGTTAAAAGAGCATGAAATCATGAGATTTGTTCAGTTATTGTTCTGCGCAGCCGGATCTTCTCGGTCTGGAAACTGGCAGTATCGGAGGTTGTTCGCCAAGCTCGAGAGAGATAAGATAATACTCCTTTTGGAACCCCGTAGCTGGCGGGATTTCAGAAATGGTGATGGTTACAAACATATGATCCCAGAAGACTTTAAAGAGAGGCTGTTAGCTGCTGCGGAAAACACCGTCAAGTATTATACATTAGGGGAAAGTGAACAGGAAGCGCGTTGGTCCGCTTATATGTTGGGTATGCACTCTAGACTCTAGTCTACGCTATACAATTTCTTTTTTCCAAATTTATTAAGAAGAACGGGTTTTTTGCACTTGAACAATGCGGAATTTTTTAAATTTCGAGGCACATTTCTTAGGCCTTGTCCCGAATTCGAAGCGAATCTTGTTGCGATACAGCAATTCGACCTCGCGAGGTGGCTTCGCGTACCGTATCAGTAGGCGTGGCCCCTGCATACAGCAACCTCGTGCGGTTGAGCAGCCATACCAAAGGTAGGTTCGCTTCGAATTCGAGACGAGGCCCTTTTAACTTATTTTGCATTATAAAAATTTCGATCGGGAGTTCTTTGGTACCTGCAACCAGTATAAAATGGTTTCTACTTGTAACACATAATATATTTCAACAAATTCGAAGCTTCGTGCCGTAAATTCACGGTAAGTCAACAACACTACTGCACACATTGCTGTATTAAGACACTGTCATAATGTTATAATTACATAATTTGGTCTTGCAGCGTTGGCAGTAAACGGCTAGGGTTTCCCGACTAACGAATATTTAATTAAAAAATGGTTCAAGCCGTGTCCATGCCGAAATCCACCCGCAGAGAATAATACATTCCGAGTCCGTCGATACAAGGAAACGTGTGAGCACACGGATTTGAGTCGAGAAACAGGCATGTTCGCTAACGCAGGTCAGTTCTTTGTGATCCCGCATTAAACTTTTGAGTTTTATTGTAGATGTACGGCTTGTGGTGTCCAAAGTCGGCACTTTAGAAGATGATTTATACTTTCAATCAGGCCCATCGAGAGACCCTTGTGCAGTTTTCACAACATTGCTCAGAATTTTCAGAATTTATGTTCGGAATGTTCCTGTTCGTGTTATCATGTTTAGATTTTAAGGCGAGTTTAATGGTATATTCAGAAAAATGTCGGATGAAAACCCTAGGAGGAGAAGAATATTGAAAACTGCACTGGGTCTCGCGACGGTGAAGCAACATCGGCTGCAGTTGACACTTAAACCATGCAAATCGTAGCTGAATTCTTAACAGCGTGTTACGGCTTAGCGCTTTACAGGCGACACGGCGTTTTTGCCTAAAGGTTTTACCATTACCGTATTACCGGAAATACTATTGTGCCTGAACTGTCTCTCTCAAGTTAGGGTAAAACGGTAAGAAAGTAAAAACACGATGAACATACGGTACAGTAATTCATTCTCTTGCACTGTTTTAAAATCCGGTGGACTGCAAGATGTAAATTATCCGATTATAGCATTATGATGTACATAATAACTCTTAAAATTAATTCCAAATCATGAAATACGAGTAATTAGACTTGTTTTTCCGAATGCGGGTATCGTAATACAAGCCCATCCGAAAAAAGGGGCTAGACCGTAAACAACGAACATACGCAGGGACACATGCACATCTCGGCTACATGTGCATGAACATCTACGTGTGTAACCGACCAAAACGTCCGGACGACCAAGACGTCCGGCGGAAGTCTTGGTCGTCCGGACGTTTTGGTCGGTTACATACGTGTGCTACATGAGCATCCCGTACGTAAGTGTGCGCATCGTACAAATTTCCCCGTTTACACTCTAGTTCTTGTCTCCGGTTGGGATTGTACAATATTGCATGCTTCTCGAAAATGTTACAGGGTGTGCCACGTGTGGAATGCTCTGCTGGAGTCACCCAGCATATCGAGGTGTGTTATTTTGGACTTCCGGACCATTCGACAATACCCACCTATTCGGATGGAAACAGAAGGCTATTATATTGGCTGCTTGATGGAACGCAGCGTCGATCAGTTCACGCAAACGTTAGCGCTACTGTTTATGGATCATTACGGCAACGAGGACTACTGGATCCCACAGGCTATCCTCACTGTTCTGTGCATAAAAAAAATCACACTGGCGACAATCGTTATTAATCACTGTATGGCCTCGGGTGAGCTGATTTGCCATACTAATAGTACTCATTCTCTCTGCAATCTACATTGGCTAATGCCCCGATGCCGGAAACTGTTGCTCTTCAACTACACTCTTGAGTATGTTTTCTCCCAATGTCGGAAGTCGTGTTACCAGTGTACCTGGACTCCTCGGCGATGTAAACCTCAACTTTCCGTTACCTTACCCAAAGTGCGTTTCGACTGCACTTTCACTGTAAATGAGGAGGATGATGTGCAAAATTTTATGGCGTTGGTTGAGGAGAATTTACCTCCAGTTGACTCCATTAACGAGCAAATCCGGCAAACGTGGAGCGCTATGTTGGAAAGTACAGCGTATCCTGATATGTGGCAGCGTATTCGAGATTTTGTGAAAAGGTAAAACTATTCCTGTGAAAAGACAGATATCACTGTAGTAAAAACAGTTACCTATGTCAAATTTTGCCTGCTGACCTAAAGCTCTCCATCTCTTAAGAAATGCCGGCAAGGTGTTGGGAAATTGGCCAACCCCTACTCTAGCCGCGCGATAAGTTTGCACCACTTTTAGATCAAGCGCCCGGTCGGACAGCGCACACGTACGTAGAAAGTGCTGCAGCGTGTGCGACAATTTCCGTATACCAGACTCTGTGGTGCAAACTCATCGCGCAACTACAGTAAGCAGTCGGCTGCAAGGTCTGAAGGTAGCTAGAGAACATGCTCGACCACCAGAAAAAAAATATCTGGACCATCGCATGATATATGATGCACCGCGTAATAAACAAAATAAGATGACGTCCGGATAAAAGGTCAACCAATCACTTGCCCTGGGGATGGCTCTGCGAATAAATCGATAGCTTTCAGAAGCAGGCCGGCGTTTCTCTTGACTGTTGACCTAAGTTGACGATAAATCGCTAGCTTCTAATGCTGATTTACTAAAATAATGCATCGGTACCGGCTTACAGCGCATTGTTGCTTCTGGTTGCAGCGGAAATCTGTTGTTTCTTGCATTGCATAATTCTTTTACGATGTGTAACCAAGTATAATAGTTTGACTCCTTTTTGCAGACACACATTTAACAAGGCTGCTTCCAACGATGATTACTGGGATAATGTGGATCTGCGGGACTTTGAAAACCTACGTCTCAGCCGATTCGTAGCGCATTTACTGAATGCATGCCCCGAGCTGCCGTTTAAACATTAGCAGCGGTGGTTGTTGACCACATCCTTGCATGCAGCGCGCTTTCATATCACCAAAAAAACTTGTGCTCATTTTGGGGAATTGGAAAAGCGTTACACTTTACTCTTTGAAGCGCCAGACAAATTTTGTGTTCATCGACATTACTTTATTGCTGAATTGCTGCGCTCAATGCAAAACATTGAGTACGAAAAATTGTTAAACGGTCCCAGAAGTTCATTGGAAACTAACTTCATGCTTGTATAGTGCTTTTCCACCTCGAACATAATATTCCAAGAGTGAACTTATGTAACTGTAGTACGTCAGGACTGACGTGGAAGCTGTGTAGCCAGTGTTTATACTATGAGTACGAGTACTGTACGTCTTGTTTTCTTCGTACGTACATTCAGGTCATGGTGTTGCGATTTTCCGTATATAAAATAAATTTCCCGTTGGAAAGTTTGCAGCAAACAATGATAGTATACGGAATTCTGCTCCGTGTTTTAATGGGTTGTATCAGTTAATCGGTATGCCTTATCGACTACGTAGTCTACTGGAGAATATGGAGGATGTCGTCAAACGATTGGCAGTTCCGTTCTGTGTTCCGGCATAATCCGTCAAAATGTGGCTTTCTCAAGGTCGATAACTTTGTATGTTTTGCATGCGAGCCGACGAACGGGTCTTGCACACGATCGCTCTTTTCCGTGTTACCATGGACTGTGAAGTATGAAAGGAATCTTTATCTTGTCCTACATTGCACAATATAGTTTTCGCTAATTCGTTCCGCTTCACTCGGGCTCGGCAGCGGAAGTCCAAGTGAGCCTCTGATACAGTATCTCTGGTAAAATTGTGATCATCAAAATTCCGGGCATCGATACTGTTTCGTCTACAAAACCGCTATAACTTACTGTAGCCCCGCGATGAGATTGCAGGACTGGCAGATCCGGCCGCTGCATAGCTCTTGTTGGACATCGCACACGTTATGTCTAACATCGATCAGCGTGTGCGACAGTTTCCGTGTACTCTGGGGTGCAATCTCATCGCGCGGCTGCAGTTTACAATGTCGTAACTATTCTAACATTTGGAAGCTACACATTTTATGTTATCAATCGACGGCGGCCAGTGACAATGGTGCGTTGAATTGTGGGAAGGCAAACAAGGGTTTGGAAACCGAAGTCGAACGGCTGAATCAAGGGATGCTGTGTTTTTGTGTTTGAAAGAATTGCAAAAATGCGTTTCTTTGATACATACTGTTCTTTGTCTAACCATTTTTCATAAGGGTCAGTAGTGCAGCCGATTCTGGTTAAAGATCCGGGTAATCACTGCGGTCGACAGGTAGGCGCACATACTCGTGTTTATCATAAAATTATTTGTGTGACCTATTTTGCATCGTCCAGCGGCAGGTTATTATTACAACTCAAGTTGCCATACCGTAAAGACTTACTCAGATCCTGGTAGTGGCCTTCTCTAGCATTACATGATCATATCTGTACATCGGCACTCAAAATTGTGTGAACGCCGAAACACAAGATGATTTGGTGATCGGTTGTTTTTCGTTCTTATCTGTAAAGGAACATTTTTAACAGATTGAATGCTAAGTAATAGGAAGTTCGGACATTTTGCCCTATGTACACCAGTGAACAGTACAGACGCACTTTTGCTACTATGGATTACTTCACCGGCGGAAAACGAAGCAACCTTCAAGCTAATTTTGGCAATACAGTTCTGATTAATCGCGGTGATGGTGTGTGGACGCTGGCGTACGTTCAGGATATCGACGGTGAGAACGTATACGTTGATTATGACTGTTCCGGTTTAGAGCCTGGTTGGATCCATTCGCGATATGTGTGGGAGCATGATCATTTCAACTGGTACAGCTCCTATTACGAAAGTTCTGGCAACGTCCACGTTGCATTACGGACTGCGAAAGACCGACCGTATGTTTTTCGTCAAGCTAAATTGTTACGAACCAAATCCTTCACCCGATATCTGTGCTACGTCGCATTGAGCAATGCATCTGGAAAACATGAAGAAACGCAGCTAGTACATTTATGGCAGATTGTTCAGCAGCTGCCAACTGGGCAACCATCGCTGCAGGAACGGCTTCCGCAGTATCCGTTTTTTAAACTTTCTGTTCAGTCCGAATCCGTCAAACTAATTCAGACAACGAAGAAGGAAGAAATTCGGCGATTTACGCATATAATTCTCAGCGCGGCTGGATATGTTCAGTTTGGAGAGGGCTCCGAGAGGTTCTCCTGGAAGATCCATAACGACAGGATGGTCTGGGTGTTTGTGGGGATCCGTTACTGGTTTTTAGAATCCATCGAATCTCCTCATCTTATCGACTTTGTTTGGACCCCTGATAATGAAAAGAAGTTATTGGCTGCCGCTGAGCATTTTGTCGAATGCTACATGCAACCAAAAAGGGAGCAGGAGGCGCGTTGGAACGCCTACATTCTTGGTATGTGAGCAACGGAGTTATTTGGCACTGGTATGACCATAAGGGTGGCCCGCCATTACGTCGACCGTCACTTCGTCGAACCGACACAATGTCGACCCGTCGCAACGTCGAACTATCGCTTAGCAGAAACAGCATAGGTTTGTTAGGTTCTCTTAGGTTTCTTATTTTCTTAGATTCCTAGGGTTTTTAATTTCCTTAGATTTTTTTGGGTTTCTCAGATTTTTTAGTCATTGCCCTCGGAACGGTCGACGTATTGCGGTCGACACTGTGTCGGTCTGCAAAGAGTTAGTCGACGAAATGACGGTGAGCCGACCGTAAGAACTGCTCCGTCCTATTCTACGTGATTTTGCAAAATGAGTGTTTCTGCCTGTATTACTGTACAAGGAAAATTTATATTATAAAATTTTGACTCTCTTGAATTTTTCAATGGCTGTGCAAAAGTTATTATTGGGTGGGTACTGCGGGAGCGAGCTTTTTGCTTAAGTCGGAAAATAGCTTTCGAACTAAGAAGTTTTTGTTTGCTCAAAATAGCTCAGGGTTATTTCGCCATCATAACTGCGGCGAGACAGCCCAACGACCATTACGAGCAGTTCGGGGCAAAATAGCGGAATTTTATTTTAAAGCATGTTATAATACTGTGTCAGAGTTGCATAGCCTAAACTGTTCATATTCTCTCCATAACTATTTTTTTACAGCAATGATGCACAATGGCTACGGTTTACCGTGTGCTTGGAATGCCAATAACAGCCTTTCGGGATCTTGGTTTGCTGCATGTCGATGTCAAGATTCCTTCAAAGAAAATCAGTTGCACAGAAGTCTGCATAGTCGCACTTGTGAATACCCTATTCTCCACTCAGACACGATGGATCGTTTTGATCTAAAAAGTAAATTTGCTCAAGGCTTTCCGCTAACTGGTAGTCATACCGAAAATTACATGCTCGCTTCATTCGGTGTTTTTTACATGACGCCGTTTTTCACAGATACAACAGAATTCATGCCAAGAAACTTTGCGATCACGGTTTTGCCGGAAATACTGCGACAACTGGACTGCCGCTCCCGGGCAATATTAAAACGGTAGAAAACTAGTAAGACACCGGATAATGTTTGACTGCTAACGGTACTACTAACTTACCAAGTCAGTACTGCCGGTCTGGAAACAGGAACGAGGAACATACGCTGACACACATGCACATCTTGACTACCTATACATATGTGTTATAAGGGGCGAAACCAGACGCCTTCCGTTCCCCTGTACTGCTGCCGTCACCCGGCTGGAGTCCGACGTTGCGGCTGTACGTATTGCAATATCCGGCGCGATCCGTAAGTTCATCCCACAATGTCACACTCCAATCCAGTGACGGCAGCAGTACAGGGAACGATGGAAAAGCTTCCGGTTTTGCGCCCTATATATGCATGTACGTACGTGTGCGCCTCGTAAATATTTCCCTGTTCACCCTTTAGTTCCTTTTGTTCGGGGTGGGCTTATACGGCAATGTAACGGCATACCGTAAATTTAAAATGACTGTGAAACCGTTTGTGCGCGCAACATCCGGTTGGAAAGTTGCGGGTGAAATAAAATCTCAAACCGTTAACGTTAGAAATTAGCTCTGGTTCGGTGGACCACTGGACAAACGATCTTCTTACTTAATGCATTTCTATACCAGTACAAAATTTGAACAAGATCGGTCTATAAAGAGACCTTTGGTGCACCTGGTTGCATGAAGAACCTACCCTAATTATCGAATTAGAGCCCCAGGGTTACAAATATTTCAAACGCCTCACGGGGTGGGCTCCAAGCCTTCACTTACGGGCATGGGCTTGTATTTCGGAGGGGGTTTCAATTTTTCAAACTAACTTTTTTGGTATTGGCTCATTAGGGCTATATAGCCTTTAATTTAGCCCATGGGCTTCTATTTTGGGTCGAGCTTATAACTTTCAAATGTCCTTAAGGGTGGACTCTAATTACGGGGAGAGCTTCTATTTCGGAGGGAGCTTATAATTCGATAATTACGGCATTTATAACTTTTGGAAATTTTATCTCACCTATAACTTTCCAATTGGTGGTTGCGCACAGACGGTTTCACACCAGTGTATAAAAGCTACGGGCTGCATAATGTCATGAAACATCGGAAAAAAACAACCCTGGGAGAGCGCCGAAGCGAAAGTTTCCGCGCATGTATTTGCACACGAACCTATCGCTGTGTAGCAATACCGGCACACTTTCCTTTAATAACAATGCCTATCATGAACTTACTATGCAGACGACTTCTGCAGGGTGTGCTCCCTGTGGAATACAGTGCTGGAAGGCTCATCCGTTTCGGAATTTGTTGTGACAGACTTCTGGAACAATAACATTAAGCAATATGCATTGAGTTTTGATCATAATGAAACTGAAGTTTATCGTTTCGGCTGCCTGATTGATCGCTGCGTAACCCAATCCACCCAGACGTTAGCGCTGATCCAGTTGGGCAGGCAGAGCGACGATGTCAGAAAGGCACTGGAGGTCATTGCCACTCTGCTTAGCCTGAAGAAGATTCGTGTGCCCACGGTCATCCTGAAAAACTGTGTTGTCCCGGCCGAACTCGTGTGCTATCCCCCTTGGCCGGTTTCTAATTATGACGAGCCTGCTCAGCATTGTCTACAAAATCTACATATCCTTACGCCTTGCTGCCGACAACTGCTGGTCCTAGGAGGCACCGGAAAGGAGCCAAACAAAACAACTTCTCAGTTACACTGCCCACCATGCGCTTTGATTTTTCTGAAACTCCTGACGATTTCGACGTTCTTCTATCTTTTATGGCGTTTTTGGAAGATAGTTTACCGCCTGTGGAAAGCAGTAAAGAACGACTTCGCGAAAAGTTCAACCTGATGAGGGAGAATGCGGTTAATCCTGAGGAATGGGGAAGCTTACGAGGATTTCTGAAAATGTAACCACTTCTACGAAATTCGGCTGCTATTCTACTTTTTACTTGTTGACCTACTAATGCTAAAAAATAAGGATATTCAGGTAATTTTAAGAACTATTGATAAGGTTGAAGCTGATTGCAGGCACGCGTTCGCCAATTGCACTTGGAATGGAAGTATTCCCGGCGAGGAGTACTGGGAAACGGCTGACTTGCAAGATTTTGATTCATTACGTTTTAGCCGCTTCCAGCTGCATTTACTGCATATGTGCCCATAATTGCCCGTCATTACCTAAATCCATTGACATGCAACGGATCCGCGAATAGCTATCAACCGCTTAGCTTTTTTTTTATGGGCAACCATCACAAATCCGAAAGCAGGGTAATGCTTTCTTGTTTTTGTTTATTGTTGTTCCTTGTCGCTATCCGAATTTCTTCCCTTTTTGGGCTAACAACCATTCATCTGCAGGCTGTAATTAGCTTATTGTGTCTTTGAATTTTAACAATTCACTATTTTGTATTGGTCAGTCTTTTTTGTTTTACGGTACTTTCGCTTCCTTTTCACGTTCAAGTATGTGTAAATAGAACAAAACGCCATCCGTTACCCAATAAAATGTCGGTCCGCTCCAATGGAAACAATTAAATCCACCACAGTAGGGGATTGTTATACCGTTATACGTCATATGGCGCATTTGCCGCCTGTAATGCAACACAGGTAGAAGGGTACACCAGTGGAGTGACCAGTTAAACTATTCGGCGCAGCCGACCTGTCAGACTTTGTTCAAACTTCAAACCGCGCATTTTTGTTTTGCTTCGACGTTCTGCCGGCGGAAAACGCACTTGTAGGTCAAAAGCTTTTCGTGGGTCACATTCACAGTTTCTAGAGGGTAGACGTCTAGCACAACTTTTATTCTCTGCTGCTGGGAACCTCGTCGCTTATTGCAATCACGAGAAGCTAACAGGTAGCGCAATGCAATGTTTACTTCATGTATGGGACAACTGCATCGTTCACTATTCGTGGAGACTGATATACGAGTATTTCTGGATTATCGAGATGATGTTTATGACGCAAATGCAGTAAGTATGCACTCCGTCTATATAATAGACGGAGTGCATACTTACTGCGAAGAACAAGAAAAAAAAGAACTGAAGTGTCAGAGCGGCATCCGCTCTCTATAGGATCGTTCGATAGAATATTTCATTAGATTTGTATGCTTTGCCGATAGCCTAGTGGTGCCTCTCTCGGCCTTAGAGTATGGAGGTTGTGGGTTCGATTCCCTCAATCGGCAGATTTTTTGCGAGTGTCTGTGCGAGCCTAGCCCAGCCCTTTCATCCGAATCCTCATATTAATTCTATCCGAATTTAACGAATTTACTGAAGAATCCGCTGGGCTTGGCAAAAACAGTCTCCAGCAGTCCAGCCAATTGTAACGCTTGATCACCAGATTCATTAGTTCATTCACTCAATCATAATCGAGGACTGACAACCATGTTATCTGCGATGTTCTAAGGCAAGTTTCGTAGGTTAAACCTTTTAATTTTTGATTAAGTCCTTATAACGTTGGATGAATCGGAATTTCTCCGTTCCTGGCAGACTAAACTACGAATATGTCAGCCTCTGGCAGTTACTTTTCATGTGGAAAGCGTTCTGACCATGAAGCCAACTTCGGCAACACCGTACTGATTAATCGCGGCGATAATGTATGGATGTTGGCATACATTCAGGATGTTGACGGTGATAACGTGTACGTCGATTATGACTGTACTGCGGTAGCTCCTGACTGGATCCATTCGCGATATGTGTGGGAACATCAGCAGCGGTGGTGCGAGGGAGAATCCTGTGACCTATACGTTGCTTTCCGTGATACCAACGAAGGCCCGTACATCTTTCGTCCTGGCAAAGTTTTGAACGCTGATTTTCCCCGGACGCGCGGCCTTTGTTACGTCGTGACGGCAGTTACGACTGAAAAAAACGAAATCAAACAGATTGTGCATGCATGGCAAATTGTTCAACAGCTGCCGACTGAGCAGCGACCGCTGTTTGGCCGTCAACACGCGATCCCTTTCGTCAAATTGACTATTCAGTCGGACCATATCAAAGCAATCCGCAAAATCAAAGAGCACGAGATGCTAAAATTCATCCTGCTAGTCTTCTCCGCTGCAGGATATTCGCGGAACCCTAGAACCGAACTTCAGTTTTTTAACGAAGAGTGGGATCGGTTCTTCGTCAAAACTGAGGGCGACAGTATGATATATCTCTTTCTGGGGATCCATCACTGGTCGAAGAATGAGGGTGGTCGGTTCCGTAAATTCGTTCCTACAGCTGACGCGAAACGGAGACTGTGCGCTGCCGCTGAGAACCTTGTGGAACACTACAGCTCAGCGGAAAGCGAACAGGAAGCGTTCTGGAACGCTTACATCTTAGGTACGCTAAAGTCTAAACTATGCTACCGCAGTATATAAATTAGCATTAAATAAATCGTGTATTTACATCAGCTTCCTTTGTTCGATATCCCAGGGAGTTCTTGTTTATAAATGTCACGACGTGGAGCGTCGTGCTCTTTAATAATTAACCAACTGAACTGACAAACAACATCACAATCATATTGCAGGTAATGCGCAGGCACAGCCGCACAGGTTGCCATGCATACCTGACAATAACGTTATTATTCTGTGTTCTTATTTTGCATTAAACTTTTTTTTAAATTCACCCTTTATTTTGTTGTGGTTCATTGTAGCCCTTACATCGGTTTTATTTGACGGAAACGCAACCAGTTTTCCAGTGATCAACTTGAGCAACTGCTTTAATTTAACCGCATTCTAAGAAGTTGCGCTAAACTGAACCGCATTCTAAGGACCTGAAAAGCAATTACAATGTAGGACTAAATGGTCGCATAGCCCCATACCCAGCATTCTGTACGCAAGCGGTGCAGTGCACTTGTACAAAACGGAAATTTTGAACTCAGTCGTACAGTGCACTTCGCTGCATTCGTACTGAATGTGGAGATGTTGGGTATGCGACCATTTTGTCCTAAGCTGTAGAAGGTGCCATGCGCTGTGGTAACTGTTATTGAATTACTGCGAATTTAAAGTTGTTTCAAACAGTTACGCTTCAACGATAATGCTTACGCCTTGCAGCATACTTAGCGCTTCTAACCACGGCACATACCCGGGCTATAAATTCAAAAAAATATTTTGCCAAAAAGTACATAGGTATTTTATAGTACAGTATTTACACGATATTAAGGGTCAGAGAAATCCCCAGGACCGCCCGCACTAGGCGTCGGCTCCATTGATGTCAAAGGAGCCGACGCCTAGTGCGGGCGGTCCTGGGGATTTCTCTGACCCTTAATATCGTGTAAATACAGTACTTCTGTATTTTTGAGCAACTTTATTAATATTGCTGTTTATCTGATAAATAGGTCCACGCGGTCCGTCTGGCGTGATAACTATATTACTGTTACAAAATCTACTAGCGGTATGGCTATTTTTAGTACAAATACCTGAAGTACGTCAACAAAATAATTCCATTTGCCACAGTTCATAGGGAGTGACCAAGCAAAAAGTAAAGTAGGGCATAGGTGCTGTAGTATATCAATGCGGTACTGATACAGGCTCATGGCAAAAATTAAATGCTTTCAATAAAATTTTGAAGATTTCTGGCTTTTGGAAAGAGCAACAGCCAACAGGAAGTTAGAAAGGCTGGTTCCGGCTATGCGCAAACCCGCCAAGACATAACTATTTTAGAATGCCGATTGATGACTAGTAGCCCTTTAAAGTGAGTTAAAATGAGCAAAAAATCGAATTAGAATTTTCAGTTTTCGTTTGACAGCATTAGCACAAAATGGCTACGGTATGCCTGATTCGTGGACTATGGAAGCTATTTGGCAGAATATGTTTTCACCGTGTCCGTGCGAAATCCGTCAATATAGACCGACTTGTGCGCATACGGTCCTCCATCCAGAGCGATACCCATTGTCCTTACCAGGTTAAAATCGTCTCGATTTGCGCACACAAGTCATTCGGCATTTTGTTTTGTGATTTCTAATGTTGCCTTGTCATGTTACAGACATGGACGCTACGACTTTCCTGCCAAGGAATGCTACAACAACCGTCTTACCCGAAATACTTTTGCAACTGGATGGTTGTTCGCGAGCCAGACTAAAACGGTAAGTACAGTAAGTCATGATAACTCCGCGGCTGACCGATTACAAACTTTTATGTTTAATGTTTGTCTCTTATTTTTTTTAACGGTACAAGAGACTCCAGCAGAATTACTTGACTGAATGATTCGATCAAGTCATTATTTCGCGTTAAGAGCAACAAATTTCGATCAGGTTGTTTTGCTAGAGTTTCTTGTAACGTTAGTGAGCGATCCATGCATTTCTGTTTATATATAAACGCAAGTATTACTTAAACTGCCAAATCAAGAAATATAATTTCAAATAACATCGACTTGAATTAATGACTTTTTCAGCGTTTGCCATGTATGGAACGAAATACTGAACACTAGCGCTGTATCTACATTCGCTATAATCGATTTCCGCACCATCCGACAATATCCGCCAGGTCTGGACGAAACAGAAGGTTACCACCAGGGCTGCTTAATTGACCACTGCGTGGATGCCAGTACGCGAACCTTGGTTCTGCTCCATCTGGATCGACGTGGCGATGATGTTGGCAAGAACATATTCACTGTTGCTACCATTCTCCGCCTTAAAAGCATCACCGTACCCGTAATTGTGATTAAGAACTGCATCGTGTGGTCGGAGCTGAACTTCTGCTGGCCTGTACGACACACTCTGTCGCATCTAGCAAAACTGCGGACCTGCTGCCGGACGTTACTGGTCAGCAACTACAGTGTTATGAATATTCTTTGCAACTGTCGCCGGTTTTCGGATTGCGGGGATTTTGCGAGCCGGGACGAGATCTCGGCTACATTCTCTCGGATGCGCTTCGACTGCGCTGGCAGTTCCAGTGACGATGACATTCTGCACAGTTTCATGGCCTTTGTGGAAGATGTTTTGGCTCCGGTAAACGCTTCCATGGAAAAACAGGTTCGCAAGAAATTGAAGGAGAAGCTGAAACCCGAGCATTATCCGGAAGGATGGGAACGTTTTCGAGAATTTCTGAAAAGGTGCTACTCTGTTAACATTTTCTCTATTTTCAACCGCTAAGTTTATCGATTTTCTAGTCAAACTTTGTCGACGCTGCACTACAACAACATGCTAGTTGGTTATAACTCGCTTCCTATCTGAGTCGTTGCACAAGCTCCTCAATACAGCACCTTTGAAATATGCTAGTGCTTCCCAATTCTTGCAACAACTGAATATCATCCTGTTTGCGCTTTTTGCAGGCATTCGTTTGACAAAGCCACCACCAGCAACGATTTCTGGGAAACGGCGGATCTGCGACATCTCGATTCTTTACGCCTTAGTCGATTTGTTATGCATTTGTTGGATAAAAAAGTTTAGCTGCCCTTCAAAGGTGCGTATTACAGCGGCTCCGTAAATTCGTAATGTCAGTTGTACGTGCACTAACCCAAGCGGTTTAAATAATTTTTTCCTTATAAGAACAATTGTGGAAGTAAAATTTTGACACAGTGGTTTAATTGTTTGCATAAGATTTGGTTTCACTGGTTTGCTTCCAAGCTTTTTCCACAGTTGGCACTCGACAGTACCGTAGTACTGTTAGAACCGTGCGTTGGCTTAATTAACCCGTTGTTAACTTAAGGTTTATTCTCATTGCCCAAATAAGTAATTGTGTTTTGTTTCGCCAACCGCTGCTGAACAGTTTATCCCCATCAGTTTGTATATCAGCGCTACGCTTCGAACATTTTTTGAGACAATTGTTGTGGATTTAATTTTGCATTTACTCATATATTTGCATAGGTCAGTCCTCCATATTACAACAGCAGAAGCAGCCACCGCACTCCTCGAAGGGCCCCACAACTCTCCGCACGGGTCTTGCAGAAATATCTTTTTCGTGTTTCTCACTAGTTTCACACGAAGTGCGCTCCAGGAGATCCAGAGCAAAGTATTGCAGCCAAGCAGGAAATTTCCGCACTTGTGCCAAGGTTAATCCTGTTTTGTTGATACGTCGTTTAGGAAGGTTGTTGTTTTCTGGCAGGCCAAGGTATCTGCAATGCTGATGGGTGTAATAACCCGTGCAACAAACAGTATCTTTTTCTACTGCATGAAATTTTTTCAGGCAGTAATTGTCAGCTTATATTTCCATATGTTCATGACCGTACAGAGAGCCACAGTTTAATGATACGTATGTATATGATGGGTGCGTAGTTTACGCAGTTTATCTGTAGTGCGATGTTGGCTACTGTTAACGATGTGTTCACTTAAAGTCCGTGTCTCTGTATTTTTTAATAGTCCTTTGGCTGTGCAGCTGAACAAAAATCCATTCACATATTAAAAAATGCCAACGAGCTAGGGGAAAGTTAGGTCCCTGAATAATATTATATCACATACAGTATCATTCGGCTACTGTGACACCAAAAAAACTCTTTATACTTTGCAGCCTTTTAGCCGTTGCGCTGGATCTTCTAGAAACAGTTAAACTATAAAACTGTGTATGTAGGAACCAGTTTTACAGTATAACTGTCGTTAAGACACACTACTGTGTATGCACCAGATTATTTATAACTGATTTCCCAACGTTTTGCGTCTTATGAAGAAACAGAGTGAAAATTTAAATGAATGAAAATTTAAGAGGTGCTTGAATGAACCCCTCTAAATCTCTACGGTAACCGTAGTACGGTTATGCCATGGCACCGCCCCGTCCAGAGCGATTACCGGGATATTTCTAAAGCTGATTTCGTTATGCATGATCACAACGATGGCAGTACTGTTAAACATTTTCCAAACAATCAACATTGTTGACTCGTTGTTTGCGTTATCAACTCAAGGCCCATGATGCCTGCACTTTGTCTACTTACTCGGTCCAATATTGAGAATACCGGCCCAGTTTCTTGTTTGACTGGAGACTTTTCTCAATTATAGCTTCTTCAGCAGTCGACAAAGGTGGCACCATACTCCCAAACAACTCAAGACTTAACGCGCGATAGCATAACCGCATATCATCCCATGGGTACAGCAATCCCGGCTTGGGCGGGATTGTACCGGAAACTGGCGCCTCAAACAGCCACATGTCGTCTTTGGTAAGTATCTTGCTAACCACATCAACCCGGAGAATAAGCCGTTCTTGGGAATCTGGAGCGGGACGATCCAAGGGAAAATGGCAGTTCATCTGGACCTTCTCGAAGCGGACCGCCTGCACGTACTCGCGAATGGCGCTCGAGATGGTGTTGGTGTACAATTTCATATCCTGGAACGTCAACATTAAGCGGCGCAACTGCTGTTGACCGCAGTCACTCATTTCGTTGTAAATGAACGTCACGGTGCGCATAATATTGTCACAGCTGTCAATGGATCATGCCAAAAGCTGTAAGCGACCGGCGTGGTGTTAGGCGTGTGTGTGATCATAATAATGTCCGGTTGATAATGATCCAATGGCCAACGGAAGATTAAATTCCGAGTTGCGCTCGTCACCAAGCGTCGCAATAGTCGTTGACCTTTCCTTACACCTTCACCGCTGTTGCAATCGCAGCGAAAGAATTTATATTTGAACAGGTCCACGATTACGTCTTTCTGAACAAATGTCGAGCTGGTGATGAGCTCCCATCGCTTGCAGACACTGTCACATACCGTAATTACAGGAATTAGTTACAAATTGTCTCACATACAGTAATTTTAGAAGAATTCAAAGAAAACAGTAACTGACGATCTTGCTGCTGCCGCAATGCAGGCATATAAGCGGTGGTGTACTTAGAAATGCAATTGGTTTACCCTTTTCCGCCAAATTTAGGGTCAAGTTCAACATAGTAGAAAGCCGTATTACGTTGAATTTATTGTGTCTAGTTATTTCTAAGATTAGTTTTCGCAAACTCACATCGAACAGTGGGACACATCAAATATATCCAGATAAGAAAAAATGCGTGCTACCATTTCCGTAGGCAGTTTGTGGAATGGACACATGATGTTACCATCCAGGATACTGTTCAGAACAGCAGCTGTTTGAGGTAGATTAGCTTCAGTCATTGTACTTCCTGCGAATTGTCCGTTGGTTCGAAACTACAGATAACAAACAAATTTATTGGATAAACGCAGATAACTCTATGCTAACTGCTATGTCAAGAAAGGATAAAAAGATGCGCTACGGCAATAGCGAAAGCATTACATGCGCTTCGCGTTCGGGCGAATGGAAGTTATAGTATATAAAACAGTTGTAAATGAAAGTCAAAACGGACGTTTTATGGAGTGATAGGTATAGCTGCAGGACGTCGAGATACATAGTGAAAGTTTGGCATGCTTTCAAGCTACATATGTATATGCTCTTTAAATCTGTGTGTAGCGTTTTGTACCAGTGAATGCACTGACTATCAAGATGAACAGCGCCATTTATTAACAGTATGAAAATAACTCCTGTAAGACGTTATTTTCATACTAAATAACTCCTCTGCTGTTTCACTTGGGAGTTTCTGTTTGGATGACAGAGACTTGGACTGCATAATGGTGAGAGCATACTTGTTTATTTATGTGTCAACTAAATCATTTTGTGCACTGCATAATAGTATTACGTAATATTCATCATATCTGTAGGCTGTAGTAAATATAAAAAGCAAAAATATTATCGCTCGCTGCCTTTGCGTGCAAAAAAAATTTGAGTACCATTAAACCGACCAGCTGATGAGCTGATTAATCGTGAAATAATTCTGTCTGGATCCCAAAACATTGTGTGCGAAATTCGAAGTTGCTCAGCTTTATGTTTATCTCATTAGCATTCACAATCTACCACAACAAATGGACACATCACCGCAGCTGAATGATGATTTGAATCAAACTGTGGCACAGAAACCTTTGACACAGGTAAAAATTACGAGTCACGAGTCTGAGTTATGCAGGATTGATGTCCTCTTGGAACTCCTCGCATTGCAGCTGATTTGTATACATTTCGCTTTTGTCTGCAGTACAGAGTCTGTTTATGCGCCGAACACTTGCACTGCAATCACCAGAACAGCATGTCCTCGTTACCATCGTAAAACATTATTACTCTTTCCAACACACTTTGAATCCTCTTTCTTTTGCCGCTCCCCTCGCGTCCTTCCACCGGATAATGCTGCAGTAGGTCGCGAGCCAAGTACTGTAGCCAACGAGGGAATTTGCGTATCCTGTCCAACGTTAGTCCCGCTGCCGAAAAAACTTTGCTTCTTGATTGTATCAGTCGAACCCTTCAAGCCAAAATATCTAGAAATATAGATTAACATAACAGCTATTATTTTTCTCATAATTATAGTACCAGAGTAACCATACACATTAGCACAGTTCAGTGTTCTTTGTGTCATGTTAAACTTACTCCACCCAATAGTACCGAACCTTCCAGTTACTCTTTGCATCAACTGTGCACTGTGCCCGCAGTATTCCATCCATAATTCTCTCATCTTCAGACGACAATGGTTCTGGTATTAAGCGCCCAAAAAGCTCAAAATCCCGGGTACTGCTAACGATTCATAGTAGTTAGAAATATCTACATCAGTGCAGATATTGCTGTACTGCAGTAAATCTGTCCTCGACTTACGCTCCGCAACTGGGCAGGGTGTAAAACCTGGCAGTGGCACCTGCCAGCGGCAGTGCCACTGGCATGGCGGGCGATAAAATCTGGAGACTCTGGCAACTGGCAAACAATAAAACCTGGCAGATGCCGCATGAAATGTGGCACCATGTAAAAGCGGATTCGGAGTCTTTACCATGATAATTAATATTAAAGCGGTTCGAACTTCGAAGTGCTTGATGACTCGCATATTCTTAAAACTCTTTCCAGAACACAGTCAGTTCTTCCTGGGAATTGTTAACAGCATCGGCTATATGTACAATACATCAAGTACGTAATTATGCGACAGCATATGAAATTCAGAAAGGTCGACTTTGAATTTCACTGTTCGCGCGAAGTTCGGTAATAAAAAACGGAAAGCTACGTTGACAATCTTTTAGATTGCGACTATTACTAGGACTTTCAACATCTTTGAGACTGCGGGAACACTTATGATCAAAGCATATAATTTCCGCTACTAATGTCAGAACGCTTTGACACTATATTATTTATTATTATTAATATGTTACTGAGTGGTTATATATGGAACGTTTCGTACCAAAGAAAAAAACTTGAGCGTTTTTTTCCTTTTTGTAGTCACTGTAGTCATCTGTAGACAACCTGTAGACACCCTGTAGACAACCTGTATACATCCTAAAAAAACCTAAGAAACCAGGTGACTACAGTATGTCTACAGTGGTGTCTACGAGCTGTCTACAGGTGACTACCGGTGTATACAGGCAGAGTATCGAGCTGAACCTAAAAAGGCTGCCTGTATACACCGGTAGACATCTGTAGACAACCTGTAGACACCGTTGTAGACACGCTGTATACATCCTAAGAAACCAGGTGACTACCGATAGGTCTACAGGGTGTCTACAGGATGTATACAGATGTCTACTGTGACTACAAGGAGCGAAAAAACGATTCACTTTTTTTCTTTGGTACGAACCGTGCCACAGGTGACAATACACAGAAAATCGCAATAATAGTAGCCGGTAAGTTAGTATTTAATAGCGGGTGGTGCTGGCCACTGCATATCTGTTAATGTTATTCAGCGCTGCGACTAAAATCTATCCCATCCTGTCCAACTTAAAAATTGGTGCAAATAGAAGTGGTCCAAGTATTTGTTCATATATAATTCAAAGGGCAGCTATTTACACCAGGATTGCGTTAATTAATTCAGAAACAAATTTCAAAATCTGTTAATAATAGCTATTATGATGTGCGATCAAAAAGCGTCTTGCCTGTTTTTTAAACGGCTACTTATGGTGTTTTTTAAACGGGCACTGTGCAACCGGAAGTTCAAAACTGGGATGGTGTACAGTGCAAGTTACCAACTTCTGAGATATAAGCATTCAGGGACCATAACCTGAGACCATGAAAGACTTACATACACGCGAACAACTGCAACTGGCCAACCCTCTTAGGGAAAAGGAGCAGCTGGATGAACTTACTTATCAGGAATATACTTTCGGTACTTCTATGGAAGTATGGATATGTTGTACCTGGTGTCATGGTTCCGAATTTCAGGCACGCTCTGGTTTTTCACTAGGAAAATCACCTTTTGCGTAAAACCGATTGCTAACGGCCAAGATACACTTTTACCTTAAATTTCGTGCAAACAGACTACACGCCAGAAATTTGCCGTGCGCATAGCAAACTAACTAAGCATACGCCAGGAATTTTCCGGGCGTACAGAAGTGACCTAAACATGAAATTATAGTATTATACATAAACAATGCTGCTGAAAATATAACTTTGACACCAATGATGTACAAGTAATATCGCGCTGCTAGCACAGATATTTGCAAATTTTGAATTCTATACAAAATTTATTAGTTATCATTATGATCTGTTAAATTAACCTGTGCACCAACAAAATTTCATATAGATATATACGGTGGTGATACGAACATTAAAATAAATTGTAGTGTGCGCAGACTTATCGAAAACTTTACGGTAAAAAACTGTCAATTATTAAAAAGCCAAGTGTCAAGTAAAAAAATTGTCAAACTCTCAAATGCCAATAATAAATAAGGCAAAAATACTAGAAATAACGATTAAACTACATACTGCTTATGCAGACTGACATCTTAGTCGAATAACGAGACCGCAGATATAGACTGATATGAATTTAGTTTCTCGTAACGCTTCATTATGGTCCTGTTATTCCTGTCCACCTTAAATGGAGTCCATACATTTCTCGAACGTGACAGTAACGGCAGCCGGCAGGTGCCGGCACTATTAAACACTAAAAACAGCACCAGACTCAGAGTCAGATGCAAATCTTCAAAGCACCGGATTGCACCGAACGCACACCGCAAAGGAGGATATGCTGTAATACTCGCGTATCGCTCGGGTTCATCTTCTTGTGTCCATAGCTTATTTTCCGCCGTTATGTACAAGTGATTACGACAAAGCAAAATAATCAGCAAACAAAACCAGAAGATAAGGAAGGCTAGCTGTGCGTGGAATTGGCGCACTAGCGTAGGCCCATGGAGTTACCCCGTGAATGTAAAAGTGCGTGTATACAGGGCGCCGGTTTTTTTGCAATAACAGCGAAGTTTACGTGCACGTATGCCGAGCAGTTGAGCCAAGCCGATACCGTAGTACAAACACTATTCGCACATCAGACTTGCTATTCGCACAACAATAAAACATTTGTATCTCCTTGCAGAGCATGTGCCTGCAGTCTGTAGTCGTAAAAAAAGCGCGGAACCACTCACTATAGTAGTTTTTTCTCTGCAGTCAGACATGATTTCGTGGTGTTTACAAGGGATTATAGCACTCGATTTGAATGTATTTCCGGTTCAAAATTATGTTTGTCTTTCATAATACAGTACTGAAAGCAAGCCGTGGAATGTTACTGGGTATGTTTAATTAGCACTACACCCTGCATAGCAGTTGCATAAATGTAAACGTAGAAGCGTTGTAACGTGGGGCCTTATGGGCGCCCACGTACCTTCGACGGCGAAACAGCGGAGAACCCGGATTGAGGCTTTAATGCCGAAATCTAAGGTGCGCACCGTGGCGCAGCAAACACCGACTAATGAGATCGGATCCTACAGCCAGCGCAGCTGTGCTGTAGGTCCGTCAAACACCACAGAAATGTGTGGGATGGAAATCCCCAGAAACAGCGAAACACAACGGCGAATGGCCAATCGTGAAGGCGGAGCTATCGGCCTTCACATCCCTGTACTGTCCAACACTGAGCCCCTGCGAAGTGCATGAAAATGGCGGTATGCGCCGTAAATAAGAAAATGCATGAAGTCATGTCAGTATGCATGCAGTACAAGTAACATAAAATCAAATGAGAAAAAACACTGCGTAGTACAGGCCCGTCCCTGTACTACGTCCAGTTGACTTTACTACCGGATACACGGTTCCACTTCGGGCGGCTTACGGTCCGGCTCGGTCAGTCCAGGTCGGGTAAGGTGATCCGGTCGGCTCAGTCTTGTCGGCTCGAGTCCGGTTCGGCTCAGGTCAGGTTCCGGGTCGGGTTGGCTCCGGTTCGGTCAGAGGTCGACCTATTGGGTCAACGCACTGTCGCGAAAGATCCAGGGTCCAACCCGGAAACGGCAAGTTCCGTAGTTGCTTCAGCAGGGAAAGGTCACGTCCTGGGGAAATTTGGGCAGGGGTTTGGGGCATCGGTACGCTCGTGACCCTGCAAACAAACAAATACGCTGCTCCGGTGGGGATATTCCACTGCTCCGTCCGGGTGAAGGTCGCCATCCCAGGAAATACGGGCAGGGCTCTGGTGGGGGGAATTCTTCGGCGTGATGCTGGTGGTCGATCCGGCCGTAGGGATCGGAGTTGGTGCTGCTGGTCGCGGTGTATCCGTTCTGGTTTCCCGCTGAATCCGGGCCGCGTCCGCCGTCGGCATCGCAGGAGGCGATTCTCGCTCTGCGGCATCTCCATCGCCTTCTGGTGGAGGCATCCAACGCGGTCCGCATTGGGGTGCGTTCTGCACGGCAGGTGGGTTTCCCGGGGGGCTACGGATGGAGCTCCACACTCGGGGGTTGCATTGGCAGCGATCCGGTCCACAACCCAGAAGTGCTGCGTGCGCGGGAGCGCGCGTAGCTGGGACTGTCAGCCAGCTCTGCTACCATGTAACGTGGGGCCTTATGGGCGCCCACGTACCTTCGACGGCGAAACAGCGGAGAACCCGGATTGAGGCTTTAATGCCGAAATCTAAGGTGCGCACCGTGGCGCAGCAAACACCGACTAATGAGATCGGATCCTACAGCCAGCGCAGCTGTGCTGTAGGTCCGTCAAACACCACAGAAATGTGTGGGATGGAAATCCCCAGAAACAGCGAAACACAACGGCGAATGGCCAATCGTGAAGGCGGAGCTATCGGCCTTCACAGCGTCAACTTTATCATTCAACATTAGCGTTTAAACTGGCAGACATGCAGTACGTACAACCTCGCTATAAATTGTTATCAAAAAGCGGAAACGAGCAGCCTAATCACAGAGAAAATATTCTGATCCAAATTAGCCGAATCGGGCATGTATGTAAAACACGAAGTGACGTTTTCTTGTCTGCTTCGCAGTCAGCGAAAACATTCCGTCGCGGACTCGCTGTGCAAATTACGTATTATTCGTGTACATACTATAAATCTGTAATTAACGGTATAGTTAGGGACCATACACAAACTACGTACAGAACGAATTTTCGGGAACGTAGTTTATAGATAGTCCCTTACAGTATCTTCCTTTGTGTAACTTGATGCTTGTGCTGTGCTAAACCACCCCCCTAAAATGTGCGAATCAGAATCGTGTAACATTTTGGTTACAGACTTTCCATAGACCTGACGAAAACAAGCCGTAAACTAAATAGTGTACAAAGACTAGTCTTTGTAATTATTCTAGTTTAACCGACTGCCAACTGGTGACAGTCCGCTCCGGAAAAATTACAAAAATACTCTGGTCGCTTTACTAGTGAGCGGTGTAGTTTTGGGCATAATCGTTGCCACTCTCCCGTAGTAGCATCAACCGTTTGATCATTTCTGAATTATTAGTCTAGAGGAGAGTGGCAATAATACAATTTAACTTTGGTATTGCTATGTGTATGTGTGCATACAACCTTTGGATACTATAGTGCACTACTGTGCTGAAGTACGACTAACCCCAAAACTGGTAAAATTAAATTAAAACCAGTAAACCTGCTCTGAGGATTTATATTAACAAATGTTTTATAAAATGATGCCCGTTCTGCTTCGGTTTGACCGAAGCCTTAATTACTTTATGACTGGTAATACCTTACGGTAACGATCTTCATAAGCTAAGCCGCTAAAGGGGTGTGCGGAGGAACTCAGCTAGTAGCTACGATGCTTATTTTGACACTTGGCAAGCATGTTCCAGCCGAGCACCTCCTAGATCTGAAAGTGCCGCGATCGTTTTTTTAATACGTCGTGTTATCGTTTTGCAATATGGCACTATGCGCAAAACGGCAAATAGAACGTGACCTTTTCGAATTTTAGTATGCCGAAGCTTACTTACGAACTTTGTGCATAACTAATACTGTTAACACTGTACAATAATAGGTTACTGTGCGCTGGCAAAGGGTTTCAAGAATATATAGCTGAGTTTGAGTTGACCAAGCACTGAGTTGAGTTGACCAAGCACTGCGTTTGAGTTGAACCGCTTACACGTGGTACACACTCCGTACATGCTTATATATGGTGCCACATTTTATGCGGCATCTGCCAGGTTTTATTGTTTGCCAGTTGCCAGAGTCTCCAGGTTTTATCGCCTGCCATGCCACTGGCACTGCCACTGGCAGGTGCCACTGCCAGGTTTTACACCCTGCCCCGCAACTGGATATGTCGAATATGTCTAAGTATGCAAAGATCCTAGCCACAAGTTCGACAGGCAGACCATGGAACGGGCATGCCTGAGGTGTTGCAACTGTGCTGGCGTAGTTAGTACAGAGAGGTTGTGATGTCATTTTGAATGCCACCCAGCGCGACAATAAACGGTTTGAACGAACCACGGTTTAACGTTGCGGTTTCCAGATAAACAGCGACAGCAATAAGTCAATAGCAACAGGACTATAACAGCAACAACAGTGGTCTTAGCACAATTAAATTGCAATAATAATTAATATTATCGTACCGATACACACACCGTAAAAAAACTACACAGTGAGGCTGCTTTTTAATTCGGGAGCTTTTAACTACCGAGCAGCGAACAAGTTATTTTGATAACGCTATTATTATGAATGCTCGTTCAACATTGACGTGATATTACTGGTCCACTGGAATCGTTGGTATTCTGTAGTCTGTATAATTATTATTATATTTTTCAGTCGTGTTTGAATGGGAGGTGTATGCGGCGCGGCGCTCGTACAGTACAATATAGTACACTGAGTGCAGTACAGTTCTACAGAGTACAACAATTGCTGCACTCTGCAGTTGCAAAATCGACATTCCTATGTATGTACTAATATTACCGCAGCTCAACCGTCTGTCTGCGGCTTGTGATTTTATATGCTCTCAGTCCTTGCCGCTGCACCGATGGATCACGGCGCATTTTGCGTGGACGTTGCGTGATTGCCAAAGTGACATTCAGCCATTCAGCTGCAGTCATACAGAATGAGCGGTTGCGGCTTGTTGTACCTTAAACTGACTAGCAAATCTCCATTCTACACTGTGAAATGCACAGCTCATAACTGGTTGTGTTATTAAGTACTGAGCAATTTTCGAAGCCACTACAGTAGTTTCGTCAAAGCCCTCGTCGACTGGGAAATAATTGCGCGTGGTGAAGGGTAGAATTTCCTAAATTCCATAGTATGTTGCACAATATTCACTTGGCTCTGCACGTTTGACTACGTGATGTTGACGGACGCTGTGATCATAATAAACTGTATTACGAATTACGATGGCATTGCGCGGCGATCATATAGATTACGGATGGGCCGACTCGGACGGGCGACCCCGCGTTCTTCCTTTGCCGCCACCGCCTTTTCATACTTTGCCCGTCGAACTCGTGGCGCGCGTATTTTCTTACCTTGACATTTTCGAAGTTTTAAAATGTTCCACGTAAGTCTCACGAGCGTAATCGGAGCTACAACAATTTCCTAAAGATTTTTAGCAACTTACTATTGTTATGACAAGTTGCTCAAGGTCATAGCGACCGAACGTCTGTGGTGCTCATTCTGTTCGAAACGGATCTGGGAGCCGCATTTATTATTTAATCTAACTACTCAAGCAGACCGAGTTATACTAACGCTTGGGAGAAAGAATGCAAAACTATGGGTTAGCAAATATGTAAGTTGTCAGTAACCCCAACCAACCTGCCAATTGCCATACAGTAGCTCAAGCTCCGGCGACCTCACACATGAAGTTGATTAGAATTACCTAACTGTTGCTGCTGTTGACAGCTTGTGTTGTGATGCATTGCAGTGTATGCAAGCGGTGGAAGGCAATCAATCAGGCGCCAAGAGTCCATGACGCCATCATCATCGATCTGCTCAAATGGGACAAGTACGGCTGTAACTGCACCGGTGGCTATCCTGAACCGGAATACAAGAAGCAGGCCCTTATTAAAACCAAGCCACTGATGCAGCGGTTCATTACTCGATTCACTCGCCAACTGCTTATCCGCTGGCCACTGGACACCAGTCCACCCAGTGCGGATTTCGCGATATGTACAGAATACCATTCGGAATATCCAGTCTCGGAGGATGAATTCTACTCGTACGTGTCATATGCAGACAACACGTAAGTGGGATCTGCTGGAAATGAAGGGTATCCTACTCCGATATCGCTGAGCAATTGGTCACTTTGAGTGGACGTACGTTTTTAGAAAAACCGGTCACCGGCCCATTTGCTGAGAGCCCTCACGTCAGCTGTGTTCTTATTTCTCTATCATTCACGTTTGCAACCGATACATACATTACTGAAATTGCGCTCGTCGTGGAACACGCTACATGAGGTGCCGGTGACCAAGTGCCTAAAACGTTTAGTGAAAGTGAGCAACTGTTCAGAGATTAATGTCAGAGTATAGCTGATAATAAATAAGTTGGCCACATTATTATGGTTACAGCCTACTGCAGGACAAACTGCTCGTTTCTGTGTACTGCATTGATTCTAAGCGCGATATTAAGGAGATCTTATACCGAACATATAGTACTTAATGGATATGCATGGTGCGAAGTGCTAACGAAAAGCTAGAGTATTGCCCGTCAATAATTTCTTAAACTACAACTTTAGTTACACCACGGTATAAAGGATTTATCTCTTTTATACCGTGGTTACACCAAGAAAAATGTTATGGAAAGCAAAAAAAATGGGAAACCGAGCGCTGGGATGATCGATATCAGTCACAGCAAAACAACACCATAAATTGGGAAAAGAAGGGGGGGTAAATTATGCAGAAGATATCCTTTTCCCAAGTGCACTACCAATAATTTTTTACAGTGGGCATGATAAATCTGTCGCGCACAGTATTCAAAAAGTTATGAGCATCCTCGAAGTGATCCATGGCGGCTCGGACGGCAGAGCTTTGGAACTGAAGAATCTTAAGCTGGTTGTTCAACACCTGAACCTGTACACTAACACCTTGTGGGATGTCATACCGCAATTTTTGCACGCAGTCACTTTTGACAATGTCAACTTGCACTGCCACTTTCATCCAACCGGAAACGCCCGGCCCAATCCCATCATCCTGCGTACAATTGTGGCTAAGGAAACCATCACTAGAGATGAGATGTGGCTCTTTGGCTTGGCGTGCGGCTCGCGCTGGGAAATACCGCTGAAACGGGGAATAAGTTATCCTCAAGATCAAATGCGCTATAACCATCCAATGCGTAATGTAGAGCTTTTTGGTCGTTTGATCGTGTTGCCGCTGTCAGAGGATGATGAGATAATTATGCAGTGCGTGCTGCGCTCATCAAGCAAAATCGGTCACCTTGCAGATTACTGGATCACGTAAGTTAACTTTCTGCGTCATAGAACAGTTCAAGCCAGCAACACTAGTAATACCGATGACGTCAAGACTGCGTTTGTAACGAATCATCACTGTGATGTTTTCTTGCAAGAACAACTTGATATAAAATTCAAAATGTCTCGTGTTGCTAGAAGTTGTCTAAAGTAGTGAATAATTTGTGCGCTCGTCTTGCTAGGTACTTTGGTCTTCAAGGCAGCGCAGGTGCCTGGGCCGAGAAGACACTGGCGGAAACGGAACTAACACTGGACAAGATCCGTCGATTTCCCCGTTGGCTGCAATACTTGGCGCGTGATCTTTTGCAGTACTATCCGCACGAGAGGGAGAAAGACAGGGAATTAACGTACGATCCTTGCGGCGCGTCGGTACAGAGAATGTTGGGTCCCTTTATCCACAAACACATGGCGCTCCAGCTGATGTCACACGATGGCATCTACCAAGACTGCGGCTATACTAAACCTATCAACGTGCCACCCCCTCTGTGGTAAACCTAGCGAGGCGATTACATAGCATTGCGTTGCTAATTTTGTTATGCAGTTGTATAATTACTTTGAAATAATAATACTTAATTTATGACTAACAATATTGTAATTTTGATTCTAACAAAGCGATAATCGTGGCCATTTATCGTTCCGCCGGCGTACCAGATTTGCCCATGTCTTACTTGTAAACCTAACATTGCCTAATATTTTTGCTTGCTGTTTTGTCGGAAAACGTGCAGTTTTGCGTTTCGATGCTGTAGTAAGTATTGAATACAGCCTCCACTGCCGCGCTGTAAAATGACCCGTCATAAAAAACCACGGTGGTAGTTAAGGATGCACGCTACCGTAATGTTACTGAGTTACCATCTGTGTATTTTCTAGTGGCAGAATTCATGAGCTGGAAAAAAAGTCCAATCGAACACGATCGTTGTTCGAGATGCATGTGCACAGGTCTGTTTTATTATTCGTCAAACGGTGGACGCTCAAAGAAAGAAGAATTATTCAGCAGCGCAATAAACTAACAAGTTAGCACATTAAAGCAAGCGGTTGCAACAACAGCAGCCGATAATACCGCTGCTTACTCCTTTCTATGAAATAATTTGCCATCGATTTCCACGGACGGCCAGTCTTCCTTGTCCAGATTATTGTAGAATGTCGCTCCCTGCGTGGGATCCGGGCTTTCATAGACGGTCGGCAGCCAACGCTCGATTCCCTCGCGCACTTCCGCGTCCTCCATGTCGATGTCATCCTGACCTTCCCAGCAATCAAACTGGCCCGCAGCGCGACATACCCCGGCGATCGTGCCGCCCCATTGGTCCACGCGGTTCTTGATCAGCCAGGCGATGGCTCTCTGCACAGCTTCCGTCTCACCGTAGGCCTGCGAGTAGATGGTCTTCAGCAAGATCTGGTAGTCGTTTGAGCTGGTATCCAAAGCTGCAAGGTACGCAAGGTCAAAGCAGAGAAGGAAACAGGGAAGGGTATAAAAACATGAATTCAAATGCACGTGATCATTTAAAATCTTTAAGCAGCCATAAGCGTTTTTGACGTTTAAGCTTATTAAAAAATAATGTAAATCATTTAAGGAACTTTTAAATAGTTCATACCTTGGTTCAGAGCAGGCATTGTCGTTTCTTTGAGTTGATAGCCGGTCGAAATCAAACAGGAATTCTATTTATGCAAAGTAGGCGTTTTCTGAGACACTAAACCAACGTTTGCACTCGTTTTTTTAATTGTCGGACTGCATTTACCAACGCATTAAATACAGATATCGAATGCTCTGTAGGCTGCCCAACCTCCAGTAGTGAATAATCTAAGTACGCGAAAGTTGCAGACAGACAACAATGAACGACATGGGTTTGTTGAACGGTTAGCGGCAATCAGACATCGAGATCGTAAATACCGGTTAAAATAGCGTGAATCATGCGCGCCAGTCACAGTAGATCAGAATGGGATTGCCGGCATTTTGTAAGGTTTAACGGAAAAAAATGACGCTGGTGCCCGAAGGGAATTACTTGCAAGCTATCCTGCGCAGATACACAAATGCCGCAGGTTATCTGCATTATCTGATCGTGATAATATATTGTTTTATACCTTAGAGTGACGAGTGTAATAATAGTAAGCCCAGAAAAAATTCAATCAATCATTATATGAAAATGCCGGTCAGTTCACTATCTTACGCAAATACATGTCAGAGACCGCTCACTCGAGGCGGTAGACACCTCTTGTGGCTTTGCTCTGTCGCCCGCCCGCACATGGCTACTCCATTCGTGCCGCGCTATTACGCTGCTTACTCAGCGCACACTTTGTCTACGCTGACCAATCAGCGCATTTCTCTGCACTCTTGGGGGTGGAGCCCTGCGCCTACGGGCGATTCCATGCTTTGCAGCATCAGCTGTTGCATACCCGCAGCACGCGGAATCATTATCACGATTCTGACGAGCGCGCTTGCAGCCACTTTTTTCCACAGCTTTTCCCTATCGGGTTTTCTGTTGGTTTTGTGTTGTTGCTTTATTGTTATCACAATAAAGGCTATTTGCCCCATTTTTCCATCTGCTTCTGTGTCATATCTGACATGGTAGCAGTATCGTTCGGTTTTCCTTCCTGTGAAACCTCTGATTCCCAGTGAAGGCATCATCGGTCGAACTACGCTGATTGCCTAAAAGTAGGCCAGCCATTCCGCGACCACCATCTTTCCTGCATTATACAGGCTTCACTGGAAGCCTGCTGCGCGACGGACTAATCATACGGGTCGGCGCCTATAAGTAGGTCCCCCGCAGCTTTGGCTCCCCGCGCAAAAACTGCGTTGGGTACGATCCAGTTGTCCAAATAAGCACCCTACCGGGTTGCGTTGATACGGGTCGGCGCCTATAAGTAGGTCCCCCGCAGCTTTGGCTCCCGGCGCAAAAACTGCGTTCGGTACGGTCCGGCTACACCTTAACGCCCTATCGGGTGCGCTGCGGCCCTCACGGTAGAAGAGGGTGAAGTGGACGACGGAGCAGCACTGTCTGGATCGAAAAACGACCGGTAAGACCTGCTGTGGCGTCGTAGGTTTTCGTAGAACCCTTGAAAAATTCGAGGTTTTCACGGAGAACCTAAGTTTAAAAATTAATAACTTTCGAACCTTTTATCCGATCTGCATAGAAGTTGCTTTTTCGGAATCCTCAAGAAATTCTGCACTAGAAAAGTGTAACAGAACTCTCGTAAAAATTTTTCCTAATTGTTGGTGAATTTCCGGCGAAAAACAGCCGCCATTTTGTCCAGCCGAAATTTTCGCGAAAAAAGTCGCATGACGTCATAATGGCTCATTTCCGTATAAAAATCGACCAATCAGAATAAGTGGGAAAATTCCCCATATTGTAGGCCCGTAATGAGTCATACTTGTTTTTGCATTTTTGCTCACGGCACGCTATTCGTGACGTAGGCAGTTAATTGCAAAGTAATCTTATGTGACGTCACGCTGGTTAGTACAGCAGTATAGGACCATAGGTAGGATAACATACTACCTGAGTTCCAGCACAGTACGCCAGCACTCACCATCGATCCTGACCAGATCCTGACCCGATCCAGCGTCCAAGAAACAAGTTCCTGGACCTGACCGTAAACACCCCACAACGTGGTGGGTGTTCGCTGTAGCCCCGTACAATGGGCGAAGTCCAAATGGCTGGGGCCCGGGTGATATCAACCACTAGCCAAAGGCATCTCAACGAGATGGGCAGCCAGCCGGACCAGCGCACAGAGAAGCTGTACGCCAGTCCTATTTGGACCCATCAAACCGCAGGCGACGGACATACGGTCCAACTTGCCGGTCTCAGTGGGTCAGAGCCAACGGCACTTGGCCCAGTTTGGCCAACCCAGGTGACGCGCCTATGGCGAATCTCACCGGTTGTCCCAGATGCGGACGACAATGGCCACGCGGACATCCACGACCAAAGCCACGTGGTACCGTCCAACACTGACCGGATCCAACGGCCAAGCCATAACGGTGCGGACCTGATCCGGAGACCGACTGTGACATACCTGTCGCGAGTCGGATACGGTGAACTGTTTGGTGCCGCTACGCGGACCCAAATGGTGAACGGAGCCGAGATCTGGTCCACGTCCCACCTTACTTGGACGCGGTAAGCCAGATCCAATACACCACACCAACGGTCGTGGCTGATCGGCAGACGCCGAACACCTGTCCTATCGGTCAGGCGCCGAATCCACCAGCCAGACCCGGAACCATGCCAGACCTGTGTCCCATCGGACCAGGCGGCACTCTTTCGCTGCAACCGGCACAACGTGCAGTGGCACAGCCAATGCACCCGGACCACTTGGTCCAGACCGGACCCAAGTGGGACCACTTGGCCCAGACCGGACTAAAGTTGGACGAGTTGGCTCAAACCCGAGCCATGTCCAACCATGACTGGCCCAGATGTTATAGCCCAGCCAGACCTAGTGGTCCTGCTCAAACTGAGCAGCTCTGGAGAAACATGCACCAAAGCGACCAGGACGGCAGCCACCAGGACCAACGGTTTCTGGTGGCGGAGCGACGCGACCAACCAGCGCCAATCGATCAGCAGATTGCTGGTCTCGCTGTCCTGCTGCAGAAGAACCACAACGAAACTCTGCTGGCCGTCGACGCCGTACACCGACGGAACTCCCAACTGGAGCAACAGCAGCTAGAATTTCTGCTGGTGGTCGACAGATTGACGAAGCGGATCTCTCAATTGGAGCATCAGTGGTCTGGACCGTCCACACCGGACCCGGGCCAACAGCCAGTCCATAGCATGGACACTTTGCGAGACGTGGTCCAACGGCCCGTCCCGTACTCGGAGACTTTCCGAGACCATGGCCAACGGCCAGTCCATAGCATGGACACCTTACGAGACGCGGTCCAACGGCCCGTCCCGTGCTCGGACACTATCCGAGACCATGGCCAACGGCCAGTCCATAACTTGGACATCTTTCAGGACGTGGTCCAACGGCCCGTCCATCTCTTAGAAATCTTCCGAGGCCCGGGCCAACCGCTCGTTGGTCACTCGAATTCCTTCCAAGCCCCAGATGTATTGCGCGGAAGCCAGACATATGGACTGGGATTGGTACCACCCGCCATGGACCAGGGCGGACATCCGGCTCCTACAAGAGCCAAAACTGACTCAAACCAGCCCAACCTAGTGGGACCGGTGTTCCTGATCGGAGCACCGCCACAAGGCCAGGCAGTGGCAGGACATGTTGGGGCGCCTACGGCGTCGCCGCATGGTCCAACTGGCCCACTCAACTCAGTGGCGCCACTTGGTCACTCATCACCGAACCAAGGCCAGAACTCGCCACAGCCTACCGGGAGCCCGCATAACCCAGCGGTGCCGCCCGGACCAGGGATTCAGCTTAATTTGGGCCCAAACGGGTTCCATCTGATCCCATCACCAGGTGAATGGAGAGTGACCAACGGCGCGATCCAGCCCCCACCTGACCCACTGATGAATCCTCAAGTGGGACCTCAGCCACACCAGGCTCAGTTGGCTCTACAGCCAAACCAGAGAGCCCAACCAGGCCAGCCCATATTGGCTCAACAGCCACCGCAGCCAAACCAGGGAGCCCAACCAGGCCAGCCCGTATTGGCTCAACAGCCACCGCAGCCAAACCAGGGAGCCCAACCAGGCCAGCCCGTATTGGCTCAACAGCCACCGCAGCCAGACCAGGGAGCCCAACCGGGCCAACCCGTATTAGCGCAGGGACCGCCACAGATTGTGACTGTTGCCCAAGAAGTGGTAAAGTCACTTGTGAATGGCCTGACCATCCACCAAATTGAGCTGCCATTCTTTGACGGCGACCGGACCCATTTTGATTTCTGGATTAACACTACCAGACGTATCCTCAGGCAGAGCGCCGACCTGAACCAGGAAAACGCAAATGTCATGAGTACAATAAGAGCAAGCCTTACAGGCCAGGCTCTCGATTGGTATCAAGGTCAAACGGCACTTGAACCAGAAGAAGGCTGGACCGTCAACGAATGGCTCAACAAATTCGCCATACGATTTACCGAGAATAACAAAGCGGTAAAGGCCATGACCGAAATTATTAACCGAAGGTTCAAGCATGGACAGGAAACACCCGAAGAATTTTACGATGCCGTCATGCTTCTCGCTCTAAAGGCGCAAATGTCGGACGGCATAGCCCTGCATTTCCTGAACACCCACATGGTGGAACCAGAACTGCGTTCGGCCCTAAGCATCACAATGCCGAAAAACACGGCTGAGTGGCTGAAATTTGTACGGGAATTTACCGCAGGCAAAGCGACCTATGAAGCCAAGAATAGGGAAACACCTGGCGTCTACGGCGCCAGCCCAATGGCCAAACCGCATAACCAGAACGGTGGCTACAGGAAGGCGTAGCGGCGGTCTAACCTATAACCAGGCTGGAGGCCCTGGCCAGAACGGTCAGAGGTCGTCATCTGGCCCTACCCAAGCCCAACGGAACCTGGACGCCTATATCGACAGACAAGAAGGCCTGTTCGAACAGTGGACGTTCCAGAATGCGATTACTTGCAGCAATTGCTGGTGGGGAAACCACAGTAACCGCAACTGCCTGTACGCAACCACTGACCCCGCCAGCAACCCAAACCGGCGCTGGTATATGGACTGGCGCTTGAGATATAGCTCTCGAGGCCCTGTTGGAGCAGCAAACCCATACCGCAATGAACTCATCGTGGCT
This sequence comes from Paramacrobiotus metropolitanus, assembly GCF_019649055.1. Classification (NCBI taxonomy): domain Eukaryota; kingdom Metazoa; phylum Tardigrada; class Eutardigrada; order Parachela; family Macrobiotidae; genus Paramacrobiotus; species Paramacrobiotus metropolitanus. Next base: position 358,646 of record NW_026570266.1, on the reverse strand, counting down.
GGCAAACCACGCGCACACGGCGCCAATCGGTCACGTTCGGGCGGATTATGGGGACATCAAGATTTCGTCCATGAGGGACGGCATCTCCCACCTCTGCCCACTGAATGCCTCGGAGCGTACCCAGATTATCATACGGGAAACGCATATGGTCAGTGAGCACCGGTGGCTCGGCTGACCAAACCTTTTCACCAGAACCACCGGATAACGGAAGTAGCAATGTTGCGTCGCTACGCGGCGCAGCTGTGACAAGAAGTGTCGCGATAAAAAGTGTCGCAAGAAAAGCTGCAGTGGGAACCACCTCGACGGTCCAACGGCCGGTCCGAGGATCTCTGTCCGATAATAACATCGGACCACGCGGTGTCAAGAGCGACACCGTGCAATCCGGAGCTAGAACAGCGATCGGATCGTCTGCCGGCAATAACGTCGCCAGACCGGCTGGTGGCAATAACGTCGCCAAGCCGCCCGGACCTGCTGACGTCACTAACGGCGCCACGGTAACCGGCCATCGTGGTCAAGCGAGACGTCGCACCACGAACTCTCAGGATGCAAGAACGTGTCCTGAAACGCCCACCGCATGCGCAGCGGATGGACGTCCCGTCAAGAGAACGGAAGGATCCACCCCAAAACTAAAGGTGGATCATCCGCCAAGGATGCGGACGGGGTAATCTCCACCTACGAGCTCAAGGATGGAGTCCCCACCTTGGCAGCAACTAACGCCAAAAGATCAGAAACCAGTGTCCATGTACATCTCGGCGGACTCGCGACCCGTCGGGTGGCACGGAGCATGGATTACGACCCTCTACAGACCAACAGTCGTGTAGAGCCGTCGCAGAAATGCATCCTCTCGACCAACATAGTGGCAGAAGGTTCCACTCACCAGACTCCAAGACCATCCATACCGGTGGTGCAGTCTATCCCGATACCAGAGGCATCGGGCAGTGCAGGCCATAAAGCTCGGATAAACCGGACTGATCACCCGACATCCAAGCCCACAACCTACGAGGATAGCCCGCCCTTCGACACGGCAACGGGAGTCCGAGATGCAGAAAACCAGTGCTGCCACACCGCAGAAGCGCTGTCGCACGGGATAGCAAACGCTATCCCGATACCAGAGGCACCGGCCCAACGGAGCCGGGCGCCTTGCAATGAGCAGCTCATCCGAAAGGAATCGTTACCAGGCACAGGGTCGACTTGTCCTATAGCTGGTAAGGACTTTTGGGATCGTTGGAGACATGGGCTGATCCGTTCGAGAGGCAACTGGAACTTACCCGCGGTCTAAGAACCTGAGAATCAAGAACGCGGAATTTACTGGAAATCCAAACCTTACTGGCGGCTTCAAACCAAACCGGGTCAGAAGGACCAGTCGCCAAACATGGTCAGAAGGACCAGCCTGAAACCGAAGGACCAGCAACAATGTGTTCGGACCAGAACGGCACCCGAATCTGAAAACAATGAGCCCCACGGGCTCAAATAAACTCTGTGGACCAGAAACGTCCACACCTGAACCAGATGAATCATCCTCCAACTGGACCAGACCTGGTAACCAGTTGGACCTCGACCGTTCATGTTCTCTCGCGGCCAACCGGCGCAGAGAGAAAGTTTCAAGCAGGTTCACCGGGCCCGCTAACTGAACTTGGCACCTATAACCTAGGCCTGCCAGACGGATCCTTAAACATAGGACTGTCTTTGAAGCTCTCTTTCGGCAAACCGCCGGTAAGATGATCATTAAATCGACTCAACGAGTCGTAAAATTTCGGACCTATCCGGACGGACTTTGGACCACTCCACGGGTCGGTGCAAATGAGATAGTCCGTACCCGGAAGTCCAACCCGGAAGTTCCAACCCAGACGCCCACATCTTAGACGTCCAATCACCAGCACTTGCCTTCACGATCTAAAAGTCATTGAAGGGCACCTTGACCTGGAACATCGATCCTGGACGTCTTTGGACCGCCATACGGGTAGGTCCAAACCACGAAGTCCTGGCCAATCCGATGGTCCCGTGAGAACCAGCCACCAGTTGGGTTCGGGCCACTACAGGGCTCCGACCACCGTTTACTTCATGGCTGAAGTCTCAGGGAAATTGCGCAACCAACGCGCCTACTCGAGGCTTACGGCCTTCGAGATGGACCAAAATGGATTCTACGAGTCTTCGAATATTGGCCCGCCATATACTTTGGCTCGCCTTAATATCGTTAACGTTGGCCCGCCATATACCTTGGCGCGCCTTATTACCTTCACCAGTGGCCCGCCATGTATAGAAGTTACGTTGGTGCGCCCAAACATATTCAGCATAGCACTGGTGCGTCCTAATATCCTGGAATTGGACAGTCCCAACCGGACCAGTCCGCGCAAGCAGGAGCACCGCACCAGCCCAGAGCTCACCCAGAGACCGCCCTAACGGGACCGGTCCACCATGAATTAATATGGACGCGCATTATTGTCGCGCTTACGAGCTTATAACATAGGCTCGTCTTAAAGTAGGCCCTACGGGTTTGCAACATTGGCCCGCCAATAACATTGGCTCGCCACCAACTTTGGGCCGCCAACAACTTTGGCTCACCAAACAACACTGACCAGTCATCAACGTTGGCTCGCCAATAACATTGACCCGCTAACTACAACGGCTCCGCCAAGCACATACTCTGCAGTGGCGCACTTGGACAAATGGAACCTGGACCGTCCAGCGGCGGATCCACCCAGGAGCACCACTCCTACTTGAACGACCAAGAGCCATAAAGCTAAGACGGCTTCAAGATGCTTGGTCACTTGGAAGGATATGGACCACCCTAACGGGGCCGGTTCTCCACAATTCAAAAACCAAGTCCGAACCCGGAAGTCCAAACAAGGAAGTCCAAACCAGGAAGTCTTAACCCGGAAGTCCAAACCAGGAAGTCCAAACCAGGAAGTCCTAACCCGGAAGACCGAATCCGGAAGTCCAAACCAGGAAGTCCGGACCCGGAAGTCCAAACTAGGAAGTCCAAACCAGGAAGTCCTAACCCGGAAGTCCAAACCCGGAAGTCCAAACCAGGAAGTCCAAACCAGGAAGTCCATAACATGGACGTCCGTGGCCTTCAGCAACCCTTGTCCAGCACCCAGCTTGTCGTCAAAAGCTCTCGGGACCAGAACTTACGGTTGTGGATGGACATTGAACGGCCAGAACTTGGCCGGACCTAATAGCAAGCCCGAGCCATTAACGCCAAGCCATGACCAGAATCGCAAATCGCCATCAGCTTAGCAATAGCCGTAGTGAACATTTAAAGTTATCTACGGATTTGGCGTACGGTAGTTAGTAGAATTCTAACACCGCCTAACTGTCTTCTCCGACCACAGAACGATGGAAAGAGAACAACCATCCAGCGGATCTAACCGAAGCAACCGGACACATCTGCACAGCAGACCGGACTTAAGATCCGGATCAAATCCCATACTACGGACAGCGTCATCATCCACCTTGCAAGCATTCAACCAGCCACCAAATCTGGCCATCAATCTAACAGCAACGTCTGGATCGCACAGCTCTGGACAGGGATGGCCATCAGCCCCACCTACGGTGCGGACGCCATCAGGAACCCAGACACAAAGTGCAGCACCTGGACAGAACGTTCCAGTGACGCCATATGGACCACCAATGATGCCTGGACCAACGTCCCAGCACAGTTCATGGATGAGCCCGTACCAGAACCCGTACTGGCAATACCAACCACCACCGTGGCTTTGGTACCCACCATATGGCTATCCGCCACCATACGGTTACCAGACACCGTACCAACAAGGACCAGTGAATCCCTACCCAGCACCAAACTCGTCACCAGCACCAAGGCCCACCCACCTGGCTGGCCTTACGGCGCGACCAACGAATCCAGTGTCATCGGCACTACTGCCATTAGCGGCCCAACCGGCTGTTACAACGGCATCGGCACACGCTTCCCCCACACGCTGGACGCCGACAGAACCGCGGACAGCAGCCACACCAGATCTCCCGGCAGCACCGACGGTCGCTACAACATCAAAAACCCATTTGGCCCTTCCGCAGGACAAAGCCCCAACAACTTCTTCGATGAAACCATCGGTTACCGTCCCCTTACCAGTCCCTCCCAACTCAAGTCCAGTTACGGAACCACTAACTGGTGTCCAAGGACATGCACCATCAGGCATCCCACTTACGAATCCTCAGCCTACGGCTGATCCATTGGAGGAGTGGATGGACGAACTAATGCAAATAAAGGACGGGATCGACGGCCCAACTTGTTCCTTAACCCATCCTGACATCTCGGGCATTGTAAACGATTTGCTCGAATCATCACTTGACCTCCCTAGCGAGACGAGTCCAGTGAAAACAACAAGCAAGGCCGGACCCAACAGAGCAGCACTCGGCGGACAAATCAGCGCAGCCTTGGCGACTGAAAAGCTAAGTCCACCCGGCCAGCAACGTAGGCCGGTACCTATTCAAGCATCTACATCGTCCGGACCAGCCGCACCCACGGCGCTGGCTGGACCCCCTGAGCTACCTGGATCGGTCTTAAAAACCGCAAAACGCGCACCCAAAGCCCTGCCTTTGACCGCAACGCTCAACTACGTTGAACCGACACCGAAAACCACTATCGTGGCTCCAGGAGCATCTACAGTCACTTTGGATGTTCAACTTGGTGACAGCCCGGGTTTACCGCGTGCCGAAATTCCCGATTACGTCGATCGGAGGAATTGGAAAACAAAGAGGACCATCAGCCGCCCTCTTCCACCCAGAATGATAATAGCCTCCGCCGCCCCTCGACAAGAACAACTAAGAAGAACGGAACACAAGAAAACGAAAAGACCAGTACGAACGGCTTCTCTGCCAGAAATACCACTCGGACCTGGACCCTTGATTCCAACATCACCTCAAATTGCATCGTCGGTGGCTCTAACGGAGGCCCGACACAACCTTCAAGATGGCCCAGATGCGGTGATTCTCCCAACGGAGCAATACACTGATTCCGACAAAGAGTCAAGTTCAGACCAGACTACGTCTGGATCCCAACCCGAAGAATCCGGGCCAAAGAAGAATCCTTACCAACTAGAGAAGCCAGCAAAGCGGCACTGACCAAAGCGTAGAATTCGCAGAGGTCTAGGGGTGATCCCGAAATAATTCACCGGGCAAGAAAAGCCTAGTTAACAAATAACATTTAGAACCATAGGACGTAAACTGATAGGATTTTTAAAACATAGGGACCAGTTTGCGAAGCAAATTTAACCTTGACTTCGGGATTTAACCACAGAACATGGCAAAGACACCGGAGCAAGCGTTTAACCGGGAATGCGAATCATGCGTCAGCAACAGCCCGTATCAAGAAAGGCGGCTTCCGTGCTATTCATGTTTCTTTGCTGAAGCAGTGCCACACGACGGTGACGAGTACGCCATCGGCATAGCTTTGGTCAACGAAATCAAACGAGGCAATCCGGCCGTGTACAAACAGGTGGTCGAAACCATCTGCCAAAACGAAGACAACGATCTGGGCAAAACGACGGACCGTCTTGCCTTTCTACGGGAGGCTTTCCTGGGAGGAATTCTGTTTGCGTCGGCAACACAGCCATACATCCCATCAGCGGCTGTCTCTACCGGGACAGCTCAGCAAAACGGTCAGTCACAGCCTTACCTGGCCCAGCACGGACTTCGGGAACCCGCACCCACGGTGCTGTCCCAACATCACGGCACACTGAGAGCAACCACTACCGTGGCGGCTCAGCCGTCAGCTTTACCAATACACTCCCTGCGACCTGGGAAAGCAAACCGCGCCACTCACCGCCCAAATAATGGCCAACGCTGGAATCGTCACGAGCAGCGCTCAGTAAACGCTCAACACCCACGGTCTATCCACGATAGAACCGATGTCGGTGTCCAGAACTGGACACAAGCCCAGCGACACGACCATCGCGAACCGCGTACTTTAGCGGACGAGTTGAAAACAACTGGGCGTGAATTGCTAGAATGCCTCGGACGATTCTTGGCCCTGATGTCAGAAGCAGCTACGACGCTGCGCCGCCTGGATTGAGCCAACGGCTCATCCAGCTTAGCCCCGAAGACATGTCTCACCTAGAAGTGGCTGAGACAAGCGCACTGGACAGAATGTTCCAGTGAAAACCCCGGTTACTTAGAAGTGGGACCATAATGCTGAATCGGAACTTGACCACCATAATGGGTGCAATCTAACGGTTGTTACCCTTGCCCAACAAACCTGGCTTACGGCCATGTACCGTCCACCTCACCGGACCTAAATCCCTGGATCGTAACCGGATTCCCCGGATAGGCTCTGGCTTAGCGGCTGGGACCATGAATTTGGCTCGGCCATCCCAGACCATCCGACGGAGTCCACCGGACCGAACTTGGCACAACGCCTAAGTTCACCGGCATGGAAAGGATCCAGCGCCCAGAAGGCGGCGACGGCCCGCATAGAAGTTGCGACAAGCCGTGGATCAGCCTGGCCCGCATACAAGTTGCGACAAGCCAAGGCCAAGTCCTGGCCCATAAAAGTTGGACCAGGCCCACTATGCGTCTAACCGACCATATGTGGCTCACGAGTCTAGTTGCCATACCAAGTAACTGGGACAAGTGAGTTTGGGAGCCACATAGAAGTTGTGGTACACCCACTTTGCATGTCATGTCCAACATCCTCACCACGGACCGCCCAGAGGCCCATCCAAAAGATGCACCGCCCCGAGGCCAAACGAGGATGCTTCTAGTCAGCAGACCGACTCCTTTGTGGAAAACGCCTACCGGCGCCCACAACTTAATTTTTTGAAGTTTGGCCCGGCCAACCTGATGTTTTCGTCAGACGCCACTTAATTTTGTTATGGCCACGGTCTCAGGGAAACCTACCTGACTCATCGGACATGGTAGCCAACTCATGGCCCACGGCCAGTGAGACGGACCAATTTTGGCCCGCCATCAACTTTGGACCGTCGAAAAAACGACTAAGTCCTTTTGGCCCGCCATACACCTTGGACCGTCGAAAAAACGGCTAAGTCCTTTTGGCCCGCCATACAACTTTGGACCGTCGAAAAAACGACTAAGTCCTTTTGGCCCGCCATACACCTTGGACAGTCGAAAAAACGACTAAGTCCATTTGGCCCGCCATCAACCGCGGACAGTCGAAAAATCGACTAAGTCTTTTGGCCCGTCCAACGACGTGGCCCACCGAAAATTTTCTAAGTCTTTTGGCCCGTCCAACGACGTGGCCACTGGAAAATCGACTAAGTCTTTTGGCCCGTCCAATGACGTGGCTCATCAAAAAACGACTAAGTCCAAATCGGAGAGCCAAAACCGGTTATACAGGACCCACACCCCTCCAAAGGCTGGAAGCAAGGCCATACCATTCCGGAACCCTGTATCCCGGTCCAGAGCATGTCAGAGACCAAGTTTGGACCGCCCCAACGGGTTTGGTCCATTACACCACTTGGTCCTCGGACTTAGAAATTTTTCCATTATGGCCCTCCTGGACTTAGAAGATTTTTTGGACCTAGGTGCATGACCAAACCGGCATGCAAGGCCAAAACCGGTCCAAGTTAGAGACCCATATGGGCCATCCAAACGGAATTGGTCCAAGCATACCGTTTTGGATAGCAGGAGCACCCCTCCCGCTCAGAGGCGTTATTTGAGAGCCTTTATGACCACCCCACCGGGTTCGGTCCATTTCACTACAGGAGCACCTCTCCTGGCCAGAGACATCATTCTGGCCCACCATGGACCGCCCAACCGGGCTTGGTCCACCACAATCAGGAAGGGGACAACTTGTCCTTGCGCATGCAACCGTGCCTTCCTCATACAACTCCGCTGGAATTACTTCACTGGACCCTTGTGGACATCTCTGGGAACCGTCGCCCCGGATTCACAGGACCAGACATATCCTACCGGATAAAGCGGACCATTGACTAGGACCCCTGTGGACAAATGCGGCCCTGTGGTACACCTAGTCGGAATAAGCCTTTTGTTTCGTCTAGTTTTTTAACCAAACCAAACCTTTATTAACCAAAGATGATGTTTTTATTTAGCCATTTAACCAAAGGAATTGGCTTTGGGATCTCTAACTATGATCTTTCTTTAATTCTCACCGGAATTGTGATCTTTTTATTTCGATGTTTAACATATGAGCCTTATAAACTTTATTTTTTACTTGTTCGACCAACCAAGCCTTCAAACCCCACTGGAACCCCCAGCAACCAGAGTGCACTCCAGATTTCGGCCGTTCGGTGCACTGCACCGCGGGTCTGGAGGAAGCGACCCTACCGGGTTTAGAGACAAAGTGGCATCCGGCCCTACCGGGTATCGGATCCTGGCACCCTACCGGGTCGGCTAGGGCAGAGTCGGAAGGTGCTCGCAGGAGCTCCCACTCCCGCCCAGAGGCATGTCAGAGACCGCTCACTCGAGGCGGTAGACACCTCTTGTGGTTTTTGTTTGTCGCCCGCCCGCACATGGCTACTCCATTCGTGCCGCGCTATTACGCTGCTTACTCAGCGCACACTTTGTCTACGCTGACCAATCAGCGCATTTCTCTGCACTCTTGGGGGTGGAGCCCTGCGCCTACGGGCGATTCCATGCTTTGCAGCATCAGCTGTTGCATACCCGCAGCACGCGGAATCATTATCACGATTCTGACGAGCGCGCTTGCAGCCACTTTTTTCCACAGCTTTTCCCTATCGGGTTTTCTGTTGGTTTTTGTGTTGTTGCTTTATTGTTATCACAATAAAGGCTATTTGCCCCATTTTTCCATCTGCTTCTGTGTCATATCTGACATACAGCTGCAATAATGCGCAAATACGACAGTTCATTTGCTCTTCCAAGGTTTCTGCGCAATCTTTCGTTGGATTGCAAACAAATGCGATAATAATGGCACCACATCCTAAAATTTTTTTGTAACGACAGCGTTAAGCTTGTACTCGTAATACTTTACTCATACCGCTTCGATATCGGTATTATCCCTCGTGAAAATGAAAGTTACAAAAAAGATCTAGTTAAGAATTCGTGCACCATAGAAGTTACTACTAAACGTTGTAAAATATTTTGTGAGCAGCCGATTCTATGTCGAAGTTTAATGTAACTTCTCATCTTTGTTTACTTACACTGAATGCTACACAAAACTTCCACGACAGTTCAACATTTTCATTATCACAAATCGAGAACAGACGCCGCAAAATACCGTTCGTAAAAAAATAAAAAAAACATTGAGAACGTCGCAATTATTTGATAAAGTCTGTCCGAAATTCCTGACTTATTTAAGAAAGCCAGGAGAACAACAACAAAGTTACTGATCCGAAACAAAAAATAATAGTACAAAGATGATGATTGTAGGGAATGAGCATCGTCGAATTAGGTTTGAACTAATCCAGGCAGAGGAAATGCGATCGGCTAATTCGAACCAGAAACACCACAGTCGCGTGTCAAAGCCAAAGGAGCATACACCTGGAAACAAGAACGTAATATTCTCAAGCGAATTAAAAATTATCAAGTGAAGTTGGACAACAAAAATTGGAAAAATATGTTTTTGCTTACTTTTCTACGTGTTGCACAAGATGACGAGCTGAGTACTTCCATCCTTCACAGTCTCGTATGTCACCAGCTCGATCAGGTCGTCCGTCGCCGGGATGTTCAGTGGCGGAACTTCAAAAACTGTATGAGGTGGAATTACTCGCCCCCTGGTGGCCAGCGGTCCGGAAGCCAGAGGACACTCCCGAGCGTTGCACTCAATTGCATGTGCAACATCACCTTTATAAAAAGGTCCAGACAAAGGAGCGAAGCAGCCTCGGCATTTCAGGTAAAACTTTTTCTGTAGAGAAAATACTTTCATCAGCAACAGAAATATTAGCCAGAACTGGAGTCGACTCCTTAATTCTTACCGCGTGAATCCTCCTCATATGCGTGGTAATATGCAGCCAGTTGATCTTCTCACCGCAGAGGGTACACAAGACGTAATAGAACTCCCCCTTTGACCTGCATTAAAGCAGTCATTACAAACTGTATACTGATGGAAACAAATCTACACAATAATAACTAACTACCATTTCTGAGCGTGGCTTAAATAAGAACGGACTTCCGATCTAATCAGACACATCACGCAATGGCAGGTTGCAGTTTCTGTCCAATGCTTGTGCGGCAGGGACAGATCGAGCCGACGGGTGGCGAGGCGAAAGAGTCCCACAGAGTCCAGCATACTTTTCGCCGTCTGTTAAATGCACAAATAAAATGACTGAAAGTCGTACAAATTATGACTTAACCGAACAATTTCTCTACCTCCGGCGAGTTTGAAAGGAACGGTTTAATCCAGTCGTAAACATAACACGACACCGACGCCTGGTCTTTGACGGATGGCGGCTTCTGTAGACTGCGGGGGAGGAAGGCAGAGGATGCAAGTATAGGTCGACCTTTGTGTTTTGCCAAGAACTGCGCCCACTCCTGGACCGCCTTTTCCATATCCATTGAGAAGCGAATGTATTTATGGAGCTCAGTGCCCATCCGCTCACAGTCAATGTCGGAGTTTCTATAAAACCGGCCAATGTTTGATTAATAATGATTTTGCAAAAAACTGAGGAAATATTTAGATATTCATGTTAGATATAAGTTATTTATGCTCTGGGGAATTCTGCAGTACCCGAAAATTGGGACTTCTTTCGTGATCGTGGCGAATATATTGAGCCGCATGAGGTCATTCCCGCTCAGGTAAAACTTCCCCTTGTTTTCGTATCCATCAAAACTGTCTGGAAAAGCGGAAAGTATTCAGCGGGAATACAATCGAACTCATTCCCGGAAGAGGAATCTCTGGTGCCATGGACACCAACGATACGACGGTGTCTAAATTCTGCACCAAATCCGACATGGCAGTGAATCTCAGCGCTGCAGAAAGCCTCCACCCCTCGCTGCAAACAAGAAAGAATTACAGTTTGAAAATGGGTCGACCCAACATATACTGTTAAAATATATAAGTATTACACGTTGCAATTCGGACAACGACAGACGATGTCATGATTCTCGTCGGCATTTGCTCCCGGTTGTTTCGCAATCCATTCGTCTGCGCATTTATGACACACTATTCCACTACAGCACGGCGAAATCACAAGGCTATGGAACGGACAATCTACGCCAATCATACACTGAACGGAATTCTTCACATCCTGCAAACAAAACAGAAAACCATAAAAACAACTTGTAAATATCCATGAAATAAGTCGAGAATTAATTTTGAAAAATCTTATGATTTAAATTTTACATTTAATCCGTTATTCAAAAATAGCTAAACGTACGTATACTGCGTCTAATAATTTTCTTCGGTGATCTTCCATTTTATGAGTCGACTCCACGTAGCGCTACCCTGTAACGAGAACCTCCGTCAAACTCTTGAGACGATTGCACACTAAAGCCGTCATGAAAAAAACGATCTATAACCTTCTCGAATTGTAATCTCTTAGACCACAATGCACGGAGCGCCCTGCGAGTCTGCTACCAACGCTATACAGTACTTACTATAGATAATGCCGATCGAATGAATATGCCAAACGCCAATCCAGAAAACAGTTATGACTACGGAAAGTACCAAGATGCCGCTTCAATCTAGAACACACTGTGATACATTCATATGATGAGAGAGATCTCCCGGCTTCGATCCCGGCGCGGTTGTATTACCGTCCTGTGGCAGCTGCGGCTTGTGCGGCACGGACTGCTGATCGGGGAACAATAATATCCAAAGAATCTGCAATCAGGAAACAAACTGAAATAACCTTTCAGAATTCCTTAATGCTTACGATCATGTTTCATTTAACACAATGCTCAAACTGAATAATCCCAAATCGGACGCCTACAAAGGCTATTATTTTCAGTATTGAAATTCTCTACTAAATGCGTACTCCTGACACATGTCACATTTTAGAAGGAAATCGGAGAGAAACGGATTGTAAACGTAACTATTTACTAGTGATTCATTGTGAAGTTATGAAAAAACGGAAAAAATGAATGCATTAATGCTAAATAGCTAACAATAAACAACTACCCATCAACAGCTAACCGGGCGTAAACTGTCGCAGGAAAAAACGCAGACTATACAAAAATGGAAAAGCGCGTATTTTCAATAAATTATTTTTTTTTAAAAACGCGTAATTTTAATAACCACCGGTAATAATTTACCATAAGCTGAGGAAATTGTATTGAAGGCTTAATTATCTGTACATAAGTAAAAGTAGTGGCACTTAAAATAAGTGTTTCAGTGAAGCTAGCCTTCATCGTAAGCGGAGTGTTAATAGTACTTTCGGCCCATCATTATGACGAAAAAAACGTAAGTGTTAAACACAGGAGACTTAAACTTTTTCACCGAAACCTTCCTCGAATAACGGTAAATAATAACCTGATCGACAAATTGCGGAAAGCTCCAGCTAACTGCTAGCTGTCAATACGGCCAGAAACCAAGCGTACAGGCACACAGGAACCCGGATCATTGTGATCATAGAGACGCTGATCTACAGCAAATTCTCTATTTGGCAAAGCCTGCGCTCTACTTTGGCTACAGTGACTACACACCGCCACTGTCACTTAACGGGTATTTGCAATTTTACGATATCTTGCAGCCGTTTTTCTTTCTCTGGCTCTCCGGACTTGGAGTAGTACTTACTAAAAATCCTAGCTTATCGCAAAACTGAATGGTTCTTCAATCTTAAATTCTGCCGATAAGGACACACGTAACAACTATTTATTAAACTTAACCGCCAGCGAGCAAAGCACTTACACTACGGTAGGCAAACAGTGACGCGCTACGCAACCGAGAAACGTCCACTTGGGCCGCTGGGCGCTGGAATCCCTCTTGTTTCGGCTGTAAAAAGGCAATCGCGAAGGCAAGCGTCACTCTACAATCAGATCATCCGACTCTTCACCGCAATCCACCACACTACCGCACTCAGCAAATTAAGGAGAACACGAAACAAATAGACACCGCAGTTCCTAGTCCATACAAATAACAAATGGGAATATTCGTCACAAGGGGAATGATCAACAGTAGTGATTCTTTAGATCAGCCAACGCTACACATCACTCAATTCAGGAGAATTTCGAGTTCAACCGTTTATCAGGATGTTATCCAAATTAAGAGTTATTAGTAGCATTTACTCGTCGAAAAGTAAAAGTAAAAAACCCGAATATTTCGCGCAATTTTTGGTTCTTCCAGTTTTCTGTGCGCAACGTTCTCACAGTTCACTGGAAAAACCTGTTGTCGGAACCCAGCGTCTGCGCATGCGGCACGACTGTGGCATACCAAAACCGTCTGACGCGCCACCTACCTATCGTTGACTTGCCTTCATTACTCAGTATTAAACGCATAAGTACTTATAATTAGTACATCTTACTCACACATTACTAACTATGTTCCTAATGAACTAATTAGTTCAGTTGAGCTTAGTTTAGTTTTTTTCAGTTTAGTTTAACTTTTAATCGTGTTTCGTTTATATGTTTGGTTTGTCCTTTCCTAGCATCGTTTCCTACTCTTACATTTGTGTTAACTCATACTCTTGCATGACATTTTCGATAAATATTGACAGTGACTACATGCGACCCATATCGACCTAGGCACATTTTTTAGAGCAAATCTGATTTCGGGATAATTCTCAGCACATCTTTCCGATACAGAAACCATTTTTCAATATTCTTCTGGGAAGAAAAATTTAGACTGCCGGGGTCCCTTACGCACCTTGATAACTTTGGGCGGTTGCAGTGACGCCATGAGCAAATCTTTTTCTGGATAAACCGGTATCGCTAATTCTGAATATTATAACGTAGACTATAACGCTACGTACTGGATTGCCTTTCCGGCGGCCCAGTCGCCTAACTTGATCTAACTGTAATCAAGTTATGATGGTGTAGGAATAACGGGAATACAGGAACGCAAGAACAACAGGTTTTGGCAGAAGTTTAATGTCGATCGATCGGTCGTTCGTTCGTAAGAAGTCGTAAGAATTCATCTCTCGTAAACAGTAACAGACTGCCATTTTATAGGCGAAGAAACAATGAGTGTTTAGGTTAGGCTAAATGAAATGGAATAGGTTTTTTGATTTAAGATTACACTCACAAAGTTTACACTTTACACTCACACAGTTTACTCATACAACACTTGTACATTATTAGTCACATACGCTATAATATGCTGTCAGAAAATAGTTTGACCCATTACAAGGAAAATTTTGTTTATAAAGACAAAATTTTGTAAAATCTCTACATAAATATTAAAACTTGAAACTTTCAGTCTTATAACTAATACATTTTTCCTGACAAAATATTAAGAATCTGCGGTATCTAAGAGATCTAAAAAATCTTAAAAATTTAAGACCTCCGAAAGCTCTAAGTGATTAAAATACCCTAAGAAATTAAAGAATCTAAAAAGTTTAAGTAATTTTATAAATCTAAGAAATCTAAGTACTCGTATTATTCTATGTAGTAAAAAATGTGAATAATCTATTTGACCTCATTAATTAAGAAATCTAATAATTTAATAAATTAAGAGATCATAGGAATACCATAGGAATATTCAATTCAGAATTGTTGAATCACGGCGGTCGTCTAGTACGAATAAGCAAAGCTTGGTCACGCCCACACCTAGCCTTAGTTTGCAAATGTCTTGTGTTGCTTAAAACTGCCGGTCTTTGTCTTGTTTGCAAAAATCGGTAATTGTATCTGCAGTATTTGCAATTTTGTCTCTACAACTTTTTTTTGGTTTTTTTGCTGGTATCTTTTCATCTTGGTGGTGCTATTGCTGGGTCGACCCGTGCCAAGTAAGAAATGCCTGCGTTTTGCCGCGAATTTTTGTTCCACAGTAAAGAGTGGTTGTTTTTAGCATGTCGAGCGATGATGAATCGTTATTTGAAGGATGCTTTATAATTGATCCCCGACCTTACAAGTCTCGAGAAGCAATCCTCAAAGCCCTGAAAACAGCTACCACAAGGGTTGTGAAAGAACCGAAAGAAGAGATGAAAAAGGTCGACCTACCGTCTGAAGAAAAGACGCCTACCACCGCAACATGTGATACACCAGAAGATACATGGGAAGCGCTTCCTGTTCGCGTAAGCTAAGCCCCGTACGATGCAGTGGTGTTATGCATGTTCTGTTTATACAAATTTTCTGCAACTGCGCACAAGTGTTGCCCATATATCATCAAAGTTAAGTAATTTCTATTTATTTTGTTAACTAATGCAATGCAAAAAATTTCAGGTACACAAACGTGAAGCTCCTATCAATCAAGAGCCGACCGGGCCGAAAAAGAGTAATGACGAATTCGATGATTTTGACTATGAAAGTCTAGCTTTTGAAGACGAAATGGTCTTACCGAAAAGAGAAAAACAAAAGTAACTGATTAAAATTACTTTATAAATTCCATCCTGTTGAAAGCGGTGCTAGGGTCGACCTGTTTTTTTATTCGAAGAGATCTGATTTTAATTACATGATAAATCGCTCATTCGGTATACAGACATAGAATTCAGGATAATTATGCTTTCCATATATACACACAACAGGTCTGAACAGACTATCGATAGGCACTACATCGTACTGCTGACAATTACATCGCAAGCATTTTCTTATAAAACGCGGATTTGTGCCATCTGGTAGTGTAATGGCACTAAACGGCTCAGTTCTGATATGTTCAACAGCAACATAAATACTTCGCACAACGGATTCAAAAATAACGAATTTTAACAGCTTTCTTATTTCGCCATTCGCCGTTTGGAACCAGTAGTTGCACCGCCGCTCTTTTCTACTAGTTCCGTAACACTCCAGTTCAACGCCATCGCTCCGGATTACTTGGTTTCGGAAGCTCCGTGGACAACCTTCTAGCGCTTCTTGCAAACGTCCTATCTTTTCTAGAATTTGCAGTGCCAAATCTGCATCATATATGGGTCGACCCGTTAATTTATACGAAAAATGGGGAGTCTTTATGTCATCGCTAGTGCCAGCCGCTGACTGGTGACAGCGCGAAGCCTCTAAATGTTGATAATTTTGTACAATTTGGGAAGCCACGTCCGTACTGCCATGAACCGATTTCATTAACCCACCCAAAAAGTCCTCAAAGTAAAAGGTCGACCATTGATATGCGGGCCCCCAGTTTTCAAGGGCTGTCGAGAGGTGAATAAGTTGGTGAACGTTAAACAACATCCGTCGCTCTCCGTACAATTGTTGAAATCGTTGGCAATAACGAGAAATAAGGCTATGAGCGGTAGCAGCGTGGTTATTTAGTGACCCTCCATAATCCAACATGAGATAGTGCATAGCCATCACTAAATCCAACAGATTTCTGTAAAGCACATGAGGCAACTGTCCATCCAATGCATAAAACGCTCCATACATGAGAAAATTAAGATACTCAGAGGCGTGATACGACGAACATTCCGATATGGGGGGAATTGTACGGCTGAATTGTGATGGAAAGCTGATACGGGAAATTCGTAGGTCGACCTCAGTCTGAAGATTTGCAGGCAGAATTTTCCTCCTCCGGTTACTGATATTGGTGTAAATAGGGAGACAACACATAGGATCCTGCATCCAGTACTTGCAGAGTTTTTTGGTAACTCCTAAACCAACGGCGTGCAGAATGTCAGGAGGACAATGTACATCGGGACTAAAAGAGGCAATTCGAAACAACCGGCTTGCACGAATTATTCCGTGGCACTGTTTACTGTGCTGCAAAGCAGCCCGTGCACTGCCGATATACTCCTTTCGATCTTTTTTTGCGGAAACACCATCGAACGGGTAAACCCGAACACCATCGACTACTTTTCCTGTGTGTAGGCACGCAGTGCATCCGTATTCTCCAGCAAAAGATCCATGACACAAGATGTCATTTCTCGCAATGGTATCAGCCACCCATAATGCCGGCTTTATCGAACTGATTCCGTCCGCTTGGGTCGACCCATTCGCCGCATCTGTAAGTTCCGCTGCAAGGAGTTCAAGGATAATGTCCATGTTCGGTTTCACCTTTCCCACCGCAAGGGCAAATAGAAACCGGTCCCGGTACCGCTTACGCGTAGGAAGCTCGTTGATTATGTAACTAACAACTGTAATTGATCCGTTCAAACTACCATTGAACCCAAACGTTTGTCCATCGTCCACATGAAATGTCAGCGATACATCTCTTCCGTGTATATTCAGTCTTTGATATCCCTTTCCACAAAAAATGTCCAGATTTGTAAAGCTGTTTCTGAATTTAAATACATCGCCTCCTTTGTCCGATTTTATATAGCGTTCGACAGTGCTACCAATCGGAAACGTGTAGAAAATACTTCCTCGCTTTCGGTTGTCTTTGATGGTTTTATGGGTCGACCCGCACTCTGCACTCGAACAGCATATTGGATCCCGAAGACTGTTTTCTTCTCCGATATAGTTTTGATGTTCGTAGCAGAAATGATGGATATTCGGATTCAGCAGATAAGGCGTAAGAAACGAATCGAGATAATACAGATTTTCAGGAAACTCCGACGTATCCTTGGGTAGTTTCTTGAAAAAGCTCAACATTGCCCCTTGTTGAACGCGAGACATTTTGTGTTTCCTGCAGATCCGCACGAACTGCATGACATTCCCCAGGGTGTCGACACCGGAATCACCTTCACCCTCTTCAAGTATATCCGAATCCGAGCTGGCATCTTCTTGAGGTGTTGAAACCACTGGCGAAACAAACGCTCCGTCATCCCAAGTGCCGTCAGGAGACATACTCTTGAAATAAACATTTTACGTACTGAATTAGTTTATTTGATAAATATTTCGGATGAAGCGAACAAAACATAACTTTTCCTTTTACTTTTAGACGGAACAATTAACATCACTGATAACATGTAAGGTTTTTAAACAATAGCACTCGTAGCATAATAAATTAAAAAAATTAATGAGTCAGAATAAAAATACCAGGGAGTCGACTCCTTACGGCTGCGATTCGCTATCACTTGACTCAAGAATTCGAGGGTTGGCCACTATTCCGCGATTTCTCCAGTGAGATGTTTTCGGCAATAGTCCATCTTCATACAAGTACGATCGATACCGTTTTCGGCGTTTACGCTGTTTTTCCGCCATTGTTTAAATAATTTAAAGATGAAATTTGTAACTAAAAGAATGAATAAATTAGTCAAAATATCTTCGCGTGAACTCTAGCAGCAAGAAGATAAAGGTGCCGCCACTATTGTTGTTTCGCTTTATCAAGCCGCGCGCATAATAGCCGGCAGCGCTAGCTTCCGCTGTTTTTTCCGGTTGAACTGAACTGTGTTTCCTTGTGTGCGGCACCAGTTGTAGCAAATAGGCGCCGCGGGCCGATGGTAACCAAATCTGTATGTACGTATTGAAACAGAAGGGGTCGACCCCGGTAAACGTAGATGATATGGGTACGCCCGATTCGTGCCGTCCGCATTTTTTCTTTTAGTCCCACATATGCATGTAGTCTTCTAGTTGTGCGCGGTGAACAGGTTTACGATCTCCGTTCTTCAAATTCTTCGTTTTGTTTACTTAGTTTTTTTCGTTTCTTGGTTCTTTGCAGCAACAGCGTACTATATCTGCTCAAAAAGATAGACCGCCTACTCAAAAGGGTAGACCGCAGCGTGTGAAGAAAGTTTCCGGATCCTTGAACGAGGACGACATAGAAATGGATGATCAACAGCGTCAACAAAAAGAAATTCATGCCCGACATGCCGCTCGAAAAGGTAGCATCCAACTTAAAACTGTAAAGATTTCTGGGAGTCGACTCCTGATCAGTTCAGCCGTTTTTTAACAAGCCTTATATGATTTCGCATATCTGGAATTAGGAATGGTGAAAACACCAAATCAGAATGTATTAAAATTCTAACCTTATTTTATCGGTAGTCGGATGTTAATTGGTTATTACTGACATTAACAGCCGTATTGTTTGTCATCGATTTCACACTTAAAAAACTTCAGATTTTGAGCTGCTTAAAGGTGCCTGAATGGAGTCGACTCCAGTCTGTTTTTTTAATTTTTTAACCGAGTTGTATAGACAAAGGTAACGCAAGTACTTGTTGATGGATACTTGTTCTACTACTACTAACAATAAGGAAATTTTCAGATTATTGCGTTGTTCAATTTGTTGACGACGGTCTTGTTCACATTATTTCTATGGAGCGACAGTCCAGCAGCGCGGCATGGCGTTTGGAAGAAATGTCCACATATGAATCACTGCTGAAAGAGGGGGATATTATTAGCGTGAAGGCACCAAAGAACCAAGACGCTCTGCAACGCTTTTTCACGGCTCGGGTTGTTAAAGTCTCTTCAAGTGAAAAAGATGCTGTTTTCGTTGCAAAGAATTTGGAATCGCGAAAGGCAAGACAGTGTTGCAAAACGTTCATTAATGCCAATTTATTTTTATTATAATATTTCGTCACTCTTAGAGTCGTTGTGCAGTTTGTCAGCAAAGGAATGTTTTGCAGAAAGGAAAGGGCGCGCGGACGCTGGAGTCGACTCCATCCAAAAAGAAAAGCCAAGAAGACCTGCTCAACGAAATCAGTTCAGAGTCTGAATCCCGAACTGATGGTAACAACACCCAGGATCTCAATTGCAACTGGAGATTTGATCCCTATACCGGAAAGCCCGTTGGACAATGTAGTCCCGTCGCCGCTGGTAGCGGAAGCATGAAAGGAAAACAACCAGGTACAGAGAAACTCGGTTGCTGTTTCCGTTCGTTTTAAGTTATTTTGAAAATATTAGTCAATTTAGAGCTGCCGGCTAATAACGACAGGAATTTGAGGAATCTGATGGTAAGTGGTTCCGATTGCTTCGTAGTACAGCAGGTCGGCCTTTTCTATGGTGAGCTCAAGATGGCGTAAGAACGCTTGAACACTGCCACAAGTCAGCAATACATCTGCGAGCCATTAACATGTACTGTACATTCTTGGCAGGAAGTGATGATGACAACTATACATGGTACAGGCTGTCTCCACCTACGGGCAAGCCAAAGCTGCCAGCAATAGCGGCCCGAGAATTGTTTCCTGAAAAGATTATGCGTAGGTTACCCGTTAAAGAGCCAAATAATCGCATTTGACTATTACGGTGTTAACGTATCATTTAGGAGCCGACAGATGTGACGAAGCAGATTACCCAGGTTACGGCAAGGAGTCGACTCCACCGATGAAAGGTAACAGAAGTGTTTGCATGTAAATATTGTGCTCTGATTACTTTCAGCATTCGCTTTTGCCGCGATGTTTCAATGCATCTCTTTTATTCATAGATTTTGACGCTGAGCGACGTGGCGGCTCATCAAAAGTGGAGAAGCAAGCTAGCGGTACAGGAACTTATTAAACAATTACCTAACAGTTGTAACCGGCAAAATCATATTTATATAGGCACAAAAAGTGCTGGGAATGCGAAACATAAAGGTGCGGTATATCCTATTTCAGCTTTTTTCATACAGATGCTGCACAGATAAGCATGGTCTTTTTTCGATAATTTTTACTAAATAACTTATTGGATGAGGTCGACCTTTTCCCGTGAATTTTTTTCTATGTCTCACTTAGATGCAATCATGGAAGAGCAAAGAGAATTGGCTGAGATCTGTCGGCAGCAGCTGAGATTGAAAACCAAAGAGAAGGTGGAGCTCTATCCGGGATCCGGAGTGTACTTGCCGAAGGGGCAGTTCATCAATTTCGAGGCCCACTTAAAGCCAAAGAATGCCCTCATGGACGGTGTCAACCTTGCGGTGATGTTTTTCCGCAATACAGAAACGGCAACACGGATCTTTCGGGGAGACCATTATGGCTTGAAATCTGCGCTGGGGACAGATCTGATGGGCGAATTGATGGGTATTAATTAAAATTTCAAAAACCGGTTATGACATTATCACCATAGAAAATTTTTGATCGTAGCTTACATCAATGGATACCATCCAGCTACGGCCGGGAAACAGTTGAAGATCCAGGAAGCACAGCTGATCCGGGCTTTCAGCCGTAAGCTGTACTACCTGCGTAACCATGGGAAGGAGTCGACTCCACGCAAAGGTTAAGCGTTTCCTACGAAATCAGTGTTAACTTTGGCGCGATGATGTTTTATTGGCTATTTTACCACCGGCGGAATATGTCGATTTAGCGTTTTGCATTTATGATACCCACTAGCATATTTTTGATACCTAACGTGAATACCAAAAGTGCACGCGATGTTTTATTTTTATGCACTTTTTGGGTACGTTTCCTGTATCTTTAGTCTCCGAAATGTGTTGCACTGTTACCTACAAGTGTTACTGCGAAACTTACAATAAGACTTCTAAAAACGAGTTCCAAATTAAGTTGGTAATTGTAAGTTCTACACTAACTTTTGCGGCACAAAAAGGTATAGCTGTTGTTCAAAAATTGTTACAAAAAAACTTATACATTTTCACGGGGGTATACAAACCATGACATGACACGATGACAGCCACTGAGCGATATCAAGGTGACATCGCACGATGCAAAATACTGAACGGTACAATTTGTGTGATCCTAACGCATTTTACGGTGTCTTAAAAACATGACAAGCATACTGGGTGAAAGTCAAGAAAAAATAACTTATAAAAATTGCCAACCATGCTGAGCATTACTACTGCTATCAGTGCATGTCATGTAACTAGCAGTTGTAAAACCGTCAATAAGTTTTTGTAGACTATCCCAAACGCAACGCAAGGGCGATCGGTGATCGCCATTGCGTTTAGCTTACAATAAATCCCACATGCATAAATAATTTAAATTGTGCTGTTCGTCCATTTCCCACACGCTGACTTGAAAATTCATAAGACGTTAGTAACCTACTAATAAGTATAAAGTCTTTATAGTTCAGCCTTCTGACCACATGAATAGTGCTGTGACTGGCAGTATAATATTTCAGTCCAATCAGCTGTTACATATCTGACGGCCGTAGTCAAAGCCAGTAGACTAATACAAGCCAGGAAGCAGATAAGATCAGCTAAACCAACTCCGCTGACTTAGCATACGAGTCTACGGAGGAATGACTGAAAAAGTCGTTAGAAAATTCATAAGAATTTATGCGTCGAAGATAGTCAAACGATTTCCACGGGAGCATAATGTGGTCGACTATCCGGTTCCTTGACCGACTCATCATTTTGTACACTCAAATTTTTAGAAATTTCTGTGCCAAAATTCCATTCATTACGATCTGTACGCGCATGACCTCAATTCAGAAAGACAATGTCCCGGAGTGAATGGAATGAATAGAACGTTTCCCGAATCTCCTATATTCAGTTCCTTGTTCGAGAATGATTTTTTTAAAAGGTTTCATCTGTTTTGCGACATTATTTTGTACAGCTCGTACAACAAGCGCGTCCATCTGTCTTGCACGAGGAATGACGTGTCGAATAAATTTCAAAAAGTATCAATGGACGCTGGTCTGAGCTATCTTCTAATCAGCGGAGATGGCGTGGCTACGTGACCGCGTTATATGCCTGCTTCTTGGCTTGTATTAGTCTACTGGCGTCCCAGATGTGATTAGTGATTACCCTCGTCCCGTGGGAGCGGGGAAAACCACTGGCTATTGATGTAACCGGCGTGGACTCACTCGCCACGTCGTATATCAACCACACTTCCGTATGCGTCGGTGCAGCAGGCGGAGAGAAGAAAGCTGTCGAAACACGGCTGGCTACATCCAAGATACAATCTAGTAGCTGCCGCCTTTGAAATTTACGGACCCTTGGGAGGCGGAACGAAAAAGCTCGTGGAGAAGGTCGGCAACGGCATAGCTTCCGCCACAGCCCAGAAGCGGGCGAAAGAGTATTTTAGACAGCGGCTATCTATCCAAGTGCAACGGGGAAATGCGTTATGTATTATAGGTACGATCCCCGAGCAGGATAGCATAGAAGAAGTGTTTTTGTTATGAATTTTGTTTCAGTACTCAGTATGTACTTGTATGTGATGCTTATTAAAAGTAAGATGGCTTCCGTCTACTGGCTTTGCCGTAGTGCATACGAAGAAGACTACAGAGGCGGCTATTTATATGCACTACACCAAGTAGTAGTCAAGCGGGATAACGATTGTTCTCTCCTGAGTCTGCTCTGCTTCTAGTCTAGTCTTTTCTCTTCTTCTAAGAGTCCAGTGTCCACAGCTCTGACAAAGGCCGTGGCTGAAGTGGAAAGTGGAAAGAGGGCCGTTAATAGGATCGCCCGTTTTCTTCATGCAGGAAGTAAACGTTTGCTTGTAAGGAAGTCTTCGAATCGTTCTTGTGAAGCTAATACATTTTTCAGACATTAATAAGGTCGTAACCGTCTCATGGACAGATAATACAGTATCTGCAAAAAGACATTAATATTTTAAGATGCGCTGTTACTTGTTACCCTGTTGTTATTACGTATTATTCGTTATTGCACTCTTCCTGTGAGAAAATTACCTTGTTCGGAAATTTGGGTGAGCGTAAAGGTACAGATACACGGGTTTTTATTTGCTTATCCTGCGGCTTGCCGAAGTGATTTGGAAAACTGGCTTAAGGTGTCCTCATGCATTGAATGAATGCACGTTTTTTCATTCAAATTTATCATTCAGTAGCAACTACAAAGTATGTGTAGAAATCATCATGCACTGAATGAATTCAAAGTATGTGGGAAACGAGAATCTGGATGACGATTACGTGAATTCATCCAAAGTATCAGTGAACAAAGAGGGAGGAGAAATCCTTCCTCTTCATTCATGGATGAAACTTTCTGGCCAACCGCAATCGCTGCCTACCTGCTACCGTGGGCGGGTGGATTGCCGATACACCGGGCGGCTGCCGTGCCATTTGTTTCATGGCATGAAGTATATGTAGTCGACTATCACCATTCAAAACCGCCAAACGAAACGTTCATCGGCACGTTTCACTTCAGTTTTAATTTTTAAATCATAACATTTTGCTCTACTTCATGTCGTTTGCTTCAAACGTGCATTACGCCGATGCATGTGGACACCTTTTGCGAGCGATTCTACTGCATCTTGATTTCTTTGTGTTATTGCCCATGGTAGGACTTGCATCATTAACCGCTTATGCTAAACAAAAATCGCAAATTAATCTTATTAATATGCTATTTTTAGGTATAAAACCGACCATTCTGCAAGCCTTGATGGCAATCACCTCACAGTATTTTCGCGGAGGACGGTGCAATGGCTGGCAGTTCAACATGGCCAACACAGTCCTCATTAAGATGGAAGATAACGTGTTCTGTCTGGGATACCTTCAGGATATCGAACGCGATAAAGTTTTCATTGACTTCAATGCGCCGGATATACCGGCACAGTGGATTCATGCCGAACGTGTCTGGCAGCACAAACTCATCGACCCCCCGCATAAAAACGATGTGCAGGTGGCCTTGCGCATGGAAAACGGACCCTGGAAGGGCTCGTATGTTTTCCGACCCGGGACATTATTATTGCCGTGCGATATGACAACGTTTTACATGTGCTGTGTCACGATGCCGGACATAGGGTCGCACCCGTCACCAGCTGCGTTTCATGTCGTGCACCGCTGCCAGATCGTGCAAGACCTGCCAGCATCAAACGAAGGGTGCCTTTTGGGTAGGATTGACACAATTCCCATCGTCAAGCATGTGGTACCGTTGGACGAGTCTGCTGACGTCCCGATTACTGATAGAGATCAGATTGTGCGCTTCTGTAGCTCGGCGTTTTATGGGGATCGCTTTAAAGGCGAAGAAGGGTTCCACAGTGTTGGAGCCGATGACCGATTGTTCGTCAACATCAGCGCCGGAACGATTACATTTATATTCATAGAGATAATACGGTATCAGTTTGCAGTAAGGAGACTACGTAGACCGTTCTGGGCCGATTCCGTGAGCGAAAAGGTTACCATGGCTATGGACTACTTATGGGGGAATCCAGGCGATGGAACAGAGAATGGGAAACCTGGTAACGCCACTAAAGTTACCAACTACATGCATAAGAATACGATAGTTTCAGGTAAGATAACCGCAACAACTTCGAAACCCTATGGTGTTCTCACAATTGTAATGTTTCACTATTTAAAACCCGCTCGGTCACTAGTGAGTTCGATCATTTCGGATGGTTTCAGAGCACTGCCACCGCAACGAAAACCTCATCACCGTGTTACCATTGGAAATTCTATCGCACGTTTTCTCCTGTCTGGACGTCCATTCGCTGGCTGATGCGCGTCGGTACAGTGTACACTTTTTATATATAGATATTTTTGAATACGTATGCCCTCTCAGTCTCCCACCACTTTAACGCTTATTGCCACTTAGTTCACCACCGGACAGCCGACCGGTCATTCGGTACTTTACTTTTTGCAGTCCATTTCCAGCATCATTATGTTGTAGCTAAAAAAACACTCGTAAATATTCGTAAAAATGTTCCCACATAGTTTGTTTAATTTCCCAGACAGACAGATCAGTATTGTTTTCGAATCAAAGCAGCCTTTGTAATCACAGACAATACTTTCGGGTTTCTATTCTTCGAGAAAATGCTGTACATACAATAAATTCAACGATAATAGGATCAAACCACAAAAATACACGATACGTTTGCGGTATTACTAAAACTGAGAACAGAAAAAAGTCATGCCGTAAAAGGCTGGTATTCCGTTTACGTGATACCAGCTATCAAAAAATAGCTAACAAAAATGATGTAGCTAACAAAAAAATTTGACAAATGATAATTTCTGCTATAGATGCTCCTTTTTTACATTTTTGTTTTAAATAATTTTAGGGTATGCGGAACTTGGAATATGCTACTGACAAATCCTGCTGCAAACCGCGTTTTAACAACTATAGATTTTGATAACATAACCAATGGGAAATTTGTTCGGCGCGATACAAAAGGATACCGC
Organism: Paramacrobiotus metropolitanus; assembly: GCF_019649055.1. Lineage (NCBI taxonomy): Eukaryota > Metazoa > Tardigrada > Eutardigrada > Parachela > Macrobiotidae > Paramacrobiotus > Paramacrobiotus metropolitanus. The sequence goes on along the minus strand of NW_026570266.1, from coordinate 332,852 downwards.
ATTGCGATCTTGTTAGCGAACTTTATCACTGACACCACCAAGGTTCTCGTGCTGCGTAATGTCACCGACGACCATGCTCAAATGGACCGAACAATTTCAGCCGTTTTCAGTTTAAAAAAAGCGCATCTGCTGGCACTGGTTCTGCAGAAGTATCGCCATCTGACACATATGTTGGCCTCCGATGGAGAAGGCAATGTCAAAATGGCATTTCCTCTAGCACTAACGATGAAATACAGCAAACGGTTGATTTTGACTGACTCCAGCTTTATGGTACGTTATCCTGGGGGTGGCAAGATGCCTGGCTATCGTCGACCGGCATACAGTGACAGCTCGATTATTACCCTCCCGAGACTGTGTCTGGATGCCTCGCAATCGGACATGGGCGAAATTATGCGGCTTCTAAAGGTCGCTTTGGAAGAACACTGCCCAGCTGTGGATGAAGCAACTGCCGAGCGGCTCAAATTACTCCACACGGAATGGCTCCACGCGGAGCCGTTTCCGGAATATGGGTGGGCGGAGTTCAAGAAGTTTTTGAAATGGTAAGGTATTATAAAAAAGAAACGAAAGGTAGAACAAAATGAATGTATATAGATCGGAGACCAGTATTTGGTGACGTATTCCAAGTATTCATGGAAGCAAAAAAAAATCTTCACAATCAATAAGGTGTGTCTCACTTCATTTTTCGTTGTTATTTATTTGTTTTAAAACGGGACATATGTTCATCGACGCGTTTGTTTTACGTACGTAGCTGTTATGGCTAAACAGAATACTGTTAGGTATAACGTTTATTTCTCCTTTTTTGGCAGTTACTACACATTCGACCAGCCGAAAGAGTTTTGGGAAAATCTGAATGTTCACAACTACGATGCTCTGCCTTTCGGGAAGTTGGCTCAAGCAATTGTCGTCAAAGATTATTTGTCATGATCAACAGATCCTCTTTTGTGACGTTTATTTTTTGTATATTCAGGCATCTTCAGTACGGAATACTATAATTTGGCGAATATAATGCAAGTCACTAATGTAGGTACATAGCCGTAATAATGTTTTAGAATTTTTGCACACAGGACGAATCAGCTGAACGACATTTTTTCATCCAAGGAGAATTGCATGCATGGCGCTATGGTCGACCGATAGAACTACTGCATCTGAGCTCTAATCAACCGGCTAGGAAGCTGCTGTAAAGAGCATCAGTAATCAGTACAGTATTATCTCGCAATGACCATTACAAGCAGGCTGTGCATTAGTATTACGGTACGGCGGGTACGCTAATAATAAGTACAGATTCACTGGTGAATTGGCAAATACAACAAATGCGACAGAAATAACCGGGTAACTCACAGATACAAGCTGGAGGTAAAAGAAGTACTGCTCGTTTATTATGATTTTCATTTTCCTTAACCCTTGAGCTTTCAGCTCCTGCACTGAATTGTGATAAGTTTCGCACTGAAGTTTCGCACTAATACTGAACGAAAAACTGCAATACTATATGTTCAACATTAACTGCTCATACTGTATATCACTATGGAAAGCTTCGTTCACGTTGTTTTCTAAATCAACTTTTACCAATTTTGATGCAGTAATAGTAAGTAATAACCATTATATGTGCGACGAAAACTGTACGATAATAACTAAGTAACCCAGCAACTGGTGCACTTCGAAATACAACACTTTCGGCAACAAAGTACATGGCACCTTGGACCACCTCATACATTCAACGATAAACGTAAACCATCGAGATATTTGCCAATAACTTTGTTTTTTCGTATTGGTGCGAACGACTCTCCAGGAATCATTTTAGTACATTCCAAATGGTAGGTCAGTGCAGGCATCAAGAAAATACAACAGGAACCGGCTAAGACGCAACGTATCGAATTCCTGCAGATCTGCGCGGTCCCAATACTCCTTCTGGCAGGCGTCATTGCCAAAAGTGTGCCTGCAGTGAGAAGTTCCATGATAACTTCCATATTCTTCACATAATACAAAGCTAAGGCGCACGTGCTAAAATGAGCAAGTTTTGACCATCAAATCTAATTGAAAATCGCTTAGCGAACTCGCATTCGGGTTCTATTGGAGCCAATAGGGGCTTTGAAAAGGCATCGGCTTAGAAAATATAATTTTAAACGGACAAAAACTTGGTTGGAAGCAGCAAAGTCAGCCGGAAAAAAGCTAGAACAAACATTACCTTTTAAAAAACGTTCGCAGGGATTACATCCATCCGCCTAGTTGCTCCTTGTTTTCGAGACTTGCATTGTACTTTGCCCGAACTCGCTCTTTGATGCCGTTTACCGCGGGCAGAGTATTTTCTACAAAGGTCTTAAAGCACTGGAGCATAGCATCATCATCGACAATGCCGTCGCAGTCGTAGCGCATTGCCGGAATTGCAACACAGAGCTGATTGAGCGGCATATAGTAAGAATCATTTCGTCCTGTTGGGCAGCGGCAAAAGATTTTGAGGACGCGGTAATTGGAGACAAGTAGTTGCCGACAAACTAATCGCAGAGCAGTCAGATTCAGCAAACCATGCCGTGCAGGGTAACCGGCGAGAAACAGCTCGGCTCGTACGATACAGTTTTTAATGACAATTACTGGCAGTTTAATATTTTTCAGGCCCAGAAGATTTGCAATCGCCCTCAGCTTGAAGCCAACAATGCCGCCGCGGCGATCCACATGGAGCAACGCAAGAGCCTTTGTGGACTGGTCCACGCTGCGATCGATCAAAGAGCTCAGGTAATACGCCTCCGTTTCCTCAAGGCCTGATGGATATTGCTGAATTTGAAAGTCAATTATAACAAGCGCCGACACGACTGGGCTGTGCACAATTTGATTCCACAGGTGGCACACTCTGAAAACCGCCCATGAGGGTAAAATGTATACGCATTGGCTAATGACATAACATAAATTCTGTGAACAGCACATTAGAAGCAAACAAAGAGAAGAACAGAACGACGGGATATTTTGGTTGAACCAACACTGTACTATGAAGCGCGTAAAAATTCGTAATTAATTTTGTAAATTATATCATAAAACTTCTATTTTACAGACTATTGATTCATTTTTTAACATCTCATCTTCGCACTGCGGCGCTCCTTCTAGAATTTTTTTACCGCTTTACTCCGACGCGCCAAATGGGAATCCAACTGCAACAAAACCTCTGTCAGGATGTTTATCGCAAAATTTGCTGGCATGAACGTTGTGGTGTCTAAAAACAACGAGAAGTCCGTCAAGTCAATATCTACCAGCGGACATTGTAATAATACTAGAAAAGTGCACTCGCTTTTTGCGGGCACTGCATGACCGAAGCGTAGCAAGAATACAATAGTTTGTGGTATGCCTCTAATGGTAAGGCAATTTAAGCAACTTTCAACAGAGCAGCATTACAAAATCACCAATGAAATCGGGAAAGCCATGAGCCATCTAACAGAAAATCCGTCCACTGCTCTGCTAACTGTGTTTTCGCAAGCGAACGGTTTTGTTCAAATGTGATTTCTCATTTCTGCTACACCAAGCAGATATCATGTGGTTTTACCTTAGAAACATTGTCTTTTCTGCTAGACAAACTTTTCTACTCGGGATCAGAGCTTTCTTACGGTTACACCGAAAGAACAACCCCGTCTTGATTAATTCTGTGATCTTATCACTTTTATTAGGTAGTAGAAGGAAGGGTCAAAAAGGTCACCCATTATACCTTACTGTGGGCCCAGTGTGGGGCTGGCATCACAGTAATTTTAATTGATCGTATAAAGGAGGAGACAGCAAAAATGTCTGCTGGGCGTTTTTGCCAGTCCGGTTCCCTTAAAAATGATGCAGGACAGATCAAACACTATCACAAAATCATAATTTATGCCGGCAAAGCCGGGGGGGGGAGAGGTAGGTCAGGTTTAGTGGCTCTGCCCGTATAGGACTTCTTGCTCGACTAAATAGGTCAACCTCTTTCAGTAGCCTTGAGGGGCAACGTTGACATGACATTAAACAAAATCCTGGAAGAGCAGAATTTACGTACGACGGATTTTTTCTGAACCGACGGACGTTCTATCGGTTAAGCAAGCGGTATACTCCCACTGAAACTGATGGGAACGCCTTTACTGGAGGCCCGAACTGACGAATTGAACCGGTCATTTCATCAGTTTGACTGGAGCTCCGCCCCTCCAGTTGAAGTATATATACTACATGCTTTACAAGCGCGTTGTCGGCTGTTGGGAGAGCAGATTCACAATGTTTCCAACACCACGTTCACCACAATTTTCAAAGGTCCTGAGTGTACGGGGCTACGGTGCACCCTCCTTTTCTAGATCAGATGGTGGTGATCGACGAACGGGCCACCCACGTTACTCGGGGCGTGAGTATGTGTATACGGCCAACTCGCGTTGGGCATCTCTTCCCAATCAAACGTGCACTTGGTGGCGGTGACCGACGAACGGACATCGCCATTTACATGGAGTTTGAGTATATACTGCCACCGCGCACTGGAGCACTCTTCCCAGAGCTACCGTGCATATGTGCATTTGGTGGCGGTGACCGACGAACGGACATCGCCAGTTACATGGGGTGTGAGTATATACGGCCACCGCGCATTGGTGCACCCCTTCCCAAGGCTACTGTGCATATGTGCATTTGGTGGCGGTGACCGACGAACGGACATCGCCAGTTACATGGGGTGTGAGTATATACGGCCACCGCGCATTGGTGCACCTCTTCCCAAGGCTACTGTGCATATGTGCATTTGGTGGCGGTGACCGACGAACGGACATCACGCTTACCATTAATTCTGAACATAGAGGACCTTCGCTACGCTTCGGTCGATTAAAAGAAGAGTACAAAATCTGGAACCAGCGTATGATTACCTGCAGGGATAAAACTATGGTCAACTTCTGGGAAAAGAGAGATGTGTTCACAAGTGGGCCTGTACGAACAGATGGCTCTCTCTGGCTCCGTGGATTCACTTGTGCAAGAACATGGTCCAAACCACTCGTCGGTAATGCGTTGTACAGTGCGTGCATTCGGCAATCCGTAACCGGTCAACGCTAATACTGCAAAGGTCAAAATGAAAATAACGCTTCTTTATGGTGGAAAACGGTCCCATGTATGCATATTGCACAAAACGAATTCACTGTGAGAAATAACTTTACCATGAAAATTATTAACGGAGTAAGTAATAGTAAAGGCAAGGTTCCAGCAAAGCATGGTAACAGCATGCGATCATAAGAAGTACTTTTAGTACTTATGTCCTTCTGGTGTGATAAAGGTTGAACTGTTCCAGCCTGATTCCCTTAGATAAAATTCATAGCCTTCGCTTTTTTCAGATTAAATGGTAATAACCGAAAGGGAGGCACATCCAATCTACTGTTCAGCAGTTCCTAATTTCCTTTTCAGCGGACCACTTCCTGATCAGCATAATTAGCACATGGATCACGCGATTAGTATTAGAATACCACTAGCGGTTTAAAAGCTGTTTTGCTCTTCCAGTAAGTTTCTGTAGAGTAAAGAAAAAATTACATTCAAAAAATTCTCATTGAAGGTATATTTTCTGTCGGTAAGAAGATTTCTTATGACCATGCCTTGTGGCAAAATTTGTAGATGCTACTGCAAAATATTTGTAATGTTAGCATATATGAAGTTTTAATAACCTTCAATCCAACCTCTCACGTTTTATAAGAATTGCCAAAAGTACGCTACATGCACTTACATTAGACTAACCAGTAAGGCAGACTTACATAATGTATATAGCGCATCATCGAGGAATGTTACAAAATTGTGTACGCACATTTTGCTTTAATCGCGATATATCAGTTTTACCATATAACCAGATCACAATGAAGGGTACGTTAATTAAGCTACTATGTATCGTTAATTTTGCCTACTGCGGCATAAAGAAGATCCGTCACAATGGAATATCTATTGCGACTAATTCACTGATCGTCATACCCAACATGTAGGCATTCCAGCGCGATGCTATCTCATTTTCACCGCAAGCGTAATATTTAACGAGATTCTCAGCGGCAACTGATATTTTTCGTTCCACTTCGGCTGTGAAACCAAGTTGACGAGGAGCGTTGGCGCCATGCAGCCGCCATTTATGAATCCCGAGGAACAGCAATACCACTCGGTTATCTTCGAGTTTCACGAAGAATCGATCTCGTTCACATCTACCAGTACCATATGAATACTGGGAAAATCCAGCGGCGCTGAAAACTAACTCTATAAACCGCAGAATTTCGTGTTCTTTAATTTTTTGGATAAGATGAATATAATCCGACTGAATAGTCAATTTAATCAGCGTTTGCAATCGCTCACACAAGGGCGGCTGATCGATCGGCAGTCGTTCAACAATTTGCCATAAATGCACGACATAATCTGTTTCGTGCTGTCCATCAGCAGATATGGTTGTAACGTAGCATAATTCGCTTGTCGAAGATATGTTTTTGATGCTCAGCCATTTCCCAGGGCGGAAAGCATATGGTTCCTCATCTCCGTTACGTAGAGCAACCTGAATGGAGGCGGCTATTCCATGTTGTGCGGCATAATGCTCATGCTGCCAGACGTACCGCGAATGTATCCAACCGTTCGCTAACGCCGAACAATCATAATCAACGTACACATGATCGCCGTCGATATCCTGAACGTACGCCAACATCCACACTCCATCGCCGCGGTTGATGAGCACGGTGTTGCCCAAATTGGCTTGACGACTGTTACCCTTTCCACAAGAAAAGTGATCCATAATGCATTAGCGCGGATTCATTAAGTTACTCATGAGCCAGGTTTGGTGAACTTACGTGAAAATACTAAATAGTACAAATCAGCTACACTTATTCATAATTATCAGGAAAAGAACATATTGCTGGAGTAATCATACTGTTGGCGCGATGAAATAGTTTGACTCTTTTCGTAATTGACTTAGTGGTGTTTGAGTTTGCCTATATCCGGGAGATTGCCTACAATCAGCCTGTGACCCGTAACCTACATGTTTAAAAATCTTTTTCATACAAACTTGAGATTTGTATTTCTGTGCAGCATGACTAGCAAATGGGAAGCGATCTTGTTGTACAGTTCAAACACCTTACTCGCCGAGTAAGGTGTTTGAGTAAGCGAGTATTGTATTAACCGACTGTCCTAGATTACAGCCAATAGCGCAGTACATATCATGGGGCTGTTCTTGTCTGGCTTACACTACTGTAGTGTTTGAGGCGCGGTCATTAGCACTACCATCTCAGCTATGCTTCTAGTACAGCCGCTGGCTGCTTAACAGAACACTTATCTAGGAGTGTTCCTATTTTGCTCCTCTCCTTGGGCAGCTTCCTGGAAATGCGATTGGGAAAACTGGCTTGATGTGTACCAATTTCAGTTTTTTTAGTTTCTGTTACCCATGTTTGCGCCTGTATCACTTAGCGCTCATGCTTCGAAAAATCTTTATTTATGTTCTAGATACTCTACAATTATTAAGTGTGAAACCGGCAACTCTGCTAACCTTTAATGGCGATCACCTCGCAGTATTTTCGCGGAGGACGGTGCAATGGCGGGAAGTTCAATATGGCCAACACAGTCCTCGTTAAGATGGAAGACAATGTGTTTTGTCTGGGATACCTTCAGGATATTGGATACGAAGCCGTTTTTATTGACTTTGATGCGCCGGACATACCGGCTCAGTGGATTCCTACAGAGCGTGTCTGGCAGCACAAACTGATCAATCGTCAGCAAAAGAACGAAGTGCAAGTGGCCATGCGCACAGACAGCGGACCCTGGAAGGGCACGTATGTTTTCCGACCCGGCAAATTATTATTGTCGTGTAATTTGACAAACTTTTTCATGTGCTGCGTTTCATTACCGGACTCATCGGCAACAACCTTTCGCGTGGTGCATCGCTGCCAGATCGTTCAACAGCTGCCAGCCTCTAACGACGGCTGCCTGTTGGGGCGCATAGACACGATTCCCATCGTGAAGCATGTAGTGCCGCTGGAGGAATCTTCTGTCGTACGGATAACCGACACAAACCGGATTGTGCGATTCTGCGATGCGGCGTTTTACGGAGATGCCGTTGAAAGCCGAGAAATGCACAGTGTTGGAGCCAATAGCCGCTTGTTTGTGGACGTTAATGCCGGAGGGGTCACATTTGTATTCCTTGAGATATGGGGACATCGCAATGCAACAAGGAGACCAGGAATACCTTTCTGGGCTGATTCAGTTGGTGAAAAGGTTGATAGAGCTATCAAATACCTATTTGAGGATTCAAGTGGCGCAACAATCAGTGGACCAGTTGAGTTAATCCATGCAGCGCCAGGTAAGAAAGCCAAAACAGCTTGAAAAACGAACCACGTCGTCGCAATTTTTTAAGGGAACATTCTGCCTTTATTAGGTTGAATGATTTTTGGTTTTCAGAGCAACCACAACCCAACAAACTTCTCATCACCGCGCTGCATTTTGAAATCTTGTCACATATTGTTTCCTATTTGGACGCCAGTTCCTTGGCTAAAGCACGCCGGTATGGTGTTTGTTAAGAAATATTTTCTATCTTAGATATCTCCCTTCGCCACCTTAACCCGCAGTACCACTTTGTCCCCACTAGCACACGATCATTCTCTGTAGTTAAAAAAAAACGTTCTGAGTTAAAAAAAACTGCCTCCAGTTCTCTGCGCTGCGTTCTGATCTACCAGTGCACGCAGTAGTGCATTTTCCTATTTACTCCACCTTTTTTCGTCGATAAGTAAGACCCATTATGCTGCGACAGCTACCAAGTAAAAATATAGCGCCTTTTTAAACGTAAAATGCATAAATACACATACGAGTATAAATAAATAATAAATAAATAAATTGTATAAATAAATAAAATTGTAGTAATGTGAGATCGTGTGCCAGACAGTCGGCGTTTGTTTTTTTGAGCCTTAACGAGGTGGAGTTAGTGACCAAAACATTCGCCCCTGTTTTCTAAAATTAAAAAAAAAGAATTATGCACAAAATTTATTATACATAGTATTACGAATATTCGAGTCAAAACCGAAAAAACTATTTCCTGGCCCTGCTAAAATCTGTGAACGAAGGTGAGCCATGCCGTGGAAGGTTGACAGAACGGTGGCATAAAACGAGCGACCGATGTAGACTGCGAAAACATGACGGATGCGCATTTATTTCAGCACATTTACTTATTTCTACATTTTACATTTTTTCATTGTTTTTTTACATTTTTAGGGTGTGTGGAGCCTGGAACATAGTTGTTACCCACCCCGCTGCAGACCGCGGTCTAACGACAGTAAACTTTCGCACCATTACGAACGGGAAATATCTTCGCCTCGATACAAGAGGATATCGCCTTGCGCTTATACTGGGGCTATACATTACCGACGCAACCAAAATGCTCGTACTGACTAATGTTACCGACATCCTTGGTGAAGTTGACAATATAATTTCAGCAATACTTAGCTTGAAAAAAGTGCATCTGCTGGCAGTCGGTTTGCGGAAGTATCACCGACGTATTCAGGATTCGGGTGCACGCAGTGGCGTTGGATTGAATTTCCCTTTAACATTAACGGCCAAATACAGCAAGCGGATCGTTCTTATTGACTTCAGCCATATGATACATCATCATGCCAGCCCGAGGCTGCCTGGATATCGTCGACCGGGAGTCGGTAAACGTTTGATTATAACCGTCCCCAACTCAAATTTGGATGTCTCAAAACCGGAAACCGGAGAAATTTTGCGAACGTTCATGGTCGCTTTGGAACGGTACTGTCCGGCTGTGGACGAAGAAACTGCAGAAAAGCTTAAATTGCTGCACACGGGATGGCTGCACGCGGAGACGTTTCCAGAAAATGGATGGTCGGAATTCAAAAAGTTTCTGAAATGGTAAGGCATCCATTTACTGAATCCGTAGACAACAACGAAAGAGTGGTGTGAATATAGCACAGTTCTGGACCATTATGTTTGTCACGAATTAGGTGTAGCAGTCTAGTAGAAGGGTTTTCAAGATCACAAATACGGTGATAACTCACCGCAAGTTTTTCTTTTTTCTGCTTCACCATATCGTAACGATCCGAAGGATAAAAAAATTTGTTACGCATTCCTGAAATCGTCCGGAGTTACCGGCCGTTTGGTACTACAAGCTTTTTTAAAAAATTTTATCTCAAGGATCGTTTTAAAAAATTTGATGACTTCTTAATTTTGAATAATAAACTAGACAAAAAAAGCGGCATTACGGCAAATCAGTAGGTGTGAAGGCCCAAACACCGAAAGCCGTGTATGAGTTTGAACTGCACCCCACAAACGATAGCTGATCGTGCCTTACGCAGTTTCTGTTACGCACAAATATAGTAGTGATTTGTGAAAATACAGTAATGCAAATTTTTTTGTTACGTAGTTACGACACAATTGACAAGCCGCAAGAGTTCTGGGATAATTTGGATGTCCATAACTACGATGCTCTGCCTTTTGGGAAAATGGCTCAAGCTATCATCGCCAGAGATTATTTGGCCTAACTTAAGTAACCTCTTTTGCAACCCTTATTCTTCCTGCAAGCACAGCATGGAATGGTACGAAAAATACTGTCTGCAAGGTTATAAAGCTTGCAGGATCACTGAGAACAGCTTCAATCACAACAGATGTATTTCCTTTAATTATTCGGTTCCATCCATGGTCACGAGAACGGAAACCCCTAATAAAGTCCCGACTGCAGAGTACTGCGCACAGACGTGTTTACTGATCGCAGCTATAGGGGATTTGCTTAATGATGATTCTATGCTGTCAATAACAAATACAGTAATAACCACGTACTGCCTGCGCAGTTGATGGATCTCGTCGTGGTTGTTTCGTGAGTATTGCGAAACAACCTTTCAAGTTGACCTTCAACGATTCAACAATCTTGTTGCTATAGCGCGCTTATGACAGCCATTTTAGCAGTGAAAACGGATTGAATCTCCCGCGCGAATGTAAATCCGCGATACTTCCCACCATGAAAAGAGACCTAAGCTATCGTACGTATAGTTTAATATTTTCAGGGCAGATGCTTGGCAATGGGCAAGCGGCACTGTGACACCGTTAATTAACCATGTCCATTTCACGCCATGTCGTTTGAAATTTCTCCAGGATTTTGTCTATCTGAATACATTTGACATCTCCAGTGCACAGCGTAAGTGCTTCTTGTAACGCTGCAATGTGTGAGTATTTCAGCACAACAACCTTCGCTCTCGAAGAGCTTTTTTATATTTTCACTATCGCTGCGTTGCATTTATAAATCTGCAGTCCCGTGGATTTTGGAACAGAGTTTGCGTCTGCGGGCACGGTATCGGACGTTCGGTATTGGCCACTGAAGCGTTACCATCGACACACGTACGAAATATATGACCGGGGGTGGCCCAAGGTTTCCAATCCGAGAATCATTAAACTGCTTAGTCGCATGTTTACGCGCGCGACCAACCATGTAATTATTCGACAAGTCCCAAAGGTGCCGGCTCGACTCCGGTGACATTTTAGGCAGTTCGTAACCAGTCGGTGCAGTCCGACTGGCATCTTGGCAACGCCTCTGAATCCGGATTAACGGGGTTCGAAGCAGCTGCATAACAGCGCCGACAGGGCATTTGTCCGTGAAGGGCGCAACTCATGGTCACATCTCAAATTAAATGACTCTAAGAAACGTACACAAACTTCGAAAACTAGAAAATTAAGCAATACTAATCAAGTTTACGTAACCGAAGAACCAAAGAAAGCTGCAGAACCTATAGTACACAACATGTGGATGGAAAGAATGTGTAACAGCGGCACCGTGGTCACTGCCAGCCCTATTATAACGACGATTTTCAGTGCCACTAATATTACCAGTACCACTGTACCGCCACCAGCAGAGCTTTAACTACTACCACCAGACCCATTATCCGTAATTAAACTAGAATCCTTTTTCCAAGTTTTTCTAAGGTAAACATTTTAATTTTCTCATTCTTTTTTACGAGAATGTTTAAGAGCTCATGCTGTCGTTGTAAACTTGTTATGGATTGATCACGCAATCATCACGGCATACATGCCGTGAATTTTGCATGTTTGCCACAAGTGCCTTTCAGCTACACTACACTAGTACAGTACTGCAGCACTGCTGTATCTTAATTAAGCTGCACACCATAGAGGCTCAATTTAATATGCCGGTATCTCTCGTTGGAGTCTACCAAGCAAGTTCGATGTTATAGGATGCTATCATTAATTAGCCGTTTTCAAAGATGCAGAATTGCTGCAGTTTACCCCAGTAAGAATTGTACAGGGGTCACATGATGTCCAGATAAACACTTGGCGAGAAGCACTTGGCGAGGCGGATACACAGCGCCAGGGTGATCCAGAAAGCCGACGTGCGCTTCACACTTAGCCCGTGGAAGTGGTTGCTCGGATTTTCTCGTATTTAGATTTTAGATATCTTTGATATATCCAATTGCACAGCGTAGGTGATGAGCATTGGCATCTACAGTAGTTCAATATTATCGCGCACAAAATAATGACCGAAATAAATACTCGTAGCCGCCATATGAGACGCTTCGGTCAGTGATACAAAGACTGGGTGTAGCCGTGGACCATTTGCGAATGACCATCTCACCGATCGCGACAGCGCCGGTTGGCGCTAGCAATGATAGTGCATAAAAATTAAGTACCACTGCGCAGTGCGAATGGCGAACCTCCAAAGTGTGTAGAGGTCCTCGGCGTCTGGTTCTAGCCACTGACAACAAAGCCTTCACCGGTTTTTGGAAACCGTCAAACTTTACTAGTAGTTTCCGGCGGTTAGATCGATTTTTTGCGTTTTAGTCGATCGATGCGTACTCTGTTAAAATTATCGCCTCATCCACGTTTAATCAACGGACGCAGATAACGTTTTTGCGTTTTCCGTATGCAAAATCCAGTGGAAAAGATTTCTGGAACGTTGTTGGCTCGTGGTAAAAACTTTGGGGGTCCAAATAGTGCTGAGCTGAGCAAGTTGATAGCTTCACCGCATTTTCGTGGTTAGAGCGTGCTTTATTGATTCTTGTTAGAAATTTAGAATACATTAATGATTAATGGATAAACAAAGGGGGTCTAGCAATATGCGGGTAATCGAAAATTTTTTGCATGGCCTTAAACAAATAATTCGAGATTCAGATACTGCTGTGTGCTAGTAAGAATGCTGCTATGGCAATGATAGCCACTATGGTGTCCTTCCTGAAGGTATCAGCAGACAGCACCTATCTGTTTCGGTGTGCGCTCATCGCATGAACTTTATCGTTAGACCTAAGGAAATATTATACACTCATCTGCTTAAGCGTTGTTGCAGGAATGCGTTATTTGAAACAACACAGTAATTATCACCGAGTATTAAAAACATTCATACACTGAGTAACACGATTTTTCTGTCCATTTACTGCAAGCCCAAAGTTATCTTTGTAAGGTAGGTTTTAGAAGTACCCTTCTATTTGTATTTCATTGTTGGTACCAACAGACAGCAAGCGCCCAGATGGCGTTACCTAGACACCATGGGAGAGAGGACGGATGGTGGCATGGGACGCCACTTGTGTCAACACAATGGCCATATCGCACATCGTAGAGACATCCGCACGCGCAGGGGCTGCAGCAGCACAGGCCGAGCAGGTTAAGATCGAGAAATATCGTAGTATCGGGCAGGACTACCTATTCCATGCTCTGGGCTTTGAGACGCTTGGACCGCCCGGATCGGATGCTGCCCGCAAAATAACGAATGCGGACAGAAAATACGACAGAAAACCGGCGAAAAACGAGCCACGGAATATCTTCGCCAGCGGATCAGTATCGAAATCCAACGAAGAAATGCGGCATCGCTCTTGGGGACTGCGCCGATGGGAGCGCATTTAGATCAAATTTTCTCTGTAATTGGCCGCCTCTGTCGATTGAGTTTATTGTGAGATTGTGCACACTGTGTACGTGTATGAACTGAGAATCAGTTACAAATAAAGTTAAAACTAGAGACCGGTTGTTATTTTATTGCTTTAAAGTAAGCAAAAGCATTAAAGTAAGCGAAAGCATTTAAAGTAAGCGAAACGAGAACAGAAATATAGTGAGTCAAGAAATTCATATCGTAGAGCTGCACGTAATAATAGACACATACTATTGTGCAGAGTTAAGACATCATTGTTTTATCGTCTCTGTTGCCGGTTAATGGTTTCCAACTACCTAAAATTTCAATAAACTCATTGGGATTGGAAAATAAAATACACCTAAAATATACCACCGTTATGATCTTCTATGATGTTTGCGAAGCTACACGATATATGTAGGCATTCGCAGTTACGGATAGCGCACACTACAGATCTCCCACTTGTCTGCGGTTACATAACTCACACCGCGGTGGCGGTAACGAGCAGTAGTGTGACGTGCTGAAGCACCTTGAATGGCTCAAGCCACTGTTTATCGATTTTAGCGGTTATATGGGTCACTCGTTTTCGACACGGTCTCGTACGACGAAAAGAAGAAACATTTCAGTAGCTACATATTTTCCACCAGCACGATCGCTGGCGTATTGGCGGTCGCAGCCAATGATTCAGTATTGAAATAAACACAAAAAGAATTGTTGTGCTTACGAGCACGCAAAAGAAGCATTGCGCTAACACACACTGTAAACTGGTAGATCACCATAACGGCGGCTCTACAGTACTGCCCCTGCCCCTAGTAACGGCCGGGACCGATCCACGTGGTTGCTCATACTCGAATACGAATGGCTCGTAAACTCGCGTCACAGCGCTTTCCGTTCGCGTGATGGCAGGACCGTTCTCACTGGATTTGTACGGATAGTTCTGCAAAAGGTCTCGGAGAAGATACTGCTGCCAGCGAGGATATTTGTTTACTTGATCCATAGTTATCCCTGTTGCAGCAAGACTGGGTGTCCGCGAATCCACATTCCAGTGCCTTGAGCAATGAGAAACAGCAAAATGGTTATAATGCTGGTGCATTCTTGAAATCGTTCTTCGGAGAATCGCGGCAGCATTGACCTCACAGCGAGACGGTCACACCGTACTGTTTGTCTATATCTATTACGCATACTTACTTATGCCAGCAGTGATCGCTTTGGAACGGGATATCTGACCGCAGCAGGCTGTCCATAATCCTGCATTCCTGCGACGAAAGAGGGTCGCGTATCAAACTACCAAACAGCTCCAAATGCGCGCTGCACCCGAATTGTCGGATCCGGTCCTGTGGCCAAACGACTCCCGGTTTGAGTGGCACCTCGTCTCGTTCATGGGACCAAATATCATGGGGCCTAATGGCGTCATCGACAACATGGATTCGTAGCACAATTGGCTTTTCCATGCAGGCGTATGAGAATGGCGACAAATGGCAGTTTAACTGTACATTTTGAAAACGAAAAGCCTGCATGAAATATGAACACCACAACCCGTTAGCGTACAACTTGAGGTTCTGTAGTATCAGCGTTAGGTGAGATAATTCCGCTGACTTGTTGCTGTTGTCGGCTCCGCGGTGGATTTGATACAGAGTCGTCGTAATTCCATCAATGCTGTCTGGACAAGGGCCTCTGTAGTGGTAGCTGTACGTGTACTGTGCCATACCATCCGTGTCGTAGTTTAAGTAGAGGTCTGACTCGTCAGGAATTACTGTGGCAAAATCCGCTTCTGGTGGACTGCTGTCGAATGGCCAGCGCACGATCAACTGCCGAGTGGATCGCGTTACAAAGCGCTTCAGCACCAACTGGGCCTTTTTATGGTTCGGACCATTACAGCCAAATTTAATCCAGTTACGCAAATCGACTATCACCGTCGCTCGATGCTGCTCCCGCGCAACGATCCGCTCCCAACGCTTGCAGACACTAAAGCACACAAGCCTGTTTACATTGCACATTGACCAACTCGAGACTTCGAACCAACCGCTTCGAACTTATTGTGTCATATGGAACAAGGTAGAGAAGGTATAAAACATCGTTGTGTACGGCAGCTATTACTTATTAGCTAAGTTAGCTTACGTTGAAAATTTGATCAGGTCAATCACATCCAGGTAAGCGGTGATGCGGGATACAATTTCCACTGGCAGTGTGTGGAACGGGCTCAGCTGGTCATTGTTGTCCATTTTGGAAGTCGTGATTGCTGCGCGTTATGCGGAAAACTTAATGGTATTTATCGGGGCTGAGCAAGAAGAAAAAAAGAACTGATGAAATCGACTTTAAACGAAGCCCATCTGCTTTTGTTGCAAAGACACCTGTAAAAATCATTCGACCTAATGGCGTAATAGAGTCACGCTTATCGTGTCGTGATCAATGCGTGATCTGCCGTTTACAGTATAGTATATGGATTGAAAGCGCAGTACATACAGCAGAGTACAGTACACGCTAACGCAGAAGTTGCAAAACGACTTATAGAAGTTTTGTGCGTGTAATGACTTTTGCACTTGCAGGTTATCGTCTTAAGTACACACCTTCAATGCAGGCGTGACGATAACACTTGTACTGTATGTACTCTACACTGAAATTAAGAGACGATTAAATTTTTTTAGACCGGCTTCGCAAAGCGGCACCAAAGTGTGATGTATATTTGCAGTATGTATATGAATACACTCGTATACTGAAGTGCAGTGTTTCTTTACATAAAATAATGTATTATTCTGAACCTTTCCTTGTACATTTAGCTTATACACAACAGTTAACACTTAACATCACAACGCAGTACACTCAATCAGCAGAAAACAGCCTCGGGAGGTCTAAGAACAGTTACAATGTTACAATTATTCATGTAAGTACACGTACAAACATAATTGTTCATATACATGTACGACTGCAGCTTCGCAACGACCAGGCACGATCGGTAGCAGCGGTCCGCTCCAGTCCGACGCTGACTATCCGCGTAATGCATTAGCACTACTACGATATTTGCGACCCCTGGATAGTCATTACTCATTATGTCAGAAGACAAAGAGCAACGCAAAAAGGGAGCAAATCTAGCACCTTTATTGTGTCAGCAGTAAAGCAACAAAGCCAACAGAAAACCGCAACCTATATGCGGAAAAAGCTTATGGAGAAAAGTTGCTGCCAGCGAGCTCATGAAAATCCAACGTAATGAGCAGCGTGCTGCAGCTGTGTATCAGCTGAAGCTGCATAACATGGAATTGCGCGAAGGCTGGGCTCCACCCCCACGAGTGCCATAGCGAGTGCGCTGATTGGTCAGCGTGGTCAAGTATACGCTAAGCTGTCAGCCTGTCAGCGTAGTTGCGCGGCACGAGTGTCGTGGCCACCTGCGTGCGGGCGACAGAGCAAGCCCAAGTGTAAGCCACAAGAGTTGTCTACCGCCTCGAGTGTGCAGTCTCTGACAATTGGTACCGCGAAGTGCGATCCAGGTTTCAGCATCATCTTCAGCTGGGTCAACACCGAGGTGTTACACAGTAGATCATGACTGTCCGCTTGTGACAAGAAACTTTTTAAAAAAGCAGTAAAATATAACAGTTACTGAGTGATAGTGCCAGGCATTTGAATTTTTTCTGCTTAAAAACGCTCCAGGGGGCAAAACTAATTCGGTATAGCCATAGAGAAGCTATTTTTATTTCTCCAGGAACTTGGACAGCGTTTGTTACGAGTCCTTGTTGATATAATTCAGTTTTATTGTTAGTTTTGGGTTGTAATTATTCCGCAGAGATTTTTGAATAAGAGCATAAGTAGGGTTGTTAACGGTGCGGTTTTTTACCAGTGCACCGGTGCAATTTGAAAAAATTGCGGTGCGGTTTTGAAAATAAATTGGTACAGGCGGTGCGGTTTTGGGAAAAATCACACCGGCGCACACCGGTGCGTCTGGGTAACCGCGTTGCCGTACACCGGTTAACCACCGGTTAACCGAAGGATATAATTATAATAATTTTGTAATTAAAATAAATAATTTTTGTGAAATGACGCTGCAAACTGGGTTGAAGTGGGTTCCCGCCCACAGGGTGCACAGGCTGACGCGATCGTAAATTTGTATTCTGTAACGTGTAGACCATTTCACTCGCAATTCACATGTCTAATTACTCGAAGCTCGCTTGATACTATGGCTGCTGCAACAACCGAGCTGCCACAAGAAAGAGATTGTGCAGCACCGTGCGCAAGAGTTTGTCTTGATTTTCCACGCTCTGTAGTGTTGTTTCAGTCAATAAAACTCATAAAATAATCAGTTCTCGATATTTTACGTTTTGGAGCAGATAATGTCTACATCTTCATATTTAAACAGTTAAGGTTAGTAATGTCTGGCACGGTGCAGGCGTTGATGTGTCTTAAGCCTGGGTATCCCACTGGCTACTGCAAAGCAGTGCCAAGAAGTTGTTGAAACTGATAAAAATAAAATCGGTAATTAGTTGCTCTTTCGGCTATTTACTTGCGCTACACCGGTGTACACCGGTGCGGTGCGGTGTGAAAAATTGCGGTGCGATTTCTGTTTTTCACCGCACCGTCCGGTGCGATTTTTCCCTTTACACCGGTAGGCTAGGTGCGGTTTCTTGTAAAAAACCGCACCGAAGGCACACCGGTGTACACCGCACCGCACCGTTAACAACCCTAAGCATAACGCACTTTGGATTTTCATCTACATGCAATTGTACGTGCGACGCCAAAGCGCCATGGTTTACCGTACGTTGATTGTACTACCTTGTAGAACCCAATCCCCAATGCATGCAGGCGGTGACGATGTGACAGAGGTCAACTTCCCCGCTGATATTCGCTTGACCGAGTTCCAAAGGCAAATCCTAATATGCAGCCACTAAGTAGTAAGTAAACAGCAGACGCTCCGGGCTAAAAAGTACTTAAATGTAGTAAACAAGCGGTATCAAAACGATGGCATCGCAACCATCCAAAAATAGCCGAACAGCTGTCGTACCACAGGTTCTTGCTACTGCAGAAAAGCCTCAGCCAGGACACTGAACAGGGCCGAGCACGAAAACGGGGTCCATTGTAGCGCCCTCGGCATACGAGGGCTGCTGATTTCCATCGCTGGTTACATCATATCCGTACATCGTTACTTGCGCCGTTTGATCACACTGCTGCGAACCAAGATAAGTGGATACCGCTGTCACGGTATAGCATGGGGAACTGCCGGAATCCAGTATTCCAGTTTTTGGTTTCGGTTGGGCAAAAGGCACGCAGCTACGAGCAGTCCAGGTAGATTCTGTATAGGTTTGTGACGGGGGCACAGCTGTATATACTGTCACCATTTCCGAAGAGCACGAAAACTCAAAACTCAACGTAGTCCAGGGTGAAAGTCACGGTTGCCGTGAGGCACGGGCAATTCCATTCAACGCCGGTATCCGCGGACGACGAGCAGGTGCTGGAAATTTCCGAGCATGTGTCGATGATCTTGGTGATGACGGAGGTAATGGCACAGCACACCAGCGGCGTGAAGGTGGGGCTGGGACAGATGGGACTGCTGGTCGTGGCGGAGACCCTCTCGTGCTGTCCCTTCCACTTCAGTGGGCCCAGTCCAGCGCCTGGGCTATCGTCGTAAAGCGGCATGGGTGGGACGTACTGTGGAACTTTCAGCAGTATCTGAGGCGAATGCGCAGTGTAGCGGTAAGAGGAGCCGGCGTTGCCCAGCTGGATACTTGGGAGGACGTAATAGACGTCCTTCATGTCATGATATCCGCCCACCTTCCCCATTACCTTTAGAAATATCGTTGCGATACAAATCTGAATTAGCACAAGCTGATCGTCTGATTCTGCAAATGATTTTCGACTGTCTTATGCAACGCATTTCGAAAGGACACTTTCACGTACATTGTATATACTCACGCAACGTTTTATTGAGTTTGTTTGTATGGAACTATATTGTATGTATGCAGACATTTATCAACGTAAATGACCCTACTGTGATTCCCTACCTGTGTTGATTTATTGTTTTATTAACAATAACACAAGGGTGTTTGCACATATACAGATACGTATTATGCTAAAATAAATATTGGGCAAACCGTTTACTAAGATTATGTTAGCAAGGACCAAGTTTGTACATACATGTACTTGCGTTAAAAAGAGAATGCTTCCCAATACGGTATCCAAATCCATGGCACTACACCGCTGATTCGGATACGCATAAACGTAACACATAAACGTAACACATTAGACATTTTTCGCAACTGCTCCGCTTAACCATAGCACTACACTTAACCATACGCTATGGTTAAGTGCGAGCGTATGGTAAGTGCGGATACCATACAAATTCGTTGTATGGTAGCTGACTTCCAAAGGCTCCTCTTAGTTCCCATACACTTTAACTTCGTTAGAGCTAAGCTTTTCTAGCACAGAAAACATTGGAGAACTTGAATTTTGATGTTTCAAAGGATGCCATACCGTGTAGCACGAGAAAAAAAAATAAATACGAAGACCTCTAGAAAGCAACTGCGCTGGTTTTAAGGTATCTTGTACACTGTCACTCCGATGGCGGTGTCTAGCTACACGATAAGGTATGGTTAAGGTATGGTTATGGTGTCTTTGCGAAAAGCCTCTATTTGCTATAACGTAACACAGAAAAAAGAAACCGTGCAAGAGCTGGTCACTGTATGGATTTTATTTACGTAGAGGTATTAATTTTAACGGTTTACGTAGGCATAATCTTACACGATTCATGGACTTGCATTGTCGACAAGAAAGTACAGCAGCAATTTCTCATGTACGACAAAGTTACTGAACTTCCAGTTTACAAAGTCTAACTGAATGAACCAGCGCAAAAAACTTGTTTACGTATAATTGTGTGCAGTGCATCAAGGTCGATGATGCCTTGCTAATTCGTTAGAGAGACAACTGCCTTGACGATAAATGGGATGCGTTGGGAGTACGCCGAGCGCAACGAACGAGCAACAATAAAGAACTTAGGACAAATTGCTGGTTTAAATTTTGTACCATTACGATGACACGATAAATTATCTTGTCAAGGCAGCAGTTATGCACCATTTACTGAGAAGCGGCATTTTTGTGTATATGCGACGAGCGGCTTAATTTCTACGGGGCCCGCCTTTTTCGAACTGGTCAAGACGTCAAGTTCAAAGTATGCAGGTTTTTACAGCATTATTGTGAAAATACGTACAACATACATATTTCGGCAGTGGCTTATGTCAGAAAATTCTTCTTTATGAAGACAGCAAAATTAAAAATTGAAAAGGCACAAATAATTTTAATACTTGCTTTAATTTAGTGCAAAACTTGTTAATGCATTCTTCACATACAGTTTGTGCATATGTGAAGCATTGTATATTCCGAAACTTGACACTGAATACTTCAGCGATTAAAACGTATTTAATTCCGAGTTCACGAATAAGCGACTAATACTTTGCTGTCCGGCTTCTACCAGTAACTCAAATCAGTTGCTTGCTTATAAACTATAAATTGTATGCATGCTTTTCCTATTTGCTTGTGCAATAAAGATTTAAACAGAGCGTCTAACTATAACTGCCTAACTTTGCAATCAGTCGTGAGGAAAGTTCTTGGCTTAAAGAATTCAAGGTTTCATATAAACCAATGTCCGATGGTACATTTCTGTAGCTCCTCACAAGAGATAACTTTATCCAAGATCGAAATACAGTAGTTTCTTGCTAATGTACTGGTTTTGCGTTATCTCAAGTAACGGTCACCAAAATTACAAAGCCAGTTCCGGCACCACAAACTTTCAACTTAATGGGGAGTTTAACAGAGAATTTTCGATAAGAAACAGCAAAAGCAATGAACGGTGTCTTCGACCAAAAACCATAACACTGTTATTCCTAAAACCATATGATAATCCTTTTAAACAGACCGTTGCATTTCAGGTATCTATCTATACAGCCATGGCATAACGAAGCCGGATTTGGGCCGAAAGGTGCCCCTAAATAAATCAGCAAAATAAAGTGTCACCAGAGAGGCTTCGACACACTAGTGTGAAACCAATGGTAAGCGGTAGCATTCGCGAGAAGGCTGGATGAACCCATCCATTCGAATGGCCCCAGAGCTCTCTGCACCGCACTAAGACCACTGTGACTATCGGCGCAGACTCCATGGATGTCGACTGGATATTGCTGCAAGAGGTCGCGCGCGAAGTACTGTTTCCACAAAGGGTATGTGCGTATCTCATCCATTGTCAGTTCCATTTCGAACAGACTCTCGTCAGCATCAACTTCCCTGCCCAAGTACCTAACAAAGCAGTCATCAGTCGGCACCGATTAACAAACTTACACATTACTGCTGTAAAGCAGCGCCTTACAATTACAATTAGCTAGAAAGCACGGCCAAATATTGCAAATTATGTAACTTCCTCGCCTCCAAACTTTAGAATGCATGAGAGGTTGCCCGCCACCAAGATGGGCAACCCTGCTGCAAGTATCGCAGGACCTATGATACCGAAATGTACCACTAAAAATTATTTTGCCTATCCTGTATCAAGCGGTTACCATTCCCAGTAGTCCAGATAGCTCCATCCAAATTTTGTCGGCGATCGCAGCACCTTGTCCATGCAGCTTTCATCCTCTTCAGATAGCGGAGCCGGTATAAAGCCACCGAACCGCTCATAAGCACTGCAACCCGGCTGAATATCGGCTTGGGTAAAGGTCTTCCTGTCGAGCTGAATACGGAGAACAAACGGTTTTGGACGTGCCAACCGACCCCGGCCGATGGGTTCGAAATGGCAGTTAATCTGGACATTGTCATAGTGTACCATGGAAAATCCATCGCGAATCACGTGCCAGTAATTTGTGTAGAGCTTCAAATTTTGCAACGTCAAAGTTACCGCCGTATCCGCAAAGGCCTCCCAAATACTCTTCACGATGATGAGGATGTTGTCGATGGTGGTCGCCACTGGACCAGCGTAATTGGAGGAATAGTCGTTTTTCGACACGAAACGACACTCATCCGGCGCTTTTATAACAAGTTCTGCTTCTGCAGGATTATATTCCAATGGCCAACGAAGAATCAGGTGGCGAGTTGATCCCGTTACGAATCGTCTGAGTAGGCATTCGCCTTTATTTCCCGCGATACTGGTGTCCTTGTAGTCACCATCCACGAATTCGAATTGATTCAGTTTGTTTATATACCATGTGTGGATGTCGACGATGATATTCATCTGGACCAAAGGGGAATTACTTGCGATTAGGTGCCACCGCTTGCACACCCTACAATACAACGATCAGTGTGTACTTCTTTGTGCTATGCTCTGGACACAAGACGCGATGTCGATAAAACGCTACTAAAAATTCCCCGGCATTACAACTTTTTCTCTGGCTTAATGCGGCCTACAGTCGAACGGATACAAGTATCTTAAATTCTGCATGAGTAATCTCCCCTAAAATGCACTGTATTCCTGTGAAAAGTTTTTTTCTTACGATTGCTTTGAAATTTTGTGACAATCTCAGAGCTTAACGTTATACAGAAATAAATTGAAGAGGTTAATTAAACTACTGCTAAGCTTTAAAAAGTTCTAATTTTATTTCCGATTTTCTGTCTCACAGAGTATTGTCATAAGCAAAATTTTGATAGGAAGATAAAAATTGTAATAAATTACGAGAATCATTTCAGTCAGCAAAATAATGCGCCGCTGGAAATTTTTTATGTGACACTGCAAAGCCGATGTCCAGAAAAATGCAACGCGAATCAAACATATAAGTACGTGAGTGTCCACTGTCAGGTAAGCAAACTAGGTATAAGACTTACATGGAACACTGGGAAATGTCAAATATATCCAGATAAGAAAAGACGCGTGCCACGAGCTCGATAGGTACTCTGTGAAACGGGCAGTAGCGCTGGGCTGCTTCGAAGTCTGCCTTTGAATGGTTTGGAACAAATTTCCGTCTGTAATCTGCGCACAAACATAAAATCTGTTAGCGCAAATACGCATCCTAATTTGCTCCAAGTCCAGCAAATTAAGATTCGACTTACGGTCAAGTTGGTCAGCCATAGTTTATCACGAAGAAAGCGCCGTGTGTCGGAATAAGTTGTTTGAATTATTATTAATCATGAAATCCACGCGTTTTGTACAATAAAACTATCATGACAGTTGAACCCTTATGTTAGCTATGTTATTTCTGGCTTTAAATGCTTAAAACTTTAACGCTGTCACTACAGCAATATGCCGGAAAGAGAGCAGCTGCTGGGATAGTCAACGTTTATCACACGACTGCTTAAAACTCTATGAGCTGGCAGATTGTACTGTGAATATTCTATTTCCGTCGAAGCAGCAGTGTGTCAGCACACTTGGCAGGATCGGCCGACAAACTGGCAACCGCCGGTAATTGCGGGCCTGACGGAGCGTTATACGAAGCGCAAAACGTTCAACACCATCGTACTATCATAGCAAGGACGCGTGTTCTTGCGCTGGGAAATGCATAAGTGTGCCGTGCTTGCATGACTATGATCGGCCAGGATAAGCCGAAAGGGCGACTATGTGGTCAGCTCAGCTGTTTGATTTTCGCACATAATCGTTTCGTAGCGATAATCAAAGCAAGCTATAATCGATATTTATTTTCACAATAAAACCAAGTAGTCACAAGCGGATAACCAGTTAACCAATCTGAATGGTCTTTGCCGTCGATAGGACACTCCGCTCCATATTGTTTGCCGGCAATGGTGGGTCGTTATTGTACTTCACGTTGTGTTATTGATGTATTTGAAAAAAGCGAAAGGTGAGAGTTTATTTTGTGATAACAGGTCATATACTTCGATTGAGCGAAGTATGGGATCGATGTCGACTGATAAAAAACTTCCCACGTTTTTTCCCACATAAAATCGGCTTATACGGCATAAATAAAACTGAAACTTCCAGACATTGACAGAGCAAAGGTGAATGGGACTAAGCTTCCACATCCATGCGAACTACGACCGTACATATGTGGCACTTTTCCAGTATCCAGGCTATGCAATGCGTCTTTGACGAAGCGCCAACCGAATCATCGAAGCAATCCCTTTTAAATATTATAAAACAAAATGGTTCATAGTATACATATATAAAATACTTAAGCCAGTTTAATAATAACGGTTCGCAGCAAGGTCTACAGTTTAATAATAAC
This sequence comes from Paramacrobiotus metropolitanus, assembly GCF_019649055.1. Lineage (NCBI taxonomy): Eukaryota > Metazoa > Tardigrada > Eutardigrada > Parachela > Macrobiotidae > Paramacrobiotus > Paramacrobiotus metropolitanus. Next base: position 307,901 of record NW_026570266.1, on the reverse strand, counting down.
GGTTCGCAGCAAGGTCTACAGTTTAATAATAACGGTTCGCAGCAAGGACACACCCGAAGGGCCTGGCGCAATTTGTATGGCGATTCTAATCGTCTGCTCCTAGGCACTTCCAGATTTTTCGTTGGCGTCATCTATGTAGCATTGCAATAGGTTGCGCGCGAGATACTGTTTCCACAAGGGATACGATCGAATCTGAGCTAGAGTTAATTCCATTTCGGCTAGGCTCTGGTAAGAAGGGGCTTGACTGCCAAAGTATCTAGAAAACATGGCATAAACTTTTTTCGCGACTGGTAAAACGTCTGCCTATTTCGTATACTGCATGTTTCTTTACCAATAATATTTAAAACTGTTTTTTTTACTGATACAGTATGTACCGAGTATGCGGAGGAGCCATTACATTTTCCAATAGTTGTCCAGTTTCCACCCAATTGTCGTTGGCGACCGCAGTGCCCTGTCCATCCTCACTTCATCGTTTAGAGACAGCGGTCTTGATAAGAAGCGACCAAATCGTTCCCCAACTGCAATGTGATGACTACGCTGCGGTGGATCCTTCTCGCTGATAAGATCTATTTTGTCGACCTCAGTGCATAGGATAAGCGGCCTCGGAGGTATCGCCGAATCTAGGGGTTCGAAATGGCAATTGATCTGGACACAATCGTAATGCATCACTGGAAAGGCATCGCGAATCACCGGTGTTTTCCGATTTTCATCCCAGTGATTTACGTAGAGCTTTAAATTCTGTAAGGTCAGCGTTGAAATGGTGTTGCCAAGGCTGCGCTGCAGTATTTCCACGATTCTTATGATGTTGTCGAGACTTCTGGAAATCGGACCCCAGTAGTTGTACTGATAGTGGCTGCCGTACGTGTTACTACTTATGATAAGTTCCGCTTCCGGTGGACAGGTGTCCAATGGCCAGCGAAGGATAACATGGCGAGTAAACCGTGTAATGAACCGTTTTAACACCGGCTCGCCTTTATAGACCATAAGATAATTATTGGTTTATGGTTCCTGAGACACAAAGTCGAATTTAATGAGCTCGTATCTCAACCATTTCTGGATATCGACGATGACGTTCCTCTGGGAAATCGGAGCCAAATAGAATAAGTAGCGACGAGGTTCCAACGCTTGCAGACCCTACAGGACAACGCAGTCTGCTTCCGATTAACATAGTTCGCATTTCGGTATGCGGGACCAAAAAGAATGGAATACGGGATAGATTTCTTATTTTAATAGGTGCGGGATTTACGGAATAGATATCTTACTCTAATAATCCAAGCGACTTACGTGCAGCAATGGGAGATGTCGAAGATGTCCAAATACGAGAAGATGTGTGCTAACAGCTCTATGGGCAAACTGTGAAACCAACACAGCGGATCGGGACTGCTTCCCTGCGGAAGTGGCTCCGCTTGAAGTGCCTGCATAGCCATAATGCCAGAAACCGCACCACAAGCCACAATTATAATCTCAGCTGTTAATTCCGGCTTACCCGCCCAGCAACTATTGACTTCGCCATACAGCTGCTCTGTGTAGTTACAGCTGTATGCACGTCAGCACGCACATTAGATAATGAAACGATCGAGCGTTCTGATCACGCAGCGTTCACGGCATAATTGCCGTGATCTGCTGGCAAATTACCGAACTGGTAATTGCTTACGCTTTGCATAAACATTCATTACACAAACCGCAAAGCGCTAGATGTATTCCGCAGCCAGGCGTCATATATGTAGTCAGATTCACTGCGTAAAGTTTAAGCAGGGAACACAATCAAGTAACAGTCAAATTATCACAAGAACTGTAATGGAATAACCGTTGACTCTTGCGGTATTGCTGGGTGTACTGTTTACTGGCAATTTCATCTGAGTTTGACTTTTGAGCTCGACCAGACCTAAAACTGCACATGGCTGCAGTCCAGTAGGTGCCTAACAGAATGCACAGAATAGTAATGCCATAATCATGCTTGAATCTTGTCGTACTGCGAAGTGAATGTTAACGTCTGTGACCGGCAAAAATGCTAGAGGAGGGACGCAGATGTATGCAGCACGAAATTTTTTTTACAGTGGACGCCGAAAACTGATTTTCGAGAGGCCTTCAGAGTGCCGCCAACCGCTTTTAGGTTTCCTTAAATTGGAATCGAGGAAAAACAAGCTGATTTTGCTGTGCACTGTACTCTGTACTGACGCTCACAAACGCCCGTTTTCACATCTGACTGCAACATGCACATATCTGGGTTGGTAAACATTATCGGAATTATATATTAACTAACAGAAACGCGCTACCTGATTACGGCTATCTCCTGAGTTTCCACCGGTGCCGCATCGTTAACAAGCTGAACAACACTTTCTTATCGCGATGTAGTGTCAGCGTGATAACGGACATACCACGTAGCAGCAACAACCTTGCAACAGAGATTACTCAAAACATTATTCACCAATGCGGCAGGAGAAACCTGAAAATGGGTAGATTTTTGAAACAGGATTTAAAATTAAGAAATGCGCCAGACGTTTAGTTCTTTGTTAATGACCATTCAGTTTAAGTACTGAAGCTTCATCTTCCGGGGTGTTTTTGTGTGGTTCGTCAAAGGCAGCGTGGGCGCAAGTGCACCCATCGCAGAGACTGGAACCGCCATTTAATCACCGCTTAAAAGGAACCGTAACGGAGCAAAAAGCACAGATATGTACTGCGTCGTTGCGCTTGCAGTTATAGAGGACAGGTCTTGCAAAACGCTTTACTATCAAAAGTGCGCGCCGTGGTAGCAAAACTATCACCGGTCATGAAAGTCAAATAACGTGAACGTTAGCGGAGCTGTTAACAGAGTGTATTTTGCGTGATTACGACTACGGTATCTGTGAAATTTCAATCCCTGCCGCATCGTTAACGAACAACGCGGAATTATCGCAATGCGATAAGCAGAAGTATCAACTGAATAGGCAGAATCCCCAAATGTGGCAGATATAACCGGAAAGAGAGTTAGAGTAAATAGTGCTTCTCAATATGAGTCCGTAAAACTGGGAAACGAGTTTGACTTTCATTTCCTGACAAAAGACACCTCAGATCAAATACATATCTATGTACAACATTACAAGTACATTAACGTTCACTAGCGCCACATGTTCACTAGCGCATAGAGATAGTAAGGACAGATACTCAGGTAGACAAGCTGGCAGACAAGTTAAACGACTAGCGCAGCACACTAAAAGACTACGAACTAATAATTGTGACTATATTACTTACACCGGCAGCTGTCACCAGAGCGGCTGAGATACGTTTTCACAGTGTCGTGAAATAATATTGTTGTTCCAGTCCGCAGACAAACTCTCCCACTTAAATGGCCCCAGCGCTCGATGTACTCTACTGCGCACAGTCGACGCAACTGAGGTAATTTCGTTGTTGTCAAGCGGATAATACTGCAACAGGTCACGAGCGAGATACTGCTGCCACATTGGATATTCGCGTATCTGGTTCATATTTAAATCCATACTGGACAGATTTTGGCTGTCGTGCACTTCCCGGCCAAAATACCTTAAAAAATCATGGTTATGAACCAAGACTTTATTGTTAGTAAAAGTACTGCTTTGGGCAGAAACCGGTTGTGGGTGACCGGTAATCAGTACCAATCGCCATCAGCAAACGTTAATAATCTGTTTAATAAGAGTTTGTTTTGATTTTTGGCAAACTGTTGTGATGTTTCTTGCATCGTACAAGATACTGAAATATATGTGTTAATTTTATAAACGACTTTCACCTTAGTCGATTCAGTAGTTGCACGTTATGTACCTTTTCCAGTACTCGGTATACTGGTAGCCAATTTTCGCATGCGACCGCAGTACCGCGTCCATACAACGTTCCTCTTCGGAAGACAGTGGAGACGTTATGAAGCAATCAAACAGTTCATCCGGGCTTCCATTAAAATGTCCATAGGCAGGAGAAATGTCGTCACTTCTGACAGTTTTCTTGCTTAGCTCAATGCGAAGAACCACCGGTATCGCACATACGTCCTTATTACATGGCTCAAAATGACGGTAAATCTGAACGTTATCATAGTGCACAACTAGAAATTGTACGTGAATCCCAACAATGTGATCGATGTATAGGTTTAAATTCTGCAGCGTTAGCGTGAGAGTGGCATTACCACAGCGGCTCCAAAGTTTTTTAACCATGTTTGCGATGCGCTTGAGGTTTGAAGAAACTGGACCCTCGTAGTCATAGGTACAGCCGTGATCGTCAGGATCGTAAAAGAAAACATAGTGTTGCAGTCCTGCACTACGATATTTTAGCAAGAGTTCCGCTTCCGGCGGACAACTGCCCAATGGCCAACGCAGAATGACATAGCGAGTGGATTGGACAACGAAATGTTTCAACAGCGTTTCGCCGGCAGGTTTATCAGCACCGGTCTGCCCCCATTTTTGGATGTCCACGATGATACTCTTTCGGACCAACGGGGAATCATTGACGATAACTTCCCAGCGCCTGCAAACTCTGCAACAAAATAAGCACGCATCGCGTTTGGACTTGAATGTAAGCCGAATAAAAATTAATGAAAAATTATCAAATTCACTAACTTGGTACTTACGTCGAACACTGGGATAGGTCAAATATATCCAGGTACGAGAAAACATGTGCTACGAGTTCGATGGGCACAGTATGAAACGGGCAAAAGCGATTAGCCTGCACATTTTCGAAGCAGGCTGCTGGATGTGTCGCTTCCTGTGTAGCGCCTTGTTCTGCTTCCGGTGTTACTTCCTGCGTATCTTGCTGTGTTGGTAAGAATTCCGATGGAGCATTTAAGCACTGCTCTATTGCAGCCTTGATTTCCTCGCAGTCTTCCGGAAGAGCAATGTACCGAATGATTACGTACTGCCTGAAGCCTAAAAGTGGCAGCTGATACTCTACCGCAGGATCAGTAAGCTCATCAGCACCATATTCCATTGAATCAAGCTACCGAGTAGATATCTGGATGAAATCAGCCTCAAGATCCGTAGCGATGCAGAAGGTAACAAATAAATTAATGAGTAAAATGAGTGAAAACTTACAGTACTTTTATTATCGTCACCAATAACCAAGTAGAGGTAAGCCACAGAGAATTTAATCGTGACCACTGCAGTTATTCGTAAGTCGTGAGTCATAACTACCGTAATTGTCTGCCGTTTAAGGTAAAGATTGGCTCTTAATCGACTGTTTTCGTTCGGTTGGGGTTTTCATCCAACTTGTGCAGGTTGCCGTTTAGCAGAGATCACGCGTGATATAGCACTATTTTAGCATGAATATTGCATGTTTCTCAAGTGTACTGGAACCGGTTTTCGCAAAATTTACGTTGAGCAAGTCTTTTCGGTCTACACACGGAAGACCGTAGCTAATAGCTGTCTAATTGAATAGTACTTGTATTAGGAATAACATATCAACCCTTTTACTAACATCCATATCGGAAAGCAAATCAGATGGATTCTTGAAATTGTGCTCTAACAGTTAACAATTAGTTTTAGTACGAATTTGAATCAACCGTCTCGGCGCACAGTAATTCTTTAGTTATGCACCAGGTATCTGTTGAAATAAGGAAAAGTATGGTAACATATTATCATATTAATTATAAGTTGATGAAGTGTAAGCAGGACATAATAAAATTGCCACAAGAATCAAGCTTTCAGGCTGAGCTTTTTGAGCCCTCGGACATCTTACCCACTTTCCATTATAGCTTCCTATTACGATTTTTAACTTTTTTACTATTCGATTTTTTACTTCCTATTACGGTTTTTTACTTTTTTACTTTTTTTACTTTTTTATTTACTTTTAAATAGTGTGCCCATTCTAGCATTGTAATTAATCGGTGTAAGGTTTATTATGTTCATTTTAAGATCACTTACATCCACAATGTAACCGTATTCACAAGCTGAACTTATCGATGTTTCTGTTATAAGCGGACGAAACTTCTATGTGGCAACTGTAGTGGACTTCAAAATTTTGTCACATTCGGATGACCAACAAAACAGGAGACGCGCAAGCCTTTGAGTACTTGCACCTTGCGCATTTCCCAACGAAAACAGTTAACTGACTGATATCTCAGTCGAAAGAGAAAACAATTTCAAGAATTTCGATACCAAACAGGTCATCCTTTATGAGATCTAAGAGAAAACAGAACCATTTTTAGTTTGTCGTAGACAAAAGCTACGATTTTGGTGTGAAAACTGAATCCAAACCGTGGATTCAATTCCTGTTTAATTGTTAACAGATTTTTGTCAAGTCTAAGGGCGACGTCTGACAATTTTCCTTTGTGTAGTAGCAAAGTTCCGATTTTAAAGTATCGCCCTGATTCCGAATGAACTAAATTTCCCAGTTCACCAAATCGGGGATTGATCCCTCTTGGTTAAAAGGGTGGCCAGGAGGATCTAAACGTGGTGCGGTACTGCGGATTCTCACTGACGAGACCGTGCTACATTATGGGTCCGGCGGGCCTGATCTTCCTAGGCAGCCAGCACCTACACAAACCCTCTAGGTCAGTCGCTTTCCTTTAGGACCTCAATTTCCCATGGCCGGAGATAAGGAACCATGCACCTTCTGTCAGAAATTGTATTGTAGGGGGGCTGGCCTGGCGAGTCACATGCGAGCGTGCAAATCACGACCAGCTGGGACTGCTCCATCCACCTTACGCAATAACTCTAATGGAGCTGCGCCTACAACGCCCACACCCGCTCCAGATTTTTGTTCTACCAAAGAGAAGATCATGCGACGCATCTCGCACGGCGCAAGACCGACCGCCAGAGATTCACTGCAAAAGACTCTCCTACACGTGGCGAGCCAGAATGACAGCAGATCATGGCTCAAGCTGTTTGCCTTCGCTCCTAATGCTCTTCGGCTTCCAGCAAAAACGAAATCTGAGCGCGTTGGCTCCCTGGCAGCCGTAGTGAAGAAGAACCTGGGTCTCTACGACCGTGACATTGGGATTGCACCTACACTATAACCCCCTACGAACCCCAAGAAGAAGCGGAGCAGTCAGCACGATCTCGTTCGTCAAGTCGGCCTCAAAATTGACGATGGGTCCGTCTCCGGCGCAATGCGTGTCATTTCGTCGACAGATTCAGTCGCATCTATAACCGCAGACGTGTTGGAGGAGCTCAGGATGAAGCCCCCGAAGAGCCCTCCCCCTGTAATACCTCCGCTCGACCCCGCATCCGCAGCGCCACCTATAACCGCTGCGGACGTTTTTGCAGCGATCCATAGTTTTCCACGGGGCTCTGCTGCCGGACCAGATGGTTTGCGGCCACAACATCTTCTGGACATCACAGGCCCGAAAATGGATGAGCACAGCAGCCAGTTCTGCGAGGCGCTGGCATCCGTCCTAAACATAGTGGTGAACGGAAAAATCCCGTCCGACATCCGTCCGATATTTTCGGGGGAAAATTATTGGCATTAGGAAAAAAAGACGGTGGATTGCGCCCGATTGTGGTTGGACTGACATTTTGCCGTATAATCGCGAAGATCGTTTGCTGCAAAGTGGCTGACCGCGTAACTGCCACCGTGTGCCCATTGCAGCTAGGATTTAAGATACGCGGTGGAGCTGAAGCCATAGTCCACGGAACCAGAAAATACATTGAATCCAGCCCTGAGACCGTAAAAGCTATCTTGAAATTGATTTCAGGAACGCCTTTAATACTGTGTCGAAAGAAGCTGTGTTGAAAGCCGTGCACACACATTTTCCGGAATACCGCGCGTTCCTGCAGTCAGCTTATGCACAACATTCTTCGCTTTACCTGGACGAGCACATTTTAACATCGGAATGTGGGGTGCAACAGGGAGATCCTTTGGGCCTATTACTATTTTGTCTTGTTCTTCATCTTTTGGTCATTACCTTGACCACCGAGCTCAATGCCTGGTTTCTTGATGATGGAACCTTGGGCGGATCCCCTGCAAGCGTGTTGGAAAACTTTGCCCGAATTGTTGACGGCGCACGTTTTATTGGGCTAGACATCAACGTTGCAAAGTGCGAACTATTTGTCTTTGGTGGGTCGCAAAGCGCTCAACAGGATGTGATTGCCGACTTCGTTGCCCGCCATCCTCAGCTCCGCGTCATATCGAGTTCCACCCTTATGTTGTTAGAAGCCCCGGTGTTGGACGATGCGATTGACTCATCGCTCACTGAGAAAGGTGCGTCACTGATCAGAATTTGCGAACGGCTTCAGTTGCTACCACGTCATATTGCGCTGTACCTCCTGAAACACTGCCTTGGCGCGCCGAAAGTCATATACTGTATATGCTTCGTTGCTGCAACGCATGGAGGTACCCCGAAAAACTGTACGAAATGGACGAGATGGTGCGCTCCTGTTTCCAGACCCTGTGTAATGTTCGAACAACCCATGACGATTACCCATGCTGGCGACAAGCTAGTCTCCCGGTCAGCAGGGGTGGCATTGGCATACGTCGGGCGGAGGAATTAGCTCTTCCAGCCTTTTTGGCTTCGATTAAATAAAACACATTCCTTTGCTATGTCTACCAGAAACTTTAGATGCGTCGATTTTCTCTTAGATCTCATAAAGAACAACTTGTTTGGTATCAAAATTCTTGAAATTTTTATTTCATTCGTTTGAAATATCGGTCGATGGTTTTCGTTGGGGACTGCGCAAGGTGCAAGTGTTAATGTCAGTAGGCCGATGGCCAGTTCCAGATTTGGCTGCTCGAGTAGAGAAAACTGAGAAAAGTGCCTGCTTGCGCGCGTTTTGTGATTTCATAAGTGTAACAAAATTTTGACGTCCACTGTATACTTTTGGGAAATTCCATTATTCGTCACTGCACCAACAGTCTCATCATGGAATTATAATATGTACATATGTTCAGAATTACACGCACAATGTGTAAAAAACATCAAGATCGCTTTATGTCGCACTAAACTTTAATGATTTCTTTCATACAGTATTTCAAACTTCAAAGTCACTTTAAAAAATTTATACAAAACTGAAATTGCTGTTCAGCAGTCAGTAATGCAGTAGACTTTCGGTTTAAGATTTAACGGGAATGTATGATTTCACATGAAGCAATATTGTCAGACAATCCTGTGGCTCTTCCCAAGACCTTAGCCAAGAAGTAAAACTGTTCCTACAAAGGCACAAATTTATCTTACTACTAGTAACTAATGTACGGCCACAGTCCAACAAAGCCAAAACTGGCGACTGGAAATGCCCCTTAATTAGGTAAATCTGTAACTGTTAAAATAAGTCACCAGAGCGGCTTTGACACACTGGTGCGAAACCGGTGGTAAGCGGTAGCGTTGGCCAGAAAGCTAGATGAGCCTAACCACTCTAATGGCCCCAAAGACCTCTGTACCGCACTGAGGCCACTGTGACTATCGGCGCACATTCCATAGGTGCCAACGGGGTATTGCTGCAACAGGTCGCGCGTGAAATATTGTTTCCATAAAGGATACGTACGGATCTCCTCCATAGTTAATTCCATTTCGGACAGACTCTGATTAGCGTCTACTTCCCTTCCAAAGTACCTAACAAAAGGTGAATCAGTAAATGTCGGTAACGATTACCAAGGTAACTTATTTATCTAACTTATTCACAATATGTATATCATTAGTCTCTCAGAAATAGTAAACCAAAGTCCATGCAAAAGGTTGCGTTATCGGTGGCTCGCCACCCAGAAGGGCCAGTTTGCTGCAAGAATGACAGCGACCTGTGGCCATAAAATGTAGCACTAACAATATACAGAATTGTCGCCTTTCCGGTATCGGGCAGTTACCTTTCCCTGTATTCCAGATAACTATGACCAATTTTTGTCGGCGATAGCAGCACTTTGTCCATACAGCTTTCTTCCTCTTCCGACAGCGGAACCGGTATAAAACTACCAAACCGCTCATAGTCGCTCCAATTTGGATCAATGTCGGTATGGGCGATAGTCTTCTTGTTGAGCTCAACGCGGAGAACAAACGGTTTCGGGCGCGCAAGCCGACCCCGACCGATAGGTTCGAAATGGCAGTTAATTTGGACATTGTCATAATGCACCGCGGGAAAGCGATCGCGAATCTCATGCCAATGGTTTGTGTAGAGCTTCAAATTTTGAAACGTTAACGCTACGCCCGTACTGCCCAGGTTCTGCTGAATATTCCTCACCAGGATGATTATGCTGTCAATGCTGTTCGCAACTAGACCCGAGTAGTCGAGTAGTCGTAAGAATAGTCATTTTGCGACACGAACCGGCATTCATCAGGTGCTTGTATGACAAGTTCCGCTTCCGGTGGGTGATAATCCAGTGGCCAGCGAAGAATTACTAGGCAGGTGAAGCGTGTTACGAAACGTCTCAGGAGGGACTCGCCTGCATTTACCGCGATGTGGAAATCCCCCGAATCTTCATCCAGGAATTGCTGTTCATTCAGCCCGTTCGTATACCATTTGTGGATATCAACAATGACACTCTTTCGCACCAGCGGGGATTCATTGGCGATGATTTCCACCGCTTGCAAACCCTGCAACACAATGACTTAACTAAACTGTTATCGAATCGAAAGTTGCAAGGGGTGTTGAAAAATACAGAAAATTCCAGAACACTTGCAGAATTTCCCTTGCATGGAAGTCATTAGCTAGTATATTAACGGACTAATCTCAGATTTCTCAAGGTGTGTGCGCATTACTCATACTGCGAAAATATTTTCACAAGAACTTTGACGAAAAGGTACAGGTACATCGAAGCTTATCTCTATCATTTACTTACCTATGGTACTCGTACAACTTGTTATGCAAAAGCTTGAAACATCACAATTTTTACTACAGCAAAACATTGGAATTGAACGTAACAATATAATCGAGCGAACTTCAGCGATATCCGGCCCGAGACGTAGTTAGAAATCAGAACCGCCCCATGTTGCAGCTGGGCTTAGTCTTAATTTCGAAAGTTTCGTTATTTTGATTTAAGATTTCTTGTCCAGCAGTGATTACGCTTGCAAGATGTTGATAACAAAAATGAGAGCAAATTAAGAAACCCATTTCAAATGTGCTTATGACTTAAAGCTAAATTTGTGCGCATTATGAAGCTAACCAATGCACAATTAATGCAACTTAAATCAGTTCTGCGACTGCGGTGAAATTACGTAACGCTGATGTGCTTAGCGATCAAAATATTTAGCTTACATGGAACACCGGGAAATGTCGAATATATCTAGAAATAAAAAGGTGCGCGCAACGAGCTCGATGGGGAGCGTATGGAACGGGCAGTTGCGCTCGGCCGCTTCGATGTCGGCCTTGGAGTACTTTGGAAGAAATTTCCATCTGCGATCTGTGCATTTAAAACCGATCAGCACAAAAAATTCGTGCAGCGGTTGAATTTTGATCAGTACTTACGTTCAGCCATAGTTCCTCCAAAAGGTAAGCGCAAGAGTCAGGCTAGTGACTTTGTGACTTTTTAAGGACAATATCGGCGCAGCTGCACATCTTGCAGTAAAGTTAGCATAGTGGTCTACTCGTTCGTTCACAGGTTAACACTAGTAGTGTTTGGTAACTTAGCGCACTCACTGCTTCGAACTGCCAGAAGGAGAACAGCACCTGAAAAAGTCGAAAGTTATAGTATTATGTATTTCAACAAGGAGTGCGGGATGACTAACGTTCACGGTGAGCACCTGTAATAATTTGTCAGGAAGGCCGATAACATTATGGTCGCGCGCATAATGGAGGTACTAGTAAATGCGGTAGCGTACTGATTGCTTGAAACTGTTTGATATTTGCAGCTTGCTGCTGCATATGCGCTATTTTACGCGAAGCAGTCGTGTGTCAGCACGCCGGCATATCGGTCCATCGTAATGTCGTTCAACTATTGGCGTAGCAGATCAGCACCGTTTAATCGTCCAATGTTCATGGCGTTGTCGTGCAATATAGAAATAGAATGAAAGACGTGTTGTGTGCGATGGAAATATGCACTTCCCGGACCACGACCAGTCGGGGGAATAGAGCTACTCTTAATCTCAACTTCTTATGTATTTCATGGAGCGAAAGGTTAAGGATGTTGATGTACAAGTATGAGATGATATGCAAGGATGAAGAAGAGGATCCGGAACTCGAAAGCCTGCTGAAAGAGAAGACACGAAAGGAAACACAAGGGATGCGTGATGTTATACGTTTCCTGTCCGACGCTAGATGGTAGCCGAAGCGTATGAGTATGACAAATCCATCAACCTGGCGCTACAGGGCATGAAGATCGAAGGGACCGAAAGGTCAAGGCAAACAAGTGGGATCAAGTGGGTAGCCTGTTACGTCACGAGACTATCCGAAGATGATAATGCACGTCGACGAAGTAGAGGAATGACCCCTGACAATAGGTGAAAGGTCACCCAGAGGTCAGTTTGAACAGCCTCACTTGGAAAGAGAAGACCAGAGCAAAAGCCTGAAGTTAATCAGATCGAGTAACAAGACTCTACTTTTGTTGGGATTACAACTCTTGACATTTGTGTGGGCGACGAGCGCCTTATATAGCCCTGGGCACCGCAAGTGCTGGCTCTTCGTACGCGCAGGTACGGGTCTGAGAACAATAGGGATTTAGGATCTAACCAATAAGAGACATCTGAGGACACGTGGACTAATCACACCGCTGCACAACTACACGTGGACAAATGAGAACAAGAGGTCAGCTAATACACTAGAACAATAGGTTGAGCTACGTCATCGAAGCGCGGTCACGTCGAAATGGCAAGTCGCGGTCAAAGTTCTCTGCTGGGGATTTCTGAGAAGTCGAAGTAGAGACTCGGGGTCAGGACTCGCGTAGAAGATGTAGTAAAGCCTAAGCCTTAGTTGTAAGGGTAGAAGTAGTAAAGTAGTACCGATGTGTACTAAGGGACGCCAGTACACGTCACCCCCGCAAACGAGATTTCTCTGGATCGTAGTGGAACAAAAGTGAAGCTCTGCGGAACGACGTGGAACGAAGAGGAAGGAACATAGGGACATAGGAAAAAATAACATCTGCTCCATCCGCATAGTGCGTGCAACATCTAGCACTATCGCCAAATTCCATCCCGACTATCCGGTGCCATCAAAAGTAAGTAACATCGCTTGATCCGGTAAGTTGTAAGTGAGTTTGAGTTATAGGTCATCGGATCCTGGAGCGTAACTGGCAATCCGGAAGTCCAAGGAGGTGGAAAGGCGGAAGGCAGGAACGTCCATGAGATCCAAGGTGTTATCGTATTTAAAAAGATGTTGAAAAAGATGTTGTTTTAGCATTAAGTGCTTTAAGACTGATCATTTAGATGTTATTCCGTATTATCCGACTGGCAACAGCACGAAAGTATTCGTCTACTAAAACCACTGCACTACGAACAACTAATAAAAATTAAAGGATTAAAAGCCTAACTGCAACAAGGAAGGTTATATCTGCACTAAGTCACGAAACGTGGTAGGAAGCGAACCATCAGACATTATACTACGAAAGCTAGTTAAGAAGAAATTCTATAAATCATACTGCACTGATAAGAAATACTAGTTTAGACTAAGTTCAGACGATACGCAATGCAAAACGCTTAAACTGACAACATACTACGAAAATTAACAAAAACTGAGAATTCTAAAGTTGCTGACTGTGATAAAATGTAGGATCTGTGCATCATTCTATTCTACAAAGCGCTCAACTGCAATACTGCATAAATGGACTAAAAGACACTACACTACGTATGTTAATAAAAATACAAGTTCTACTGCACATGCTGCGAAAGCTTATCTGCTAATTCAATGCTGTCTGTACGTGAAAGCAGAGCTGATTGATGGACTGAAAGTCATAATACTACGAAAATTAACAAAAACTGAAGCCAACTGCTATACTGCTACTGAAAATGAAGAGTAAATCTGCACTTAAGATGCAATGATAAAAGATCTACAAGCGATTAAAGCCGAGACACTACGATAAGCCACAAAGTTAGCGCTATTAAAAATCATACTGCAAAGGCAATATCAACTTAACAAGGCAAAAAGTTCAGAATTTAAACACAACAATATTATTACTGAGATATAGACGATATAAAGGATTTGCTGGATCTTAAGCCGTCTAACTACGAACATTGAACGAAAAAGAAGTTTTACCGCTACAAACACCAATAATCGAAATCCTGTAAGCTTATAACTGGATGATGAGAAACACACACTAAAGCCGATATCCTACGCTGATTCACAAAAATAAAGTTCTACCGCAACATACTACAAGTGCACTGGTTTTAACTGCTACAGAAGATTAAGAAGACATCGATATGGATATAAAGACCGCTAGCCTACGACATTCGACAAAAAGACAGAAATTTGACTACATACCGCACCGACTGAATTTGAGAGAATCATTAATTAATCCAGCTACATTGCCGTCATAAAGCTCTACACTACGAATTCTCGACAAAAAAATAATTCCTACGAAACTGGCCATCTGCATTAGCTCTAACGCACTGTTGGTTAAAGAAAACCGTTACACGTCGCGCTGACTCAACATGCCGATAAACTACGAGAATTACTAAAACTACTACCGAGACTCTAAATACCGCAAGTAAGGATTTATATAAGACTTTCCACACATCCATCTGTATAGACAACACAAAGCCGATCAACTACAAACTACCGATACCGAAAATATTAACCATACACATACCGCATCTATAATTATCTGAAGGTGTTAAAAGTTTTAAGGGCCAACGGGGGCGCCAAGATGTTATCAAGATGATGATAAGATGTTAAAAGTTGTTATTATGATGTTACAAAAAGGAAATTTGCACTACTGCATATTAACATTTAAGGAATCTTGTTCAATGCTCAATTTTATCTACACCCACAAGCCGAACTACTACTAACGACTGCAAAAAGTTAAATCGAAGTTCACACACCGCACAAAGTTATTAGGAAAGGTTCTGGTACGATATCCTTGCATACACGAACACTACTCTACGATACTCCGATACTGCTAAAAGTTACTGCTAACATGCCGCAAAAGGTAAAAAGGTACTGAAAATTCTGCATTTATAAATATTAAAGCGAATATCACATATGTTGGAGTAAGCTTTTAATGACCGCCGATACAGTGATATAAAACCATTACACTACGAAGTTCAACAAAAATTAATACAGAAAATCATATGCTGCACTGCTAATAACGCTTCCTTGACCAAACTGGTTGATATTCCATTTGAAACACTGGACTACGAGTTACCTATACTGAGATAAAAATTACTGCATATTCTGCGAATTACTGCTAAGTTACACTGATTAATAATTGGGTTATTGGGATGCAACCAAATAGTGTGGAATGGTGACACCGATAAGCGTTAACACTATTACCGCAAAAAGTTATTTCAAAATTCTACTGACAAAACTCTATTTTTGAGCTTATTAGCAACAAGCGCGTAATACTGGAAACAACTGTTGATTTAAACCGCTGCAACCGGAGGAGCACCGTTCTCATAGAGCCATTCTACTACAAACAATCACGAAAATTACTACTACCAATTTCAGGCTGCATCCATAATTATTTCTGAAACGGGATTGGGAGGGTGGGAACGCACAAAAATACTACACCGCTATCAATTTCCGAGAAAAAAGGAAAATTCAACTGCTTACTGATATTATTCACAAAGCTGGAACAAATTCATTGGTCAAAATCACCTACGTTCAAGATCAACTTCCATACAGCATTCGAGCTGGACACCACACTACGAATTTCTACACAGACACATAATAATACTGCACCTACTGAAAAGTAATACACCATTCTTACAACAACAAAAATATTACTGCTTATGATCTTATGCTTCGTTTTATTTGCACGAAAACTGCAAATCTGACTACTGAGAAGTGCTTAACAGCTCAAAATACGTTTTACTACCGAAATCACTAAAAACCGAAGTTTTACCGAAAATGCTGCAACTAGTATTACTACTGCTTGATTTACTCAAAATGACCACTTGTGTGTTATAAGCTATCGGTCACACTACGAAAATCCACATACTACTGTACCACGACTATAAGCTGCTTCTGACAAATATGCCAACACCCATTACAAAAGCTAATATCTATGCAAAAATTACTAACCCATACATAATTCAACAAAAAGGAAAGTTTCACTGGCATAAGCCTTAATTTATCAAAGCGTGCTACAAACACAGGATGAACATTTCGTACGAAGTACACGCCATAACACTACGATATTCGGTATTCACACTGCAACGTAAACATGCCGCTGTTGAACAAATACACTAATACTGTACTGCTGAAAGATAAGTCCGATAATACTAGCGTCAAATTTTACGAGTCAATTGATTACAAATAACCCAGTATGATGAGGTAAGTACGCAAAAACTGAAAAAGTTAAGTTCTAGGAATATTGCATAAATCTGAATACAAGGTTATTTACGCCGTATCTGTCCACTATTCGGCAATATACTGAGGTGTTATTAAACCAGTATTTTTATAAGCCGCAACACTACAAATCGCCACTAAAATACAAATTCCAAATCTCAAACCGCAAACAAATACTAGATAAATTCATAATGCAAAAAGCTATTCCCGAAAGACTAATCTGTAATCCGTTATTGCTAACTGGTTTTCATCTGCCAAATTACAGTTAAAATCCCTACAGCTATGATACTACATGATGTAACAAAAATTTAATTTCGAAACCGCATATCGCATATTATTGTTAAGTAATCTCTTAGCTAGAATGAGTCAATTGATGAACTACAGAGCTAGAATGCCGCTACTGCATCTGCCGAAAATACTACAAGGCCTTCACACTACGAAATTCCGCAAAAAATAAAACTCAAATTCTCATACCGCGATGTTAATAAATCTATAGCACACCCAAAATTGACAGAAGAGAGTAAATGCCGATTGCTACCGAAACATTCTTAGTCTTACTAGCCGTAATTCTACGAAAATCCACAAAAAATTGAAGTTCAAAGGACATACCGCAAAATCAAATTTCTGAAATAGTACTGTAATACTTCAACACGCTGACGTATTTGCACTGCTAGGCTACACGAACTCATACTATTACTCAACAGCCCATTCACTACGAAGTGATACGAAAAATAAAATTTCGAACTACATACTGCAAAATCATATTTCACAAGCTATAGCAATACTGAGTAATAGCACCCGTTAATACCGCTAACATTGCCCATAAACTGTGATCACTGAGCCAATGCACTACGAAATTCTATATTACCTAAAATCTTACCGCATCATACTGCACAGCTAAAATACGATGGAAAATGTCCTATAACTCCAAAATTACTGCTCCAATTACTTCCGCTACTTCCATCTTCGCACTTCCATACTTCATACATCATCCATACACCGAACGTTTATTCAACACACGACTGAACTGAGAACTTGACTGACTTTCGCGAACGTATATACAGCAAAAATTGAGAACATAGAAACGCGAAAAGAAATTCACAATGCACCGCAAAATCATGACAAAAATGCCAATGCACAAAGTTATAGACCATGACATCACTGAGGTTTACAGGCTGACTGCAAAGAATTATCAACAGAATTATTACGGCGATGGGCTCTAGGATCAGGAGCGACGAGGTTATCTGAAGACTGAACGCGAAGACGACTGCGCTGCACATCAGGATATGAGGAACGCGACTGCAAACCGGACAAATCATTTCGTTTAGCATCCGCCGCCATACGAGCTCGCTCTGCTGACTGTTTTCGACGCTCTTCATCTGCGTTACGCTGAAAAATATCCGAGGGATTGATTGAAGGATATTGAGGTCTTCCGTCACCATTCATAGGAACATACGCAATACCAGGAACCACAACTGAAGGTTCATTCACCACAACATTCTGAGAAGGTTCTGCCGCAACATTTCCGCCATTCATCGCATTCTGGACGTTGTTCGCAACTTGAACTACAACTTCAGGATTCACCACATTGCCAACCGCCAGAGGATTCTGATCGTTCGCAACAACAACACCGTTAGCATTACCGACATTCTGACCTTGCTGCTGAGGAACAATGTTCTCTTCGTTAATATCCATTTCCTCATTCGCCATAGGCTGATTCAACTGCAAAGCCGCCATGTTCTGCTGGACAACTTCCGCGTTCTGAGCTTGCCAACCAGGATTATTCACAACAGGCATAACCGCTCCAACAATAGGTACATTCTCCGATACGACCAACTGAACACCGTTAACACCGTTTCCGCCATTATTTGCCAAAGGATACTGAGGATTGCGCTGCCACTGCTGCGCATTATTCTGATATCCGTTATAACCTCTTCCACGATAACCACCACGAGAATAAGGACGATAGTAATTCATACGCCGATTATTGCCACGACCACAATAATTTCCGCGATTACCATACTGATGACCGTTACTACACAAAGCATCTACCATGTAATTAAAAGCTGCGTTAAGATCCATAACTACCAAGCAAAAATGACCAGGAAATAAATGAAAAAGGTCGCAATAAAATCTCCAAATAAAAATGAAAAGTGAATTCAAAGTTCTCAAACCACACACTGAAATCTGACTGCAAAACTTCAACCGCATTAGCGCTAACACGCTCACGAATTTTAATGACTGAACGACCATACATCCGCAATTCGTACTTGCACCACACCGATTATACTGATCAACGAATAAAAAAGTGAAATACGTCATAGTACACCGATCCGTACGACCAGAGTAAAAACTAGAAAATACCGCGATAAGCACTGACACAAAAATACTACCGTTCCTGTACAACGACTGCAAGTAACAAAAGACAATTTCCGCGTAGTTACCGTAATACTACACACCATTCCAAGTAAAAACACAACAACACTGACTGACAACAAAAGATCAAAAAGTTCGTTGCTTCTTACGCGACTGAACAGGGATTTCAGGAGAAGATTCACGCGACAACACAACTGAAGGGATTTCAACGATTTCAGGACTCATTTCCCGCTGTCTCTTCCGCACTGCTGCTGGGGAAGGTTTATCAACATGCTGCGAATGCAATAACCCGCCATTGAACATCATCCGCGTGGGAAAGTCGACGACGCTGTCATTTCTCCGATGCAACTGCGCAATCAAGTTTAGACTCTCAATCGAATCAGGATGAGCAAATAAATACTGGGTTTTAAGATATAGATTCCGTTCTTTGGACATATTACGCACAAAATGGTTAAACTTCTTCACACTGATAAGTTTTCCGGCATGGTACAACTTGCCATTCAAAAACAAACGAGTTCCAGGATGAAGGACTATGTTACCTTTATCATCACGTTTCGGAGGGGTTTTCTCGTGATACACCATAGGTTGTTCCTCAAACTCCGAACTGCGATCTGACTCTACTTCAACATTCACATCCGCCAAATTAGCTAATCTCTCCGCAGTGTTAGGTAAAGGACCAGTTGAACACGACGCAAATTCATCTTCGTCATCATACGTTTCGCTGGGAGTAGATATCAATGTCGTAAAACTTTCAGTATCGGTCGTAGAGATCACCTTATAACGTTTCCCGTCTTCTTGAAAACAATCGAACATTTCCGCTGATTTATCAAGACCTGCACTGGAGTTGCCGCTGTGCACACTCTCAACATCTGCTACGTCACTGCGATTACCAATTTCAGGATCAGGTTCTCTCACAATATAATCAACTGCGTAAGGATCGACATCTGCCAAAAATCTCTGAGTTTCCGTCACATCTGACTCATTCGAAGGAATACTGGAGATCGAAATGAAAGACACTTCCGATTCATCAGCAAAGTTAACACTACTACTCGAACTGCTATTACTGGGAGAAGAAGATGAAGAACTCTCTTCCCGCTTGCGTTTAATCGCTTTAGGAGGCATGATTACCGAAAAATATCAAAATCGAAAAACCACAACAAAAGAGTTCACTGCTCTGACGAAATCACAACACTGTCGGTATCTCTTTGAATTAAAAACCACAACAAATCTGCACTGTCATCGCTCTCAACATACTATACACCAAACTGCCATACCACGAGGGTTAATCGTACACTACTAATTACACCGACAATTTACTGTAAAGTTGACTTTTCCCCAACTGAAGGTTATTTCCGCATATTTGAACCACGTTTGGGCGCAAGTCATGCAATAAGGAAAAAGATATCCTACTATTTAAAATCTGATAATCTGAAAATCTGACCGCAAAAACTAACAATTCCATAATTCTAAGAAGTAAGACTGTACATCTGCACTGAAATACGCGCTAAAGTACTGAGGCGTACAATACATGAGAAGAACATACGTACTACGGGTTGCACTGACACACTGCCGTACAAGGGCGATACACACATAGACACATACAACTGCACAATTTCTTGCTATAAGCCTATAAAAGTCATCACCGCTTCCGAAAAATTTTCAGTTCTGTTTCCTCATATGTTTTTCTCACCGAGATTATTACTGAGACGTTATATTTCCTTAAAGCGTGACCTATAATTACCGAAATGTCCGCTATGCTAAACCCTATTACTTCCTTATCTACTGCGCCTCCTGGACTGCATGTTGGTATCGAGCAGATTTTCGATCGTGACACTACGAGTTTTTACACGCGAAAAATGCGACTGTATGAGGCTTTCCGGTTCGCTGTCCGAACTATCATAGGATATCACACCGATTCTGGATTTTACGTGGATGTTGATTATCTAAAGGCTACATTGAACAACGCACACCATGAATTCACCGTGCTGAACATCGACAAGTACATCGAGACTGCTGTAACTTCTGGGTTCCTACGCAAAAGAGTGAAAGAAGGACGTTGTTTCCTGGAAGTATCGTCACGAATTCAGCGAGATCGTAACGAGGAAATCACCACGCGACTGCAACTGCGAAACGCTATTCTGACTGTGCTGGAGGAAGGAGGGTACGCAATGACGAAATTTGAAATTCAACGCGTCATCCGAACAACATACACTGTCTGCTTACACAACTGGATCAAGTACTACCACAAGGAAAGAAACTTCTTACTGGAGATCGGATGCCTAACGTCTGTCGGAGGAGACAAGTTCGTGAGTGCGATCGTATACCGCGAAATGACTGATCGACGAACTCAAGGACTGTCGGACGAATTAGCACGAGGAGTCGGTAAGATCAAACACCGCTAGGTTCACCGCTTACTAAATCTCTTATTTCCGCATCAATAATTACTGCATAATTACCCTATATTTTACTGCGAGTATTTCCCTACTAATTACCACAACAAATCTGCATACTCTTCGTTTCCGCCTAAATATTAACAAAATTAATTCCTATATATTTCCGCTAATTATCTGCAGTTAGTGACTATAAATACTGAATTTTTACGACTACAACTTCTGTATAAATTTCCCTACTGATTTACTATCATTACAGGAATGCTGGTTCAAGAGCATAATCGTGGCTGTGATCGCTGTGCTCGTGAAGGAACTACTATCGAAGTACGAATTCCCTATCTCGGAACTGAGGCACAAAGTATTCTGCGTCAAACTGCCATGAAAATCGATGCTGCTGCGATGCACGGACCGATGCCTCTGTGTGGACTCTTGGCCGCAAATCCTATTCCGCTACTGCCGAAAACTGAGACTGCTGAGGACACACTATCTCTGCTACGCGATCCAACTACTGTGATTGCTGAGCGTCCTAACGCACCAGGAACTGACACACGTGGAGACATGCCTAAATCGGTTGCTATGGTTTTCTCACGCAAACCTGATGGATCTCTGCATTTGAAAACTCCTGCTGCCAAGCGTTTCAAGAAGAACTGAATTACGAAGTCTTTTACTGTGTCTGCTGTATTGATTTTATTTCTTTTATCTTTTCTCTTACCTCTTGTATATTTGCGTTCAATTTTATTCCGATCGCCTTTTGCGATTTTATTCTGTATATTCTGCACAAATTACCGAGTGAATACTGTTCAACTACGATGAACACTGGTGATAAAGTTCTATTTTGATTTTATTTTTCTGGCGTACTCTGATACTGCCGCAATGTTCAATACGAAGTACAATTTCTGTGTTTTACGAAATCCAATAAAAATACGAAGTAAAACTACTGACAATGTTGCTACTGCTAAAGCCGCTAATAATTCACTGAGTAATAAGGTTATCCGCTTAATCATCATAAATATAAGATTCATAATTTCTCAAGTGATTTCACCGTAAATACTAATGCAAAATAATTACTGAATACTGACAACACAAAAACAAAACCAAAGTTTTACAAAAAGTTCGCCCTTAAGGGGAATCGAACAAGTGCTACGGAAGTAAAGCCGTTTAAAATCTGACTTAGCTTAACATATGCTAATCAATAGACCCGCTGCACTACTACGAATTTTCACAACAAATGCCGTAAATTATTATGCCCTAAACTGCTGCTGTATAACTGCCTATAACAATTCCGGTAAGTATTACCACAACAGTTCTTAATTTTTACAAATCTAATCTCCGCTTATGTCATGATTCATAATACTATTCCTACGATTTACTAAAAATAAAAAGTCATTCGTTTGCTCAAAACTGAATGGAAAAGAAAATTCTACTGCTAGCACGGGTTGAACTCGAAACCTGCTTGTCCTACTATTTGACAGAATTACTACTATGATCTGTAAAGCATGTACCCTGCGCCACTACGCAAATTACTAAAATTACAACACTACCACACCGCTAATACCGAAAAATTACTGTTACTAACACCATTCTAAATTTTACTGCAATACTTCTTGAATTTCCAAAAAGATAATTCCGCAAAAATGCATACTCCGAAATACAAAAATTACAACTTGCTCGGGTTTCGAACTATGGCTATACTGCTACCGATGACAATATCCAGATCTGTAGCGCCACTTCATAACCACTCGACTACTACGAAATTCACAAGGGTAAAAATACCAACACTCACTGCAAAAGTCAAAGTTTCCACTACTACTCGTTATTAAAGGTAGGGCTAAACCGAGGCATGGAGATAGTATCTCACGCCACTACACTACAAATTTCACTACTACAAAATTACTGCTTCTTCATACCGCAATACACATTTCCTACATCCGAATTTACTAGGAACAAATGGTTACGCGCCATTGTCGTGCAATGTACCTGTCGTGTCATTTTCTACTACCTATTTACACCTTATTTCCTAAATGTGAGTTTACAGACGACAAGTGAATGGTGAGGAGTGATGGTACCGGGGGGCGCCAACACCACTACTGCCGCTGTTATTATGATGACACACTGCTATAAACTGACAAGCAAACAACATCACTGCAAAATCACCGCTTTAATCTGCCAACCAACAATAAGAGACCCGAAATAAAGCTTTACTAAATCCTCTGAATAAATCTACAACTAAATACTGAACAAAAACACCGATACATCCGCAAATAAAATATCTAAAATGCTGCTGAAATACTGCTCCACAAACACAAGGAAATCTCTCTAAAATCTCTGAATAAAAGCTATAATCACCGATAAATCAAGGTACTAAGTGAGAACAATTCCATAGAATCGAAAACATGTCCATTACCAACCATGAGGAAAATGAGGATCAATTCTCGGCTGAGGAAGATTATAGGGACGATAATACTTGCGAAAGAACTCTTTGTCCGCTTCTTCCTTACTCTTAGCTGACTGCTGGGACCCGCTGGTCATCGTCTTCTCTGCTTCTTTCGGAACTTCACGAGACTGCACTGGAGTCTCAACATTCGCTTTCTCCACCACTTTCGCCGCATTAGGTTCGTTCTTCAGGTCGTCTTTCACATGCCAATCGAGAACCTTGGAAGAGAGATCTTCCATCACACGCTCTCTCACACTGTCTGCCATTTTCACGCGATCATCAAATGCATTCTCAGGAAACAAAAGAGCTCGAGCACCGCTGTGCTGCTTAATAATCTCACCACGCTTTGACATGATAATGCGAAATTCTCAACAATTAAGAATAATTCAAATCAAATTTCTGCCACTGAAATTCTCGCACACTCTCGAACGGAAACACTGAAAAATTCTGCCGCTCAAAACGCGCAATACTGACTCAAACTGCTGACCATACTGAAGCACATAAACGTCATAACTACCGCTACTCAATTACAACACAATTTTGATAAATTCTGAAATCCGCATTTTCATCCCAAAAATAATTCCTACTAATTTTCCAATAAAAAGGAATTTCCAAATCATACTGCATAGATTTTTACACTTGAACATACATTATAACGCTGCTGTACAGATTTATTGAATAGCCACTAAACTACTGCTTTCGCCTAAAATAATTACTAGAATTTACATATTCCGCCATCAGTAAGATAAATTTCTTATACTCATAATTAATTATACACAAACTGTTATTCGCAAAAATATCATAAAACACTCAAAAATTGCTTTACGAGGGAAAAAGGAATTTTTACTGCAATTTCCGCTCTGCTATACATAGGATTTCTCAGCGCACTCCTGATGCGTTCGTTCAATAGAGCCACTGCTCTACAACTTTTACATACCGCTAAAATCGAAGTTTACATACACCGCCAATACAAAAACTGATTTCCTATAAATTACTATAATTTCTGCTAAATAATAACATTCTGACTTTTCAGCGACTTAGAAATTGCAAGGTTCATCCACCGAAAAATAATACACGCCTATAATTATTTTGAAGAGTTGATACCGGTTTCTCTTGGTATGCAATGCGAAAATATCACGAAGGTCGCACTCACTGCGCCAACTACACAGTTACTAAAAGAACAATTCCAAATACCGCTGATACTTAACGATAAATACTGCCGTATATTTACAAATATAAATCCTACTAAAATTCAGGTGAAAATTACCAAAAATTATGATTGTGCTGAGTACCGAACTCCGGAACACATGAACAAATGCTGCTTTTGAAGGCTTCTCATGTTCTGCGTCTATAAGGTTACTACCCATAAAACACTGCGATTTCAATAAGGATAAAAAGTTGCCTACAAGCGCTATCCTGATTTCTGAAGGATCAACCTTTGTATGCCGACAGGATATCAACTTCTCAAAAGGACTAAACTTAGTGTTGTCCGTGGCTTCAACCACTACGCTAATGAGGCTTTACTAAAAATTACAGAAATTCATACTGCTAGAAGTGAAAAATACATATACCAGCAAGAATTTACAAAAAGTGAAGTTTTTTCCTATCATTTACCGCTCTTAACATCTGTTATCGTTTTTTGTTGTTTTCACTTCGGGTCCTTGTAGAATTGTCTGCTGAAGCCCTTACACTACGATTTCTGATGTAATTTGTAATTTCCATTCACGTGCTGCATCATACTGCTACTTCCGAATAAATACTAAAAATAAAATTTTTACCAGGGACTCGATCCCCGTTACACAGAGTTTTACTGATTACGGCGTCACCATAGATCTTTGCACTAAACTACCGATAATTCACAAAATAAACTGCAAAAAAAAATAATCGTTTGGGATTGATACCCGTGACTGTGGTTTTAAACACTCGACTTCACTGAAGATCGTAACCACCACGCTATCTACCAATTCCTATAATTTCTTATTTTCCTACACCGCTAATAAATTTTACTCATAACTGCTACTTCATTCATCGCTTCTGACAAAAATAAGTCCCAAAAATATTACCCTACACTGGCCTCGAACTCGTAACGCTCAATTGTTAATTTTAACAGGTGATTCACCCAGAGGCATTCGCTAACCACTCGGCCACTACGAATTTCCTATAAATTTTATTTATTTTACCGCATTACCCTGATAATTTACGGAAACTGTGTTTATACACTGGCTCTACCAACTACCGCATCGATAATTAGACCACAATTTATTAACACGCTGTACAATTTCCACCAACTATTTATTCAAAGTAATGCCGCGTCGACACACATAACAAAAGAGATCACTATACAAATCCAACAAAATACGACAATCATACCGGGATCATTACCGTACACGTCGAAATGCTCATTTCTCAGACGGCTTCTTCCAAAAACAAACACCATAATCCACCACAGTTACAAAACTGTTTTATTGACGATTTTTAGGAAACGTATACCACCGAAAGTGCTGCATCGGACGATTTCTCACTTTTGCCGACCATCGCCACGGAACCGTGTAAGAGGGACCCAAAATCCGCACAATCCGACCATTCTGCCAAACGCGACGAATCTTCAATCTGTGCTCGTTTAGTTTCCGCACCAGCTCGTTCACCAGGGCTGTTTCTCCTTTCAAATGCATGGTCGTATTCTCGATCGCGACTTCGGTTCGACGGAATACCGTAAATCCCGAACGTTTCACACCAAACTTAACTGAAATTCCAGTGACTGCTTCGCGCTTCTTCGCTGCTTTCTTTTCCTCGTTGAGATCGAGCTTTTCCAACGCTCTTTCCAGACCACTAATATCAGGTCGTCGTTTCAAATCACACGGGCGACATGCCACAGGTCGCTGCGAATCAACAGGTTCGCCATCCGCTCGCAAAACCACAATGTTCTCCGCATCGGAACTCTCTACTGGCTCAACACGTGCGACACGACGAGGAATAGGAGCAATCAACTCCTGTCCACTCTTATCCGCACGAAAAGCTGCTGCCATCATTGAAAATCACTACCAATGCACTCCTAAGGTGCGAAATTTCAAAGATCAGACGAGCGGACTGCTCAAAACACGACGAACATCTTAAGGAATAAAAGTGTTCGAATTCAAAAATTTCGAAGTCCGAAAACCACAACATTGCGATTGTGCCATCGCCACACAGCTGATTTCCAGGGCCTCAGCTCGCTACCCCACTGACTTCTGCAAAACAACTCCTTTTCCCTTAAAAACCTCCAATCTTTCCTTCCTTTTTATTTAGAATGATAGAGAATTAAGTTCTCTACCTTACATTTATAACTGACAGATGAAAACACCCGTCTGGAATTTCCAAAATGTATCCCCAACTGCTGGGTTCTTCACAGTACATTTACACCCTACAATACTCTTCGTTACGCTACAATACAGGATTCTGTATTTTGCTGTGTCATACTACACAATAGTGCTCGGAAGTCCTTTTTCTTCCCAAATACTTAGAATTTACGATTCGGAAGTATACACGTTTATTTAACACCCAGATTTGCGTTTTTACAATGCATTTCCATACATTTAAACTCTTCTATAAGTTTTGCCGCTAATATCCTAGCTGGGATACATTCAGTACGTTATACTGTACAACAACCGGAAATACACCGTCGACGTCACGTTTATTGCAAATACCGAACACTTTCAATTCGGAAGTGTTCAAAACAGAAGAAGGACAAATTCTCTGATAAAATTCATAAATTCGCAATCCATCAACGCAATAGGTAATTTCTGCAAACAAATACCGCAAAATCGCAATCAATCCGCTATTTTACTGCGCTTACACCATTGAGTTCTCCCAACCGTGTAACATCACAAAATTAAAGCTTTAAATCCGTAAATCTCACAAAAATAAAGATTTCAAAATAGGCAGGCTTTCACTGAAAGCTCAAATAACAGAATACCGAAAAGACAATTCCACACACTTCCTCCATACATTTCACTGGTCAGTTCTGACCCTCATTCTCTTGCTGCGCAGTTTTCTGCAACTGCTCGTCCACCAGACTGTGAACTTTCACCCAAAACTCCGAGTTCTCCGCCTCCGGTCCGTCCTCGACCGTGGTCACAAACACACTTTTCTCGCCATTTTCACGATTATACTGGCGGACGAAGATCGTCTTCGTACCGCTGCGAATCAAACCTTCCGCATCAGGTTTAATCAACGCTGGCATTTCGACAGATTTCTCTGAACTAAACTTATCAAAGTGCTGAGCTAAAATATCCAGTCTTCCAACACGAGAGGGATTCATAATCCATCATCAAAATTAATGGACAAGTTCTACACCGCGCAAAACTACACTGTTTGAACACAAAATTCCGCGACCCACAAAGCACGCCACTGCTGACCGCTCATCTGGCACGTGCTGAGCATTACGTCATCAAAACTGTTTTCGCGTGACTCGCAACCCGTTTCTTTCAAAAATACACATACTCCATAAGTATTTCGATTTTCTTACATTATCTGCATTTTTTACGAAAAACTTAATCTTCTCTTATTATTATCTCGAAAAATAAATACGAACTTTTCCCTTTATTTTACTAGCTGCTTATTGACAACAATAGCATAGAAGAACTGCAGCTGTCATTACACTACACTTTCCCACATTTGCTAACACAAATTTTCACAAACTGCATTGGCTTGAGACGGCCACTCCGCGCTCTGCCGCAATTCTACAAACTCGCGATAAAAATAAATTTCAATAATCGTTTGCTCGAATTTCAAAGTGAAGAATGCGTACCGTTTCGAGACCAGCAGATACTGAACCTTAACGCCAGTATTCTACGAAATTTCATATTTACAACAAATAAACTACACATGCCGCAATATACAGTTCTCATAACCGGATCAAAAATTATTCCTACACAGTCTCATTCATTGCTTTTCGAATTCATAACACTCTTCCTCTGCAAAAACATGATTTCTGAGGCAAAAAGTTTGAATTCTAAAATTTGATTTTTATTAGTGAGGTTTACACATTGACGCGTACTTTTAAAGACTTAGTGCCGTGGATGGCTTGCTGCTCTCCAAGCCTTAATACTACGTAAATCCGCAAAAACTTAAATTTCAAGCCACCTTAGCGCTGTCTAAATCCGCTACTATACTAACTGATCTGGTTCTTTAAACGGATATCGGTCTGGGTTTCAACCCCTGAACTACGATTCGCTACTGTTTCTAACTTTACTCGAAATCATGATGTTGCAATATTCAAATACTTGCTATACTTCTAGCAGATACCGATTCATAATCTCCGATTCTCTTACTAATTCAAAAATTTACCGACATCTTTTGTGCAAAAACTATTTTGTGCATAAAAACTTAAATTTCTTAACCGCTTGCACCGGTTAAATCCATATTTGTACCAAAATGTCTGATTCAAACAATATATGGAATTTCCTGCGTTTTAGCCATAACACTACGACTCACCACATCTGCACTCAAAATCGGAATCATACTGCAAAATAGCATGTCCGCTGTTTTATGGAAAAACTATCCTACATTATTCCTGATTTCGATATTTCACAAAAGGAAAGGATAAATCCTGAATTTTCATTAATCGCTGCTTTCTTTGTTAAGCTAACGCTATGTTCAACGGGAATCTGCCAAACACTCATTTCACTACGTTTATACGCAAAAATAAAATTTTAAGTCGCCGAAACGCCGACTCAATCTGTCATTCAAGTTTACATGAGCTGTGAGAACATTACTCGAATGGATTTGAAATGCTTATAACCATTTCACTACAACTTTCATATTTACTCCTATTATTTAAAATCATACTGCAACCCAGTTATGCTGTAACAATTTCATAAAAACTATGCCATAATTTAAAAAAAAAAAATTGTTTAAATTTGCAAATTCATACGCGAACAACCGGGATATTCTTTGTCCGTACTTTGCATCTATCACCGTCCACACTGGACCAATATACTACGAAATTTCAGTAAAAGAAGATTATCTTAGCCAGCCCGCTGCTGACCACTACCGTTCTTATATTGCCTATAATGAGCATTCTGAACGACATGCAGTACTTCGTTAGCCTTTACGCTACAATTTTTTCACAACACCAAACTCTGATTTCTACATACCGCAAAACAATAATAACTCGTACGACCTAATTTCCTCTGCTTACAAGTATATTGTACCATATGTTTCTAAGTAAAAAGGGAAAGTTTAAAGTTTCCATTTAAATGGGGCGTAAGACTTCAATTAACCACTGTGTCTCTTAAATTGACTGGACTTTGTCAGTGAGCTCAAGCCAACTGTCCCTATGTATTTGCCTATGCACTACAATATTCAACAAAAATTTATTGCAAAATTCACCATTGCTCTGACTTCATACAGCTCTATTAATCTTTAATTAAACATGATGCTGACGGCATTTATGGGAGTGCACTTAAGCCAATACACTACATGCGATTACTGATTTCCACAATAAAAATTTTCACATCGCTAATTTCAACACGAATTCTCATTATTAAGCACTGCCTACTGATTATGCAACTATAGACGCTTATTGCAGCTCCTACGTACACGCCGCTTCATTACATCATTTCATGTCTACTAAAATTAACAACACTTATACTGCAATGTACAGTTTCCTCAACTCGTACCCCATTTTTGCTTAAAAATATGTCCAGGGAGTTTGCTTTCAAACTTTTCAATTTCCTCTCTCATATTAGGCCAATAATATCTCTTAACTTCATATAAACATTTAAATATCGTCATATCTGGACCAAATTCTTTCTCATAATTAACCCGTTTATTCGTAGCTAACATAAGCTTCTCGCGCCACTGAAAAGGAATAAAAATATGCGAATTATGCCGCTCACTACCTGGCGTTTTATGACGTACAAGTTCATTGTTTTCCACTAACAGCAAATTAATTTCCGCACGTACTGCCTCAGAATCTACCTTCTTCGGATTCTTATAAAAATTACGCCATGACTGAATATCTACACACCTCTGTTGTTGTTCCAACCAAAAAGCTTTACTGTCCCATTCCGCATTAGACGGAAAGTAAAATTCGTCACCATCATTCGTCTTCGGTCTAGTCCATTTAGGCAAACTATCAGATTTTCCTGACCGCTTACTTTTCACTTTAGATTCGTCATTTTTAACAACTTCTGTACACTGTGCTTCCGCTTTCTTAGGTACTTCTTGCGGTGTTACGTATTTACCACGCAACTCTACTGGTACTTCCGCATAACCCGTTATATTTACTGGTACTACAGACTCTTCAACAACGTTGTGTTGCACTGCCATGAGATTGACTTCCGATTCAACCTGCTTATGTACTACCGCCGGCTTCTCAACTGTACAAGCATCCCCATGCTGTACTTGGCTACCGCTACTAACTACACCGTGACAAATAATTTCTGGACTCGCATTAACTGCAACTGCTTGCTTCGGCAAATAACAATAAAAATCCTCATAAGTTAATTTCCTAATGTCATCCGCTACTTTATGTATTCCCTTACTATCTCTAACAATACAAACTGACTTCCCATTATTACAAAAAGCATTTGACGTTTTAATGCAGATACTATTAGCACCATTTCTTTCATTAAAAATATTAACTGCGTTACACTCACATGCCTGTAACTTTTTACAAACAACATCGTGAAAATCATCTTCATAATAGTTTTCACCTTCTGAATAAATTTCTTCAACCGGAACAACATTTCCCAAATAAAAATTTTCAGATAAATCTACTGATTCGTCCGAATTATTCACAACAATTATACCACAAAAACCATTTTCATCAAACTTAACAATACCGTCACAAAACAATAATAGACCGCAATTTTTACCTTCATACTCGAAATTCTGCTCTAGTAATCCGCCCTTAATTAATTCTGCTAATTCACTTCCGAATTTATTAATACGAGCACGTATAACTCCCCTATTTCTCGGCTGAATTTCGATCGGATATTGAGGTACTAACCCTAATTTACTAAAATCTGCTAAACGCTTCATAGTTGCCGTATTAATTTCTACTGATTTCTGACTTTGTATTGCCGGTACTGAAACAACTTCCTTAGCTGCCTGAACTGCCGGGATCGGCACAGTTTCCACGACCTTTTGCTTTCCTAAAACTACTATATTTAGTTCTGACTCGGGCACACTCTCGAACATGCCTTCAATACTAATATCGATTTCCTGCATACTGCTCTGCATCTGCGGTCCACTACTAACCTTCACTGCTTCAGAACTAACGACCTTCCTTGTTTCCATAGTGGCTACCTGACACTCTCGCTTCGGTAAGTCTTTTATCCTATGCGATAATTTCCGCCAATCGTCAGTTAGACTTACTGACCCGTTACTCCTCTGCACAATCACCGCTGGAGTTCCAAAAGTGGAATCGGAGACTAAGTGTTTAGACTCGAGTTTACTGACCATTTCCTCCGTATCTCGGTCAATATTATCGACACCTATTTTCCTATTAACGAGTTTTCTCGCCCAACACTCGCAATTTTTGGTAATAGTACAAACTGCATCATGAAAATTATTGTTGAATTTATCCGAACCAACTGCATAAATTTCGTCAATAGGATCTAATTCACCCAGAAATAGATTACAGCCAATTTGCACAGTTTTATCCGACAGATTCATCACAGGAATACGCAAACACCCATTTTCATTAACATCAATCACACCGTCAAACAGAAGCAAATTGCCAAACCGTTTACCTTCATACTCAAAATTTTGCTCAACCAGACCATTTCTCACCAATTCGGCAATTTCAGATTCAGACTTATTTATACGAGCGCGAATCACACCTTTGGACCGAGGTTTAATATCAACTGCAAATTGAGGAAAAACTTCCATAGTGCAAAAATCAACTGCCGGTTTATTCTGCTTCGTTGCTGCTTCATTCACAAGACGTGCCGTTTCACCGCTCACCGCCGGTACCGTTTTGTTCAACTCAAAGATAGGCTCATTCCGAAAAGCAGACTCATTCCGAGGAACAGACCCATTCCGAAGATTTCTCTTCTCAACATTCGACTGTCTAACGTTTTGCTTAACATTCGACTGAACAGGTGGAACTGACCACTCATCATCATCTGCCGGTGCTATTCCTGAAAATGTCACTTTCTTACCCTTTTTCTTAGTCTTCGACGGCTTATCGCTCTTCTTATACGCCGCATCTACTCTATTCCGCTGGATCGTATCCGTAAAACTACTCGGTAACGGATCACGTATTACTCCTGGTTTGTTTACCTGAATAGGACCGTCAAAATCCACCCGAGAAATAGCTCTCGCCATAGCACGCTGGTCTTCCGCTGAGACAGGTGCCTTACCAAGGTCAACATCGTAATTGCCTTCAGCCGGTACAAATTTTCCATTGACAAAATCTCCAGTTTCTCCTTGCAATACCGCGAACTTATTCGTATATTTCGGATCGACCCAAGTTGCCACTTCATCTTTCGACATATCTGACTGCAAGTACTCATTACTTGCCGGATCTGGATGTCTCGGAGGACGTGTATCCCGATGCTCAGGATAACAGAACTTGCAATTAGACTCGACATGATCAATTTCAATTAGCATGTTCGGCCAATAGAATTTTTCAACCAAAAGACGATAAGTCGTAGTATCTTTCAAAATTTTCTCATGTTTAACTGCCGCATGTACTGCCAAAATTAGTTTAACACGCCAATGATACGGTACAAAAATACGTGGTTTGGCGCCTCGCGCCTCATTCTTATGACACAAAACTCCATCGTAAATCGTAAACCAGTTAATTTCTTCCTTAATGAAATTTGTATCTGCCTTATGAGGATTTAAGTACAAATGATACCAACACTTAGCGTCACCCTGCGCTCGCTGCTGTGCTCGCCAAAACGTGACCTTATTGAAATCCGCAAGACTTGGTTTCATCTCACGCGTTTCCGGATCAAGTCTCGGAATCATCCAACGTTTCCAATCAGAGTCAACTTTATACTGTGCACTTTTAACAGGCACTCTCTTACCATTATTCTGTTCAACCGGAACTACGTTCAATTTCTTACCCGCAATCGTCAAGGACTTACCGTTATTAACCGCTTTATCGCCATTAACTGCTGGCTGATTAATACCTTTCTCCATCAAATGCTGATTACGCTTAACTGTATCCGAATCAGGAAAAGTACGTCGCTGCACAATACTCTTATTCTGAGAATTATTCTGAAGGGTTTGGGCGGGTGGGACCGCATAACTACGCACATTCTCAACATTACCGCGTACGTTCTCACGCTTATTTTCACCCCCGCAAACTTGCTTAATACTGCTATCAGCTGGGAAAGAATTACCCCCGCAAACTTGCTGAGACACACCCCCGCAAACTTGCTGTTCACCTGAATTCGTAATACTGAAAACTTCTTCCTCAAAAATTCTGCCGTTATTTTGTCCGCGAAAGTTCTGATTATTCACCATTATCGGTTCATCATGTAATTTATCATATCGCTTACGAACATCCGCTAATTCTGAATCCCTTACACTACGATTTATCGCCGAATTATCCGTAACTTCTCTCTGCTGGGCGGTGGATTGAGATACACCCCCGCAAACTTGCTTACCGCCACCTGCTTGCTGATTATCACTCAACTGAGATTCCGAATTATCTACGTCTGCATAACAGATCGAATCTGAAACTCTCTGCCATTTTCTCACCGCGTAATCCATCTCCATCTGACAAATATCGACTGGTGCACCGATGTACACATTATGCGCTGTCTTATACGGAAGAAATTCCGCATACGGCGCGAAACCCAACATGTTCGCCTGCATTAAAGCCGGAATCGACTTACCATAATACGTATGCACTGGAGCTAACTCTACGAAATTATGCTCTCTGACAATCTTATCCATATCGCAAGTTTTCCTCAACGCATTCTCATGTAATTTGGCTAACGAATTCTGACGAATCATTCGCCAAGTCATCGAACTGAAATCCAAAATGAAAGGTTTCGTAACGAAAAAGTCCATTCCCAAAATAATATGATCACGATCGCAATTTGTGCTTACTAAACACGTATGCTCAAATGCCGTATCAAATTCATGAATAGTAATCAGAGTCGACAAAGGTTCAACTGCATGCTGACCATTATACGCCGTATTTACCAAGATACCCTTAACATGACTCGGACATTGAAAAATATGCAAATCTAACTTCTTCGCTAACCGAAAAGGAATTATCGAAATACTCGAACCTGTATCGATCATGACCTTAACCTGTTTGTAATTCACGTCAATCGTACAGTACCACGCCTGCGCGTCTAACGTCGGCTTATGAATTACCAATTCTGACGCTGGATACTTCGACATGTCAATAACTTCTGTGGTGTTACACTGCGCTGGTTTCTTCTGCCATATATACTCGAACTCAATCACATTTACCTGCGCACCATAACGTCGCAACATTTCTAGGGTAGGCTCAATCAGACGAGGAAACGCTAAGGGTCGCTGACAGGCTGACGCTGCATGTAAATCATGACACTTATAGCAGATTTCCCTACCATTCGACAATCTCCACTTGTCTCTCTGAATTTGACTCTCATTAAACTGACCATTATTCTGCTGCTGATCATTTCGAATATCATTCGAAAAATTTCCGCCGTTATTTCCAAAATTATTACCACCATTTCCGAAATTATTATTACCGTTAAACCGAGGACGAAAATTTCCATTACCATTATTTCCATTAAAACCGCCGCGATTAAAATTATTACCGTTCTGAAATCTCGGTCTAAAATTATTCTGTCCGCGAAAATTATTCATAGGCGCCATTTGCCTAAAATTACCCTGATTCTGAAAATTCTGCGAATTCATCATATTCTGATTATTCTGCAAAGGCTGAAAATTTTGGACTGGCTGACCGCTGTTTACCGGAGCCATCGCCATACTACCTGGCTGTTGCGTCATCTGAACGAAAGACTGCTGATCTGAGATCTGCACTGGATTCGACATCTGAACTGGAGCATATACTGGTTGCTGTACTGAAGACAACACAGGCTGCTGCAAAACTACCGGATTCTGATAAACTGGTGGGACCATCTGAACAGGCTGACCACTCCAGTTACCGCCATTATTATTACCGAAATTACTATACTGACGTGTATAATTACCACGCCCTGAATACTGACCACGGAAGGAATTACCTCTCGCTGAATAATTACCGCGACTTCCATAATTACCACGGCCACCTCTGAAAGTGCCGCTAAATCCGCTGAAACCATTGTTACCGCCTGAACTTATACGCTGAGTTTCAGGAGACTTTTTCTCACCACCGAGAATATTCTGAAGTTTTTCCAACTCTCTCATGTGCTTAATTAATTCGTACGGATCAGTAATATTCATGATAAATAAATGCCTATACCAATCTGGCTTATTACTTTTCAATCCTTCAAGCAAAATGCTAGTTTTCTCGATATCGCCTAATTCCAAATCGTTAATCCACTTAATAAAACTATCCGCATAATTATCGACTGTATCTTCGTCTCTAAAAATTCTTGCCGTCATTTCCCTACGTATATCTGCCGGAGACGTCGCAATATTAAAATGTTCAAGAATTTCTTTCTTATAAAAATTTCCAAATCGCGATTTGGTTTATCGCGAAGTAAACCTTGGAACCATAATACTGCGTTACCTTTCAATGCACCAACAACTTGTCTGCACGTATCATTGTCACTCCATCCATTCGACAATCGACACTGATCAACTTGCGTGAGCCAATGTTCAATCGAACCTGACTTCCGCTTACCTTCGTACGGTTGTAATTTCATCACATTACTCGGCTTGCTGGAGTTTGCATTCTTCATCGCCTCCGCCATAATTTTGATCACACCAAGCCAATCTGGATTCGCATTCTGCTGTGCAGCAAAACCACCGACCGGCGCTGCATTCACGTCTTCCATGTCGACATTACCGTCATCATCGATACCGTTATTTACCGGTATTTCAACATTAATCAAGGGAACATGCCCTACGTTAACCGCCTGCGTATGCCGCCTATCTTGCGACTGATGCCTAACACGAGACGCTGCCGAACGAGGCTGATCTGATCTGGGTTCGTTTAACTGACCACTGACATTACGCGAAACTGAGGGAACTCGGAGAGAATTTTCACCCCCGCAAACTTGATTGCTGCTGCTACCGCCTAAATTTCCTGCGTGAAACTGACTACTTCCGCTAGCATAATTATTCACGTTACTGCTCAGTACAAAACCCTGAGAATGACCTGACATCTGAGCAATATTAATGTGAGCCGGTGGCTGATTACCCGTACCTACACGAACTTCAGGTTCAAAATTCCATTCCCTTTCATGCGAAATCTGATTACCTTTCAATTCTTCTGCTTCAACTCGCAATTTTTCCATACGCTGCATTAAATCAAGAATTTCGGAATCTTTACCGTCAATTCTGACACCAACTGAATGAATTAATTTCTCTTTCTCTTCAAGCGTTGCATTAAGCTTGCGTTCCCTACTCAAAGCTGATTTCAAATCTTTTTCCGCCACAATTTTCGCATTACATTCCAATTTACAATTAACTTTTAACTGCTCAATTTCCAAAAGCAATTTCTTCTCATTTTCTTTGAAAACAGCTAAGGCCTGCAAATTACTCGAACCAAGCGATTTCGAGGCTTCTGCCTTGATTTTCTGCAACTGTTCATTTACTGACCGCAACTGAGCACTAAGCTCCTGATTCTCCAAAATTAATTTCGACGACTGAGAATCTTCCTCCTCAAGATCGCAAATACGTTTTTCATTCACCTGACACTTACTCGAAAGTGCACGAACATTTTTCTCATGTTCTGCATTACTTGCCTGCACTGCCAATAACTGCTGCCTTAAAGCCGAAATATCACCGTGTAATTTATTTTTCAATTTATCGTCTTTAGACAAAATTTCATTCAACCGATTAATCTCATCGCTATTTTGCAATTGCCTAAGACACAATGCAACATAGTTTTTCGTACACCGGATCATAGTACCCAATGAGTCACGAGTGACTGCTAATGCCTCCTGCTCCGATTTTGAAGCTTTCAACTTAGCGTCAACCTCACTTACTTCTTGCGCAAATTCCTGATTTAAAGGATCAAAATCATTTTCAAAAATGAAATGCCGCAAATCTGACTGAAGAGGATGCAACAGATTATCACATTTTCATCGAAAGGAATGTCTTCATCCAATAATGACTTTTCACAATTAAACGCCGTATTATTTTCATCATCTGAATTTTCAGAAAAAGGAGTTCCTTCTCTCATCGTAATATTACCAAGGAAATTACCGCCAACCGTATTATTATTCTGATCATTGCTCATAGTAAACCCGCGTTCATCGCTCACTTGAGCCGCTGCACTACGTTCTCTCGCCATATTGGACGGAGTCACGAAATTCCCTACCGCTACCGAATTCAAATTTTCAACTGCATTTCCAACTATTTCTGCATTCTGCACATTTACTGACTGTCCTACTGAGTGTGGAAATACCAGTTGCGACATCACCGATCTCCTCGGATCCACCACTTGATCTGGATTTACCACTGACGGAGTTACCTGTTTCCCAGGATTAACCGCACCAACTGACTGACTTGACATCAACTGCATACTGGACAGAGTCATGCCATTTTTCTGTGCACTCGAAGCCGAACTATCTTCCAAGTCCAACAACGACTCACTTACCGCATTCCCAGAATTCTCAATAATTACCGAGGCGTTTAACTGCCCATCTGACATAACTATGGTATCCCGAGATTTCTTACCAGTACCTGACTCCTTTCTTTGCTGCACTTCTGCCTCGTACGCAGTGACATTCAAAGTCGCCCATTCTTTCGCTGCTTTAAACTCTGCTTCTGACATATTCAAATAAGCTGACGGGATAGACCGTTCGTGCGAGAACCAAGTGCTATAGTAACTCGGAGCTCTTACCAACGTTGAATTTTTGTCTTCCCAGTCAACCCATTGTTGACTGCAATACGCGCTCTTTTTCTCCGGAGGTTCTAACCCTACTGCCCTATACATTAAGCCAAGGGGAACTTTCTTCGGAAACTGAAAACGAGTATCGAACCCGCTTTCAACCGCTTTCGACTGCAATCTATCTGATTCAACTTTTCTCAATGGCCAAAAGCCATCTCGCTTCACAGTTAATTCTGCTAATTCTGACATTTTGTTTGCAATGCAACCGCGACTGACCTTACCAATTACAACTGGATTCAGAAAGTGAAAGTTACACTGTTCCCGTTGATTGACGAATCAACCAACTCGTATGACCCACGGCTCTTGACAGAGGTACACGTACGCTACTCAAAGCTGTGACTCCTGACAACACCGTTTCGTTAGGACGACGCTGACTCAATAACAACTTCCGCGGTACCGAAACAACACGTCCGAAAATCTCGTTGTTACAGCACGCACTCAAGCATGCGTAACCAACTCGTATGAATCTCGTTGTTACAACACGCACTTAAGCATGTGTAAACAACTCGTATTTACAGTTGACCTTTAAGGTTTCAACTGCTATTTCGTATTTTACCCGCTAGTTACAACACTGTGACTAATTTCCAGTTAACAGTGACACTGCGTTACACAACAAGAGACAGCTATATCTGCTCTGTTGATTACCGAAAATTTTCAAAAATCGTAGTACGATGGCTACTCCGCTAACTCGGATACGCCATATTTACAAAAATTCAACATTTTTACGAAGATTCAATATTAAAGAACGGCTAAAAATACACTGCGAATTTTCGCGCGTTTGACTTACAATTTCACTCAACTAATCCTGCTGGTTCTGCCGTTCGAATTCACGTAGTCTTTCTGGCTTGCCCGGTTCAGAAAAGAAAATAAAATGAAAGGAAATTTTGACCTCGAATGGTCTTACGGTGCTTTTTCAATCATAGACACGTAAAGTGCCGCATACACGAACAGTTTTCAAGTGCCTATACTGTTCTCAGCCCGTATTGTCACCCAAAATATATATCGCTAAGTGCGAATCAATCTATACATGAATCAAACCGGGGGACTCGGTTACCCTAGGTCAGAACTGGAACGCAGACCTCCTGCACCACACTAGTGGCTCCTAACGGACTTTCTTAAATGTGGGCTCTCTCGAGTTGACCACCAACCATCCTGCACCATCAATTTAATTGTACTATCAATTTAAATTAAACTTTCTGCTCCATCGGGAAAGTTTGAACCACGGTGGGCGCCATGTCGTGCAATATAGAAATAGAATGAAAGACGTGTTGTGTGCGATGGAAATATGCACTTCCCGGACCACGACCAGTCGGGGGAATAGAGCTACTCTTAATCTCAACTTCTTATGTATTTCATGGAGCGAAAGGTTAAGGATGTTGATGTACAAGTATGAGATGATATGCAAGGATGAAGAGGATCCGGAACTCGAAAGCCTGCTGAAAGAGAAGACACGAAAGGAAACACAAGGGATGCGTGATGTTATACGTTTCCTGTCCGACGCTAGATGGTAGCCGAAGCGTATGAGTATGACAAATCCATCAACCTGGCG
The DNA here is from genome assembly GCF_019649055.1 of Paramacrobiotus metropolitanus. NCBI lineage: Eukaryota > Metazoa > Tardigrada > Eutardigrada > Parachela > Macrobiotidae > Paramacrobiotus > Paramacrobiotus metropolitanus. The sequence goes on along the minus strand of NW_026570266.1, from coordinate 267,850 downwards.
CTACAGGGCATGAAGATCGAAGGGACCGAAAGGTCAAGGCAAACAAGTGGGATCAAGTGGGTAGCCTGTTACGTCACGAGACTATCCGAAGATGATAATGCACGTCGACGAAGTAGAGGAATGACCCCTGACAATAGGTGAAAGGTCACCCAGAGGTCAGTTTGAACAGCCTCACTTGGAAAGAGAAGACCAGAGCAAAAGCCTGAAGTTAATCAGATCGAGTAACAAGACTCTACTTTTGTTGGGATTACAACTCTTGACATTTGTGTGGGCGACGAGCGCCTTATATAGCCCTGGGCACCGCAAGTGCTGGCTCTTCGTACGCGCAGGTACGGGTCTGAGAACAATAGGGATTTAGGATCTAACCAATAAGAGACATCTGAGGACACGTGGACTAATCACACCGCTGCACAACTACACGTGGACAAATGAGAACAAGAGGTCAGCTAATACACTAGAACAATAGGTTGAGCTACGTCATCGAAGCGCGGTCACGTCGAAATGGCAAGTCGCGGTCAAAGTTCTCTGCTGGGGATTTCTGAGAAGTCGAAGTAGAGACTCGGGGTCAGGACTCGCGTAGAAGATGTAGTAAAGCCTAAGCCTTAGTTGTAAGGGTAGAAGTAGTAAAGTAGTACCGATGTGTACTAAGGGACGCCAGTACACGTCAGCGTGACTGGCATGATCTACGGAATAGCTGGCAACTGCTATATAATCACCGCTTGAAAAGAGCCGTAATGAAGCGAAAAGCGATGGACATTAGACATGTACCGCGTCATTGGGCCTGCAATCGAAGCGGACAGGCGTTTAAAAATGCTTAACTATATGTATCAACATTAATCGCCGGTCAAGCAATAATTAGTTAATGAAATTATCACCCGTCATGAAAGCCAACGATCTTCTGCAATGAACAACGAGGTTATTTTATTGCCGTTTTTATGTATGCTGCCTCCGATCGGGTGTGTACCTACTCGTAGATTGTGTGCGGACGTTAAACAATTAAACATTAAATATTTAATCAGTGAGCCGCGATTGCAAGACTATCACCGGCCATGGTTATAGGCCCAAAGAGCGGCAGTGGAGTCAGTTGCTTGATTTTTGCACATAATCGTGCCGCTGCGATAATCAAAACGACATACAGATATTTGTTTTCACGTGGTGACCTGATAACTACCATCCGCAGAAACAAACACAGCAATGAATAATTGGAATTGTGAGTATTTAGAAACAGGTTTTATCTAGGTAAAATGGACTCACCGGCTTAGCAGCTGTGCGAAGGGCTGGTTTATTTTAAAATCAAGCATCAGTTCGCAAAGTCTACCAGGATACGTGCTTCTGTTACCACCAAATAGACTTTGAAGTGACGGTGGAAGGTACCAACTGCTTCTGTATCGAGCTAAAATAGGCTAAACCGTCCATCTGCAGACAACTTTGTAAGGGAAGTACGCCCCACAGCGGCAGTTGAGCCTGAAACGCCTATAAAAAGCTGCAGTAGGGTTAAAAATCGTGGCATTATCCCGAAAAGTCGGGAATCGAACCCGGTCTACTATCTTTTACCGCAAAGAGCTCACAGCTAGACCACGTTAGGCATCACCAGAATAATGCTGAAGATTTGATACACCAAAGCGCCGTCGCTTACATCGCCCTGGGAAACTCGCGATGTTTATTCGAGCTACAAGCTCTCCAAACGCTATAGCGCAGTACATGATATCTTTATATGTACTTACGTGCATTTATATGCAATAGTTAAAAAAGATCTGCCCATAATGAGACTTTTGGCACACCTGAATGTATTTGAACTTTTTGAAATTTTTACAACCAATACTCCCCGAACCGGATGTTGCGCTCTCAAACGGTTTTCACTTCAGTGTGTACAAACCATCTGCCAACGGACTGTCATAAAACAAAGCAAAAAAGTGTTTAATAGTGCGCGAAAATGAAAGTTTTCGCGGACATACACGATTTGGGTACCATGCATTGTACCGGGCCACTTCCCTTGAATGCTTTAAAGTTTTCAGATCTGGATTCGCATTACTTCTGGTACCGGCTTCCTGGATCAAAGCGAGCGATGCCCATTAATTCGGCACTGCACATCCGGGCGCTTGAAGCCTGATTGCTTAGCATTCGCAAATGCACATTTGTGAAATGTACATTCGCTAATGTACATTTGCTCATTAACTCAACTACGTACATGTACGTAGTTGGGTTATTGAGCATTAGCGGAGAGTATTAACAGAACGTATTGTACAATATGTTGCCTGATTACGACTATCTGTGAAGTTTTAATACCTACCGCATTGTTAACAAATTATCACAATGTGATAACAAACAATTAATGAATATAACACGTGGCACTCACCACATCGGAGCCGAAATATCAACTTCACAGACACAATCCACAAACGTGACAGATATAAGCGGAAAATGATTTGTACTTTCATACACATACTTTGCCATACGACTCTGAAAAATTGAGAAACGAGTCTTTGTTTTATTTTCTGACAAAAGAAGACTCTGCTCAAATAAGTATTTAAAAATATCGTTGATTCTACATTAACGTTCAGTAGCGCACATTTTTAGTGAATATTTTTACATTGCACTTTACAATATTTTTACATTGCACGAACTGCTCATCAGATTTACAAGTTAGTCGTTCTGAATGACGAATTGAACGTACGAGCCAATGGACTGGGAAGCTGCAAGCTCCTCTCCTATTGACTACTGAATAATGGCAACGATAGCTGCTGTCAAACATGTCCGGATTGGGGTCAGGAATGTGTATGGAGAGTTCCGCCTCGGGTGGACAGCGATCAAGTGGCCAACGTAGGATCAGGAGGCGCGTGGATCGTGTCACGAAACGTTTCAGCAGTATTTTTCCTCTGGAGTCGCGAATTCCGGTCTTTTTCCATACCCGTTCATCGTCCTTATTACAATCATTCTTGTCCCATTTGCGGACATCAACGATGACGGTTTTCTGGACGAGCGGGGAATTATTCGCAACGAGCTCGAAACGCTTGCATACCCTACAAAGCAACCAAACCTATGCACCCACTTTTAGCTTCGTGTTCTAGGAGCTGGCAAATTGATCAAAAGAATCACAAAGTTGAAGATTTAATTCCGGTAAACTAAATAGCGTACGTTGAGCAGCGGGAAATTTCAAATATATCCAAATAAGAGTAGACATGTGCCACGAGCTCAATAGGCAGAGTATGGAACGGGCAAGGGCCATGAGCATCTTCCTTTTTGGCTATTTTGGATGGTCTCTCCATCGGTAATTGGGGGGAGAAATCTGGCTTGCACACATGTATATTAAAAAAGCAGCAGCCTCTGGCAAACACAGTAGTAGTTCTACTATAATTATTTCCATCGCTTCCACGGGCTTAAAGCGGTAGGGTAAGCCGACTGCTTGACTTACCGGTTGAATGCCGGTTTATCGACAGATCACGGCATTAATGCCGTGATCGTTGCGTGATCAGGGTGATGGATTCACAGTGTGTACATAGTACGTTGGTTTTGTGCGTAGTCGTGGAAGGCGAGAGGTGGTATGACATTCTTTTCTTTGCCCCTCATGATGGCGTTTAACGGCTACGCACAGATAACTGCGCATTACTGCGCAAGCAGTAATGGTCGAAGTGTGAGCTCCATCAGTGTTCCAAGAAAGTGTGTTGTAGAGGAATGCAATACTATAAAATTCAACAGGCAGACATCCAAAAATTTGCCAAAGCATTTTATATCCGACTGGTATGCAGTTATATAAGGTGAGATTGAGTTAAACATAAGAAACATTCGCAGTACAAAACAGAGGCACTTGCTTTCCTGCAGTTCCGAAACCAGACACTCGTATCATTTCACTTTAGTTAGCGGTCTACGCTTAATATGTACGCTCTGTATGCCCAGATGCAGACTTAGCATGACAAGAATCTTGATACACGCAGTTTGTTACAAGTGTTTTTCATGTTGCCCGTATATTCTAGTACGAAATATGTGTTGTGGTAGCGGCATTTTTCTGCGAAAACGTCTCTTCAAGGAACCCATATTGAAGGAATTCAGGACAACGGGCGATAGCGTATTCTTGTAAAGCGTAACAGGCATTTGACGATTATTATATGAAGCGGTTACAACAGCCTCATGTTGCCCGTATATTCTAGTTTTCATGTTGCCCGTATATTCTAGTACGAAATATGTGTTGTGGTAGCGGCATTTTTCTGCGAAAACGTCTCTTCAAGGAACCCATATTGAAGGAATTCAGGGCAACGGGCGATAGCGTATTCTTGTAAAGCGTAACAGGCATTTGACGATATGTATATGAAGCGGTTCCAACAGTCAACAGGTGCTCCATATTATTTTTATTTGCTCAGATGCAAATGCATTGTCCATCAAAATTTCTGTTTTTTTTTGTTTTCACCGGTATCTGCATGACTCAACGTTGACTAATCAGCTAACATTAGCTAATTGTTGAAGCGAAAAAACGATCTACATTGCGACAATGGAAGCGGAATGAACAGACGCGAGAATGGAAAAATGTTCAATTTCCAAGATACTATAGTATTTTGTTGTATTACTTTCGAATTTTATACAAGGTGTTTTTCTTTGTTATAGATGAAAATCTATACTATCTTAGCCGCAAAAATAGAAGTAATCAGGTCTTCAATTTGTCACACATAATTTGTCCTGAGACATATCTGTACATCGATTAAATAAAATCCCAATCTTTAACTTATGAAACCATTTTCTACGACGCATTCCAGTAGTGACTCTCAAGAAAGGCGTTTGTTTTATCAAGAACAACGTAGCTGTTCCCAGTGAAAGTGTAAATTGATAAAGTATTGCATGACTACGACATTGTAAAGTCGCATATGAGTCGAAGAAACTTTCACCATAGTGGCTTCGACACAGTGGTGCGAAAACGATGGTAAGCGATAGCGTTGGCGAGAAAGCTAGATGAACCCAGCCACTCGAATGGTCCCAAAGATCTCTGTACCGCACTAACGCCACTGTGACTATCAGCGCAGATTCCATAGGTATCAACTGGATACTGCTGCAACAGGTCGCGCGCGAAGTACTGTTTCCACAAAGGGTATGTAAGGATCTCATCCACTGTCAATTCCATTTCGCACAGACTCCGGTCAGCATTTACATCTCTGCCAAAGTACCTGGAAGCAGTCAGTCATAATTAAATATCAAATTATCTCTGTCTGCTAATAGGTATACAAGAGTTAAGATGAATTCCGCATTGTACCGCTAACTCGTACAGACGGCGTCCGTGTGACGGTCTGCATTATATTAACCGGAAGCAAACAAATCACAAAGATTAACAGGAGCGATCTGTCTGCTCCTGTAAAGTAAATTGCACAATAACTTAACCACAATCATGAAAACTGTCCTCCAAGCACTAGAGTACGTGAGTTGGTTGTCAACAAGAAGGGCGGATCAGTGATCCACACTCCACAGCACTCGAGTTTACCATTGAAATTGGAATTTTTGTTTATCTAGCATCGGACAGTTACCTTTTCCAGTAGTCAGGATAATTGTGACCAATTTTTCTCGGCGACCGCAGCACCTTGCCCATACAGCGTTCTTCCTCATCTGACAACGGAGCCGGTATGAAACTACCAAACCGCTCATAGTCATTGCAACCCGGACGAATATCGGCTTGAGTGAAAGTCTTCCTGTCCAGCTCAATGCGTAGAACAACCGGTTTCGGACGTGAATGCCGACCCCGACCGATGGGTTCGAAATGGCAGTTAATCTGGACATTGTCATAGTGCACCGTGGAAAAGCGGTCGCGAATCGCGTGCCAATGATTTGTGTAGAGCTTTACATTTTGCAACGTTAACGCTAAGGATGTATTGCCCAGGTGTCGCTGAATATTCTTCACAATGATGAGGATGTTGTCAATGCTGGTCGTCACTGGACCCGAGTAGTCGGAAGAATAGTGGTTTTTCGAGACAAACCGGCATTCATCAGGCGCTCGGATGACAAGCTCCGCTTCCGGCGCGTAATAATCCAGAGGCCAGCGAAGAATTACGAGGCCAGTGGAGCGGGTCATGAAACGCCTCAGCAGGGACTCGCCTTGATTTACCGCAAAACAGCTATCCTCATCCTCGAAATGGAATCCATCCAGCTGGTTTGTGTACCATTGGTGAATATCGATAATGACACTCTTTCGAACCAAAGGGGAATGATTCGCGATGACTTCCCATCGCTTGCAGACCCTACAGTTAAAATGACCCATTAACGTCAGCTTTCAGTTGACAAAATTAAGTTATTACTGTTCAGTATAACTGTGGCTGGTAAAACCACCGCGGTGTGGCTTCTAATTTTGACAGTTAAAACAGACTTTCATTGTTTTGTTAACAAAAAAATAATTACAAGAGCAGTGAGCGGTCGCTAGGTGACTTACATGGAACACCAGGAAATTTCAAATATATCCAGATAAGAAAAGACGCGCGCTACGAGCTCGATGGGCAACGTATGAAACGGGCAGTAGCACGGGGCAGCTTCACTGTCTGCCGTGGAATATTTTGGCGGCAAATCCCATTTCCGATCTGTCAAGAAATGAGCTTGCTGACATAAACATAACCTGTAGAGCGATCGAAGGATGTTTTCACTTACTGCCAGCCATAATTTGTCTTCAAAGTAATGCTTCTCAATCGGTAAAATAATAATGTGAATTTCTGTTCATCAAATCCAAATTGGCGCACGTCGTTCAATACAGTAACTATCATGCTGTTCCAATAGCCTTTTGATTGGTTTTGTTTTTGATGTCGTTGTTTGTAAAAGCTTAACATAGTCACTGCAGCATTCTGCCAGAAGAAAAACAAGAGTTGGAAAAGTCAAAATTATCGCGCGTCTTAACATAGAATGTTGAATGACTAACGAGTAGAGTAGATAGATACCTGTAATAATTTCTCATGGAGGCCGACAACAGTACCGTTGCATGTTGGATAATTACATTAGCCTATTGACTGCTTCAGGCTGTATGGTGCTTGTTGATTGTGCTATGCTTGCGCTATTTCAGGCGGAGCAGCAGTGTGTCAGCACCCACTGGCTTGTTGGCCCAAAATATTGGTGCAATGATTGCAATCGATCAGCTCGCGCAAAACTGGCGGCGTGACTGACATTAACGGCCGACAAACCCGCGTTCGTCACGTAATTACCTTGACGGAGCGTAACAAGAAGTGCAAACGTTGGATTATAATCATTATATGATATCGTACCGCCATCAACTACAGCAGATGAGCGCACCTTTACGCCGGAAATGCTGAGCTGAAAGAAAAGCGCGCTGAGAATTCCAAGAGCCCCGGTCAGAAAAATTAGCACCATAAAGCAGCTAAAATTCTGTGGCCGCCGAAATGCGGATTGTCAGGAATGCCGTACACACTAGACAGTTTAGCAATAAACACACTAGTGACACTACTTTAAAATTCAAGTAACATTTAAGTGGCAACAGCAGGACGGATGAACCCGGCAAACGAACGAAGTATGGAAAATTCGAACAACTCGTTTGCATCAGTAAGGTTGGAATTTTATCAGAAACCGCTACCATAGTGGCAATGGCACGTTGCTTGTGCTCCTTAAAGTGGTCAGATAAGTTCCGTAGCCACTAAACCCGTACCATCTAAAGGGCCCAAGCACTCTTTGCACCGCACTTCGGACGCCGGGCGAATTATTAGATGTGATTTCGCTGGCGTTCAGTGGATAGTACTGCAATAGATCACGCACGAGATACTGCTTCCACAAGGGATACGTATGGATCTCATCCATTGTTAACTCCATTTCCGCCAAACTCTGGTTATGACGAACTTGCCTGCCGAAAACCCTAAGGAGCAGTCATTCACGATTTAGTACCAATTTTTATTTTCTAATAATTTATTTCGTGTTTTCAATGAAAGAAACGATAAAACGTTCACATTGATTTAGCTGTGTAAGTAAATACCAAAAGTGCATCGAAAATCATGTATATATTGTAATTCAAGAACAGGTTGCTGTTTAATCTATGTGGTCTCATGGAACGGCGAACGGCAAAAACTTTTTTTTAACTTTTTTACAGCAAAACCTACGGCGCACATTCAGAATTAACGGCGTCGGATTGAATTGCCGGCAGAGTATCTGTACCTGTTCCAAAAGTGCTCATATTTCCAACCAGTTTTCACCGGCGACCGCAGTACTGTGCTCATACAACTTTCTTCTTCTACGGAAAGTGGAGCTGGTATAAAGAGACCAAAGCGTTCGTAGTACCGATTTTCACGGTAATCGTTGCAGTCCGGATGAATGTCGGCTTTCTTCAGAGTCTTCTTATCGAGCTCCACTCGAAGAACAAACGGCTGTGGTTCTACTTCCCTTGCGGTTGGTTCAAAGTGGCAGTTAATCTGGACGCGGTCGTAATGTACTTCCGGGAAATTATCGCGTATCTCGTTCCAGTGATTTGTGTACAACTTTAAATTCTGTAGGGTCAGCGCTGAAATGGTATGGCCAACGTCGCGCTGGATGTTGCTGGTAATCTTTATAATGTTGTCGAGGCAGCGCGAAACCGGACCCGAGTAGTCGTAGCCATAGTTTGTTTCGTACATATCCGGACAGTCGTTAGGAGAACTCAAGACAAGTTCCGCTTCCGGGGGACAAGTACCCAGCGGCCACCGTAGTATCACGTGACGCGTGTATGACGTTACGAAACGCTTCAGCAGAGGTTCCCCTTTATAAACCGTTACAGTGGTGTTCATTGATTTTCGCCACACGGTATCAGTTTTAGTGAGCTCGTATTTGTTCCACTTTTGAATATCGACGATGACACTTTTCTGAACCAAATATGATTCAAAAGCGATGACTTTCCAACGTTTGCAGACTCTGCAATGTGTTAATAAGAAAACAATTCACTTCCGGTGTGCAATATTAATAGTTCTTTATTACAAAACCTAGAGAGCAGTTAGGCAACGCAGGGAACCGCTTGGCTGTTACTGCACTACACTGGATTTGGTGCCCATAACCACACATTTCGCCATATGATTTTATATACAATGCAGAGCAGCGAGGTTTCCCGCGACGAAGGCACGCCTCTAATAGCGCTTGCTAAATTTTCTATTTACAGTGGATTGAAAACATTCAAGACGGTTATTATTATTTCGTTACCCTGGGGAACTTACGTTGAACATTGCGAAATGTCGAATATATCCAGACAGGAGAATACATGCGCCACGACTTCGATAGGCAAGGTATGGAACGGACATATAGGATCGGCATCTTCTAGTTTGACCTTTTTCAAAGATGGCTCCATCTACAGCCAGTTTATAAAATTCAAGGTACCGGCTGAGTTTTTAAAAGATCTTGATGACGCGTACGTTTCCTACGATTACACCAAAGCGATGCAGTTTTGGCTCTTGTTCGCAGCAGTGCGATAAAAAGGTGTCGCCTCTATCGAATTTTTTACGGTGAAGTCGATGCTCAGGACGAAACAGATGCACTTTAACTCATCACAATACTCAGCTTTACTCGATTTTCATACAGTAAATGCAAGAGGTACGGTGTCGCCTTCACGCAATCAACACGAAGATTTGCGGAAACAAAACCAATGGAGACTGAAAGGATTAAAATGTGTAATTTTTAAGGGAATATATGGCATGTTTATTACCACTGAGCCACTGACTGGTTTCCGCCTTGGTGAGCCTACTGCTTTTTACCCTGTACAACGTCCTTGAAGAATGATCGTCGGTATCTTTGCTTACTGGTTGGCATATCACGGCAGCTATGTCGTGCAGGTTGCGTGATCAAGGTATGATGCACCCAGGATAAGTGGTGCATACTGTATAACTTACATGCTATTAAGCTGGGATGGCATGCCGGCGTGTATGAGTCATAATTATTGCCTTTGCATTAGCAGTACGTGCGGCAAATTTTACCGTACAGCTTCCATCTACATAATTATTGGCTTACATGCTGGCGGTTTTCCTCAAAATAGGAAATGATTTCTATCAGATGCGTGTTTTAAAACAGCTGTACAAATTCGTATTCATTTTGTTCAACCTATGACCGCTGTACCATACGGTTTAATTTGTCAACAATGTATCGCAGAGTTTTTAATGAAAACGAATCATGTCAAATTGTGGAAGACATTACGTAATTAAAATTTGACTTGTCAGCATGGAAATCTAGTAAAGAAGAATTATTAGGTCAACACACCAGTGGTACTTCATTCACGAAGTAATAATTATGTTTGCTACAGCGTATACGAGTATATAAATTTGTTTCGAACGAACCAATAACTTACAATAATTTTGTAATAGGGTCAGCGTTGCGACACACTGCACGTTGTTCTCGGCTTGAACAAATATTGTCCACGTCTTTGCGGTCACCTCACATCTGCTTTAGTGCTTTATGCACACGGAGGTTCACGTACATGTAGTGCTGCTGATATGAAGCTGCGCGGGTCGCGGACATGTTTGTAAGAGCTCAAGCTATTTAATGAGCGCTGTTCCGAACTGTTAGATCCAATAATATTAATGCCGAACTGGAAACTGATGGCGGCATGGAAAGGAAAAGCGCGAATGTTGTTCATTGATTTTTCGTTTTTACTATTCAATCCATTCAAATCTCTGATTTCGTATCATACAACAACAATTTAGTATCATACAGTATAATAAACAAGCTGAAATAAAGCGAAATAAATTTTTTAAAACGTTTTGCATCCTCAGCTGCAAAAAATGCGTTGGTCAGCGAGAAAAGACTGAAACTCCCATCAGAAACAGGTTTCCACTTTCCATAGCGTCGGCAATATTTGCCTAATATATCACCAGAGCGGTGGCGGCACGCTCGTCGTTTCTTCCGCAAAACTACAAGTCGTGTAAGAGCACTCTGTATACTTCCGCTTAAATGGTCCTAGCACTCTTTTTATTGCACTGCGACCGCAAAGCGCATTTTCCGAAGTCTCGCTGATATTTTCAAGGGGATAATACTGCAAGAGGTCGCGAGCAAGATACTGCTGCCACAAGGGATGAGTGTGCATTTCATCCATGGTTAGTTGCATTTCCGGTATAGTACTTTCCCATTCCAAGTGCCGACCGAAATACCTAAAAACAAACCCATTAATCTAAAGTTTCTTCGGTTTTGCTGTCTGGAAAACAAGTAGTTGGTTACCCATTCCAATAGTTTATAAACGGATAGATTTTCTGATGTGACTGCAGCACTCTGTCCATGCACCTTTCTTCCTCTGGCGACAACGCGGGCAAGAAAAGATTAAAGTAACGAAAACTGATGTCGTAGGGAGGTAAATTCTTAAGCGGCTCAAGGTCGTTCCCCGTGAGAGTTTTCCGATCGATCTTAATACGAAAAACAATCGGCTTGGGATCGTGTCCAGAGCTGCTGGGTTCGATATGGCAGTAAATTTGGACATTCTCGTAATGCACGGTAGGAAAACCATGGGGAACTACGCGCATGTAATTTGTGTAGAACTTTACATTCTGCACCGTCAGCGCTAAGATGGTGTTGCCAAAACTGCTCTGCAGCCGCTGAAGAATCTCTATGATGTCTTCCAGACCCACCGGATCACCGCTGTAGTCGCAGTGATAGGTGGTGTCGAACATATCCGGATTTCGGTCGGGCTCGTCTATGACAAATGACACTTCCGGTGGACAAGAGTCCAGTGGCCAGCGCAATACCACGTGGCGTGTGGCTAGTGTGATGAGGCGTTTCAGCAGACGTTCGCCTTTCCGCTCCTTACTTCCGGTTGTCTGCCGTTCAATGGGCGCCGAACAATTGTTACTAGGAAAGTGCACTCGCTTTCGGCGGGCACTGTATGACCGAAGCGTAGGAGTAAATTTATAAATATTTTTTATCTACTTGGTATCAAAAATTTGTAAAATGAATGTTACAATTTTAAAGTATATACTATGTACCGTGTCTGTAGATTACAACCATGAGACCGGTGAGGTCTTCCAGGCAGATCAATATTCCGGTGTTCTCGGAATATGGCAAAAGTTTTGAGTTGGATATTTTTGCCGGTCATATTGAAAAACATTGTGCAAAACTAAAGCCTACTTGGAGGGACATGTACTCGTATTAACGGTCTCAGTTACGATGAACGTCCTTCTGGGGCGGCGGATGCATGGTCTAACCGGCCGGCTCTAGACGTGTTTCTGGACAATATTTAATGGAAATTCCAAATTTCTTTCTTTTCTTCAATTTTCAGTTTCTTGTTTGTTTTGCTCGGTCGCCATTCGAATAGATGGCGGTTACTTTTCCGGCGAAATACCAAAATATTTTCCAGATGAAGTAGCTGTAAGATGCGATTTTAGGATTATTTGCACGTTAAACTGCTGCGGCACTCCATGAAATTGCACTACCTACGGTCAGATCAGGATGCAGCTTGGGCATGCCGGCAGTGCGCTAGTCAAACCAAGCAGCTATGAGTATATGACTATTTCCGGACTTCCAGACTTTGTGTCCCAGTTTCGTGGAGCGGTTACATTATTCAGAAGGTAATGATTTTAAGCAGCAAATAGTGCAAAGGCAAGAGAGTACCGTTGTATCGGTTACCGAAAAACCACTTTACGGTAGCCACAAGCCTCGAGAACAAATGGACACTGCGCCTTTTGCCCTTTTAAGTAGGGTGGCGGTGACCGATGGACAAACACAATGCAAACTGCAAAGTATGTGTTGTGTTAAGATAGGAATACAGAAATTAATGCTTACCTTGAATTATCAAAGAGATAAATATGTCATTCTTCTAAACGCCAGTAGGCAGCACAGAATTTTTATACGGCTACCGCGCCTCTGGACACCTTATATAGAGAGATGGTGACCAGCAGACACCGCATTTTACACGCGGCCCTAGCATATACGACCAGCCAGCATTTCTGGTTTTTGATAGTATTGGGTCCGTGCATGTGTCCGTTTCACAGTATGTGGTGACCGTAAAAAATATGCATTGGATGGCGGTGGGTGACCGTGTATGTATGCAGTTTAATAGTAGGAATACCGCGCATATGTTCACCAGATGGCGGTGACCGACAGACACCACCGTTTGCACTCGCCTTGCATGAGTGTATACGGCCAGCGCGCCTACGTGCATTTGACAGCGCAAAGACCGCGCATATGTGCATTAGATGGCGGTGACCGACAGACACCACCGTTTGCACTCGCCTTGAGTATATACGGCCAGCGCGCATACGTGCATTTCACAGTAAATACGCCGCGCACACGTGCAACAGATGGCGGTGACCGACAGACACCACATTTTTCATGAACGCTGAACATAGAGGACCTTCGCTACGCTTCGGTCGATTATACCATTTCTTGAGATCGACGACGACAACTTTGTGAACTAACGGGGAATTTTCAGCCATGACTTCCCATTGGCTGCAGTATCTACGATACGATAATACCGGTTTATGGTGCTTGTATTTTCGCAAAAAGTAAAAACTGAGTGTTGAACTGGAAATTTTATTTGATTAGACCGATTGACTTACTCTGAGCTGTATGAAATGGCAAATATATCGAGGAAAAGGAAGATGAGGGCTACGAGTTCCATCGGTAATGTGTGGGCTGGGCGCAGGCGCTGGTGGTCAGCGATTTCGCAAAAATTCTGCGTATCGGATACAGTGCGCACACAACGTGCTGTACAGCTCACAGAACTGGCTGACAAGAAATCCTGCTAGGTAAGGGAAATCTATAAACTGATCGAGCGTGACCCTGGCTTGTTGCCCAAATACATTTATATAGTGGACACTGCGCAAATCAAGAATAAGAAAATGTATTAAAGTTTCACAAACGGCAGTTCACAAGGAGCTCTACAATACCTGCATTATGCTGCACGTTTTTACGGTTGTGTGCAGGCGTGCTGCTTGCCCCCTGCTATTAGTTTTGTCAGCAGATCACGCCAGTTATGTCGTGAACGTTGCGTGATCATCATGTTGTTAGATGCGCTTAGTTATAACTACTGCTACGGCGACTACGTTATAACTACAGCGACTTATCACTGCGTTGCCCTAGTATTGCTCGTAGAGCGCTTACAATAATGTGTGATACAGTGCGCTGCTTACTAAAATTACTCTATGTTGTACGATATGCACAGTATTTCGAGCAGAGTGCGAATCACCCATGGCCGAAAACAACAATGGCTGCTGTTGTAAACAAACAGCGGAAAAACCCGGCATCGATTTAGGAAACAATGGAGGACACGGAAAAGTCGAATTAGCTCTTTCCGCTTAGGAATTAAAATTTTTGTATTTTTCGTTGGCTCACACAATGTGCATACGGATTTATATTATATTAAATGCGCAGAGTTCAAACGCGGACTTACTTACAACGTTTTTCACCCTTGACATACAGACATCGAACGCAAAACCGCGCCCGTTTACACGTCTTGCATGTATGTGTGTACGGGCTAAACGCGACCGCATGCGCACAACAGTCATGACATACAGACTGACATTATGCGTGCTGACATTATGCTACTAAATTCGTAAAATTGTAACATCACATTTCTAAAAGTTAAATAATGCCATATAATCTGTTGGAAAGCACCAAAACAAGGTGGATTGGGAATATCTACGCACTATTATTTTAAGCTAAAATATATAAAAGAAATACGGTAAAACAATATTTCTGGGTAGCCAGAACAAAGCGAGAACCAGCCACGCGGTTAAGCAAAGTACGTATACAATGTGCTGTCATAAATCCGGACGAAACATCAAAAATGATGAATTGACATGATAATAAAAATAAATTCTGGCTTACCATGGAAGGCTGTCTAGCAGCATAAATTGTAGTCGGGTATGGAACCAGGTTAAAAACTCAAGCACAGTACACAGTAAACTGTAAATAGCACCAACAGCTGGGTAGCCAGCGCGCAGGGGTCCCTGCGATACGACGGCAGCTATACACGACAAGCTACACCACAAATTGTTAGAGACAGCCACAGGGATTCGCGAACCTTTTGGCAAGCTCCGAATCAATTGTAGTACGCCAGTCAGCTGCAATGGGATTTGAAATTAAATTAAAAGATAATCAGAAAACAAACAATTTGTAACAGAGGCGCACCTGGCCAAACACTGATACCGCATAGTCTAATCTGGATTCCCAGACACAGGCTTCCCTGCACTATATATGTATATCAGTTTTCTACTTCTAATTTCAATAACAAACGAAAAGGCATGATTTAAAAAAAACTTAAAAAAGGACGGAAAACCCTGTCGTTTTACTGTTTAACCGTCGATGTCAGCCCAAAGCATGGAGAAACAATCACGTGCTTTTGAATTTTGCTATTGGCGGTGGGCAGCCTCGATCTAACTCATAATGCTGACCCACCAATAAAAATCGCGGAAAAGCGAAGTTTGTAAGTACCTGGGCGTCGCTTAGACCCGTTACAAGGTACGCCCATGTTCATCGAGCAAAAAGCGACTTACATCGAAGCCCAGCCAATTGGAACTTGGTACGCCTATTTCGAGCTTCGATGTAAGTCGCTGTTGCTCGATGTAAGTCCGCGTTTTGACTCTGCGCATCCTTTCTATTCTGCAGTAAAACAGTAAGTTGCAAATACTTACTGTATTGATTGCTCACGGTCAAGAGAATATGTTTTAATAGGCTTACGGTAAATTCCCAAATGCACTTAAAATTGGTATTATACAATTTCAACAAACTAGCATCGTTAATTCTAGGACGAAAACACAGCAATACTTATAAAACGAAAACAAACCATCTAAGCTGCGCAGTTCTTTTAATGAATATCCATTGCTACAAAGACTACTTAACCATTTGATCGGCAACGGGAGAAACTTGAAAGTGACACCAGATGTGGCACCGAGAGTCGTCAATAGCAGGTTATCAGGGTGGTGGCGGCATACTGATCGAGTTTCGTGCGACATACTCACCGGTACCTAAACAGGAATTCCCCCTCGAATGGCCTCAGCGTTGACGGCACACTACGCTATGCCCTCAGCTAGTGGCTAGTAGCGTATTACAAGACTGCACTTGCTTTTACCTCCAGCTGCTTTGAAGGAAAACCAGGTTCACGTACACACTTTGTATTTCTAAAGCGAAATGAACGGAAGTCGCGCCTTGAAGCTAAAGCTAAAAAGGAAGCACTATTCTGATATTATATTAAACCTGTAATGTTAATGTCGGTATGGAAAGCGAAAAATCGCCACAGAAGGTACAGGTCAGAACGCTGGCTGTTCATTGATTTAACGAATCAATCATTCCAGAAATAAATTTAATTTGATGCTGCACAACGTTTCTGTGTCTAACAAACATGACAAAGCAAGTTAATGACATGTCATAAAGCGTTTTCCACTTGAACAAATATGTAAAGCTTACAGTAGTTGCAAAAGTGTGTTAGGTCGGTTAAGATTTTAACAGCAAATCATCGCTTGTAGTGATAATTAAACTGATCATAATTATTTTGCTTATAATTTGAATTAAGCTCATCATAATTCAAAATCAACCAATTTGAATTATGATCAGCAAAATTAAAATTAGGATAGTTTTAATTAAGCTGGAGCATAATTAAAATTGCTCAATTTTAATTATGCTCCAGCTTAATTAAAATTTGATATTATTTTGCTTAAGCAAATTTATAATTAAAATTTATTTGACTGGTAGGAGGAAATGCTGCTAAATGGTGCAGCTACTACCCACGGTCCAATACTCTTCCCATTTTACAAAAAAACTGTTAAGCTATATACTTGTAGACCTTTTTTATTACACAAATTTTTTAAGAAAGCCTTGCGAAAGCACAGGAACGTCATGTAACACGTCATGAGAGAACAGAGCAGCGTTATTTATTATCATTACAAGATCAGGAGAACCGTTGGCTACATGGAGACCCCGGGTGAAACTCCCGTGCTAAGAAAAAAACGAAACAGCAAAGAATGAAATACTCAGAAAGAGAACAAATTTAAGAAAGTGAAAAAATGAAACATAAAAATGGAAAATAGAAAACAGGCAGGAAAATCAGTCGATCTCCAATAACTTGTAATTTCGCTGCAGTAAAACCTCCATTTCGAGCCGCAGTCCGCTTAGCCTGTTCCTTTTTCCCGATGTTGCTATTCCGGCGGTGGAAAATACCCTTTCCACTGGTGTGCTGGTTGCCGGTGCGCTGGCGATACACATTGCCACCTTGTGCAATTCTGGGAAAATATTGCGTCTTTGCTTCCAAAACTCAAAGCTGTCGAGCTCCAAGTTGTCTTTCACCAGTCTGTCTTTTGAAAAGTCCTCAGCTTTGAACAAGGCAAATACTGGGTTCTGCTATAGTAAAAACTGTCACTATATGTGTTTCGTAAATAAATACATCTGGAAAATAAATACGCCCGGACTATAACCGGTGTTAACCGTAGACTACGATATTATTGTAGAACAGGCTACTCTGCCAGTGTCTGTCTGCACATACAGATACTTCCAGATATACGGTAAAAAGGTACGCGTGCACCCATCTATTCGCTTGCTACTCCAAAACGAAACATGTCTCCACTTTCTTCTAGTGTCCGTAATTATGCTCACCAAAACGGCGGTGGCACGCTCGTGGTTCCTTCCGTAAAATTACAAGACATCCACGTGCTCTCAGTATACTCCCGCTTAAATGGTCCCAGCACTCTTTGCACAGCACTGCGACCGGACTGTGCGTTCGCTGGAGTTTCGCTGCTGTCAAGTGGATGGTACTGCAAGAGGTCGCGAGCAAGGTACTGCTGCCACAAGGGATAGGTGCGGATTTCATTCATGGTTAACTGCATATCCGCTAGGGTATTTTCCCATCTCATATGCCGACCGAAATATCTAAAATAGCAGAACCGTTTGAAGTTTCTATGGGGTTCTGTCTGGAAAACACTTGGTAGTTTACCCGTTCCAGTTGGTTAAAACATCGAATTTCTGATGTGACCGCAGCACTCTATCCATGCAAGTTTGTTCCTCTGGTGACAACGCAGGCAAAAAAAGATTAAAGTAACGAAAACATATGTAGTTCATACATGCATCCTTGAGGGGCTCAAGGTCGTCTCCCTTCAGAGTTTTCCGATCAATCTCAACGCGCAGAACAATCGGCTTGGGATAGTGTCCATAGTCGCTGGGTTTGATATGGCAGTAAACCTGGACATGACTGTAGTGCACCATGGGAAAACTATGGGGAACCAGAGCCATATCATTTGTGCAGAGCTTTACATTTTGCAACGTTAGCGATACGATCACGTTGCCAAGACTGCGCTGTAGCCGCTGAAGAATCTCCGTGATGACGTCCAGATCGATCGAACCGCTGTAATTGCAGTGATAGTGTGTGCTGAACATATCAGGGTTTTGATCCGGATGACTTATGCATAACTTCGGTTCTGGTAGGGAAGAGTCCAGAGGCCAGCGTAAAACCACGTGGCGTGTGGCTAGTGTGATGAAATGCTTCAGCAGACGTTCTCCTCTCAGTTCTTTGTTTCCGGTTATCCGCCATTCTGGACACGTATATTCATCACAGCGGTTATTACGCCATTTCTTGAGATCGACGATGACAATTTTGCCGACCAATGGAGAATTCTTAGCGATAACTTCCCATCGCCTGCATACTCTGTGATACAATAACAACGGATATGGTGCTTGCATTATAAATAATCGAAATTAATTGTTGAGCCGGAATTTTTACTCGGTCACACTCGGCTGACTTACGCAGAGCAAAGTGAGATGTCAAATATATCCAGGAAAGAAAAAATGCGGGCTACGAGTTCAATCGGTAAAGTGTGGGCTGGGCACAGGCGCTGGTTGTCTGCGGATTCGCAAGAGTCCTGCATTATCGGACCCAAGGCGTACACAGCGTTGCTCCACGACTCACAGGAACTTGCTGACAAGAAATCCTGTTTGGGTGTTGAGGGAAACCTATAAACAGTGCGAGTGTGACCCTCACTTGCTACCCGATTGCATTTATACAGTGCAAAATACGCAAAAAGAAAGAACAATTACATCTATCAACCATACAAACGACAATTTACCGTACATGCAGATCATGCAATCTTACAATACCTGCGTAGTGCTGCGCTTTTTCCAGTTGGCTGCGGCAGATTAAGGTAAGGGTATCTGTTTAAAAGTGCTGCTTCCTGACTATTAATAGTTTTGCAAGCAGATCACGGCATTTATATCGTGAACGTTGCGTGATCAACATGTTGTTAGGAGCGCGTATATTTAGCTAACGTACATGCTCTAAACTTCTGCTGTTATGCCTGCCCTGCAGCTGTCGGCTTTGACGACGATGTTAAACTTAACGGCGACGTTTAATATCACTGCGTTGTCTCAGTATTGCTCGTTGTACGGTACGTACCCAACACCGATTGCATTGGACCGTACAACAAACAAAATTAATACATGTTTTGTGCACTTGCATTCTTGCACTGTTTACTACAGCCTTGCTAAATTACCGGTAGTTCTGCCACTCGTCCAGTAGTTTAACATGTACGAAGAGCAAAATTTTGTTGGCAACAGATATTATTTTCAAGGTTTTGCAACACTAAGGCTGTTGCGGTTCGCCTGAGATTATCTCGATCCCATTTTAGCCAAAGATCGAATCGATTATTTGTATGACCGGGTTTGCCATCAAGTTCGCATAATGCAAGCACTCATCAAGGAAAGCCACTCCCTGTGCCCGTTTCACACTTTGCCCATCGAAATGGTAGCACGCATTTTCTCGTATTTGGACATACACGAAATTTTTCGCTGCTCAAAGTAAGCAAGTCGGTACCGTTACTACCCTAAGAATGTGCCTTTAGGGAATTTTAGATTTCACATGGTTTAGGCTCCGTCCACTAGAAACTACCGCGTCACATAAACAGTACGTTTGCAGACGGCAAATGCGTGATTTCCAAAGTCAGGTAAAAGAACAACCAAGGGTGCCGGTAAACTAGTGCAGTAGTTACCTGGCTCATACGAATACGCAAGGTTCAGCGCCCAGGAGCAATCACAACAGCAGCAGCATAGTACTGCTCTTGTCCAGCGGAATCGTTAGCTGGCAAAAATATTAGCTTGAAGAATTGAATAACGATATGTCTGGTAACCATAACAATCCAATCAAAGAAGCTAAAAGCCGAGGAAGCAACAGAAAACAACCATTTAAATTTGATCCTTTAGAAAAACATAAACAAGTAGAAAGCGCAGCTTGTAATACAAATCAAAGCGTACTTTCGACCCAAAATTCGACCGAAACCAGTTTAAAATTCACAGTGTGGTTTCGGTCCGGATCGACGCTTTGCGGCTACACACCCCCACCAACGGATATGGACCGATATAATGATACCGGCAGAAGGTTTGAGTACCAATCAAACTCATGCTTAAGGTGAAAAAACCTAAAGCTTTGGTGCTCCGAGTGAGTTTCGGTGGTCAAGTCAAAAACTTGAGTGAGGACCTTTATGAGCCAAATTTCAGGACTATTTTGATCCGACAAAACAAATTAGGCGATGAGTTGTAGCACATTCTGAAATTTAACAATGGTGAGTATGAAGTTTAGGAAACTATTGAATACCCTGTAAAAAATTAGACAGCTAGGACGTACGCACTGCGAGCATACGAGGAGGAGCCAAGCATCTTCGGTAGCGCGTTCGAATGCCAAGACTCTTTGAACACTGCGTTGAGTGCGCAACAGCATGATTCTCTTAACAGTGAACTGCGGAAGGCTGGTAGTCCACATTTAACTTGGCCACTGTCAATCACAGCACTCATCCACGGGTGACGGTCACGTTGCACGTATATGGGCAACCTTCCACGGTTGGCTGTTAAGAGAATCATGCCGTCGCACACTCAACGCAGTGTTCAAAGAGTCTTGACATTCGAACGCGCTACCGAAGATGCTTTATTCCTCCTCGTACTGTAGGCGATGACTCGGCAAAACTGTGCCGTTACGCATCCGAAGCAGCGTAGCGTAATGTATCCCCAGTGTAAACGCTCGCCATTAGTATACGTAAGTGTAGATGACGTACCGTACACTGCTTGCAGCGACTGCCTGCTGCTGCTAGCATTGTCAAGGTGGCCGGTTGGCCGCGCGTGCACACGCAGCGATAAAGGCGACACCATCCGACACGCCGGCCATCAATGCCGGCCAGCGGATTATCATGTGTTGCTGCCGTATCACGCACACATACACTGACTGGCGGATGAGCCGCGGTCGGGTTTCGTGAAGTACGCAGCCGTACAGTGGATATCGGCATTGTCCCGCAGATTACCCTTCAACTCGAGTGCGCCGGCGGCAATACAACACCGGCCTGTCTGGCCCGGCATGGCCACTCTCTGTCACATACCGCTCTCTGCTGTTGCTCCACTCGACAAGCGCGCTACATTGTGCTACCACTGACCCACTGTTCCACTCGCGGAGTCGGCTGTTGTGTGCCGTTCACTGAGTATTGTCCACCTAAACGCATCCCGCCCCGAAAATGTCGCTCTTGTTGCGCTTTTGGAATTCTTTCGGAATAACTAATGATTAGAATAAACAAAGTATTGTGGATGTCTGCTTTTACAATTCATATACGGGGATTTCGTTGGAAGTTAACGTCTTGGGGAATTTCTATTGACATCCATGGAGACGTTGGTGTAAAGTGATTCCCATCCGTCTCCTCTATGCTGCGGATGGCTGGACCGCTGGCGGTTCGGCTTACTGACCGAATCGTCAAGATGCTCATCGATCTCTCCTTCATTCTTGTTGTCCTTGTCACAGTCCTTAGTGAGTACCCGAGAACTATCGTCTTTATAACTATCGTCTTTATTTTATGATGATTCTTTTTTTTAGAAAAGAATTCTTTTTTTCTTTTGAAAAAATGTAACTTGTAACTTGCCTTCAAAGATTTAAGAAGCTAAACTACAGTTTCGATTAAATAACGATTCGGTAAGTCAATCGCCTTTTAGAATTGTAAAGCTCTTTGCTGATAAAGGTCAACTTCACTTAACTACATACAATACATAGCCGTTACATATTATTATTTTTTATTTTTTGTAGGTCTAAGTCAGACAACTTCCGATGCGCACGCACAGTGGAGACGCTTAAGGAAACCTTCGACACATGACGCCAATGCATTACATGTAAAGGTACGTTATGAATTATAATTATTGTATTGTCGAGAACGCGCTATCGATATCAGTCGTCCTTCCGCCGATTTAGACCAGCGCACTGCGAGCGGATTGATGTCCATCGGCGTGCGCAATACGAGACGACCTTGAAAGTAATGTGATATCGCGCGACTGCGGACTATCAGTTCACAACTTTCCGTCCAAACTTTAATGCAGCCATTTAATTATAAACTTTAGCAATATCGCCAACTTCTTCTAGTAAGATTTTCGAATTTAGCAAACTGTATTCTTGTGGTTATATGCAGTTCTTTAACATTTTAGCTCTTTACAAAAACAATTTCACAATTTTACTATTACGAATTTATTAGAAACTGTATGAAATGCTCAAAAAGCAAAACTAGGAAACTCTTAGAAATATTCGAGAAACAAAGTCAAGAAACTGCACGAAGAGATTAATTGAGTAAGAATGCTGTAACAAAATTAGAAAAATTTTACTTATTAATTTTCGATTGCAATCCTTTTTAAACTTTGCAAAGGTCACGCATAATAAATCTTTCCCAGTTAAACAGAAATAATTTGGAAACTTTAGCGGCTTAATAAAAAGCTGGTTAGAGCTGTTTATCCCGCCCTCATCTCGTTGAGAAGTTTACAATTGTATAAGCCCTATTGTACTACATCCTTAATCGCGTTGGCGCTTTACCAACAAGTAAACATCCGGTTTTCCGGCTGCCGCAGCTCAGTGGCCAACCAACAGCATATTAACCGGTCGGCTTAGCAGGTAAAACGGCAAATACCGGCTCCCGGCAACATGCTGCCTCCCAGCGCCGGCGGCATCCAAGGACCCGCCATGGGCGGGATGCCGGCCCCGCCTGCCGGTGTCATGCTGGCGCCCGGGCCCCCCGGAGGACCGCCCTTCATGGGACCACCGGGAATGGGAATGCAGCAGGAGTTCTCCTGTGTTGGGCGACTGCCGCGGTTGTACCAGGATCCATGGATGTGTAGCCGGTATTATTGGTGTAATTACGGATCGCCGCCAGTGCCCTTTACGTGTCCCAATGGACAGTTGTTCGACCAAGAGTTGCAGACATGCACGGCGGCCTGTAAGTGAGCTGTGATTAATCACCATACCGTTCCTGATTTATATGGAGTCTTACGGATGTATTAATAAAAACGGATGAATGTATTAACAAGAGGAACTTGTGCACATGTGCCTTAATTGTAGCTGTCCATATTCTTTAATCGGTATTAAATTATCCTTTTTTCCTCACCTCTGTTATCTTGTTGTAGTGGCTGTGGAGTGCCGTGATTTTCCAGAGCCGCTGGTAAGCTGCAAACCCATGTCTTGTCTTCCAAAATATTGTTTAATGTTGAAAATACTGACTTTAGATTGGTCAGTGATTTCTTAATATTATGTGCCGCACACCGTGTCCGTTAAATAGTAATAAAGTTGTCCGAATTTTTTCCCTTCTGATTTCTAACTAACAGTTGCATTGCAAAGAAAACCACAATTAAGCAGAGTTATAGACAAAAAAGTAAAATCAGTGGAATTATATCAGTGGAATCAGTGGTATATACCAATCAAGTAATTCCACAACTTATTATATGCTGATTAACGTACAGCTTTAAAGGAAAAATTATAATTCGTTCACCAAACGAGATCCATAAATTTCGAAAAGAATTAGGAGATATTTGAAGCACGTATAAGAATAACATAAGGAAATATAAAAAAACTGAAATTTAAATTCAAATTTTAAAGCGAAATTAAAGTTCGAACAAAACAGACAAAGTTTTTCGTAACAAAACGGCGCTGATTATGCAGGACGCGTTGGACATGCCAGCCGGGGGCATCGGCTACCATGGTCACCCGCACGGGTCCTTCGGCATGAACGCCTCCCCCTACGGCCCCCCTGGCGGCATGGGCGCCGTACCCGTCCCCAACGGCGTGGCCGGACCCATCGGCAGCGCCGGCCCGATCCAGGTGGCCAACGCGGCCCCGCCAAACGCCGTGCCGCAGACCAATGCCGCCGCCATCATGCCCCCGGTGGGGGCCGCCAGCAACAGCGGCCCGATGATGCCGGGCGCCTCCAACGGCCTCAACGGATTGACAGGGAATGCCGCGCAACCGGCGTCGTTGCAAGCCGGGAATGCGCTGTCGGGGAACATCAATCTCAACCAGTTCGCGCAAGCGATACTGTCGGCCAATTCGGCGAATAAAGCGCAGCAGGCGTTTCTACGATCGGCCGCCAATCCGGATCCGCATATGGGCATGGCCAACGGGACACCGGATCTGACGGGCGCGTGTGATGGGGCCAAGACGGGGGTGCTGATGGCGGATGTGGCCAGAAATTGTCGGAATTATTATTTCTGCAGGTATTTATGAAATTCCATGTCTAGCCTAGCAATATTTGCTGCACTGGCATCGTTGGGGAAACTTCTGCATCGCAAAAAACCGGCACATATGTACATAAAGCTTTTTTATTTATTTTGGTAATTATGACTGTAAACAGGTGCTTATCAACAACTTGTTTACGGGCCTAAATGTGGATTAATTTGTCATATTTTAATCCTGAATTTAATTACAGTACTCGTAGTAATGCAGTAGTGTGCAGTAGTATTAGAATTTAAATACAGTAATACTAAATTCTTTATTGTGCTTTGTATCGAACATTCGAACTTAGTATTTTTGCAGGCATGTGTCTGTACCCCGTTATGTCTTAATTGCTGTTCAAGGGAATGGATATTTAAATACAGACCCTTTTTCGTATGAGTTACAAATTCTTATTTATACGAAAATTATGTACTGAAATTATTATGCAAATCTTATTTGCCGGAATCGTGAGAAGTTTTTACATATGATGGCTTAATAAATTCATTTGCTTTTCATTTTGTTACAGTCAAGACGGAATGAAATTCGAGTTCCCGTGTCCGGCCGGCATGCTCTTCTCCGACCAGCTGCGCTCCTGCACCAGCCCCGACCAGGTGATCTGCATGGAAACGCAGAGCTTCGGCTCCACCACCAACCAGGTCCTCAACGGCTTCGCCGCCGCCAACGCCGCCCGCAACAACGTCGGCTACGCCGGGGTCCTCTCCAGCCAGGGCGAGCCGGTGGCCCTCCGCTATCCCCAGATCAACTCCGTCTCCACCAACGCCATCTACAGCCTCCCCAGCGGCAAACGCCAGGCCATATCCGGGCTCCCCGACTTCACGCCGCTCTTCCAAGGGTACCCCAACACCCAAGTGCAGACCAACTACAACCCCTACGCCATGACCCGGCAGGCGGTGGTCACCCAGCCGGTCATGACCGGGGCCGCCGGGAGCAACCCGAGTCTATACAATCCGTACTTGGTAACGCAGTTGGGAGGCGGGACCTACGGCCAGATGCCGCACCACGTGACGCAGCGGAGTATGCACACCTCCGGGAGCGGTAACAGCGTCCCGCATTACAACACCCAGGGGTCGTATCCCTACCAAGCCACCGATCCCAATCAGTACCCGAGCCAGGCGGTCTATCCCAACAGTTACCATCACAGCCGCCAGAACCCGGCGATCGTCAGTAGTGAAGGAAACGGGAGATCCTGGATGTCGGCGGAACCTCAGATCGAAGGGAGCCCCTCATACCCCGCCCAGATGCCCCCGTCGTACTATCCCTCGTCCGGGCAGAGCCCCAACGTCCCGGGCTATCCCAACAGCATGGTCGCCAGCCAGGGTGGCGGTTACCCGCCCGGAGGTGGGGGTATGCACCATGGACACATCCAACTGGGCGTCGGCGGCCGCAACCGTCCCCGGATGCCCATCGACCCGGAAGCGGAGGTGGAAGCGGGACGCGCCCATGAGACTCCGCCCGCGGGAGGCAGCGGAGGAGCCGCCGGTGGTGCCGGGGGGCAGGGAATCCCCGCGGGTCTCAGCGCTCCGGGCGGCCACCAGTCGCCGGTGGGGCCGATGATGATGGAGCCGGAGACGGTCATCCCGTCGGCGGTGCCGTCGCCCAGTGTCCGCGAGGGAGGCGGCGCCATCAATATGAGCGGGTTTGCGCAGGTGATTATTGACAGGCCGGATGTGATAGCAACCAGCGTGACCATACGCCCGATGACGCCGGACATCATTGTGCGGGTGCATCTGGATAATGCGTCGTTTCCGCTGCTGAGCAGCCATAATCCGGCCGAGGCCGGACAGCATGCTGTGTATCATGTTAGGAGAAATCATAGTGCGAAGCATCTCGATCATAATACCGTCTTTTCCATACCCGATAATGCAGAGTTTACGGTGCCCCCTAAATAACTGCTTTTCTGTGCTATAATAATATGTACCAATAAAAAAGTTATCGCAACGTGACTTATTTGACACAGCACGTGACAGTTCGGTGACACCAATCAGTGAAGCTTCTGCTGGAAAAAAATTGGTGAAACCGTAACGGTAATATTGTCCGACATACCTAGTTCAGCTGACACCAATATCAAGCCAGGTCAAACGTCCCAGCACCAAGAGCTTAACGTTGTGCTAGTCCCCCATATAGCACTGTGCCCTCCAGTAAGAACAAAAGATGCAAGCTGCAGAGCCATTAATATCAGCTTATCCTACAATTTTTGCTAAAATATGGTATGTATAATTTACTAACAGGATTACAGCTCAAGTGTATTGTGTACATATGTAATAGTATAATAAATATTAATACAACAGAAAAACTGTGCTGGTGCCTGGTGTCCGCTGCAGGCATTAAGTGCTTTTTGCATATATCGCAAACTTCACATGTATACTTTGTATAGTGTGTTTTTAACTGTGTGTATCGTCTTGTCATCTTTCGTTTTTTTAGAAGCCATAGGTGTTCATAAATACTGCAGATTTGTAATGGTATTGTAAGTAAGAATTTGATACTAGCTATGAGCTATCGTAAAGTCTGCTGTGATGGTGCATGAAACAAAGCCGTACGTATTTTCGTGATGTGCATCAGTCACCAGTGTGCTACCAGTTAATTTTAACTACATATTATTGATGCGTTACCTGACCCACATGTACTGTTTCAGTGATAATTGAATGGAGGCCAACGATAAATTGATACATTTCTTTCACGCTACGGTTTATATACGTTTATCACGCCGATTTATCGGAGCGCTGATATGGAAACCCGGTATCCTTTATTAAGTTATCGAACTCGGCGGGTTTATTGTACTCAGTCTCGAAGTTTTGCCTTACTTCCACAGACCAGTTACAAATAATTTCAGCAGAAGACATATAGGCTATGTTATGTATCTGTTTTACACGCTCGCTCCAGTAATACAGTCCAGTTTCCAGTAAACAACAGTACTTATGTAAAAATGGTCGAGAAACGCTCTGAATGCGTAGCTGAAAAACTGGGCAGCAGCTGCGAGTATCGCTACGACAATGATGATTTTATCGCAAGCGGTGCTTTTGGAATGATATACAAAGGCACGGTGACTTTTCCTGGCGATTTTACCGGGAGTGGTCACGTGGCTGTGAAAGTCGTGCACATCGCTGTCGATGATGCAGAAAAGTGGAATAAGTTCTACCAGCGTTTGAAAACGCTTGTAACAGTTAGGCACGACAATCTGATATCGTACCATAAAGTGACAATCAAAAGCGCTGAGACAGGAGCAAAGGTGGAACTGGTAATGGATTATTGTGCCGGTAAGTGCAAGTTAAAATGCGGCAAGTGCGTTAGTGCAGAAACTTAAAATCAAACAAAGATTATCCTAAGATTAAACTTTTTTAAGAATTATTTTGAAAAATTGGGTAGAATTGGAGATGTCCTGGAAGCGAAAATTTGAAATTTCCCATTCCAAAATTAAAAATTGCTATTCTTCAACTAAGTAGATAATTTACCTCACATTGATGTATTTGGCAGCGGGGTTATTTCTTGTTTTTTTACTATAAGGAGTAGCAACATTCTAATCAACCATGTTTGACCGTTTGTCGTTTGACCAGTGCATGGAATAACCGAAACTCCGCACGAGCAAGTCTCGTGAAATCCGCGAGTAGGGTTTTTGAAAGCAAATCTCTGACCACAGCGTCAAAACGAGTCTGTTTCAATCTTGTTTCTGGAAGGGCAATGCGTTAGCTAATAGCTACATTTGGAAGAACCGGCATTTCTTGTTGCAAACTTGCGATCTTACACGCAAATTTTAACGAAAATCGCTCATTAAAATAAGATTTAGTAACCGGCATTTTTTGGGAAATTCACAAAGTGCACATACTGCATAACTCCTCCAGCGCAGGCAGCGCGCGCACAACTGCTTTACCATTAGAGGCATTCCTCTGTACAAAACAGTTAAAAATGTTCAAAACGCCCATTCGTAAAAGAAATGCGACGAGATAATATGTTTTGCAACCTGGGACACATGTTCACACGATTTTAACTGGCAGCGTTGCAAACAGGCGCAGCTCAATTTTATCAAAATATTTTGTTGATTTCGGAAGTCAATAAAATTCTCTTTCGAACGAGCCCAATTAGTTAGCGGTGTGGCAACCGATCCGCGAGATACAAACTAAAACGGAAGACCGACATTTTGTTCAGCCACCCGGAACTGTTAAAAAAATTAATGCGCAGAAAGAAGAATCTCTGAAGGACTGAAACATATTTTTATCAAATTGGAAAGTCTTAAGACAGTGACCATCGTAGGCGCCTGCCAAAAAGCATTGGTGATATACTCTGTACCCATATTCTTCTCAACGATTAATTTAACGATTAATTTGTTCTGTGGTCCGGCTATTGCCAAATAAAGGTATTAATAATACCATAACCGTTTGTTGCTTTTTAAGGTGATCTGACATCGCTCTTCAGAATGGTGCGTCAACACAAATGCTACCTCGATTACCAGCAGACCATGCGTTACGCCATTGATATTGCCCAGGGACTGGATCATCTGCATGACATGAAGATGATACACGGTGACATGAAACCGGGAAATATCCTTGTCAAGCAGATGCCAGACGGTCCCCGAAGACTGCTTATAGGAGATATGGATGATATGGTGCACATGCAAAAAAGCGTCACGGTATCCGCCGACATCACCCATCCTCGCGGCACCTTGCGCTACATGTCGCCGGAAATGTTGAAAAAGTTTGCTGAGATGGTCGGAGCAGAACTGCCAGGCAGAATGACCGACGTGTGGAGCTTAGGTTGCATTATCTTGGAGTTAGCACAGGTTTATGCGCTATGCGAAGAGAAACTGTTGCAAAACAAGGAAACCTTTGTTAGCGGAGGAAATGATGTCGCGGAGCAGCGATTTATCCAGTTAATCATCAGTGGTTATACTCCGTTTGTCAATGGCTCAATTCCACCCCATTTGGGACTCTGCATACAGCAGTGTCTCAATCGGAATACGGACAGCCGCCTTTCTGCGCGTAAAGTTCTCGATAAACTGCACGAAGCGCAGGACGTACTTCCAGCGCGTAAGATTGCATGCTGGCATAAACCACATAACAGAGACAGCGACAGTCCATTGTTTGAGCTATTTGACCCTAGCAACAACACAATACAGAGTCTTCAGCTTCCTCCTGGGCTTCTTGAGCAAAAGGGTTTCGATTGGAAGTTCGAGCATCGGATCGTGGCCTTTAATGAAATAGAAATTGCCCTCATTTTTAAAACTCCAGACGAATACTGGCGCGCGATCTTTTGGAATGTTCGGAAATGTAGCATGCGCTCGTTCGGCTTTCCAACCACCATATCAATGGTCGTTGAACCGGTAGCGGTAAACGGCACGATATATTTCTGGGACTACCAAGATGGCACTATGATTTTTAAAGCAACCAACATTTATGAAGACACTACAGTCATCTTGGAAAGTGGCAATCAATGGCAAAACAGGTGAAATCTTTCGGTTTTTCGATTTTGATATCTTACCGTAATCGGGATCAGCCCGCTTGCGAGAGCTCCTTTGTTGCACTTGCTGACGATCTGAAAATGTTTGCTTGGTAGGCATGGAAGCATAGTGAGCTCGACGAAATGCGGAAACAAAATAGTTTACATAGGGACGCAGGAGGCCACAGGCTCGATGTGGGTGGAATGCTTTAATACGGCAACCGGCATTTGGCAGACCTTGCCAGATGTCCCAGACCAGCGTAAACATTTTGCCATGGTTATGATCAATGAAAATATTTATTTGTTGGGTGGAATAACTAAAAGCTTCATCCCAGAAGACAGAACTTCTCCGTGGGCTGCAACAGCGTCTTGTTTACACCTGAACTTGCAGAGGCCCAATTGGGAAGAAATGCATCCGTTTCGGCAGCCGAGATTCGGACATAGCGCTTGTGCAGTTAAGGACCAGATTTACGTTCACGGTGGAATGGCAGTAGAGCGGCTGGTAATTCCAGAGACAGAGATGCTGGACATCAAATGCGAGGCACCGTGGGCCACCGTCAAAATGCACGGAACCAGTGTCCAAGCCAGCGGAATCTTTGCTAGCTGCTCGTCATGTGCAGTGCCCTTGCTCAGGTAACTTTCACAATGTATTTAACGGATGATAAAATTAGTTCTCACCCGATCACCGTCTGCTTACTGAATATTGGATACCGCAGTAAGCATCCGATGAGTGAGCACTGTTTATGCCGCTGTTAAGTTCTACGCATATGTATGCTCCCTGTGCTTTCCTTCGCTGGGACAACCGGCAACAGCAACAGAACCGGTAACGGGGGCATATTAAATTCTATTTCTAGTCTGCTCCAGTTGCAACAGCTCTTGCCAATGGGAATTGTAGTTCTACAGTAGTAGCGCTGCTGCTCGGATACGAGTTAATGCGAAATTTGTTTTTCTAGTTGGAAAGAAGACCCAGTTCCTACCCCATCAAGTACCAGATCGAGCCTACCGGACGTCGAAATTCCGCGATGGAAGCAGTTAAAAGAGAAGGGTAACGCTTATTTCAAAGACGATCGCTTTACCGATGCCAAAGTCGAATACACAAAAGCGCTGGAATCAAATCCAGGAGAAGCTGTCTTGTACTCCAACCGTGCGCTGTGTGAGCTGCAACTTGGAAATTTCGGGTCAGCTCGCAAGGACGCCGAGCAGGCCATTGCACTTGCCGAACACAACGTAAAATACTACTGCATTCTATCGAAAGCTCTGCTTGAACTGGATCTGTTAAAGGAAGCATTGTCCGTTTGTCAGAGAGGTTTGAAAATAGATGCCAACGAAAGCACTTTGCTTAAAAGACAGCGTGATCTTCAAAGTCAGATTGCTCAAAAATTCAACACCTCACATCCTCGACCAGACCCAAAAATCAGCCTGGAAACTGGTGGCAAGAGGTGGAATGATGTTACTCAACCGGAGGACACTGATGTTCGTATACTGGATGACGCGGGATTCCAAGAGCACCAAAAACAACACACTGTAGTCGGAATGGCACATATTGCGTTGACCGGAGCGATGGGTCAAAAGAGAAACCTTAACCGTGCATTTAAACTGTTCAAGGAAGCTGCCGATCTGGGGAGCGCCGAAGGGCAGTATAATTTGGCACATATGTATGGTCAGGGTGAGGCCACACACGTCAATCATGACCTGATGTTGAAGTATTATCGGTTCGCGAGCGCCCAGAAACCATTTATCAAGTATGGGGGCCAGATTTCCGCTGTACTAGGTAATGGAATTCCTAGTAAACCGCTAAGAAAATATGACAAGGTCGTTCACTGAAATAACCAAAACCAGTGTCTCTAACGTGAAAAAATCATAAACCAGTATCTTTAACCTGCAGATTACGCTGCAGTGATAGCTTTTGTGCTCAAAGCCTTGCTACAAATAATTATACAGAGAATGTACCTACAAACCGACATATTTCCCGTGTTGTAAGGTAGTTGTAGGGAAGTCCCGTAGTAGTACAAAGAGATTCAGTGTAATAAAACACGCCGTGATGGATTACATTGCCGCAATGATCAATAATTTGTTTTTGCGCAGGTGTGTCACACGCGGAGCACGCGTTAGGGGTGTGCTATCGCGACGGAATAGGTTTTGACAAAAATCCAAGAAAATCTGTCCAGCATTTTTTAAAAGCGGCGAAATGGGGCCACGCTGAAGGACAAAACAATGCCGGAGCTGCCCTGCTTAACGGAGAGGGTGTGGCGCAAAATCTTCCGGAAGCGCGGTACTGGTTCGAGCGCGCGGCCAAACAAGGAATCGCCGAAGCCCAGTTGAACTATGCGTCAATGCTGGAGGACGGCCGAGGTGGGCCGGTTGACAAACACAGCGCCTTTGAATACTACAGAAAAGCGGCGGAGCAAGGATCGCAGCATGCAATTGCACGCCTGTGGCGCCTGTCAAACAGCGGAGATGCGACTGCGGAACAGCAGGAAGACCTGGCTGTCCTGCTTGGCGAGCTGACAACCAAGGAAAATGTGCACATTCTGCACTTTCTGGTAAGACAAATCGTTTCGTAAACCTAAGAACTGGATAAAAATAAAAAGTCAACCGTTGAATTTCGACTACATGACCGAATTAGGCTTACCCTATTTTATCCAGCAGAAACCCGGGTAAACTTTTCCATAAGGCCACTCTCGGCGGGCAGAATTGTTTTTGTCAAGGCTCCTTAAGGATCAACAGAGAAATCCAGGAGCGCGGCCTCCGTTCAGGGACAACTCCACCAACAGCAAACTTAGATCAGTTTTTTCTCTGTTCTTAGGCCTCCCGAAGCTGTTTTATGCTGATTGAGTGTACTGCGTTCAATTCAATGTGGTGCTTAACTGAATTCGATTGATTGTTTTCGGTTTACATTCAAAATCAAAAGTCTTAAGAAAATGGATCAATGAGCAAACGAGTAGCAGCGAGGAAGGCACCAGAATGCAGTTTACGTTTAGGCTGTGACCTTTGAACTAACATTTTTGCCTGTCATTCAATTCGGGCGTCGGCGCCATTCATTTCGTTGCCCCCGCTTCGATCAAAGTCCCACCGAAACTACCCTTTATTGTACAAAATGCGTAATTCAAGTGCGAATCACATTTGTTGTTATTTCAGGCTGGCTACTATTATCATGTGCAACACTTCGGAATTGCCGTTGCGTTGTGGACAAGAGCCGCTGAACTGGGTCATGCAGACTCACAGATTGCGCTGTCCCAAGCCTTACTAGAAGATCACAGGTATACAGAAGCTTTTCCTTACTGCGTGCAAGCCAGTGAACGAGGAGACCTGACATCTCAGCTGTCTCTCGCAAGACTACTAGCACAAGGGTCCGGCTGCCAGCGCGATGTGACTGCGGCCAGAGAATGGTTCCAGCGTGCCATTAACCACTCAGCTGAACCGGAAGACCAACAAACTAGGGCGGGGTTCGAACGGTTGCTCCAGATTTCCGAAGCCGTTTGCGAGTTTGAGCGTTCTCAGTTATCGGAACCGACGGGAAGCAAGAGCATGAAATGGTCTCACAGAGTGCATCGGTATTTTCAGTGGAAGGGTGCTTCAGCTGCTGAAATTGATGTGGCTAGACATTTTGATACGTTGTCAGAACACCGGAATCCGGTACCGAGAAACTCCGCCTTGCATGATCAAGCACATTTAGTGGAACCGGCAGCGAAAGGCTCGATAACAGCCAAAAATGTTGTTAAAGCGCTTGCAATGGTCGAGGAAGGGTACGAAGCATGGCAATATGGGGACATCACAACGGCTTTCCACCTGATCCGAGAATCCACTAAATTTTACGACGTCAACGATTTCTATTTTTCCGATATGCTAGCCTTCATTCAAGAAAATAACTTAGAAACCGCCGATGCTCTCTTCGTCAAAGCATGCCATCTTGGCAACGACATTGCAGGTATCGGTGAAAACACGCTTCGACAACGCTGCTTTTCCATCGTGTCCGCCACTAACAAAACCTATTCTTGCGTGAGGACAATTTTCTGCTAACAACAATAATTGCTTTGTGACTTTTTAGGTAACATTGCATTCATGGATCGTTGCATTCGTTTGCACCCGAAGGAAGCCGATTTTCATCACCTGCTCGCTTGTTATTATGGATTCGGGTGCATGGACAAAGAGCTGTTGGCCAGCGTGCACCGTGCTTACGAGTTAGAACCCCGCCCCAACTGGCTATACACGGTCGCCACCGGGTTACGCAAAGTCTTCGAGGGTCACTTAGGTAGCATTTATGCGAAACACGCCAACCAGGAGGCCATGCAGAAAGAGATAAACGAGGTTATTGCTGCATACCAGCGGTATTTCGATGGAAATCCTAAAGACGAGCGCAAAGTTCCTGCTGCACAGTTTTATGTGGCATCATTGTACGCTATGGGTCCGCAGGCCGACGTGACAAAGGTCCTATCATACTACAAAAAGGCTTGCGAGGCGGATACGAACCGTATAAAGTTTTTTGATGGGATACCTGACGATTTCCCACCAAAACTGCAGGCCGAGATGGTGCTTCGAATAGTTTTTCCGGCAGAGGTCGCACGGGTGAACTTCAACATTAATATGCCGGCACATGATCACCATGCTGAAGGCGTATGCACAGAATGTGGAAAGCCTCATTCCCCTTATACCTGTGTCTGTTTGACGGCAGTGTACTGCGGCAAAGAATGCCAAAAAACGAACTGGAAGTGGCATAAAGCGATATGCGCCGTGAAGTTCGCAAAGATGCAGAAACTGCATAAGCGCATTACTATGTAGCTTGTAACGTATTGTCCGGAAATAAGGAAATTAATTTTTTTCGTCCATTGTACATGCTTCGCATGTTTTGCCAGTTATCTACTAGTATTTATCTCTACATCTTCTATCTGTACCCGCATGTAATTTTTATTCTAATTATATGTAATTTGCTCTTATGCTTTCTGATGTTTTTTTTCTGGTTTTTCATTTTTACTCATGTCCTCATGTGCCATCAGAATTCTGTCAGCAACATGTTGGTGCTCAGCAAACAGTCATTCAACAACTTGTCGGTAATCAAGTTCTCATTTCAGATAATTGTCGGATAACATTTTGTCGATGGTATGCCGACAGTCCGATCGAACATTTATTTTACCAAATCGGGCTTTGTACTGTTGAAATGCTCTTATTTTGTTGCCTTAGCGGCTATTTGTTACCGTTACCCCGTCTGACAATCACACTACAAATTGCAAACACAACTCTTTCCACAAAGAAGAAAAGTGCGAAAGACGAATAAGCACTGATAAAAAAAAAATTATTCGGGAAGAGGTATGGCGTTTTTTACGTCTCCAAACATAACATAGACAGCCATAAAAACGTGTGCCCATGGTCGCAGGATTTACAATAAGGAAATCACTACAGCCAACCATTTTCACCCCCGTTTTTTATAGTCACCCCTTCGCAACCCGTCCTTTATAGCCACCCTGGCTTAGTGCTAAATAAACAGAAACACCTGGAGTACTGACTATAAAGTAAGTAATATAGAATGAAGGGGTGTCTTGGGCCTATAAAAAATGGGGTGTCTAAACAGTAATTTAATTAAATAACTAAAAAAAGGATGCCTATAATTAACGGGGTGCGGAAATGGAGTGGCTAAAAATAACGGGGTGGGTGGCTATAGTGTCACCATTATAATAATGTGTGTCCGTTGTCGACTAGCCGCTGGTAACGGTGGTTGTGTATGTGGACGTGTCTGTGATGGTGGTCGTAGACGTACTGGTTGTAGTACTAGTGGATGTTGTTGTGTATGTTTCCGTAGAAGTCGACGTACGGGTGATGGTTATTGTCGGCCACAGTATGTGCGCGCTGCAGTGCAATGCGAAAACTGGACTCGGTTGGATGTGTCCTTTCTCCACTTGGAGTTGCGGTTGACCTTCCAAATTTAAGTACAAACCCTGGTGATGGTAGCTCCCAGCCGCGCCCTGTGGCAAAAGCGTACAGTTTGGAACGGGTGGATAGTTGTGGACGTTGTTAGACAGGCTGAATCCCGCCTGAATCATAATATCGTCCATGGTGTCACTGTACAGCTCATCCACAGTGCCTTGTACACCCTGAAAACAGTTCACGATAAAATAACCTCCTCACTATGTCGCTCAAAGCGAAGAAACTATAGAAGTATGGGTCACATGTGATGTTTGCTTAAAAAACAAGGCGTAGGTAGTTTTTTTTCCACGCACCGACTGAAATTTTACAGGTGAAAAAGTATCAAAATCCTTAGAAATCAAAACAAAACATTTTCTAAGGAAATTTGATAATCACGCTTACGGCAGTTGAGAGAAGAAGAACACTTATAAACACTACAGATCTCCAATTCTCTGAAATCGTCTGCATGGCTGCCGTATGGCTAAAAACTTCCGATATAGCCTCCCAAAATCTCGCAGTGCAGTGCACCAGCGCGGTCTATACGCTGTTGATGGCTTAACGCCGCAAACTATTTGGAAAGCGTTATTGCGTAGCTCGTATAGCTTACGTCCAGAAAGAAAGTCCAGTTTGCAGTTAATTGGGTTAGTTTCTGCCGGTTATATTAGCAGTGTAAATTGCTGATGAAAGCAGCTGCAGCAGGTTTTACCGATCGTAATTCGTGATTAAGCAGATGAAAGCTTGATATGCTGAGATTCTAGTGAATCATTTTATATAAGAGTATAACATGAAAATACGAGGTGCGGTTGCGATTTCATACACACATGTTGGTTCGCGCAAATGGTTGCACCTAATTAAATGATGATATCGATGTCAAAACTCTATGAGTCAACTACGGTTTCCGACGTTAAATGGTAAAAAGTGCAAGACAACGTGCAATGAGATTTTTAACAGCTTCTTTGTTGTGTATAAACAACAGCAAGCAAAAATTGAACACTGGAAAATGTTGTTATTATTAACATGAGCGTAACCAGCAAACGGAGGCAAGGGCTTTAGCGATTGTCGAATAGTTAACAGCTAGCGAATTAAAATACAATAAGCTAGTTCCAATAGGCAATAAGGTCAATAAATATAGAAATGCAGTAACTTCCAATAATTATGGAGCTGAACTTCTGCGCGATTTCCCTGTTTACTGGTTAAGGAACAACAAGAATTGTTAGAAGACTGCTAAAAAAATCGGCACGTTGTAAAAATAAAATTTTCAGATTTTAGGTTCAATGATGTCTCTCCAGTCAACTGGACGGGAAGAAATGATCGCACAAAAATACCGGGAGAGAAAGGAACTCAATTAAAGTGGGTATTTTTTAATTAATTTTGTTGAAGTTTCTGAAATTAAAGGTGGAATAATTGCCATTTAAGCAGGTATTTGCCACTGAAACTCAAAACTTTTAAGCTTCGCTCGTTAAAAACAACATTTGTAACAGTGAGATAAAAAGTAATTTTTTTAAAAGTTATTTTTACATCTTTTAATTACACCGCGCAGTTTATGCAGAGTCTGTCTACTAGTCTATATGAAATTAATTCCATTTCGCTTTGTGTGATGAGCAAGACGCGACTGATCAGGACACATTTTCCGGGTGTAAATTCAAAAAATCGCATCTTTTGAAAAGCGATAGTATACTACCGCAGAATATCTAAAAAATTATTTCATGGATGGATTTTCGACTGTTTTCGACTGAATTCTTATTTCCGGCTTATGTCAGGCTTTTAAGCCATTAAGTACTGGATCATGCAGAGATCGTAATCATCGTACATTTACAGATGTTATGGTTGCGCGAGTAAGTAATGTTCATCAGCAGTGTATCTGTACATGATGCAGTGTATGTTAAAAATAGGCATGGTTCGGTACATGTGCGCATACCCCGCTGCTTTCAGGTAGTTTGACAGCTTTATCCTGCTCCTGGCGTTTCAACGCACGATTGACTTAATGCAGCATACTGCAATATCAATATTGCAAGCTGTGTTTTGCTTCGTTGAAACACTCAATTGCACGGCGAGTGCGCTCGTAGTTTGACGGAGAATATGATTTAGTACAGTACTTTTTACAGAAAGATCGTGTGTAATGAATTTACAGGCTTAATACGGGAAGTAAACTACCGAGTCACCCCGGAATCATTTTGCCGGCCATTCCATGTCCTGTCAAGTATTGCCGGAGCCAATTTGGGCTCGAATTTTTTCGTATTTGGATATATTTGATATTTCAGCTTGTGCGGTGTAAGTCCCTCCCGGAAAAAGTGAGATCGTAGCGTGTTGCGTTGATATGACTCCACATATCAACGGAGCACGTTAGTATGTCCGCTCTCGCATTGGCCTGTCGAGCATTTATCCGCTCTGTGAGTGGCCAGGTTTCACCCAACCGTATTTGCGCAAAACCACTAGGCGGGATTGAAACACTAACGCTAACTGGCACAATATTATCCAATTGGGAAATAAATAGCCAAACAGCACAGCATTTTAAAAGCAGCAAATGCCAAACAGTTCTTGCAAAATTGTTTAATAGTAAAAACAATTAAAATTTGTTGGAGTTTTTGTTGCGACCTAGTTTTCTTTTATAACTTAATTGTCCATTTGGTGTTGGTGGTTTATTTAGACTGTTTTTTTCATTTTTTTATCCGTAAAGGAATACGGTGCAGATGGGACAAGTTAGTGCGGAGCTCCGCTGACGGAATAGCACCTAAAACCAGCATCGACTCATAAACAGTCTACACTGTGGTTGTCTCTAAAAGAAAAATGCAAAATTGCAGCGATAAACGCAGTAAACGTACCTTTGTGAATCGCTGTTTGAAGAAAGGCAGCAACAAGGAGCTCCTGTATGTTGAGTCGTTGTGGTCCCAGTTATCTGTCCATTCAGACATTTAGAAGACGCTATCGCACAGTTCTTACTATGTAAAGCTTGAAATCTACCTTTCATAATAATGGAAATCATCATGAATAAAAGGAGCTCCTACGTTGAATTCCAGGCGAAGGTTCTTCACTTGTGGAATGTTTGCATGAGATGAGTAAGTTTTATCGCTCCTACTCTGAACATCAGCTGTACTGGTGCAGACGTTGGAACTGCGACGTGCCTTTACGTGTTATACTCATTACTCCGTGTGAGCTCAGCGCTGCGCTGCACGTCACTTAGTGCGAGTGAGTGCAGTGGCCCGAACTTGTACGAGCAGGCGCTGTACGAATTATTCCCTTAGTGTGACCCTAACGAACCGTGCATAACGATGTTCTTGTAACTCACTAGCGGAACTTCTTCGTTTTGACGGAAGATTTTATTTCCGGCAGGGAGTAGTAGTAACTTTAACTCCATGCACGGAATATTACGCACTTCTTGTATAGGGAGTGTAAAAAAAACAAGTAACACAAAC
Organism: Paramacrobiotus metropolitanus; assembly: GCF_019649055.1. Classification (NCBI taxonomy): domain Eukaryota; kingdom Metazoa; phylum Tardigrada; class Eutardigrada; order Parachela; family Macrobiotidae; genus Paramacrobiotus; species Paramacrobiotus metropolitanus. The sequence continues at coordinate 228,718 of NW_026570266.1, read as the reverse complement.
AAATACCTACTCAGTTTTCCACCCTCCAGAAAATGGATTCTCCTTTAACATTATCTGCTTGATAGCGTGTCCAAAAGATGGAACGAAACTTGTGATTCGCTGGCTGTGCAGAGAACCGTCATCGTGGACCTGCAGAAATGGGCAAAACATTATAATCTCGAGGACCCTGAAATATCGAAAAACGGCGCCCGTGCTGTAGGGTTGTTGGAGAAGCGACTGACGCACGCGACTAAGAGGTTAATTCTGCGTTGGCCAACGAATCACATTCAACCAAAACCTGTAATGGTCCTCCCCGTTACTGTAACAACTGAAACCGTGTACGAGCACTGCATTTATGACGATCCAGTAGTAAATGCGGCGCGATGCCATCTGGACTGTATAATTCGTCATGTCTCGGATATTTTGAGGGAAAGCGATGCATCTTTACCAAAAGTTGCATTGGAAGAATTGACCCTGCAAAATATCACCTTGTACGCCAATATGCTATGGTTGGACATGCCGCGATTAACCGCAGTCCACTTGGAACATGTACAATTATACTGCCATTTCGCTCCACTTTGGCCCGCGGAGCCTTTGCCGTTGGTTCTTGGTGTGAGAGTTCCGAAACAAACCATCAGCAAAAACAACCTGTACTGAATTAAAGAATTAATATGATTAGTTGTGAGATAGGTGTTAATTAAAGAAAGTTACCCAATCCAGTAGTGCCTGTATTTGCGATGGTATTCCGTTGGCTGATCCAAACGCATCTTTCCCTCAATAGTGCGTAACTCAGATTCGGACAATGGGCCCGGAATCAAAAGGTTAAACAAATCGATAGCTGGATCGATTCTGATAGCGTTTGCTGTGTGGAACGGTTCAGTCGACGGTGTCTGTGGGCGTTCACCACACCCAAGCATCCACTTAATTCATGTTGGTTTTTCACAAGCACATTTTTATTCGGAAGCAGCCAGTAGCCATAGTAGCACGCCGGCGCGGATGTAACGCTGTACGTTAACGTATGAATATTTAAGGATATTTTTGTTATAATTATTCTGCAATTTGAGCACTTTTGCATGAAAAATGTTTGGTTATAAATATCACTCACTTTGGTTTGTCGTTTTTATAGCTATTTCGGTGTCTCAAAAAACTCCGAATTATTCTCCTCGCTATTCGATCGAAAGGGATTTTATGAGGCAGGAATTACGTTCGGGAAGATCGAACGCTCTCCACTTTGGCTGCAGTATATCGCTCGAGAGCTCCTGGCGACCTATCCAGACGAAGGCGCGCTGTCTGGCGCTCAAGACGATGCTCGTGTCAGTGCAGTCGAAAGAATAACGGAGCCGTTTTTGTTAGAGGAGAGCACATATTGGGACGGTATTGGTTATACCGTGACACGCCGAAATTTAACCGCAACAATTTAAGGCAATCAGAAGCTGCAGGAAAAACCTGGCTACCATTGATTCGCAACTTTGGCCTCGATCGTGTATTCTCTCCATTCATTTCAGGTGCGACGTAGTAAAGTTATTTTGCGCTGATTCATGTACTTTGTTTGTCGCTGCACTAGCCACTCAACGGCGGGAATAAAAAATATCATGCTGTGTTAATAGCTGGAAATTCCGGCTTCATCGTGAAATAGTGCGCAAAGCTTTAGATCAGCAACTAGTTGTTTGTCCCGGTACCATATTACATAAACAATTTGGGCACGCTCATGTAACATGAGTCATCAGTTCGCTCGCGCGCAAAATACGAGCGGTTTCCCTGGCAGGGTGTAAAAGGTGGCAGTGGCACCTGCCACTGGCAGTTGCCACTGGCAGTGGCAGCTTACTGGCAAGCGGTAAAACGTGGCAAGTGGCAAATGCCAAGATATCTTGTTTTCTAATACAACGAAATAGCCTATAAGACTGCAATCATCGGAACACCGTAATAACCGGCATCTTCTTCGCTACCATCTCACAACTCGTGACCGGACTCATGTGCATTCTCCGCGTTTAAGGTATCCTGCCGGCTGCCACTTCCGCTACCTGGTGTTTGGGTCGCCGCACATTCATATTATTAGGCTTCTTAAATTTCTGAATCTTCTTGGTTTCTTAGGTTTTCTTATGTCTTCTGGCTATTTACACGTCTTAGGTTGCTAGATTTTCGTTGCAGGCCAAAATGTAAGGGAGTCGACTCAGGTCGAGTCTGGTATGGCCAATCGTAATTTACAAAACACTACTTATCATCACTAACCAGTGATATCCAAATACACTACGGACCGGTTCCGCCGGACCGGTTTACGTTTAAATTCAGAACCCCTGGGGTAACAAACTGGGTTATATACTTAATAAAAAAACAAACTGGGTTATAGTTATACTATGGGACCCTTATCACCCCCGCTTACTACAGTCTACAGTCACCACCTTTTGCACCCCGTTTTACAATCGGCACCCTTTTCGATTATTTATTGCTTGCACCGCAATTTTTTGTGGACTTTGTGCACCCATTTGAGGCAGAAAGTTTTTCGCGTGGTAATTTCTTAAGTTTCATTGTTATTCACTTGGCGACGACCTAGTCTCCTGGCAAAAGCAACACCCTAACACGAAATTTCGATAAATGCGTCCTATTTCAGTTTATAGCAATTCCATGATGCAGATGGTATGGTACAGCTCGCACACGTCTGAGTTTTGAATCACATAGTACTCGTACATATCATATTTCAGAAATGTTAAGAAAACGTAAAACCGAGGAAGGTTAAGAAACCTCAGAAAAAGTAGAAAACGTCTAAGAAAACCGGAGGGTCTTAGGGAGTCTAAGAAATCCTAAGAAATTCCAAAAACGAACCACAGGTTACAGGTAACCATGCCGAATACGAAAGAAAACTAAACTTGACGATAACGTGAAGAGCTACTGAATGTGCTAGGTAGCATTCTGTGCAGTACAAGCGCTGTTTCAGTTACGCTAGAGTATCCAAAGATCAGCTGCATGAGATCTGATTCGTTTCAAAATAAATTTTCTTAATGACAGTATGATTTTGAATTGTTTCCGTAATTCTGAAAAATGCCACGTTTTACCGCTTGCCACTCGCGAAATGGCACATGCCATTGCCGGTGGCAACTGCCAGTGGCAGGTGCCACTGCCACCTTTTACACCCTGCCGGTTTCCCTGCCAGAATGGAATCAAGAGGATTGGTCATAGCCGGCAGTAAAAGGCCAGACGTTGTTATGCTTATCCCATGAGAGCGTGGAAAGCCATTCGCAATTGACGTGACGCGTGTGGACACTCTGGCAGATTTATATATTGACCGTAACATCCGTCAACGGCGGTGCCGCATCCTAGATGGCCGAAACAAAGAAACTCGCAAAACATGCGTGGCTGCAGTCAAGGTATATGCCAGCGGCCTTCGAAATGTGCGGACCTTTGGGCGGCAGAGCTAAAAAGCCAGTCCTTAAATTCGGACACCTCATCGCGGCCGCTACCGGGCAACCACGCGCGAAAGAATTTTTCCGGCAAAGGATTTCCATACAGATTCAAAGAGGAAATGCCATGAGCGTGATGGGCACAATACCCCATCATGACAATTTAGAGGAAATATTCTTTTTATAACCTCCTAAAACTGCGTTTTTGTTATAGTGTTTACTGTTTAGCATCCATGGCGTGTACCCATTCTTACTGATGCGTCTATCAGTTCTGGTATAACTCTGGTATGTACAGGAGAGAAGCAGACATGTAATATTATAATAAATATTATATTATATCAGCGTGACCAGATTGTTTATGCATGATTGTATGAATAATTCTCGGAGTTTTATTATATTTTATCCATAAATGATACGGAGATCATTAGTGTGATCAGGGAAGAATCGCATGTCTATAACATCTGCACAATTCGTTAATCTTTCTAATGCATAATTATGTTAACAGTAATCTTATTCAATTTTAGAAAAACCTTCTGTCTGGAACAATGAGGAGATTTCTACTTGTCTGTTGCCCAGAATGTAAAAAACAGTGAAGAGCTCTAGAGGTTCTCATTATACGAATCGCTATAGTACATACAAGATACTGAGCCAGACACATGCCGTACGACAAAAAAATAATAACCGCGATCGCTTACAGTTAACATTATAAACATCTTGCGAGTTCGTGTACGAAACATCTTCCATGCCGATATTCGACAGCATTCCGCTAAAACATTCAAGTATTCTGCGTCAGCATTTGTAGTATCCATCCAGTATCGTCAGGGCCAGTTTACTAAGCATGGAAATGTCTATTTTCCGCAGATCCACTGCATCCCACGATCGCGGGCTGTCATCCGAGCGGAAGCCACTGAACCTGAAGAAAGCACCACCGGTATTGCATTTGTGTATCATACCAGAAGGCAAACCCCCCAATGTAGTAATTCACTTCTACACTCACAAGTTGAGAAAGACGCGGATGGCCGTCCAGCGGTCGGGATATGTCCACTTCCGCACCCAGCGGGCATGCACAGCTTTGACCTTTTTGCGTACTCGTGGAGTAACGGCCGGGCAGTTGTCGTTCAGGACAGAGAGGAAGCGTTGCCGCTGTTCGGCGGCAGTATCCGTAGAAGGGATGCGCAGCAGCGGAATAATAATGTCCAACAGAGCAGGTGGGCCATTCGGGCCGTATCTATCGTCACGTATAACGTGAAACCATTGTCCACCATCAATACCATCCGGCCATTGCAGCGGGTCATTCCCAAACAGCCGCATTATGGGTGAATGTTGGCCCGTAGGAATTCGCACAGTGTGGTTGATTAACAGCAGCTCTTGGCACACGGTCATCAATTGCGACAGCATGCTGCACACGTAATCCTGCTCGTTATTGCTGCTCATTGGCTTCAGTTCCAGAAGCGTTAAGCCGTGTTCTCCTTTTTCCTTGGGATCACAAGCGTTCTTAACGATCAGCAGCGGCACGCGAATGCCTTTGGCTTGCAGTACTCGTACCATGGTCATCAATCTCCATGCGCATTTCCACCAACATCGCTCATACCCGGGGCCCTCCTCAATCAGCGTCAACGTCTCCGTGTGCTGCGTGAGGACACGGTCTAGCGTCGGAATCAGCCGGCATACGAATCTCTGATACTGTAGCGACAGTCGCAAGTTTTACCACATGGTATGTGTACGGGAACGCAACACACGGGCAGCGTGTGCATGATGACATGCACATACAGATCTATGCCGGTGTAATGCGCATCCAGTGCACATACTCTTGGGTCAGACGCGTAAGCGCTGCTATGGTATTCGACACTGGGATCTTCTTTTTCTGGATAACGTTCTAAGGGAGTTTGCCCAATTTCCACAATAACGTTGCGCCGGTTAGAGACATCTTTGCGCAACAGTAGTTCCCAGAGAGCGCACACCCTGATAGTCAAAAACATAAAGTTCATTGGTACTTGGCGTATCCAGTTACGTATACTTCTATTTATTAAAGCACACGGGACGCCAATAATTAAATGGTTTTTCCAATTTCTGACTGACGCCCATGTGATCGGCTTTTACGATAATCGATAACCAAAATCGATAAACAGTCAGAAATCGATAAACATAAATTAGAGAGGTTCAACCATATAACTCGACTTACCGGCTCGACTGCAACTGCGTGCAGAAGTCCATATTTTGCAGAATCAACGCCAGGATGGGATGGGGAAGATCGGTGATCCGCGTGCTCTCCGTAATATCTAGAAAAATACATTCCGCTGAAATCGTCAAATTGTTCTGCCGCCCCGCAAATCCCTAATTAAACTGATTTTTCTAAGGACTTCACAATCGTCGCCACGGGGGCAGCGCCTTGTTAACTGAAAACACATGCTTTAACCCGAAACGATAACCATAACTCTCCATATTTGGGCTTCTCTTAAGTACGTGCCCACCATCGCGCAGCGGCGCTTCTGTACTGACCTTCCTTTGAGTTGACCGCGTCACTGTCAGCAGCGCTAATACTGCCTGCATTCCGTAATGGTTGCTGCAGGAGACAGTTGTGGCAGGCCTCTTCCAGAGCACCCTCATTCCAAAACACTGCGACCGTCCGCGTCACCGTGCAGTTCGGCGCACACGAATGTGACAGTGTCCATTTCCACGCGTACAAACATCCGGCAGTCCAGTTTGAACTGGTACGGCGCGCCCCGCCAGTTATGGTCGGCGGTAGCACACCGAAAAGTAGCTTTATCGAAGTCCACTGACAGCGTGAACTGACAACTGGCATCACACCACACATCACCACTCCCCAGCCCTAACTGGCACGTGTTCAGCAGACAGCTGGGCAGAGCTCTCAAGGTAGCCATACTACCCAGCATCTGCGCTTGGGGGAAAACGATGACATGTTTCCGGTACACGAATCCGCTAGCTCGACCGAGGAAGCTGGGTTGGCCGCGGACTGCTGGTAGGTTTCCGATAAGCTGCCATTTATGGGCGATGCGCAAGACTGCCGAACCGCTGTAGTTTGTATCGTTGATGCGCACAGCGTAAAACAAATCATGCAGTTTGTCGATGAGGGTGCACGACCGAGAAACCATGGGCCCGTAGTCCTCATCACGCAGTGCTACGTGTATAGAGACGCCGCAGGAATTTGTCACTGTATCAGGTAAAAAACGGTGTGGCCAGAGATGGCTGCAGTGGATCCACTGGCCGTTGACTGTGCTGGCGTCGAAATCGACGAAGAAGTTGTCGCCGTCAGTATCCTGAACATATCCCAGCCACCATTGGCCGCTGTCCCGTCTCACTAACACTGTGTTCCCGTAGTTCACTTCGCGTGCACCCGTTTGCAGCGTCCGATAGTGGAATGGGTGCATGCTTAATTTTGATGCGCAGATTATCACTGTAATATTATGTAAATTATTTTATTGCTTCACTCTGTTACTCATAACTTATCCGTATAATATCGCACAGTCAAAAATTGTCATGTGAGCGGGGGTTCACTAGCGTTCACGCTCGTGGCGCTACTCGCCACTGGATTACGTGTCTGTGTTGTGTCTCGCTTCTGATTGGCTTGAGTTGTGTCAGTGGGCGCGGCATAGCACGTGCTGCACAGTGATGCACAGTGTAGAATTGGCTCTACGATTTTACGATCGAGCTGCGCCGATCATTATTGATTTTCTGTTGTCGGAACTTTCAATTTATTAAAAGTCAGCAATTAGCGGTGCGACGTTTCGTGATTTCGCGTAGTTCGCAATCCAGATCGCATTGCTCACTTCCACGGGATCTATTCCGTTTAGGTCTCCGTATCTGGATCACAGTTGGATCTAGCATTAGAGTCATTTGAAAGGCTTGTTCAGTGCTGCCTTAGCTGCTACGGTATTGCGTAATAATTAGGATGTTATATGAGTGGAGTGATTCAACGGAAGGACCAAAGGAGGAGACTGTTTCCGCTGACAGACCGTAGGACCCGAGTAACTCAGTTATTAGAGCAGGGAAGAGCCAAACCAGAACTATTGGTTGCATTTCTGTCACAAAGAAATTCAACCGATTTTTTGTTCTGTTTTTTGTTTAGAGTCGTCAGCGCCTTGTGAATATTTTGCTGACAACTTGACACCAATGATTTACGTCTAGGCCAGATACTTAAGACATCTGACATGGAGCCGTTCAAGGAAGGGAAAGTCCTTCGAACAGCCTGCTTCACGCAGCAAACCTCCGCGAAATAAAGTTGACATTTTCGTACAATGAGTCGTGTTCGGATAACATATAATTCACTGTACAAAAATATTTCACAACCTAACTCGCGACTTCAGTAAACCAAAAAAAGGTGACACAGAATGTCAAAGTTTACCGTGTTTGTTTGGCCCAGGTTGACATCAGTCGCGTGCAATAGGTTTCAGTGGGTACTGGGGTGATGATGACCTACGATTCCTCCATCTACCAGGTTCGTTTTGTATGGGAGAATTCCAGGCAGAGGTTCGCATTGGGTTCCAGTCTCCCAGATACTAAATGCCACGGCAATCGGACAAATTCCGTCCGTGGAATCAGCGTTCCGCTTATAATGTTCCAAACTTCAAAAGCCCGATCTTCGAATAAGGGCAGCAGTGAGCAGATTGGTAGACCAAACGTTGAAATGCTTGTGTCACGAGGAAGGTCTAACACCCCCTCGACATAACAGATAAATCTGGAGGTGGGAGAGCAAGGGTCTCCCACAAAAGAAGAGTATCGCCCAAAAGGGAAAAATACAGAAACATGGGAAAAGGGTAGCAAAAAACTGATCATTTCCATATCCATAGGAAATGCAAGAAATCTATACGGGCTGCCAGTGCCAGCCACCGAGGGTGGTTGCTCATTACATCAAGCAGACAGCGTGACACTTGTCACTTTCTCAACAGCACGCGTGTGAACACCATTCTGCGCACTAATGCGACCAATACATGAAAGTTAACAGTAAACTTAGCTTTACCAACTGGGCGACATATGCCTGGTGAAAAAATTAATGAGATGTGCAGTTGTTTCTGATTGTGTTCTATAAACTGTGTGGCGATGCCCTTTGTCCACCGTATTACATAAAGTCGAACGTGCAACCGTCTAATTGCCGTCTTAATATGATTTACGATTTAATTGCGTTAACGGCGGTAGAATACCGGGCTGCTTGCACCGATTGACCAGGTAGGCACGAGCGCGAGTTATGACTACTGTGACCTCCGTCCAGAGTTATTGGTCGACATCTTATCTTTCCAGAACGTGGAGGAATGTGTCCAGGCCTGACATGCTACTGGTTCCTGCGTGTTCTGACGATATAGTACCACGATACTCAGCAGCCAAGTTGAGGCTGGCCTTTTGCCCCAAACCATTTGTCGGCGATTCTTGAGCATAGGCGTTAATGTATATTAATACCGGGATGCTCGTTTAAAGTTGTACCAGCGTAGCAGTCAATAACGATAAATGTTTTCAAAATAATGTCTAAAAATGTTTGCGGCTTCATGACGCATGGGTCTGGAAAGCCCTCTTATACAAGTATTATTTGCACACGTCGAACACGTTTTGAATTTTTGTAGATCACGCGGGAAAAGTTTAGTGGTCGAGTACACTGTACAAGTTATTTACAGTTGTTACGCTCCATAGTTTCCGAACCCAGCAAGCAGACAAATGTCATCTGATGACATCCGAAATGCTGCCAAAAACGGAAACCCCAGGCTTCAATGTATGCGTTAAATGAATAGTAAACTGCAATATATGCGCTGTGTACGCGAAAACTTTTTAGAAACTGAGTCGCGGCCAGTCTAGAGTCTGCCATGTTCAGAAGCGAGATACCAAAATAGTGTTACTTTGGACGTGTGTAAGATGTCGTTTATACGACACCAAGTACTATTCTAATATTTTAATTGCAATGGAAAGACCGTTAAGATGGCCAGTGACGTGGCAAAAGTGTTATAGCGGAAACAATGCAATTGTTTTGGGCAACTATGTAAGCGCCATTTAAAGATGGTTAGGGAAAAGCGTTACGAATAGAAGACTTTCAGAAACGTATACGGGAGACGCTTCACGACGATTTTAAAGGTGATATTGGAAGGTTTAAGTTGAGTACCGATACGTACGTCAGGAAGAAACTCGTTGAACATCATTCTAGTTTAATTTACGAGTAAGAATCTGAAAAACGGGAGAATCGTGATAATGCACCAACCTAGATTGAATTATAAAGATAATGAATTGGATAAAACTTACTAACTGAACAAGAATGAGGAAAACGCTGCGCGATCGGTTGTTTCCAAATTTGCCTGTGCAGGACATTTCACGAACAGTACAACGTCTGGCCGCATTGATCATAACCGGAACCCAACGCACATCTGCTGTTGCATTAGATGTCGAAGCGCAGTAACATTGATACAAGCATTAAGAAAATTTGAGCGCGCATCGTATTTACTGGGGGCTAAACTTGTATGAAATACCTGCAGGCAAATGTTCAGATGTACGACCGATCAACAGATCCTGCATATCTCTGCCGCACCAGGCGGATGATCGCTCATGGAAAGATTTGGTGAGCCAGAGAGTTGAAGGTGAATCATATAATAAGAAGAATAATTATACAAATTATATAATACAAGGTTCAACCACACTGAAGGCCTTGCGTGAGTCGCCGGTAACCAGTTACTTCTCAAAATTCCGCTGATTAAGTTTGAGTCAATTTTGAAAGATAAAAAGCTGTGCAGAGGCCATTAAAGCTAGTTTGTTTCGGAACATGTGGGAACCAAGCGTCGGCCATTCCGATTAGCCGGTTTCTTTTTAACTTTGTTAGTTACCAGTCGATGAAACCGGTTGATACTGTTTTGTTTAAGGTGTGAATTTCCAGATTTTAAATGTGCATAGCTGCATTAAAGTGGCGGAAGGCTTTGTTTTTGTCAGAGCATTTATTGCGCTGCATCAGTCTGACAAAGGAGTTCAGACAACTCTTTCGCAAACAAGCCCGATATACTTCAGGTTGGTTCGCCACTTCGTTGATTGAACTGATCAAACGTTGTGCTGAAAGTTAACACGCCCTTGGTTGTAAGATAAAAGAAATTTTTAGTAGAACTTATTAGGTCATTAGTCTGGACTCGGTAGTGTCGAATTCGATTATGATTAAAATAAAGACTGGAAAATTTTCGTTTGGCATTCGTGGTCGTACTAAGTAAAAGCTTACGCTGAATCACTGACCAATGAGCGCCATGTAAAGAAACATTTCGGTTCTAAACAGGTTCTGGATTTTGTGAACTAAGAAGCCATACTCGTAGTCGAAGGTAGAATAACGTACTACTTTTGATTGGTTAAGTACGAGTACTTATTCCGGACTTATGTGAACAGACGGAACTTTTTCATGCTACCTTTTTCTGTTATTGGAGATTGAGAAAGACCTATATCATACGGTTAAAACGCTTGCCGGTGCGGCACTGCGTCACAGCGAGACTGAGGACATTGTGGTGTGAATTAGTCAGCTCGTATTGTGCTGCTGCGGTGTATTTATATTTTACACTACTGGTTACAGGATAACGTTGAAACTGGTATATATAGCGGAGAGGATGCACCACACACCGTGCCCCGTGCGACTGCTGTCAAAGCGCCGCCTGTAGCGAAGCAGTCCCCCGTGGAGGTATACTGTCTGCCGTCACCTGGCCAGACAGTGCAGTGGGCCGCCGCATCCATGCTGCTTTCCAGTGCTGCTAGCGAACAGGGAACAGCAGGCACGATGTGCAGTGAAGCGGATCGGGTTATTGACCATCGCGAACTGGGTGAGTATGAAGCTTGCTTGTTCATGCTCGACTTAGAGAGAGACTTTGGCGGTAAAACGTGGTGTGGTTCTCCAGTATTTATTTTTGACGTTTGACTATTTCTTTTAATTATTTTTTTATCGGTATATTTAGAGGGTAATGTGGTCTCTGAAGCGGAGACTGAACCGTCTCAGAACAAACCGTCTCTTCGTCGAAAAAAGTCTGGAGGCAAACGTCGCAGGCAGCATTTCAGCGAGACACGGCCCTCGGCTGAAGAGATGGTCAGCTGCCATGTATGCGGTTCTAAAACCATGGCGAGGCATTCCGACGGCACATCATAGCGAAAGCCCGCTGCCACAAGGCCAGGGGATACTTTTGGAAGGGTACCCTGGTCACCGTTATCCATGCACGAAACCCAAGCAGCCGACGCAGATCGAGGTGAGTGGCAAAGAGCAACTCGGATACACACACAGTGTCGGTGAAGATTGTTAAAATGGTCGTTGCAGTATAATGGATGAAGGTGAACGCGTGTTCACGGTGATCGCGGCCCTTCGGAGCGGTTCATGGCTCGGGACTTGGCTACGGGTTGGATGATTGAGATCATAGCTCTCGCTTGTGTGCTTCTCGCGGTGACGACCGCGAACTGGGCAGTAGCGGAAGTTCGGTCACTCGTTCACCTAGCGGGCACTGTGCTCTGGACATTTTGCGGACTTTATGACCGGACAACCGAATATAGTAACAGTTAATCGTATGTTTCTGTTAATTACTGATGTACCTTAGTGTGAGATATGCCTCGACCTTGTACAAAGGACGCGCGCTTGTCCCTAGCGACGCTGTCCGTATTGTTGCTGACAAACAGTGTCAGCAAAATTAGTTGCTGTTTTGTCGAGCTACGATTAAGATGCGTACTTTCCGATACTGGTACATACGTACTTCAACATATACCACACTTAGTAAAATATGGAGATACTTAGGTGGTTGATTTTCGCCGAAATGATTATTTCCTGTTTTTAAAGATTTCCTGTTTTTGAAGGAGTTTTTAGAAAAACTAATACCGGCTTGCCGGGTTTTGGAATATGGGCTTTTAGAATATGGTAATGATTTTAATTGATCTTATACTATAAAGCTGGGTTCGTGTGCACCGTTTTATTTTTTGTGGTAATAAAGACCTAGTATCTAGATAAAATGCCCGAGAAACAGGGAAAACGTTGGCCTTCCCCTAAAGTTTTGCACCTGAGTTAGTTCCGATCAGACTGTCAAGAAGCGAACGGATGTTCACTCCGTTTTCACTCGTGCGCTGGTCTGACTGTTGCCTCTCCATGGATTTCGGGAAGCGGCAGTCGTTTTCAATTATCCGAAAAACGCCAAAATAGCGCAAATAAAACTCCATTAATTTTTGTAGCACTTTGGAAAGCGATTTTAAATGAATAATTTCCTGTACGAGCTGGGAGTTGCTTAATAAAGATATTTACCGCTGGATTCGCTACGACTGCATGAAGTTGTGTTTAGCACTCACTATTCGGAACGGAGAACGTCCAGATGTGGTACATGAGGGTTAAACCAAACGCCTTCGACCGTTCACGTGTTCAGGGCCCTATCAGTCAACCAACTCCTGCTCAAATTTATGATCACGCAGTAGCACTGCAGTTCTGGCAGAAGAGGCTAAACAACTATCTGCATTTGACGAAATGGCCGGAAGACATGCAGTCGGCATTCTTACGGTAGTGGTACGATACGAAATGCTATGCGCCCGGAAATTTCGCCTCTAAAGTACATGGAAAATACCAGTTAGTATGAGCGTTTTCATTTCGGTGAATCTCACACCCACCGAGGAAGCCAGACCGAACCAGACGCCAGTCAAGCTTTTACGCACAGTGACCCTGACTGCAACATTTGCTAAAGCACCCTAGCAGGTAAAGTGCATAAAATTATTATGCTGTAGATAGTCTTTTAAATTTTTTAACCATAAGATCCGGATTTTCTGGATTTACCGCGGTTTTCCGAAGACATGCGCTTCTACTGCCGAGCAAAGTACGAACACGTACGCGGACGGTGCATGCGTTCAGGTGACTGTCGTTGGCTGGTTCGACACGGAAGTTCCTGCCACCCTTCCGAAACTTTGTGGGCTGCCCAGAGAGAAGTACCACTGCACAAAGCCCACCGGCGAATTCAGATAAAAGTGGTCCGTATAACTAAAGGACCACCGTCCGACCGTCGTAATGTGGCGGAAGCCGAAATGCGAGTCCGATTCTGACATAGCCGATATGCACACGCGCGACCCTATTGCTGCCTTATGGAGGGTCGGCGCGACAAATGAACGGAGACGAAAACGAAAGGGAGCCATACAAATTCCACACGGATCGCCCGACAGAGCTCAGTTAATGCTATGATTTGAAGATATCTCCACTGAACGGACCCAGGAGGACGGATTCGGTTTGAAATATATGGTTCTGTTTTTAAATCGTAACCAGGACCGTAGCGAGGTCCGTGGGATGGGGTAGGCGCAATTTGGCTGCGCCATTTGCGCCCGCTTCGAAGGTCAGTCTGAGCCCACTGTGCCCATAAATTCGAAGCCTGCGCCCGTTACGCCCGTATAAACAGGCCGGGCTTTAATACTTTAATTAATATAAATAGTTTAAGTATTATAGTTCTGGATCGCCGTACGTCAGACCAAGGCACATCCGGCCAAAGTCCAATCTGCGCCACGGGCGCACGGCCAGTGGCGCCCGCTGCGCCTTTTGAAAAATCCAGAAATTTTGCGCCCGTGCGCCTGTGCGCCAGTTTCGGGCGCAAATATTATTCAAAAGTTGGCCGAGGTGGGGTAGGCGCGCGGGTAGGCGCGCGCCAGTGCGCCTATACCCTCGCTACGGCCCTGATCGTAACCATAGCACAATACTGTATGTATGTTGAAAGGACATAAGTATCTGGCAAACTCAATAGGGTATACGGCTTTTTTAAAAATTTGTTTGCAGTGGCTTGTTAGTTGATTACTGTCTACAGATTAGGAAGCACTCCATGTCAAGATCTATCAACACATCACATGACTCAAAGCGTATGTACGAGCAATTACCTTACCACTCGCTTGGCGGTTCAGGTGTATAAACACTGGCTAGAGGGACTTCACGTTCTCCGTGTCTAGTGTCCACCACAATCAAACATTTCCTGTGAATTACCAGCCGATCGCTTTTGGAATATCAAAATTAATTATTCAAGATAAAAAATTAAATTTTTAATATAATAAATTGCACGTCATGATCGGTCGGCCAGCATCGTAGACACACGCAAAATAAAATCCGATTAGACTCTGGATCGCCTTCTCGCGAGAAGTCTCATTATTACTGCGTTGCCCAGCAACTTCCGCTACGGCATAGAACAGTACAAAGCTCGTTTTCCGCACACAGACCGCAAATATTGAACCCTGCTGGAGACCATGTGCGTTACTGCAGAAACGTTATTATCTCATGCATTGTACAATTTAAAGAATTTAAATCATTTTTTGTTAGCGATCCGATTGCGAAATGCAAAAGTATTAGTTAACAAAAAAGTCATAACATCATTTCCTCTCAGCTAAATAAAAGTCGAAGTACAATATTATTATAATACCATTTTAATATTAACTTTCACTATTCTGTAATACATAGTAGAAAGTAAAACACTGAAACCAAACAGGGAATAAAGTTGAAGATTGCAGTAAGTACTACCGCAGCCATGATAAGCTATGTGAGATGTGCCAGCTCGTATGAATTCAAGCAATCTGGCAATTTTAGTTAAACTTAATGTGTAGAATTTTGCTTGCTTATATAATTAAATTGTTATTAATAACTATATTTTCCGGTAAAGCTAATTTTGAAAGCTGGAATAAAAAATACTGTGGTGCACTGGCTTTGCGCTCACGTACAGTATTATGCAAAATTATCAACAACTTTTTTCATTTTACATTCCGGTAAACTTCCGCCACAGAATTTCCTTTGTTTTCCCACGATGTTTGTAACTTTGCTACCACGATATCTCAAACTGCACCTTTTACTACGACGGCTTTACTACCGTTCATTTCACAACCCTACTTCACAGATAGAAATAATTATAGAAAATCAGACAACACAAAGCAGAGAAGGCACCTTTGTTGTATTAGTGCCGTACGACGCTCAGCTTGCAACGTTCTCATTATTGATGCAGTATGGTTCAGTTTTGCCGTCTCACTTGCATTCCTTGAAGCATTCGGACTAAATCCGACGTGGAGTTGACTGCTCCGGAGCGGACATTCGCTACGAAGATAAAGAGATAGAATTAAACAACAAATGGCTCGGCATCATGTCAAAAAGCTGTTCGCGATTAACGATTTTGATATAGCCATTGAAGGATCAAAATAATATGAAGAAAGGACTTCCAAAATGACCCTTATGCACAATGGACTCCTGCGCACAAGTAGTAAATGGTTTCATGTACAGATGTGTAAGATGAGATTTATTATTGAGCCCTCACCATTTTGTTTTTTTAACCATTGCTGCTGAACTTTCCTATGAAATTCGGTTTGCGAAGGCTTTGTAATTTGGAAAACTAAAAACACGAAAACCATTCTTAAAACTTTTGTCTGTTGCGAAGGCAGAAATCGTGATCGATTTTGGAGCAGATACAGAACAAAAAACGAAGAATGTAAGTCAGATTTTTCTCCTTGGTTTTTGTAAAACAGGCCATAAATATAGTTTGCCTGCAGTTAGGGGGGAAGAAGAGCTTTTTGAATATTTTACCCACAGTCACAGCGCGTCTAACCAGGGCTCGGTCCCCGCCTCCCCCCTAGTTGCAGTTTCAGCCAGTCTGTGGACCACTGGGCATTTACCCCGTGGAGCAGTAGATCCGGGCAAGACAGCTATCACAGTTATACAGAGCACACCGTATTAGTTTTACATCGTAAACATGTGCTGCACAATGCTACCTCCATTCATCCGCATGTGGAAACGTAGCCTTTGGAAGCACTGGTCGCTGGAGTGGCAAAGAGCCTACTCTGCAGGAAGTTCTAGCCCACCTTTTTGAGGAAATGCGTTGCGCAGCAGATAAACTCCAGATACACTTGATTGTGCTGACTATAATCCCAGGTGGCACTCGACTCATGATCAGTTGTTCCACAGTTTTCTTCTCCGTTTCGGGCAGCCGCCTATCACGCTATCCACCAGCTTTAAGCGGACCACCACACGCTTTTTAGAGGTTGTTGTAATGCTTTTCTTTGTGGGAAGTGGAACTGAATTTCGCCAGTGTGGGCGGTAACCGCCAGCCTTCTTGCAGACGAGTTTACTGAACTGTACGGGAATGAATCAT
Source organism: Paramacrobiotus metropolitanus (assembly GCF_019649055.1). NCBI lineage: Eukaryota > Metazoa > Tardigrada > Eutardigrada > Parachela > Macrobiotidae > Paramacrobiotus > Paramacrobiotus metropolitanus. The sequence goes on along the minus strand of NW_026570266.1, from coordinate 212,271 downwards.
GTAGCGAATAAGTTTCAGACTTTTCGGCATTACCGCCAGGATTTACAAAGACCTGATTTGTCCGTTTGCTCCATTGCTCGACCGCTCTCAAAACCCCCGAGTACAACTCGTACCTGTTTCCTACTTTAAGTTATGACGCCATAACCTCTGAGAGTTGCGAAAATTGGAATTATCAGACAATGTCTGATCTTGCATTATACCGGTACGGTCAGATTTTATATTTGTTTTACTGAAAGGTGACCCTTCCCGTAATTATCAGCTGTCATGACGTGATAAATACCAGACAGACTTTTTGTTAGGGGCTTTACTGTCCCGGGAAAACTTTACACGCGCAGCCAAAACTCATAGCGTAGGAGGCTCTCGACTCTCGAGCGTAGCCATTTCATATAATATAACCTCACCTTGTCTTTGTGAATGGATTAACTGGTCCTCCTTTGCGCGCTGAATTCTGACGGCAAGGAAACTATCTGTAGGTTCACTGTGATTTACAGTTTTGAAGCAACTGTTACACAAATCATAGTTTAAACAGTCCAGACATGCAAACCGAGTGCTGCTAATAGGGCATGTTCTGCAATTGTCGCATGTGATACCGCCATTGTTTATGTTGGGCGCTTGGTGCAGCACCTGAAGGACAAGGGTTATGATGCTGAAGCAAATCGAATAACATAAAATGAGAAATAAAAACAGAAATCGATCAGAGCAGCGTTTAGCCGACTTTTGTATCATTAAAAACATAATTTCTGGTTCTAAGCCAGTTCGTTAGCACTGGTCTTGGGCTTAAGCTCAGTTTGATGGCGAAGCGACTGCGCTTAACGGATCTCGGACAATGTACAGATACTTGGATCGAGTCTTGGATTACCGTGTGGCCAACAAAAGTGATGCACAGTGAATTAAGTAACCGCAGTCCTGTCTAATGAAAGCTATTAGGCTAGTACATGCCAAGATGTACGTAGGCATATAGCGGGTCACGTAGCCACGCCGGTTTGCGCTAATCAGAAGAGAGCTTTAACCAGCTTCCTTTGACAGGCATTTGTTCTACAAGCACATGTAATTCCTGTGTGTTCCGGCGATGCCACCTGACTCCACAGCCGAGTTAAGGCTGACATTTTGCGCCAGACATTTGTGGGCGTTGCTTGAGAGAGGCGTTTAACGTGATATAGCTACCGTAGCGATGCTGTACATAAAGTGACGGCTTTACTTGCACTTTCCATCGTTTGCTGGTACATTCTCGATCTTCCTCTTTTGTTTTTGGATTTACTTTTGGTTTCTACACGGATGCGCCGTGTCTGTATAAGTCCGTGTGTGTAGTACTTTGGGCATCATCAGCTCTCGCATTCCGTGAGTTTGGCAGTGATCGGAGCTTAGAATTAAATTTATTGTCGGAGATGCAGTTCTCGCTTCACACATTAAGATTATTAGCTCATACTCTGTCGTTGAGTAGGTCCGTAGGATAGATTATTACGGTAATTAATCCTATCGTACTGATCTCTCCGTCACTTTAATGTTTAACATGGACCCCCAGTTAAAGTTGTACCAGCGCAACTGTCAATAACGAAAAACATTTTCATGAGCCAAAATATTTCTGCGCCGACTCTGCGGCCTTATGACGCATCGGTCTGGAGAGCGGTCTTATATTGTTTGGACACGCCGAATATGTTTTGAATTTGCAGGTCACGCGGGAAAAGTTTAGTGGTCAAGTACGCTGTGCAAGTTAATTACTTACAGTGTTACACTCCTTAGTTTCCGAACCCAGCAAGCAGACGAATGTCATCTGATGACATCCGAAATGCTGCCAAAACCGGAAACCCCAGGCTACATACAATGTACAATGTATGCGTTAAATGAATATTAAAATTTCAATGTACAGATATGCGCTTTGTACGAAAAACCGTCTGAGAAACGGGGTCGCGACTCGCGGCAGTCTAGCGTCTGCCATGTTCAGAAGCGAGATACCATTTGTAAAGGCAGCTTATAAGATTTTTTTTCAAAAAGTGGTTGATGTTGATTTTCGATTTTAAGGCCTCTCTTGTAATCTCGAATTGTAGATAATGAAGTAAAGAAATCTTGTGTTACTTGGTAATTCATTTGATTTATTGTTACGCTAAATACCGTATATTCATTTGATTTTTCCGAAAGTTTTGGCAGAAGTGCTTACTGCCAATAGAAGATTCGATCAACCGTTAAAAATTTCACCGAACAGCATACAAATATGTATTTGATCCTGCGAAAACTTCCGCGGAATTCCTGGTTCCTACGATAAAGCGGATAAACTACTTCACGAAGTTGCTACTGGCCGTACTTCTTACAATAGTTGGTTGTTTTGCTATCCTGCACCTGCTTTATTCGGTTGCATCATTAATAAAGTGTTACTTATTTACGTAGTAAGGTGCACTGAAGATGTAGGAAGTCAAAAGTTCATGTATAATATTTATAACAGAAACCCACAAATATATTGTTAGAAAATCCGAGCGGTTATTTCAAGGCCAGCAACTGCGCTGCCTCTCAGTTTATAAACTGAGTTGTAATTACAACTCCAGTCCGAACGTAACGGCACGCGAACTATGCTGCAAGGCATCTCAATGGTATAAAGTGACCTTTTTACGCCCAATAGCGAATCAAGACCACCATGACGACAGCTTTGATCGCAGAAACAGACGTCGAGATTACTGTACTGAATAGACCAAATCTATCCACAGAGAAAGTGTATCAAACGCTGAAGGGCGTAATGTTCTGGGTAGGACTACCACAACATTAGTGGTCCTCTTTTAAGTAGGATGCCTTTAATGTAGCTCATTTTCTCGCAAGTGATACTGCAGCAATCATCGCAAGTGATACTGCAGCACAGCGCCGAAAATTTTCCTGGATTTATGCTTTGCCTTTACCTTAATGGGTGAAGGCTGGTTCTAATCGGAGTAGAAGATGCGTATCCGGTAGCCAAGAAAACATATTTTGTAGTTCGGCGATTTCGATCTGCTTTGTCGAAAGTACCATTATGCGATATGCACTGTTCAGGAAGTAAAATCTATTAGACCTTACCCATGAACTAATAGTTGCTCCGGAGTTGCACTACCGCTTTTGGTGTTGCCACCTTTGTGTGGTGTGTGACCCAAAAAGATACTTTCATGTACGTTTTAGACTTTTAGGATAACTTCAGTTCTTTCATGCATATAATGATTATCCGTGATTGTTTGTGGTAAAATAATGAGAACAAATCAAACCTTGAACCATTTGGTGCACCGGCTGGATGCGAGGGAGCAGTATCGGACCGAATACCACTTTCCCCCTTTTCTTGGTGCGCAGAACATGCCGTCGAATAATTCTCCTAAGGCCGCATTCCACTGAATCCTGCATATGCTCCACCACCGGAACGATTCCCAGTGCCACCACCAACCCGGGTCCCTATCTCATTAATAAACTATTTGCCGGCACCGGCAGTGAATGGACAATCTACATTCATCACTCCAGGAAACGTACCCAAGGACCATTACCGAACGGTTCATTCAGTGTGCTACGAGAACAATTCTCCAGCCGTTACCGCGGATCCGAGAGAGCCTGTGGGTCTGCCGGCACCGGACTTACAGCTTCCAGTTCCGGTTTCCCAGCTGGGTGCACAGACTGCACATGAACTGTGCAACGTCTGGCCGCGATGACTATAACAGGAACCGAACGCTCATCTATCTGCTTTTGCAATGGTGTCGAAGCGCAGTAACATAGAAACAAACATTAAGGAAATTCGGGGGCGCATCGTGTGTACTGGCGGCTAAACTTGTATGAAATACCTGAAGGCAAACGTTCAGATGTACGACCGATTAACAAAATCCCTCCATGGCTCTGCCGCACCAGGTGGATGAACGCTCATGGAGAAGATTTGGTGAGCCAGACTCCAGAGAGTAGAACAACTGCCCCGGATAATATAAAGTACTAAGAAACAGTTGGAAAACTTTGGCCACCTCGGAAAAGTTTTGCACTTTGACGTACTAACCGATGTGCTCAGCAACGATTATTATTTATGCTTGTTGTTGTGAGTTTAAGACAAGTCGTGTTTGTGAGCAGCTGCTGAACGGGTAGTATTATCTATTAAAGTGTGTAAACACGACATGCGTCGGAGCAAATTTCAGACTATCAAGAAACGGACGGAAGAGAACTCCGTTTTCACACATGTGTTCGTCAGACCGCCGTCTCTTCAAGGATTTTGGGAAACGACAGTCGTTTTCAATAAATCAATAAGACCCCGAAATAGCGCCTATAAAAATCCGCTGATAAAATCCGCTGATTTTTTATAAGACTTTGTACTTAAATAAACTCTCAGCTCATACACCCAACTATTCAGTTAACATTTTTTTTCCAAAGATATTTATCGCAGTACGCTACAATGGCATGAAGCTGTGTAGAGCAGCTCAATACTCGTTAAAGGGAATGTCGCAAAGTGGTATACAGAGGGCGAAGCCAAACGCCTTCCACCGTTTTCTTGTTCAAGTACCTATCAGTTAACCGACTCCTGCTCAAGTTCACTATCACGCAGTAGACTCGGCTCTATGGAACGGTAGTTCTGGCGGAAGATGCTGAACAACCATCTGCAGTTGACGAAAGTGCCAGAAGACATGCAGTCCGAATTTCTACAGTATTGAGTAGGATAAGAATTTTAATTCCTATGCGCCCGGAAATTTCGCCTCCAAGTTACATAGAATAGAATGCATAGTGGTGAGTTAGCCCGGCTTTCTGCAGACATGCGCTTCTACTTTCGAGCAAAGTTCGAAAACGCGGACAGTGCAGACCTTCCTTTAGTTGGCTGGTTGGACAGGGGAGTCCCTGCCATCTGTCCGAAACTTTGTGAAGCTGCCCAGTGACAAGCTACTACTGCGCAAAAGCCCACCTGCGCATTCATAGAAAAGTGAACCGTACCGCTCAATTGACCACCGTCTTGGTATCTGTATATCTGACCCCAGTTTGGGATTTTCTTGGCTCGTACCGCAATTGACTGTAGGGATTTTGCACTCAGGTTCATCTTTTCTCACGCACGCGTTAATTCTGATATTGCATTACGTAAACGTAATTACTCATCTAACTGAATACTAGCAGTTTATCACGACTGCATGGTTTTTCAGACTATGGTACAAAGTTGTCCGCGTGAAAACCTGGTAGACTGACAAGCTAAAAACGACGCTGCTTTAATGTGGCCAGTGCGGAATTTGTTTCGAGCAATGTGATTTTTGAATACAACAACCCCAACAAAAACAGTGTATTAATTTTAAGAAAAAGTAAGAACACACAGCATATTGGGCACACTCAACCGGATATACATATGGCTTTTTTAAATTTTGTTTAACTTTTAACTGTTTATTGTCTACATATACAAGGAATCGCTCCATATCAGGATCTTTAAACAAATGTTGTCGTACGTCCAGCAGTAATTAATTTCCTTACCATTCGTTGGGTGGTTCGATGTACAGTTACTGGCTTGATGACTTCACGTTCTCCGTGACTCCCGCACTTACAAACTCCCGTGAATTAACGCCGATCGCTTTTGGCATATCAAAATTTAATGTAATTATTACAGGTAAAAACTAATTGTTTAATATTAGAGCAGGAGATCGGTCAGTCAGCATCGTAAACGCACGCAAAATAAAGGTCAAAGAAGACTAAATCGCCTGCACGCGTAAGGCTTAGTTACAGTAGTATTACTGTACTACGTTGCCCAGCAACTTCCGCTACATTACAAGAGCGATAACTATGAGCAGTACAATAATCGCTTTTCGCAAACAGACTGCAAAAGTCGCATCCTGCTGGAAGGCCCGTGCGCTCCTGTCGAAACGTTATGTCATGCATTGTATAGTTAACAGTAATATTAAGCTGTCAGTTAACTATTTGTATTCAGTGATAGACAGCAAAGGAATCGTAATGTAAATCCTTTAGGTTGCCTTAATTCCACTTAGGAATCAGTAAACCTGGTGGTATGCATTTCATGGCTGCAATTAAAGTTATTACTTTCGAAAAGGATGATGGTGCGCTGATAAATGAGATGTACAAATGCATTTTAAAATGAAATTTTCAGTTCGTTTTTAATTTTTCGGTTTGTTTATCGTAAATGAGAGAATTACTCTCGTTTACGATAAACCGTGAGCGGGTGGAAACTTTGCAACAGACGTGCTCCTGGAGTAAAAGTCACACGGTTTTTCTGTATTTGGTTTCACTTTTACCGGCTCCGTTTTTCCCCCAAATACTGCGCTCACTTCACACCAGTTATCTGTAGTTCTTCAAAAACTGCTATCCCGGTATCGTCTCCATTATTCGTCATTCAGTTCAAAAAGGCCTACATAATAAAATGTACAAAGTGCGCCTTCCCGAAAGATTCAGAAATTTGATAAAGGGGAAAGTATTTTATAAGGCTCGACCGCTTATAGTCTGGGCTGTCATTCTGTACGTTTGTTATCGCTCCGCTGCTGCTGACAACTTTTATATGAAGCAGCCCGTCCACGCACAATAACCCTTGACCTTATCAGAAAATCAATCTTGCCGAAAGGCTGCTCTAAGATTTGATAAAGATTTGATAAAATCTCAAAATACGTACCGTAGATGCACATGCATACATAGGGCGTGCATTACCAGATGTCATTTGACAAACTGCGACGTTTTATGATCCGTTACAGTAAAAACGCTCGACTGCCCAGGCTGTTAAACGTAGCGCATTAGTAGCAAAATTACCGTGCGCTGGCACAATAGTTCTGACAATTTAGATAATGCAAATTATCGTCGCTTTAACTCTCTGTGCGTTCCTCGGTCCGCCAGTTGTCGCGGATACATGCGAGGAACTTAAGGCACAATGTGCCGAGCTGCGCCGCGATGACGACGGCTTCATCGGTCGCATGCTTCCCCCTACTGCCAACCCCACCTTGTGGCCAGTAACTGAGGCAGATCTGCAGCAATATCGACCGTTTGGCGATGCCTATTGTCGGTATGTATTTCAGATCAAGCAAACAAGGTACTGCCAACATCCGAGTCGCGAACTGCCTCTTTTGTAGGCGGGGCGTCAACTTGGGAAACTGCATAAAAAAGCTGTACTCCCACTGCCCCGAGGTCTACAACAGCGAGAAAAGTGATTATGGTGGATGGTACAGACCGGAATTTCAGATCGTTACGGGCCTGCTGTGCAATACCACCATCGGACCGGTGAAGTACTTCCGCGCTGCATTGCACTGTGATGGACGAGATCATCGCAAGTTCTCCGACTGCTGCACACTTGGGACAGCTGCCTCGCACGAACAGAACGAAAATGCTTCCGCTGCGCATCAGAATATTTGCCAGTACGTTCTCAACAAGCAGTACATCGCTATACAGGAACTGTCAAGAAGATTATTTAAAATCACAGTTCGGTTATAGGGTCATGCTTACTTAAAGTCATTTCGCAGTTTGCGATAAGAGCTCGAGTTAACAAGCAAGCCAGAGCGCAGGCTCACAAATCGCGCGCACAGGCCATAAAAAGTATTTAAAACGTAATTGAGACGCTGCTCCCTAGGAGATGAAATGCTCACACAGGCACGGGCCGAACTCAGAAAAGCACATTCGGAAGTCCGGCAGCGGTCATGCTCATGCGAGAAGTAAAGCTATAATGGAACTATAGAAGAAGAGGGAATTATTCTGCCTTATGCCTGTCCACGGTATGATCCTTGCCGCATGAACTTTTTGGCAAAGCGAAACAGGCAAAGATCCATAACGAGCGCAGATCGCGTTGTTCCAAGTCCTGTGGTCTAGCGAATGAGCGCCGGTCGGCTGTTTATCGCAAATCGCCAATTGGGAAATATCACAGTTTATTGTGTGACGAACCTGCTTATAATCCGTAATATGGTCTAGAGTAGACTGTAGACGCAATAGTAAATGTCGCGTACCATACCTGGGATGTGATATCAGCTGCTGGTTAATGACAACTGGGCTGTTTATTAAATCAGTTACCAATTTACAATCCATACCGTTTTTTTTCAGGCATTTGAAAGTGGTCGCAGAACGCATCAGCGGCGCGGATGGTATCGAAATGGGCAGCAAATGCGGTCAAGATGCTATGGAAACGGTAAAAGAGACTTATCAACAGCTGCGTGATGTTTACTGCCCGAAGCCATGAACGGCTGTTCCTAACATTAACCTGACTACATCGCACGCCTGATTTCTTGCATCGCTCCATCAAGCTTCTTATTGATATGGAGAAAGACCACTGCAGCTGACTTTTCCACAGAACCATTGGTGACTTAAACTGACCAAAATTGGTCATAAATTTTTTAGCTAATTTTAGATAGCTGTAGTTAAATCTGATGCTAGACTACAGTTTAATCTTGATTGCCTTGAGTGCCACCCAAGGTTTTATGAAATATCCCAGCCAACTCTATAACAGCATCCATCCAACATTATAAAAGCATTGTGCGCTAAGTTTCAAAAATCAATGGGTGCATATTACGACCGTCAGAACGAATAAAAGGTGGCGACAGTAGAAGCTTATCGGTCGCAGTCACACTTTACCGGTTAGGTCTGCAACGATGGCTTTCGCTTGCACAGGATACTTTCGGATGTTGTTATTAAGCTGAGATAAACATGAGCTATTCAGGTACAAGCCTGAGATAAACAAATTTGACCAATAAATGCTTACTTCGATTCAATTCAGCGCTCTTAAGACATACTCCTTTTCTGTACCTAAACTTTTCGTCATGGAACAGACATGTTTTCTGGTAACGCCATAATAGGAATGGTATAGTGTAATTTCAAGGCGGCTTTCATGTACGCACGATCATGTGCATACAGATAAGTATGTACGATACAGATAAGCTGTAAGTGTTACCTTTGCACATAATAAATGTGCGCTAGTAGACGGTAATAATTATACTTTTATTAGCAGGTCAGGAGCTGCGCCTCAGCAGACCAAACAACAGCAACGCAACTGCGTAATGCGTACGTGCACGGACTACGCCCAGTTACCAGGTACAACAGTAGCTAAAACAACATCTTCGCATAATACCGTTCACGAGAGTCCTTTACTATACGCTACAGTTATAAAGAGAAGAGTATGATAATGGAAGCTTCTTAACCAGCGTGAAAAAAGAGCAAAGTACTCACAAAATGTTTAAAGCAAGAAGAGCAAGTGCTCGAGAAACTACGAAAAGCGCGCTATGTTAAAAACCATTACGCAGAACAAGCAGGGATAATTGATATAATGCTCGCGAAAACCATTTTATTACGCTTTCATCGAAAGGCACCCGTCAGATTTTATAGCATGCGTCGAGCACGGCGAAGGCCAGCTTATTGAGCACTGAAAGGTCAAGCTGCCGCAAGTCGACCTGATCCCACTCCTGCACAGGGCCCGCGGGGTTAATGCAGCTGCACCTGAAAACAGATTACCATATGTCGTACAAATACTGGCCTATATATCTGTACAATTGTCCTAAACGCACCATTTAAAGAAGTTGCGAATCCCCGTCTATTCGTCGGGATAGGTCAATGTCTGCACCCAGTGCATATGCAACACAGTGATCTTTGCCGAAAGGTCTGGACTAACCGACGGACAACTGTCGCTTAGCGCCGATAAAAAGTGCCGGTAATGTTCTGCCGCTGTCTCCGTTGCGCGAAAGCGCAGAAACGGAATGGTGACATGCAACTGCCCGCTGCAAAAGTCACCCAGATACGGTTTCGTGACTGGTGGCAGTCGCCATAGACGTGTGCTGTGGGTGAAGTCAAATGTCGTATAATTGATCAGCAGGAGGTTGTCACAGATGTGCATCCACTGGGACATCTCATGCCACCGATCCGGAATGCCTGGAGAAAGGCTCAGTAGCGCAACAGTCGCTGAATCCCTGTCCTCCCATCCGTTCTTGCCAATGAACATCCAAAGCCGTACTCCCTTTTCTTCCAGAACACGCCGAACAAGCGATCCTTTGATTACAAAATCCATGGGAGATTGGCGGTACTGCGGTCCTTCCACGACCAACGCCACCGCCCGGGTGGCATGAGAGATGGTTCGTTTCAGCATCGTAGTGAGTCTGTATTCGGTGAAACGGTCAAGTTCAGAAGGCACCGTCCAATCCCAGGGTGGTTGGACGCGGCTAGGCGGTATGACAAAGATGATATGCCGATAACTGCCGAATTCCTTTATAACCCGCCTCCATAACGCGCAGACCCTGCACGCAACCCGGTTAGAGCACCCAAATCTCTCTTTGGTCCTTAACAAAACACTTACTGGCTTGTCCGCAGTTGAGTTAGCACGTCGAGATTAAGCAAAACGCCGGCAAGGACCACAAGTGAGAGGTCACCTATGCGTAACTCTGCGAATCCTGCAAATCAATTTGTTTTAACACAGCTTTTTACCCGGGAAGCAAGACAGCAGGTGAGTATGTTTACTGACTGTTCTATCACCAAAGTCAAACTATTTTGGAAATGTCGAATTGGCCCGCGCAGTATTTTCTGGTTTGTAAGTTTGTAACACAAATTGATTGGCGCAGTACTTTCTGGTTTATACAAACAACCTCCTGTAGTAACTGGCAGCGGTGCACCCGCTACCGCTAGTAGGGGCAGGAGACCGGCAATTGAGCAGTTTCCCTTCCAACGAGATGAACAGCTCATGATTCGCTCTTCTCGTTGGAAGAACATCTAACAAGCCTTTCGTATTATTTTGGCTAGAGTAGCGCTTACCCTACAGACATTCTGTATAATCATTTTCCGTCCGAGTGTTTACACTGAGTCTAATGTGCATGACATCAGAATATTAATGCAAACTTCCAGATAAAAAAATTGAACGAACTGTCTATCCTGCTTTCCTGCCTATCATTTAATTTCACAAGAAAAAAAATGCTACGTAAAACGTATTGATATCCCTTACATTTATACGAGTATGATCGGGTACGGGTTGGTGAGTATTAAGCTCCTGTAGGGGCAGTTTCAGCTGCGGCGTTCATAATGCGGCAAAAATGCCGCCCTTCCTCCTTTAGCCACAGCCACCGGTAAAATTCTGTCTGGCTTGACACAGGAAATAAAGGATCAAATTCGTAGCCACGCATTACATTTGATTGAGGAAACAGTTTATGACACTGTCATAATGACAGTTCTTGAAAATGTGTAATGTAATCTTGATTGCCACAAAAGACCTCTTTGGTGATAGAACGGATATCAGTAATTCCGAATACCAGCTACTCGCAGCGGTACATTTTCAGTCCTAACTCGTAGTGGAAATACCGTACGTCCTACCCTAGTGATTAACTAACCGTGCTGCATGGGAACCATGGCGCCGTTTTCAGCAGCAACTGGGACAGGGAGTTCCAGTTTGGACGATTGCAGTCGAAGTTTCTCGCCGAGGTAATTTTGACACGCGGCTTTCAAGGACTCTTCCTTCCAAAATATACTACGACCGGCTGCGTCAATGTGCATCTCGGCGCAAACAAATGTGACCGCATCGATTCCCACTCGAACAAACATACGACAGCCAACATTTACCGAAAACGGATCACGCTGCAAATGTCTTTCGCAACGAAAGCAGAAAGTGTCCACTTCAACCGATCTCGAATACCGACACCCGACATTGCATGAGACGTTTGCGAGGCCTAAAGTGAACTGGCACGTCTCAACCAGGAATCTGGTAATAAAACTGACGTCGTGCAGCAACTGCGCCCGGTCGAATCCAATGACATACTTCCGGTAGAGAAACCCGTTAACCCTTCCGAAGAAACTTTGCCCGTCATCAGGTGCGGGAAGTTGTGTAGTCATGTGGTGCACGTGGACAATGCGATTATCGGGCGGGTTATTTAAATGAACACCGTAGAACATACAGAACAGGAATTTGTTGACAGTGACTGGTCGGAAAACCAGCGGTCCCCCGACTTCATCCCGCAAAGCAGCACACGCAGGTAAATTTAGATTCATCATTGGTGGCCGTGGCAAGAAATGATGCGGCCAGAGATGGCTGGAATGAATCCACTCGGCATTGATAGTTGTGGCGTCAAAGTCAACGAAGAAGTGATCGCCGCTTATATCCTGAACGTATCCCAGCCAAAAATTGCCGTTGTCACGCAGCACCAGTACTGTGTTACCGTGGTTCACTTCGCTCTTACCCGAATTCAGCTCCCGAAAATATCGATGTGTTGCATTCATGGCGATAGACAAATACTGAGGAGTGTATGCCATGAAACGGACAAGTACGAACTCTAGATATATTTCTAGGTCAACGATTCAATGGGTAAGAAAAAATAACAGTTCAGAAATTGAAAAATAATTTTCGGGTTCTAAGCCAAATTCGTTAGTACTGGTCCTGGGCTTGAGCTCAAATTGATGGCGAAGCGACTGCGCTTAACGGATCTCGGACAATGTACGGATACTTGGAGTGTTGGATTACCGTGTGGCCAACAAAAGTGGTGCGCAGTAAATTAAGTAACCGCCTTCCTGTCTAATGAAAGCTTTTAGGCTAGTACATGCCAAGACGTACGTAGGCATATAGGGGGCAAAACTAGGCATCTTCCACCGTTCCCCTGTACTGCTGCCTTCACCCGACTGGAGTTTGACGTTGTGGCTGAACATGGCGCTTACGTACCGCGCCAGATTTAACCGTATGTAGTATGTACCGCCGTAACGTCACTCTCCAGGCGGGTGACGGCAGCATTACAGGGGAATGGTGGAAGACGCTTAGTTTTGCCCCTTATATATCGGTTGACGTAGCCACGCCGGCTGCGCTAATCAGAAGAGAGCTTTAACCAGCTTCCTTTGACAGGCATTTGTTCTACAAGTACATGTAATTCCTGTGTGTTCCAGCGATGCCACGAGACTCCGCAGCCGAGTTGAGGCTGACATTTTGCCCCAGACATTTGTGAGCGTTGCTTGAAGAGAGGCGTTAATGTTTAACCCGGTCCCCCGGTTAAAGTGGTACCAGTGCATCTGTCAATAACGAAAAATGTTTTCATTTGCCAAAATATGTCTGCGGCCTTATGACGCATCGGTCTGGAGAGCTGTCTTATATTGTTTGCGCACGCCGAACATGTTTCGAATTTTGCAGGTCACGCAGGAAAATTTTAGTGGTCAAGTATACTGTGCAGGTTAATTACTTACAGTGTTGCACTCCTTAGTTTCCGAACCCAGCAAGCAAACGAATGTCACATGATGGCATTCGAAATGCTGCCAAAACCGGAAACCCTAGGCTACATTGTATGCGCTAAAATGAATATTAAACTGCAATGTACGATATGCGCCGTGTAAGAAAAAGCATCTTGGGAACGGGGTCGCGGGCAGTCTAGCGTCCACCATGTTCAAAAGCAAGATAATATTTCAGTGTATTTGTGAAACGTTAAAGGCAGCTTGTAGAATGTTTTTTTAAAGTGATAGATCTTGATCATGACTCGATGTTTTGTCGTCTACGAGTGAAAGCAGAATAAAAAGTGTAATACTGCAAACACGACAGCTACTGGTCGTACTTCTTACGTTAGTTGGTTGTTTTGCTATCCTGCACCTCCTTTATTCAGTTGTATCATTAATAAAGTGTACTTGTACCTATACTTAATAAGGTGAATGCGTCACGTTAACGATGTAGAAGTCAAAAGTTCATGTACAATATTTATAAAAGAAACCCACGAATACATTGTCGGAAAACCCGAGCGACTACTTTAAGGCCAGCAACTGCGCTGCCTCTCAGTTTACAACTCGAGTCCCAACGGCATGCGAACGGTGCTGCACGGCCTCTAAATGGTTAGAAGTGACCTTTTTATACCCGACAGCGAATGAAGATTACCATGCCATTGCCTCGAGAAACAAACATGGAGATACTGTATTGAGTAGACCAAATCCATCTGCGGAGGAAGTGTGTCGTGTGCTGAAGGGGGTAATGTTCTTGCTAGGACAGCCCACCACTTCAGTGATCTTCTTGTAATTAGGATGCTTTTATTGCAATTCATTTTCTTCCGATTTTTGGGTCATATGTTTACTGCAGCGCAGAAACGCGCAGAAACTGGAGAGCTGGAACGCCGCACATTTAATTTTCGGGAAATCCTCTAGCAGTTTTTTTTGAAAATGAATTTCTCATATAAAGATATATCAGAAGAAGTCTCATTTTCAAAGCCAACTGTAGAAAAATGGTTGCGCCGTATTAGAGAAATAACGGAATGCAAGATTGTTTCTGATCGGGGAAAAACAAAATTGGAGGTCACGGGAAAACCGTTGAAATTGACGAAACTAAGGTGTACATTCGAAAGTACAACATGAACAGAGGCAGAGTAACTACTATCGGGATTGGGCTATCAGCGGAATCTGCAGAGAGACAGGCTTTTTCGTGGCTACTATTTAAATTTAAACTGCAGATTTCTTTACTTTATGGTATAATCGCTGTAGGTATAAAGCGGCTGAGTGGTCGCAGTTCTTTAGAATGCGCCAGGATGACGATAAGTCATTGGCAGCTGTTTCTAGTAGACTTTGCTACGAGAGTGCGTCGTGTGCGTTTCCAAATGGTATCATTGATACCATGTTAAATGCTGTTTTCATTAAAGGCATTTATGTAGTCTGATTCGGTTCGGCGTCATTTGTTAATCAACGAATACGCTGCGCATGAGCTGACGCTTAATGCAGCCCGTCGGTTCGAAACCGGGTTGGAGGACGCCACCAGTACCGAATGTAACTCCTGCGTCCTTAAAGTCACTTCCAGTGCGAAGCCCAACGTTGCCCAGAAACAGTACAGATCCAGTTTCAATGGTAATTCCACATCCACGCCTAAATCTAAGGAAAATTCCGATCCGAAGCCACGATCAATTGGAAATGGTAAGCCGTCTACGAGTCGCGACAGCCAGTTCAATGATTCTGATTCCGCCTCGCCCAGCCGTCGCTGTGACTCCTGTAGTTCCTAACTGAGCCGTCGCTGTGACTCCTGTGGTTGGATAAAACTCACTAACTGAGCAAGAATGGAGGAAGCGCACCGCGATTGTTAGTTTTCAAATTCGCTTATGCAGAACATTTAGGAGGTTCATGTTTTATGCAGGACATTCCTGGAGATTCATGTTCCACACGAACTGCACAACGTCTGACCGCAAAGATCATAACAGGAACTCAACGCACATGTGCTTTTGCGTTGGATGTCGAAGTGCAGCAAACAGACACAAACACTGAGAAAATTCCAGAGCCAACGTATTTACTGCCGGCTAAACTTGTATGAAATACCTGCAGGCAAACGTTCAAATATACGACCGATCCATAAAATCCCACATAGCTCTGCCGCACCAGGTGGATGAATGCTCAAGGAGGAGATATGGTGAGCCACAGAGTTAAACAACGGCAACTAATATACGTAAAGTACTGAGAAACAGGTGGAAGACTTTAGCCACCTCGGTAAAGCTTTGCACCTGAGTTAGTTTCAGACTGACAAGAAGCGACGGATGTGTGCCGTTTTCACCTGTGCGCTTGTCGGACTGGTGCCACTCCAGGGGTTTTTGGAAGCGGCAGTCGTTTTCAACACGTCAAAAAACGCCGAATTAGCGCATAATGTTTGTAGCGCTTTTAAAAATGATGTTAACTACAAAATTAGTGTAGTATTGTCGTGTTGTACTTAGCAACAGCTGCTTTTGGTAGTTGTATTTCCTGCTGCTTTGTGTTCAGTTCTCATGCTGACTGGCCAGCGTCCATGTCATATTAAAATATCCCTATTTTTTGTCTTGCACTATTCCTTACTATTTCTGCTGCTGCGAATGTACGTAATGCCAATTGGCATAATTATTAATTCATTTCCTGCTTACGTGTATTGAATTTCGCGCGGGAGGGAATCCCGACCCTTCCAGCGAAGTCTACCGCTCTCAGTGCTGAGTGATCCCCATGTTTGGTGCCATTTGCTGTGCCCACTAATTCTACAGAATATCCCTATCGCTCCACCATTTCCTACAATGTTCAATGTACCATTGTTGTACGTTCCTACAATATCAAGGTCTCGATTTGCAAGCACAAACAATGCAGCATACAATAAAATGTCATCACACCGCAGAAAAATGGCTCTATCAGCTTCAAGTAATGTCGTAATGTCGTACTGAATGACCTTTGTATTTGTTGTTGTATTTCTGCCGTAGCAACAGGGATTTGTGTTATTTGAATTATCTGTATATTTTCATGTCATTCTACATTCGGGCTTGTACCGTGCACGTTTATTAAATTACACGTACTTAAAGACGTGACAATTTGGCGTGAAGCGGTGAGGGTCACGCACTCCTGCTTCGTACAAATTCTCCTGCATTTACAATTTCTACTACATTATGTCTACTACAAGAAGTCAAGAAGTGCCTCTGCTTCTAATGCTAATCTCCCTTCTCAACATGTCCCCCGCCTTGAGAAATGGCATCCCGAAGAACTGAAGTGGGATGCCTGGTACTTCAAGTACGATAATTACGTCAGCATGACCGGGGTTCCAGACAACAAGAAAGTCAACCTCCTGACTGACTCTCTAGGGCCAAAGCCAATCAAACGGATTGTGGCCATGTGCCGTCCCCGGAAGCCCACGGAGCTGTCCCTTACGGAGCTGGTCTCCAAGCTTCAAAAGCAGTTTACTGCGTACACTTTCCGAAAAGCCCAGATTGCGAAATTCTTTCAGATAAAGCAGCAGAGTGGCGCATCTTTAGAAGATTTTGCAGAAAACCTCTTCGAAGGTACATCCTACTGCAGCTTCAGCGGTACGCAACTCGACGACAACATGTGTGCTGCATTCATGAATGGACTACGAAATGAATCCACAAGGGCACAACTGATGTCGAAAGACCTACAGACGTTCGAGGAGACATTGGATCTCGCGTCCAGACATGAGGCCGGCCAGAAAGAAGCGCGACGGTCCAGTGAATCCTCCAATACGGTTAACAGAGTTTTCCAGCGCCGCCCATTCCAGAAGAATTCCTCCGATTACAAATGTCGGATTTGTGGTTCACGTTCACACAAGCGTGACGAATGCCCGCACCGCGACAAACGATGCAATCGTTGCGGACGGAAAGGTCACCTAGAGGTGGCTTGGGAGACTAGTATGCGTACGAATACGATATTTACTGAAGAAGAATTCGATGTACTAATGACGTACTAATATGAAGTGGAAATTTAAGGTTCAAGGTTAAGTATATGCACTTAATATTTTCCTTTGCTACCTGCTAATAATTATTTGTACGTATGTCTTGTTCTCTTGCATAGGTGGTGAAGGTGTAATGTCGTACTGAATGACCTTTGTACAGTATTTGTTGCTGTATTTATGCCGTAGCAACAGGGATTTGAATTATCTGTATATTTTCTGGTCATTCTATATTCGGGCTTATACCGTGCAGTCTTATTAAATTACACGCACTTAAAGACGTGACAAGTATCCTATCAATTAACCTGCTATCCTGCTCCTGCTCACGATCAACCAGTAGACCCGGCTCTATGGAACTGCAGGCTGACTAACCATTTGCATTTGAGGAAAATTCCAGAAGACATGCATTTCTAATGTGATGTCCCAGTAATCCATGACTTTACACTAGTAATTACAACAGTGACCAGCTGTCTACGTGTATCTATATTGTTACAACATCAGTCGATAAAGATGTGAGCTAGAGGACACGTTAAACTGGCGGGAAGTGATTGGAACAATGATTTGTGCTGTTTCTGTCACTGTGTACTGTGAGTGTATGTCCTCGTTATCTGTAGAGTCGGGTGGACTTGTTTGCCACGATGCTACCGTCGCCGACGTCCACGCCTGCCGGAAAAGATAGTCTATTGATGTTGTTGCTCAAATTTGAGCAAAATACCATGTTATGGAAGCCATTGCGGTTCCGATTCCAGACCTCGTGAAACTGCAGTAAATACCGGATATAGAGCAGAAAGAACTCATTCTGGATTCCCTTGGAGTTCGGCCAATAAATATTCTGTATTTAATGTGTTTACCGGGCGTTCCGGACAAGTTCACAAAGGATAAGATTATCTGATAACCTTGAACAGGGGTATGTCAGGCGAAGGTTGGAGATAAAAGGGTGGGCGAGTGTGGTTTGTGTACGACCTTCCTGGTCGCATGTATTCCTTCATTACAACCTTGTTCATTCCTGTCTTACTGGGTTAGCGATATGTGCTGTTACCACGTGCCAGAGTACGTAGCAGTCAGTACGCATAATGGCTGCTTACGGTTGATCAAGTACTCGTATAAAATGTAATATCATACAAAACATATTACAACAGCTACTTCACATTGGCGTGACGATGTTTCGAGCTCATTCGGACCGTATGCCGCCCAAACCTCCTCCCTCAACGTCCAATCAACTAAATCGCCAGTCCGTTTCCGCTGCTACTACCAGTAAAGTCACTAGAACTTCCGATCCATCCCTCAATACTCCACTGGGCGTTTTCGTTCCCCCAGGTACTGCACCCAGTACCACTCGTAATTCCTTGACCGGCCAGCGCGTGTCTTCTTCGAGCCCGCTAAAGTCCCAGCTTATCCTTCGGCTGGAAAGGTGGAACACGGACGAACTCACTCGGATTCGATGGTACCAGAAGTTCGAAAACTACATTGAAATGCCCGAAGTCCCGGATGACAAGAAGTCAATCTGTTTCCGGGCTCGCTCGGTCCCAAGCCGTTCAGGCGTTTGGTGGCCGTATGCCTTCCGGGCTAAAGATTTTCCATTGCAGCAGCTGCTGGAGAAGCGTGTCCGCTACATTTCCTGCACCTTCCGGAAAGTTGAAATTGCAAAATTCTTCAAGGTAACCCAGACTTGAAGTGAATTCCTGGAAAACTTTTCGTGAAAGCGCCAAGACGCGACAGCTTACTGCCAGTTCCCATCCACAGTGCTGGATGAGAACCTCTGCGTGGCTTTTATCAACGATCTCCAGAATGGAAGCACCCGTTCCCACCTAATGACCCATGCATGACCCTCAATCGTTCGAAGAAACGTTAAACGCGCAAAGAAGTGCAAAGCGGGCCGGAACGAAGCCAAGCAGTCCGGATCCCGTAGCGATGCCGACGATGACGTCCATAAAGAACAGGGCAGAAGGGCGTGCAGTCTCACCCCGAAATCCGGTTACAAGCATTGCTGCCTTTTCAAGGGCAGGCGCGACACTGGTACAGTATACTGCGCAGTTATGAAAACAGGTAGAGCTGCACACTGCTTTTATATACACGAACATATACGAATCTGGTGTGTCATATCTGCGTGTATATACACGACCATCCGGAAACAAGAGCATAAGTTCAGTCCAGAAACAAAAGCACTCCGCCGCTGGCAGCAGCTAAAATAACATCGTTAACAGTACCGCCGCCCGAAGACAGCGCCATTTCCCCCTAATAGGTTGTAATTTTTCTTATTAAGAAACACTTACAATAATTTTTTGATTGGGTGTATGATGGTCCGTCCATCTGACCTGAGCTTGGTCCAGCTTTTTTGCCTCGTACAGGAGCTTTTCTGGAAGGATTTTGCGCTCAGGTTCGCCCTTTTTTACGCCCGCATTAGTTTTGGTGCTTCCTTATGTAATTACTCTTAACTTATCCAAGTCACTATACTGTACAGCAGCAGCCTGCCGAGACTGATTCTGCAAACCATAGTACAAACTACAAATTCGTCGGCTTGAAAACCTGGTAACTGTCAAGCTATTGTCAATTTAATGTTTATTAAATTGACTATTGTCTAGTAATTTGTGAAGTTAAACAAGGCGCTGCTTTAATGCGGCTATTGCAGAATTTGTTTCCAGGTATGTTTTTTAATACAGTAACGGGCACTGTATTTTTGTTGGGTTACTGAGTAACCCAACGAAAATGCTGTAAGAAGGAAGGACAAACTCAATAAAAAATAAAGTATTTTATAAATTTGGTTTATCGTTTCAATTGCTTAAGTTCTGCAGATACCAGGAATCACTTATCAAGATCTAGGAACAAGTCAGGTCGAAAGTATTATTTCCTTACCATTCGCTGGGCGGTTCGATGTACTGGCTCGATGACTTCACGTTCTCCGTAACTCCGTTCTCTCATATTCAAACATTTCTTATGAATTAACAGCCAAACACTTTTGGTATATCAAAGGTAATCATTAAACCAAAGATTAAAGGTAAAAAAAAGGTGATGATTAAAATTAAAAAGGAATTTTTTTGTGTTAGTGCACATGATCGGTCGGTGACCATCGTAAACGCACGCCAAATTAAGCACCCACAAGACTCTGGATCACCGGGACGCATAAGATGTATTGTTACTGCGTTGCCCAGCAACTTCCGCTACATTAAACGATCTACCTAAGCAATACAAAACTCGCTTTCCGCGTACAGCTTGCTAAAGTCGAACCCTGCTGGAGGGCGCGTCCTGCAGAACCGTTAATATATCATTACATTGAATAGTTATTATAACATGTACTTATTTTTGCGTTAATTTTACTCTTCTTTAATACATAGTAAAAAGCAAACCTGAAGCAAAAGGAGGGCAGAAAATTAGAAACTGCAGTAAAAACACGTCAGCCAATCGGCTTACACCTATTATTTTTTGCTTTACATATCCAGAATCCAAAAAAGCGAGTAGTTTTAGGCTTTTAGCAGCTGGTCCTCGTAAAGAGTTGTTAAATCAAAAACGTGTGATAATTAGACTTTAGTGCAACGGCTTTAGCTTCCTTTAACTACGTATTCAACTTCGGAGCTATTGGAATCTGAAATTTTCACTTTGGAATCGATAAACGCGGTTGTACTGATTACTGCAATCGAAGTATCGGCTGTTGCATTCGAAAAGGACGATGTGCGCTTTAAAAATTTATTTTTACAAATCTTGGAATCTCGGAGATGTACTGTAAAGGATCACCATGGAAGTGTTCGTTGTGCATTTTGAGAAGCCGTGCATGTACAAATCCACTTATTATCCGTAAATGGTAGCCATATTTACCGACATACCGGTATGCATAAAATCATGTTTTCGAATGTGCCGGAAATGTCATACCTATACCCCTTTACTGTGCATGTAATTATAAATCGTACAGAATTGGATACGCGTGGCTGACGAGCATTTTCACACAATATATCAAAGAAACCGTAGCCAACAATAAACCAGTTCTATTATTATCGATAACAGCTCTACCTGCCATTATCAGCGCAACCGGAGAATAACTCTCGATAACCAATGGCTGTCGTATGTGGCAAGTACTGTCTAACTATTGTCTTGTTTATCGGGCAGTGGTAACCAATAACCATATACGACCTGTTAGTTCAAAAACCCATACACTGCAGACTTCTCATGATGATATCATGAGGACTCGTGATTTGCATTGCTGCAGCCCACTTTATGGTATATCTGGATGCAGATGTTCAACGTGGACCAATGGCAATATTTCCAGAAGGAGACTGCAAAATGGCAGGTACATAAACCGCTATTCAGTAAGAATGCACATTAAAATTCCTCAGTCTTACTCCTGCCGTTTAGCGCAACACCAACCTTATAACTGGGAAAGTGTGAGCACACTACTGACTGAACTGCATCGAATGCCTTTTGGAGGGCACGTTCATGGGGAATAGCAACAGCAGCCGTGTGGCGAATGGTCCGTATGGATTTGAGAAACAGTGTATTGGATGCGGAGAACGCATCGAAAAGGAGCAGGTATGAACGGTGTATTCACTGGGCGTTTATTGTGCATTTCGAAATATATCGCTGAAGAATCTTTATACATGGTGCATAATTGTTATTTGCAGCCCGTAAGGATTGTTACGGAGGGAACAATGAACATGACCATGCCGCCTCGTGATATGTTAGCTTGGGCGCACCAAATGGTAAGCAAATTTTTAAAAGTAATGTTGGAAATTAGCACATCTATTTTGTTGTAGCGTACAATTAAACGGTACGCTAGAACAGCATTGTTTAATATTGTGTGCCAATTCGAGATGTCTACGTGACTATGGTTCAAATTTCAAAGTTCTGTATGGTTCATTACACGGAGGATAAATTTCCAGTGGGCTCTACAACGATTCAATTGAAATATTATAAGACGGTTTCTTAAAACGGATCGAACAATCATACCCTGTCAGTTTCAATCAGTGCCATAATTATTTAATTACAAGAAACAGCTTTGGCTTCCCCTCCGCTTATTTAGAAACGTTATCCACAGCGTTACTCTTTGCTTTGCAGAAAAAAAGTGAAAAAGAATACTACTTCCACGTGAACTGCTTCGCCTGCCGTCATTGTCGAGCTGCCATTGATGCCAATGAATTTCGTATAGACGATAACATACTCTGGTGTAGGAAGTGCTTTACGCGTCAAACGCCGCCCAAGTGTTGGGTCTGCATGCAGCGAATCCGGACCAGGATTTTACCGTGGCTCGAACTATTCAGACTGCACAGATGTATGCACCTGGACGACACAGTAATTACTGTATTTAGTACAGTGAAGTGCCGCTTGCGTAAGCATTTATTAGTAAACAGTTTGCTTTGCAGATGTTAACGGGATTAAAACGGTGAAAAAAGGCAAGAGCTTCCACGAAGAATGTTTCACCCGGCAAACTCGAGGACAGTGTCCAGCTTGCATGGAATATATCGGTTTAGAGGAGGTATGGATGTACTAATCTATAATTTAAGGACTTCGGCTCAGTGCAGCGGACCACATCAGCGCTAGTGTATTTCTTCACGTGTTTATTTTGTAATATATTTTTCAGTGGTCAACCGTGGCTTTGGGTTCGGCCTTCCACAAGGAATGTTTTCGCTGTAGCTACTGCGGCGGAGGATTCGCCAGACGACTCCAGGTGCCATGGAAATCTCCCAGATTTTATCTCAGCGGACAGTCAGCAATTTGCTATCGATGTTACGCCACTACATCGTCTTCCGATACTCAAAACTATGTCAAACACAAAAGCAAATACAAGATGACAGTTGCTAGAGACATGCTTTTTACACGATCTTAATAGTAGGCATGTTCACTAATCATGTACACAAAAGTCAATTATTACATGAATCTGTTCATAAAATTGTTTATTGATGTACGCTGCAGTATTAACTCCATAGTGTACTCGTACTCCTACGGTGAAGTATTAAGGGCTGTAAAGATCGCTAAACAGTGAAGTTACAAGAGTAAACACGGAAATATTTGCTTAATTTTGTATAACGGTTTTATAATCTTTGCGTAATTCCGAAAGGCAGAACACATGATAAACGCGGCAGTTGAAGAAAATTAGCTAAATAAAACTGCGGAGCTCCTTGTGCGAAAACAAGGAATCCTCAGACAGCCGAAATCAAATACTGTACGATCATTATAGTGTAGTGTATGCCATAGCAATGCTCGAGACGCTGCACTCTGTAATAACAATTCCTAATGGGTTAGAGCTCTACTGCTCCTCTAGAAACCTAAATTAATAAACGCGAACACGACCGTCATTCGCAAGTCCAAACAGTGACCGCTGGTTCTTTCCGCTAAATTCCTGCAGTGAAACTCCAGTTCACAGCAGTTTTAACACGCAATCCCGGAACCCCGGTGACCATTTGCGGACCTTTTCCAAAGTCACTCCCAGTGGCTGCATCGAAACCCGCCGACGATAGTCGTAAAGATGTCAATTAGGACTGCTCCGGTCATATCTACATTACATAGTAAAAAAACTTTTTTACCGTAACAATAATCTGGAAAAACCGGTAAATATTTTACACCGACGGACATTTTTCTAGTAGCCAAGAAATCGGAGCTCTACGTTGTTTTGCTTTAGTTTATTAGAGCTCTACGTTTTTTGATACCTTTCTAAATTTTGCTAGTTTACGATAATATGAACGGCCAATGTTAGACGCTATTAGGCACCGGATCCGTAAGCCTTACATGTGGAAAAACGTAACCATTGTCGAACCGGCTTCATCTGATGACTGCAGCTTTTCCTGCACAGAAGCTTCATCCTCTGCTGTCTAGGAGGACGGAAGGAGTCGGGAATAGATGTTGAGCGATCTATAGCGAGAATTCGTGTGTTGCTCATCCCACGGCCAGATACCGTTCTCTTTGACCAATATAAGGCGTTCTACACGTTGCCGAAAAAGAAGGTGGAACGGACAGCTTCCGTTGAACAAAGCCGCCGGAAAGTTGATACTGACGCCATGCAACTGAATAGCTGCGATTCAGGGTGTAGAAACGTAGCCCAATGAGCCGCTGGCAGGTGAACGTATAATATTATAACTATTTATTACTGTTGTCGTACTCATGCCTGTACAGAGTACTATTCTGTGTCTGTACGTACAATACAATATTTAGCGGCCAATGTCAAAACGCCGGTAGAATTTCTTGCTGGCAAAATTTTTGCGTGGTTAAACGCCGGCCGAATTTCTTGTGGTCAAAACACGTCGGCAAAATTTTTCACAATTTTCAACTTCAAGTATGCGCCGTCAAAAGGCCAATGTCAAAACGCCGGCAGAATTTTCTGCCGACCGAATACTTGTTGTGTGGTCAAAACGACGGCCGAATTTCCGGTATTAACCCTTTACCCTTTCCGGTGTTAACTCTTTGCTTTCGCATGGATCGCTTTAGGTTGTTTTTCTACCATGTTTTGCATGTAACTCCTTGTTTGTTTCTTGTGCGCGTGTTCTGCATTCTCTTTCGCGAGATTTCATGCACGCTGTCAAAGCAACCCTAAAATCGTGCCGACGAAGATATGTAATTATAAGTGTAGAGTGCCCAATCTTTGTTTTACACCGCATGGCAAGTATACCTCGAGGCAGGTGACATTTTTCAGTATGTCCGCTTGAAGTTCCAAACGTTGAAAAAATTCTGCCGGCGTTTTGACCACCGGAAATTCTGCCGGCTAGAAATTTACCCGGCGTTTTGACCACACAAAAATTCGGTCGGCAGGAAATTCTGCCGGCGCTTTTATCATGCAGACGAAGTACCGAAATAATTTTGCAACCGGAAAAGCAATTTAAAGAGTAACAACACTTATTTTAGTGTTATCAAATAGTGAACCTCTAAGTTTTATATGAGTTACTCAAGTATAAGAGCAAAAGCACGGTATAATAATCTTTCATGTAGTAATAATAGAATAATTATTATTTTTGCACCATGTTACGTAAAAGGTGTACATTGTCATACATATGTTGCAGGTAAATCTTTTAACGCACGCCCTAAACTTAGGAAAGACCATAATGATTATGAATGTTTTTTCAATCTCCAAAATTTGGAATTTTTATTTAGGGTAAACCGCGCAGGCGTACATACTGTATTATGTAAAAATTACATACAAATTTAAAGAGGGAACGCTATGTGCGTGATGGGCACAATACAGGATTCGGAGAAATTAAAAGGAAATTTTCTTGTTATAGTCTTTTAAAAGTGTGCTGTTGTTGATTTCCTATCAATGTACTATGTATTACAACACAAATGTGCACTCTGTACTGGCTGTCAATGGCTGATATTCGATGTCGATTAAAATTAAGTAATGGATAAATCTTTGTGCGTAAACGAAGCGGAAGTCAAAGGAGCGCTAGAAGTGCGCCCCGCAAGCGGCTGCCACACGACTCATAGTTACCGAGCCCGATGATGCTCCGAGCTGTGCGTGTACAGAGATATGCCAGTGCACCACATCATGATTGCGCAATAAAATTCGTGACGGTGAAGATTTGACGCTGGCCCATAGACACATATGCTATAACTTAAATTTTCAAAAATTCATAACTTTGTTCATTTTCGCGTTAGTTTTTTTTGAATATGCTTTAAAAATACAGAATAATAGTAGGCATAACAAATGTTTTTTCGATTTTCTTTTAGGGTTGCGCACTGTGTGCCTATGTAATTAGCATGGCTGTCTATGGAGAAGTCATTTAATTTGATTTCAAGATATCTCGTAGGCGGCTATGTTAACCACGTATGCTCTCAGTGCCAAACCTTAAGACGGAAACAGAAAAAAAATCGTTTTGCCTAATAGTAGATATTATTCTATATTTTTAAAGCATACTCGCAAAAAATTAACGCGAAAATGAACAAAGTTATGAATTTTTGAAAATTTAAGTTATAGCATATGTGTCTATGGGCCAGCGTCAAATCTTCACCGTCACGAATTTTATTGCGCAATCATGATGTGGTGCACTGGCATATCTCTGTACACGCTGTGCTGTCTGGAAAATTCGCGATGTTCAGAAAAGCACTCGTACGTAGTGACAGTACTTCCAATTTTTAATTCTGTTGACTTGTTGTGTTGAGGTTTAATACCAACTGATTGTACTAGGTGCCGTAACATTGTAGATTTTTTTTGCACTTTAATCCCTACCTTCTCTTAAAGTGCTGGCTTTCTTTCTGTCCCGTAATTTCTTGACAGGCTTCCAGTCGAAGTGATTGGTACTGGATTAAATCATTAATGGGAATAATTATATCTGCGTGCTGGAATAATTTTGTGTTTTATCTTTGCGATGAGGCTGTCTAGCAGTGCAGTGTGCAGTTAATAACATTTGCTGCCAACACTGCGCGCATCCGACGGAGACGACCAGGGAGTCCCGTGGACTCCTCAGCTTCGGTTGTCCATTTTTTGAACAGCAGCGAATGGCGCGGGGGAAGCCCCTGGATCCCGATCTCGTCAAAGCCGTGTTCCGGCTGTATCGGCGTGAGAAGAGTGTCCGGAAAGTGGGGGAGATCTTCGATAAATCGCATGTCTGGGCGACTCAGATCCTCCACAAATACGACGAGCAGACGGGGCTGCCCAAAGAAGCGGCGAAGAAGCGGGGCCGCCCCCGCAGGACCACCGAGGAGCAGGACAAAGAGGCCCTGGCCTTCCTGGCTGAGAATCCCGAGCTGAGCGCCGCCCAAGCGTCCTCCACGGTACAGATCCCCACCCGCACGCTCCTGCGCCGAATGAAGGAGTTCAGTGGGAAGAAGAGAAAGGAAGAGAAGAAGACGGGACGAAAGACGGCGGTGACCGAAACGCTACCAACAATGACGACAGTATCAGAAACGATAGGACGGAAATCCGGGCAGCTGGAGCAGTCAAATAGTAACTCATTGACGATTCAGTTCAAAATTATTCAATAGTGATCTCCATTTCGGGATTAATTGGATGATGTTGCTTATTAAAATAATAAATAAAACTGCGTATTATGCAGAACTTTTACCTTACTAAACTGACCCTTTTACTGTATTGTATTTATTTATTATTATTTTGTTATACGATTTTTTTTTATTTTTTCACCATAATGGCCAAAACGTTGCAGTCATGGGCCTCATGGCGATGGTGATCTGGTGTTTTGGGTCAGAAAAGTGCAAGACAAGGAGCCCATAAGCCCATAAGTTCGACGGGTTCGAGTCAGTTCAAATAGAATGTGCATTCGTGCATGTAGCAGAAATATACTTAGCAGCGCCTTTTCAATTTGATAAAATTATATACAGTAGTTAATAGCACTTAAGGGATTTGGCCCGGTACATAGCACTAAATTCGTGTACATTGAGGGGAACTTTCGTTGTCGCGCACCCTCAAACACTTTTTTCCATTGCTTTATGGTATTTTGAAGCCAAAGAATTATAGTTGTAAATCCTTTTGCGCAACATCGGTTGCGGAGTTATGACAGTAACAAAATTCAAAGTTTAATGCAACCCGGTGTAAAAGTCTCATTATAATGCATAACCATGAAGATTGTTTTGGTACGGAACCAGACTTCTAGGGTTTTTTCGAATTTTAAAATGAATTTTAAAATATTTAAAATTCATTTTAAAATTTGAAAAAAATTGCAGAAGTCTGGATCCGTACCAAAACAATCTTCATGATTATGTGCATTTACGTGCAAAATTTGAAAGGGATCGGTCCATAATGAGACTTTTGGTACACCAGGTTGCATTTAAACTTTTTGGAATTTTGTTACCCTCATAACTCCGCAACCGGATGTTGCGCGCGCAAACGGATTTCACAACTACGTATACAATTCTTTTTTGCTACAAAATACCATAAAGCAATGCAAAAAAGTGTTTGGGAGTGCGCGACAGCGAAAGTGCCCGTGGATGTACACAAATTTGGTGCTATGTACCGGGCCAAATCCCTTAATAGCACTTACGGTAAGTGTACAAGAACTACTCGTAGTACACTAAGGGGCAATCCATAAATTACGTACGCAGCGAACCAGGGAGGGAGGGGTCCAGAAGATGTGACAAGCTGTGACGGCCTCGGCGAACCCAGGGGGGAGGGGGTGGTCCGCTCCATGTATTGCGACTGAACGAACCAGGAAGGAGGGGTCACGCAAACGTGACGGACCGCTACGAAGGGGGAGGTGGGGGGGTAAAAAATCGTGGTTTACTGCGTACGTAATTTATGGATGGTCCCTAAGCCAATAATTTCATTAGCCGTAGCGCATACATAACGGCATATTAAGTGGTGCGGTGAATCTCAAGGCCCATCGCATATGGCCACACAAGGTATTTTCTAAATATTACTCGCACTGTGTATGTGTTGTCATATGAAACTGCGTAAATTTATTACTCAAATAATTTTTTTACTTCATTATCAAAAATAAGACATTTTTTGCCTTTAAATTAGCTGAACGGCAATGATGCCAAGGATTGTTGTTCTTGTTACTTGTGCATGTACTACGCGATGTAATTCAATAAATATATTATTCTTATGTTCTGCTCCTAAAAGATCAGACGCCCGCGATAGGAGAACACTGCTGATTATACAATTTAATGCAACTTCAATTGAATTATGAATTTCTGAATTTACTGAAAATACTGATGAAATAAAAACCTCGCCGATGACGGGACTCGAAACCGTGTATTTTTTGCTGACTCGCTATTAATTCCATCAGCGCTACATACTCCCACAAATTTTAAATGTCTTTTCGATACCTTAGATTTTATAGATCAAAATGATGTCAGTCAGTTTCACGACGAAAACCTGGTTTGGAAAATTAAATTATCGAAACAGTAAATTGTATGTACAGTAGATCTTATAAACGCAGAACTGTGTGAGAAATGAGAATTACGCGAGAATGGCTAAAAAATGAACCGGAAATGTGACTGCCACTCGCGCGGTTGTGACAGTCACGCCAGTAAAATACTCAAATCGCTCAACTCCAGTGAAAGTTGAGAAAATATCCCAATGAAATGACTGTTTTTTTATAAATTAATAATTTGATGATTGATCCAATCATGTCCGAAGTTCTGGAAAACTGAGCCACTTTTTTCAGTCTAATCAATATTTGGAACTCTTCCTGACGGTCCTTTGCTTATAGTTTTAAGAAGCCCATAAGTTCGACGGGTTCGAGTCAGTTCAAATAGAATGTGCATTCGAAGGAAACTCACTCGTACAATTTTATCCCGTTGGCGTTAATAATTATTATCTTTTTGTTCCGAAATAATTTTCGCGTTGATCTGGAAGTATTACCCAACATAACATCCTAGTCATCCTACTGGAATTATTATGACGCGACAATTCTCGTCCAGGTATGGAGAAGACTCAAAGGAACGAGTGTTTACCATGCATGCATACTGTACAGCTTAGGACAAAATGGTCGCATGCCCAACATCTCCACATTCAGTACGAATGCAGCGCAGTGCACTGTACGACTGAGTTCAAAATATCCGTTTCGTACAAGTGCACTGCACCGCTTGCGTACAGAATGCTGGGTATGGGGCTATGCGACCATTTTGTCCTACATTGTAGCATTCACTTGCTGTTTTCGTTCCTTTCTTAAAATTAATTTCTCTACAGTTTACATCGTACTGAAGAGTTCTGGTCTAGTCTAAAAAATAATTGTTTTCAGAATTTGAAATTGAAAATTCGAAAGGCAGCGAGAACTCCTAGCAGCAAGGAAATTTGACGCGCACTTGGCGACATCGATCGATATTCGACAACGTGAATTCTCCTGTTAATCTCGTACCTCCCCTCCCCCCTCCCCCTTCGGCGAAAAATGGTCCGGGGGAAGGTGATGGATCCCGACCTGGTGAAAGCCGTGTTCCGGCTGTATCGGCGAGAGGGGACCTGCCGCAAAGTGGCGGAGATCTTCGACAAATCGCACGTGTGGGCCAACAAAATCCTCCACAATTACGACGAGCAGACGGGCAAACCCAAGATCGTCAAGCCGAAGGGCCGACCCCGCAAGACCACCGCCGCGCAGGACCAGGGCACCATCGCTTTCATGCAACAGAATCCGCAGCTGAGCACCGCGGAAGTCGCGTCCACGGTGCAGATTGCCCCCCGCACTTTACAGCGGCGCCTGAAAGAGCAGATCAAGAAGAAAAAGGAGCAGAAGTTGCCGAAGAAAGCCCATCGTGATCCTGCGGTGGGGGAGTCACCGCAGCCCACCCTACCGGGCCCGCCCACCATGGCCAACGAGGAGTGGAGCAGCTAGAATTCGAAAGGAGAAAAATATGTGTTGGATGGGTTGAGCGGCCTCCGCTGATGACTGGTGATGTAGGATTTGGTACATTTCCTAGGGAAATTCTCAGTTATTCCATTACATTGGTTATTTTGTATTCCTTGATTTTTTGATAAACTCTCATTTTGTGGAAAATACGTTTTTTCGTATCTCGCGCGCTCTCTGTATTTTTAACAGATGATAGTATTAGTATTACAGAGATGCGAATTGTGTTGATGCGCGGTATCACGCCATCCTATAAGTCTCACAGTGTTTACAAGCGGTTTAATCCGCGAGTGAAAAGCCCACGACGGACCATACGTTGCCAAACTGCAAACAAATCGTTCCTGCTGGTACTTCTGGTAGTAACATCGTGAATATTACAACAAGCGTTACAATCGTTGAATGATAAAATAATACGACACGTAACCCATAGAATCACAATTCTAGTACGGAAAGTACTGCCAGCCCGGCGTTCGTGAAATGCTCCGAAACATTTAAATACAAAGTAGTTAATTTCCACTTGAACTTTCCGTCTCAACGGGTACACTGCGGTTAAAAAGATTGGATGAGGCAAATCGCTGATGGTGGGGATTGGCACCCCTGTGTACATCCGCGCAAATGATCGTGACCGTATGACCCATCATTTTCCACTCGCACCAACACGCGGCAACCACCTCAAAATTATAAACCTCGTCGAATGGTGGCCGATGTATCGTGCTGCAAACGAAGGAACGGTGCGTATGTTCTCTTGTACAGATATACCAACACTTGACTTCTCATACTGTACTCTAGCAATAATTAACGATAATTGATCGTGGACTTAACAAAATGTTAAGGGAAGTACGGCCCGGCCCGGTACATGATATCAGTGTCGTCTACACTGTACATGCACGAAACCCTTCACTTTCGTGCACTCAAAACTTTTTTTCTCTTGTTTTATGACATTCTGTACCGTAGCCAGATGATTTGCATACACTTGCGTGAAAGCCATTTGTGCGCGCAACATCCGGTTCGGGAGCTATGGCTGTTAGCAAATTCCATAAAGTTTAAGTGCATTCAGGTGTACCAAAAGTATCTCTATGGACTGATCTTTCAGATTTTGCACGTAAATACACATAATCACGAAGAACGTTTTTACATCGATCCATGCACTGTTCTAGCAGCTTTTCAATTTATACTGAATTTTAAAACAATTTTACAATTTTAAAAAAATTATGAAAGTCTGGATCGGTGTAAAAACAACCTTCATGGCCATGTGCATTTACGTACAAAATTGGAAGGAGATCAGTCCATGATGAAACTTTTGGTACACCTGAATGCATATATTTAAACTTTTTGGAATTTTCTAACAGCCTTTAGCTCTCGAACCGGATATTGCGCGCACAAACGGTTTTCACGCCAGTGTATACAAATGGTTTGGCTACAGAATGCCATAAACCGAAACAAAAATGTGTTTGGGAGTGCGCGAAGGTGAAAGTTTTCGTGCATTTGCACACGAATTTGGTACCATGTACCGGGCCGCTTCCCTCACAACTAGACTGGAAGCGAAGTAGCAACCGGAAGTCGTTTTGGTTTCAAACAGCTCCCCGCGAGCGGCTGTCTCCACTTGAGATATCCACATAGGCACATACCGTAAGCATATTGCATGAAACTGATATCAAATTATCAATGATAATATTATCATCCGTTGCAACGTGTAAAATTTTATTCCTTTTTTTATTTTTTTGAACCTTCTGAATTATCGGTTTTTATTTCCAATTAAATGTTTAATCTTGCTCAAAGACATAGTACGGCATTCGGCATACATACTGATTGACAAAATTAGAAGGATCTGTGAACATTGCGGTGATTTACAAAATCTGGAAAATATCGCGAAAAGAAGTATTTCGTAGTTCATCGAACTTCATCCAGTCCAATTACTTCTAAGTATTCGTATGCCTCCAATGGTGCTCATATATCACCTTCACTGACAAAGGCGACGGAATTATACTCGCACCTTCGAGCTTCGTAAACCTACATATTATGATATATTGGACCCGAAGAAGTATCCCGAAAGAATGTTCTCGCTGATGCGAATGGCGTATTAGCGTATTTTGCTGCTGGAATGGCATCCAGCGTGCATTTTTGTCCAGGTAAGAAAAACACAGCAGCACTCCAAGCAACCGCACCTCATTAGAAATTATTAAATTTTGTCAATTGTTTTCTTGAGTTAACGATTTCTAATCGCTGGTATGTCAGGATCTCTTATTCTTTCATTGTGATTCAGCTGGAATTCTTGCATGGATGCCGTGCTCTATTTTGAAAACAAATGTTTTCAGAAAATTGTTATTGCTCAGTCGATCTGTCGGATTCCCTCCCAAGATCGTTAGCCGCGGAAAACTTCCGGCGCCCTGAAGACATATCTCGCCTCACCCCATATATGGCACTGGACTGTATGCCTTCGATAGCGCGTTCATCGGAGTAGATCAGAGCGGAGAAATCCAGTGGGTTACACTTGTTATCTCGTGTATTACTCCACTACAAAAAAAATGGCACGTGGCAAGACCATGGATCCCGATCTGGTGAAAGCGGTGTTCCGGCTGTATCGCCAGGAGAACAGCACCAGCAAAGTGGACAAGACCTTCGGCAGGGCGTGCGGCTGGACGTACAAAATCCTGCAGAAATACGACGAGGAAACGGGAGAAATCAAGGGCGGGCCGAAGCCGAAGGGCCGCCCCCGCAAGACCACCGCGGAGCAGGACCGGGAGGCCCTCGCCTACGTGGCACACCACCCGGAACTGAGCGCCGCCAAGGCCGCTTCCACCGTCCAGATGCATACCCGCACACTGCTGCGCCGCATGCAGGAATACAGTGGGCAGAAGAAGAAGGGGAGCAAAGCGCGACGGAAGTCTGCGGGACAAAGAACGCTGCCGACAATGGCTCCCGAAACAATAAATTAGGAATGTGGACGGGTGGGAGATTGCCGATCGCCAGCCAGAATTGGGACGGTGGTTGTCATGTTCTGTTGATGGGTCGCCCTGCCAGCCGCCCTTGCTGGCTGCTGGAGTTTGATGCATTTTTGGCTTTTTCCTGTGGAACTTATCGGCTTAGATTTTGCTGTATGTATTGTAGCGACAGAAATTAGAATGTACCGCCAGTAGGAGTGTTAATGGCTTTTCTCTACTGTTTATTGGTTGTTGTGTTATGAAGATCAGAATCCTAACTTTCCTACTTTTACCGACCGCATCTCACGGTCGGAAACATCTTGAAATTAGTCTTGCTGGAGGCCGAGTTGGTGCAGCTTGCGCCCAATCTTGCTCCGCGCCTTCCGCGCTTCTTGCCCCTGTGCTTATGCATTTCTTGCTACGCGCCTTCCGCTCTTCTTGCTCCCACGCTTATACGTTCTTGCTCCTCAGCTTGCTTTGCTCGCTGATTCTTTTTACGTTGTATTTGCTAATAAACACCTGCGATGACCTTGTGTTGTGTTGCGTAATCGCTACGAGGACATTTGGGTGCTGTGAACATACCCTGCACGATTAGGCTGCGATGAACACCTGGTTAGCCGTAGCTCGGTCTGAATGCAAACGGCTATAAATTTAGCCGGCTGTTCATCGCAGACTAATCGTGCAGGGTATGTTCACAGCACCCAAATGTCCTCGTATGGGATGATCATGCATCTCCCATTGTTGTCACCCTGTAAACGGTAGTCAGCTTCCGGTCAGCATCACTGCCGACCGTGCCAGCCTTTCCCACACTAACAGCCGACAGATCGTGGTAAGGTGGATTAACCAACCCACTAGAACAGCAGTCAAACCGGCTGCTGTTACAGTATCATAATTTATTTTATTCTCCTTGTATTTCTGCTTTTATTTACTATAATACAGTTTGAATGAAAAATTAATTATTGTTAGGCATGTTAGCCCATGCATTTTGCTGGAAGTACAGTCTGTACAGATATAATATTTTGATTTTAAAAATTACGCGTGCATCAAAACAGCGATGAGTTCTACTTTGATGTTTTATGCATTCTGGACATATTCACTAAACGGATTGATTTATCGAACGCACGTTGGCACATAACGAAAATTCCAAAAATGATAACATGGTCATTATAGTTTTTATGTAAACTTCATTATTGTTCACCACCGTTCTGATTTAAATGCTCACGTAATTCTTGTGCCATCCGTTAAGCCAGAGGACAAAACAGCATTTGTGAAACGAAGACAGGGAGTCATAATTTTGTTCTAGGTAATATTCACCTTTTGTCTGCTGCCTTTGAAGAGGTTCTGGGCTCGTTGCAAACCACAATAAAGAATTTTTGCCATAAGCCAAAGGGAATTTTTGTCAGTGTTTGAATTTTTGTCATTCGCTGTATTGAACTTGGTACTTAGAACTTTCTCCGACGCTTTCTCGAACGTTCTCTAACCTGTAAAGCCCGTCATATTAAATACAAAATATGACGGGCTTTACAGAATAACTGATCAAGTACCAGGCACCCAATGGCATGCATATTTAGCCGCGCAAGCGGATTTAGCCACAAGCCGGATTTATTGAAAGCTAAATCTTGTGCACAGCGACAGTGTAGTTTGCGCGGTAGCGAATCATCATTTGCAACCTGCAAGGTATCGCGCTGCCACAGCAGTTGATTTTATTCTCGCTTGATTTGATTCCTATGATTTTCAGTCGCCATTTTATTGCGGTAATACTTCAGTGGGTTAGACATGTGACTACGTATATAGGGGGCAAAAGTAAACGTGTTCCACCGTTCCCTTGTACTGCTGCCGTCACCCGGCTGGACTTTGACGTTGTGGCTGAACATGGCGCTTATGTACCGCGCCAGATTTAACCACATGTATTGAACGTAACGTCACACTCCAGGCGGGTGACGGCAGCAGTACAGGGGAACGGTGGAACGCGTTTACTTTCGCCCCTTATATTCTAGTTACAGAGATCAAGTGAGTTACACACCGTTCAGTGATTCAGACCCTATTTCCTATCGCCATGAACACGACATCGCGCTACTGGATCTGCCCCAGCGTAGGAGCCTTTACCATGCTTGTGTGCAGCCACACTTCGACTACGGGTCGGATACGTGGTCACCGGCATCTTTGGCTTTGCGCGGCAAACTGGCTAAAGCACAGCGGAAAGCACTGCGGGCGATTTCTGATTACAAGGAGCGGGTAACACCCGAGCTGTACCAGAAACTGCGCATCCTGCCGGTGTACGACCGTTGGAAGCAGTCCGAAGCAGTATGGTTGTACAAGATCTACAACCACGAAGCGTACCGTCCTCCGCAGTACATGGTCGAAATGATTGACTTCACGGATATCACAGCGCGGTATAATCTTCGTAAGCCAAAGAGAATCGAAGCCTCAGCGAAGAAGAAGATCGGAGAAGGCACGTTGGCTATGCGTTTAAAGGACATTTTTGAGCGCATACAAAAAGTTAATATGCAGATACTCAGTGTTGATGGTGTGGGTTTTTTCAAGTTTGCTCTCCGAATGGTTGATCTGTCGTAATATGCCGATGTTGTTTACTTTTGTACTGACCAGACGTTGAAGTCCCGTTTATCGGGTTGTCTGCTCTTGATGTAATAATAATAGTAATAATAATAATAATAATAATCATGTCTGGCCGCACCATCACTTTCACTGGCCACGTACTGGACTTATGTCTACGGATTTCCCGTGCAGGTGGCACTGCGGGATGTTCCTGACGGCCCGATGATCTTTCGTCCCGCCACATTCATCGAAAACGTTGTTCCCGTGTTCTGTGTGGTACGCCTTAATGGGGACCTCACCACAACGGACTATCGGGTTGTCTGCATAACAGAGTTGGCAGAACAAATGCCGACACGTGATGAGGAGCCAAGTGGTTTTGGCGCCCAAATTTACAACCAGTTCGTCTACCGGAAGCATGTCATCGATTTTCCGCAGGCGCCTTTACTGCGGAACGTGATTGGCATGCCTCAATTTGTGATTGGTACATGCCGACTGACACTGGCCAACGGCGACCAATGTGATGCCACTTGTGGACTGATTCGCTCTGCTGGACCCGATTCGTTTACTTTCCGCTGCGCGGACAAGCATATTTTTCAGGCAAATGGAGCATATACTGTCTACGGCTTCGGCGTCGGTTGTCGTTTGTTTGTGCGAGTCGGGACCGACACGGTCACAATCATCTGTGCGGAAGTGCACGCAGGCGCCGGCGGACGCAGAAAGTTCTGGAACGAAGACGCCCTGAAAGAAGCCTGTCGAAACTGTCTTGCGGTGCAGCCCAAACAAAAACTGGATGACCGTATCGGTTGTGGTTGTGGAAAGGAAATGCTTCTCATGGGTGAGTTTAATTATTTTGCGATACTATTAATTTTAAGTAATTTAATAAGCAGCATAGATTAGTGAGTTTACTGAACATGGAACCTTCAAAGAGCGCCGCAGAAAAATCTTTTCTGGAGATCTCGCTGTTTGAATACGTCATGAAATTATAAGTACCGGCAACGGTCCAGTAAATGTATTCCAATGACTATATCGATATTTTTTTACCCTGCAATCATATCTTGCGAGCACTGTGTTAAAATTGTGTAAAATCAAGCCGATTTTAAAGTGCAATATTTTACAAACATAACGAAAACTTATGTTTGGGAAACTTAGGAATGATAACCGGAAACACAATGTTCGGAAGATTCGTTTTTACCAACGTAGCAGTAGACTTAACGTATCCCTCGTATGGTATGTAGATTGGTAACATATTATGCTATACAATTCTTTTGCCTTGTACAAACTATTTGGGCAATTGTGGCGGAGACTATGCTTTAAGTACTAGTATTGCCAGCCTAGGTTACTATCTATCAAGCGCTGAATGCGAGTGTTATCAAAAGGAACGTCCAAAATGACGAGGACGTCAGCGGGCTACAACAACCAAATAACTATTCGCTTTACAGATGGTGTCGAAGAAAGAAGTCTGAAGGACCTTGCGCATCCCATACTCGCAGGCACCTTTCACAATATTGATGTCGTTACTCAGCTACGAACGAGCGGGTAAGTTAGACGTCGTTTTTCGAGAACGCATAAAAACCTACAAGTTTACCCCTACCAAAATAATGGTTCTTTGAAAGCAGCGATTGCTGTATTTGTAAACCACCGGCCTCAGTTAAGCAGTAAGTAGTAGTATCTCTCCACCTACCTTACACAGAAACTGGTAAATTTGTGGTCTCATGCACTATTTATTTGCTATTTTAAATGTTTGAGATTCTTTGATTAATAAGTCCCAACGTCTGCAGGCCTGACGTCTGTTCTGCTGCTTTGCAGGGTGTGTGGGCTATGGAAGCTACTTTTGCGTGACTTGTCGGCCAATCCTCACATAATCTTTGATATCTCCACCATTAGCACTCCCAGATATGGTGTGTGCTACAAGCTTGCTATGATGGTGGACCGCACTGTGTCTCGGTATACACGAACAGTGATTTTCCGTGAACCGGAAGAACGTGGCGATGATCCGACTGGGATGTGGAAGTTCTTACCGTTCTTTATCAATCTGTCTAGCACTGCCAATATTCTGAAAGCCAAGGGTATTCGCCTGCAGAAGATTACAGCGAAGAACGCCCAGGACCATCCCGCATGCCCGTTTCTGGATCTCCATGAGAGTTACAAGGACTGTCCAGAAGTAATCAGAACATATACCTGCCGTTTGTTGTCGAAAGTGAGGGAGATTTGTGATGAGTTCGTGTTGATTAACTACACTGCGGCGCATCCCGCCGCCATGAGCAGCAAGCTCAAGACACTGTTCATGGACGATAATTCTCCGTGGCCACGAGACCTACCCGAAAGGGGCGGTGAATGTGTGCCGCAGTCGATGGTGGTTATTCCGTTTCTGCGCTTCCTCTCGGCGGAGACGACCGATGAACAGTCCGAACGCTTCCTGGTGGCGGTTAACGACAAGTGCCCGGTCGTTTGTCAGCGTGTACAGGCGAAGGTGGCCGGTGTGCATGCGGACTGGGTGCGGACGCTCGCCTATCCTGAGGACTGGACCGGCATTCGCTGGTTTCTCAAAGTGTAAATCGCAGCGCTTTTATGGAATACCTGTAAGTTGGGCTAATCGCGATGCTATTGCTTTTTGTAGGTTTAGCAGCTTCCGCCCCGATCAGACTTCAGAATTGTGGGATGAAGCGGACTTGCGAGAGCTTGATGTGTCCACGTTGAGCCGGTTGGCTATGCACATTCTGGATGGGTGTTATGCGGATTGAAGCGGTCGCTAATTTCCAATGCATAGAACGGATGTCGCGTGCATCACCAATTGGAAAGATTGGAAACAGCTGGAATCGATTGCACTTCTGTTTTTTTTAGCTGGCCTTGAGTGGCTGTTATCCTGCTTTCATGATTTGTTGAGAATCTACCTAATCGATATAATAGGCGCTTTTTTTCGGCAGAACTGAAAACTGCAACTTGCAATATTTTTCTGACCTATGTTTATTATGTCCGTAAACCCTCCATTGGTGAAAATATCGTATGGTTCAATGTAAATTGATAAAAGCTAAAAATCACCATTATCCGCATCACCACTATCTCTATATAAAAATTCAAAAAAATAATCGGCTGTATGAGTTATCATATTTGATAACGTCGGCGTAATATTTTGTAAAATTTAAAGATTATTGTAAATACCTATTACTTGTTGCACCAAGTCCAAATCTAAAAGACATGCCAGCTAGAAAAAGATGCCAAGGAAAAAGTTGAAGGCCTTCTGCCTGCAAGAGTAGCTCGCCTCGGCACTGGTAGAACAGCCTCGGCTCACGGCCTGCCGGATCTTCTCCTTCACACTGCTTCCAGCTTCTTTCGGTGGTTGGCATCGATCTTGACATGATACGGTTGGCATCGATGCTGATACGACGAAGGTGGTTCTCAAAATCGATTTCAAGAACGCCTTCAACACAGTCTCACGGGACGCCGTCCTGGCCGCAGCGCATGAACATTTTCCTGAATACAGTGAATTTCTACGTAGTGCTTACGGCCACCATTCTGTGTTATTTTTCGAGGAATTATTGCTGTCTTCCGAATCCGGCTTTCAACAGGGCGATCCTCTAGGCCCTTTACTGTTCAGCCTGGCCCTCCGAGCAGTGCTAATCGCATTGCGGTTGAAGTTGAACGCGTGGTTTCTCGACGACGGAACCGTGGGCGGAACACCAGAGGCAGTTGCCGCGAGTTTTGCCGAAATTATTCAAGGCGCGATGGCCATAGGTTTGCAGGTGAACGAGTCTAAATGCGAACTGCTTATTCTCGGTGGATCAGCTGAGTCCCAACGTAAAGTCACAGAGAACTTTCTTGAACGTTATCCCAAACTGCGCATTCTGTCGAAATCTACCATGTCATTACTCGGTGCTCCTGTACTGGACGAAGCTGTCGGACCATTATTGGAAGAAAAAGCCAAAACGTTGACATTGGTCTGTGAACGGTTGCAAGTACTTCCAAGCCATCATGCGCTGTTTCTCCTAAAAAACTGCCTCGGCGCACCGAAAATTATCTACATGCTACGATGTTGTAACGCATGGAGATATCCTAAGCTGCTTTATCAGTTAGATGAAACATTGCGCGAATGTTTCCAGAAGTTGTCCAATGTGCGTACCAATCACGACGACTATCCCTGCTGGCGTCAGGCATCTCTACCTGTTAGCAGAGGCGGAATCGGCATCCGCCGGTCGGAAGAATTATCTCTCCCAGCCTTTTTGGCTTCGATTCAATCCGTGTCCGGCTTGGTGTCCATGCTGCTTCCAGACTACGGGGTAGTAAACGTTACTGAAGCCCTTGATTTATGGAAACTAGGTTTGCGTCAGCCTGATATCCCAGAACTCGCCCTCCGGAAGTCCCAAAAAGCCTGGGATCTGCCACTTTGTAACGTTTCACTGTCAACGTTATTGGACGTGTTTCGAGGTGACGAAGTGAATACAGCCCGCTTGCTTGCCCAGTCAAGGCCAGAAGCCGGCATCTGGTTGAACGCATTGCCTTCAGCTCACATTGGAAACTTGCTGGACGACGATGCTTTGAAAATCAGCGTCGGTTTGCGTCTAGGTGCTACGATCTGTGATACCCATGATTGTAACAAATGCCACAAACCCGTCGATGGCTATGGTCACCACGGATTGTCATGCGCGTTTTCCGCGGGAAGGCATCCACGTGACGGTGGATTAAACAGTATCATTTGCAGAGCATGCGTGTCTGCGGGTGTGCCAGCAAAGTTAGAGCCGCGCGGAACATCTCCTACAACGGAACGCCGCCCAGATGGCTGTACGACATTCGCCTGGAAACGCGGAATGTGTCTAGCATGGGATGTGACATGCGTAGACACAGTGGCCGCGTCACATGTTAAAGCAACGTCCGCCACAGCGGGAGCCGCCGCTACGCAAGCCGAGGAAAAGAAAATCAGACTGTATTCCTATCTGAACGGCCGTTATATCTTTGTCCCAATCGCTTTTGAAACGCTTGGCCCTTGGGGAGCGGCGGCCATCGCCATCGTCAAGGAGCTGGGTAAAAGACTGCGACAACAAACCGGAGAAGTACGCTCGCACGAATTTCTTCGACAGCGCCTGTCGATTGAGATTCAACGGGGGAACGCGGCGTCAGTACTGGGCACCATGGATGGAGTGGATAAGCTTACAGAGATTTTTTTATTATAGTTTGAGCGGTTCTGTTTTATATTACCCACAGTGTAACGAGCAACAATAAAGCATCACTCACATCTTGACAACGTCAGTGCCTTCTGCAGGTTATGAATAGTGGTTGTAATTGTGTGCCCTTTACATAGATTTGTGCTTTGATGCATATTCATACAGATTTGTTCATGTATTTCTTCGAATAGCAATATTTCTTGGAGGAGACGCCCTTTTCGTTGTATGTTCTCCGTACAGCGTAGACGCTTCCCCGAGACCAGCGAGCGTTAAGCTGTAAATCCCACCTGGCTAGTTTCTGTTTTCTGATTCACTTGCAATTTGCATAACGACCTTTAGACGCAAACGCGATTTAGATATGAATTCAAAGTCACATGTGCACACAAGGTCAAACAGCCAAGGGAAGCCGTTGTCTTTTCCTTTGTAAGTACTCATGGAAAGTTTGTGCCAGTTTGTTTTCACATGTTAATCGACTACTACAGTATGAGTGTTCGGTGAATTAAATTTGCGATCACCATGAATGCGACATCACGTTACTTTCGACAGCTGAACTCTGGTGCGCGGGAGGTGAACTACGGGAACACAGTGTTGATGCAGCGCGACAACGACCAGTGGTGGCTGGGATACATTCAGGATATTGACGGCGACCAGTTCTTCGTGGACTTTGACTCGACCACTGTACACGCCCAGAGGACCCACGCTAGCCATGTCTGGCTGCACCAGTACCTCCATCGTACATTTTCGTCATACGCAGATGCTCCTCTGCAGGTAGCGCTGCCGCTTGT
Source organism: Paramacrobiotus metropolitanus (assembly GCF_019649055.1). Classification (NCBI taxonomy): domain Eukaryota; kingdom Metazoa; phylum Tardigrada; class Eutardigrada; order Parachela; family Macrobiotidae; genus Paramacrobiotus; species Paramacrobiotus metropolitanus. The sequence continues at coordinate 170,613 of NW_026570266.1, read as the reverse complement.
CGACGGCGGACCGTTGGTCTTCCAGCCGGCCATTGTCATCGTCGACCTGACCGGATTGTTTTGCGTTGTCCGTCTGACACAGAATGGGCAATCCACTACGAATGAGTGCTACGTGGTGCACAGACATCATTTCGTGGAGAAACTACCTACAGCGGACGGGGAGCACAGTCTCTTCCGTAAAGATCATCATCTACCGGAAATACGTTATCAATTTCAAAGAGGCGTATTTGTTGCGTGATGTGATTATGATGCCCCAGCATCTCTCTCGAACATGCCGATTGTTGCTGGGGAGCGGGGACCCAGTGTGTATTGAGAACTGTAGATTTCGGTGGCGATATGTTGGCTTGGATCGTTTCACTTTCAGTTGTGGCTATCTTCACCAACTTCACCTGGAACCCAGGATAAGACCGTCAATTTTTACGATCGAACTCGGCTGTCGAGTATTTCTGCGGGTGGGAAACAGCACGATCACTATGGTGGGCGCCGAAATGCATGGCAACCCAGCCGCTCGCCGCATGTTCTGGGATGACAATACCCTGCGTGAAGCGTGTCAAAACCACCTAGCCGCGCAACAAGAGAGACTAGCAGATGGCAGCGTTGTTAACGGCTTTTTGATAGCCAAATTGCAGCTTGGTAAGTGCATCAATAGCTGATTTACGAAATGCTCTTTATCATTACACCAGTACCTGTACCTTACACTTACACGAGCGGCTCTCTGATAACTGTAATTTACTGTATTATGTGGGCGAATTTATTTCGTATGCAATAAAAGGTACCGAATTTTCATTTTTAGCTGTCTGGCCAAGAAACATGGGCAATAGTGCACCGATCGAGTTACAATTTTCGAAAACTAATTGTTACGGACGAGCAGGTAGTCAGCTGATTTTCTAGCGCCACTAAAATTGATGATAAGATTCTATATGTGTTAGCTATATGCTTTCGGTTTAGGGTTTGTGCCCTCTGGAATCTTCTTATAGGGAACAATGTCGCAAAGCAACACGTTATCCTCGATCGCCGCCCGCTGGGCAGATGGAGATTCAAGGACCCGAGCTTTCCCATTGAAACTCCCAGCACGCAGTATTGCTACTCCGAATACCAATTGGTAATGTCACTCGATTGCGCTCTATCACAGGATACACGAACAGTGTCATTTGCTGGAGACTGGAGAGGGACGGAATCGTGATCATTTCGCATCCGGCAACAACTTTTCGCCGCTCCTGCGCCTTGTCGGACAAATAGTGAAAGCGAAGGGAATTTATCTCCGCATGATAATTGCTAAAGACATGGGCGATTATGGTTGTACTTCCTGGCGTGCATTCCTGGGTCTGCACAAAATCACCGGAAAGAGAAATATGCCTGTCGTACACTAGTGGAACTGATGACGGTATGTGAACAGGTGGTGCTAACGATGTATGGCGCCTCAGATCCCACCGCCCCCTGTGGCTTGTTGGATGAACTCTTTCGCACGGGCGGATCGGTCTGGCCGGAAAGCGGTGGCATGCGGACATACTGTAAACCAGACGAGCGTTTGCACGTGATTATTCCGTTGCTGCGCTTCCACTGTGCTGAAACGGCAGCTGAACAGTGTCGACGCTTCTTGGCCGCGGTCAACGAGAACTGTCCGGCAGTCAGTCAGCAGGCTATGGAAAAGGTCACAGGAGTGCATGCGCGCTGGGTGGAGACGCTGGCGTATCCCGCGCAATGGACCGGAATTCGTCTGTTTCTAAACGCAGTGAGCGATCTTGAATAAAAATTAAAGCTCTGCTTCATTTGTTCGTCCAGCACAGGCATAGATTGCAGTTTCAACAGCGTTATTAGAGAATCGGTTCACTGATAGCGATGGGTGCTGTCGTAACGTCCCGGACTAATCGCATCCCTTTGTCAGTACTGTCCGTATACCTATCATAAGGCAACGTATCTTCCTAATCGGTTGAATAGTGAATATTTTTACCGGGGTCGGAGCTGAAACTAATTTCCTCATTATTTTGTTAATGACCGTACGAAACTTCATAAAAAAATTATCGGATAGTAGCATAACATCTTGGTGGCATACGGCAAAAGCTAAACTGACCGTGCATTGGCCACCGAGTGCACACTAAAAATTAGGGGTCCATATGTTGGGTACCCCTCGTCTTAAGTACAGAGAACGAGCATTGCTGTGCTCTAGGAGTACGAGAGAATGAATGCTCATACATTCCTATCGTACTCCTAAAAAAAAGACAGCCGTACTTACGAATTGCTATATTCGGGCTTAAGCTAGTAGTTGTTTCGAAAATCGCTCGGTTTGTATCTTACTTAGAACCAACTGGTTACTCAGCAATGCAGTAATCAGGCAATGCAAATGAGTAAAACGGCAATGGTACAAGTATCCATTTTGAAGTACTCGTAGAGTAACGATGAAGACAAATCGAATGCGGTAAGTTGCACAATACAAACGCCAGATTAATTTAAGTTTCAAGCCACTCAGACAGATCACGCCGAGCAACAGAATGGAATGTTGAGAAAAGAGAATTAGATTTCCACTTTAGAGATGGCGTCAATCCTCTGCTCCATCTGAGCTCCCTCTCTCGTTCCATTAGGTAACAAGAGGCAGCTTGGGCCAAGCTATTTCCATGCCGCTACAGTATGAGACAGTACAGTAAGTGCACCTGCTTGTTTCGTCTCGCTGCCTGTTTCCTTTTTTGTTTTGACTTTCCTGTTTCTTCGTTTACGCCAGCATGCAATGGATGATGAGCATGCCGGGTTGCAGGGCATCAGAGTGGTAATTTTCGCCGGTATCGCCAGTCAGTCGAATCGGTAGTGTTTGGACAAGTTGCTTCAGTTATATGTTTTTCCCCATAGGTTGGCTGTAGAATGTAGGTACAGTGCGTGTGGCGCATTAGCTACTCGTATTATCCAGCCTTGCCAACACGGATGTGTCAACGGTTGCATCATTTTCAAAATCGCAAGTAAAGTTGTTCAGGATTGTTTCGCAGTGATAACTTGACCTAACTGCTGCCACTTAGAATATTGTATAAAATGGCCAGTCTTAATGTGCGTTTGACTCTCCCAATGTACATGATAACAACATCCCGCTACTTCCGCCAGTTGAATCAGCAAGCCCGTGAAGTGAATTTCGGGAACACGGTGCTGGTGCCGCGTGATAACGGCCAGTGGTGGCTGGGATACATTCAGGATATTGACGGCGATGAGCTTTTGGTTGATTTCGATTCGATCAGTGTGAAAGCGGAATGGATTCATTCCAGTCATCTCTGGCTGCACCATTTTCTACGCCCCGATAGCCCGCCATATGTTAATCACAATGTGCTGCTGGCGCAGCGGGCAGGCGATGACGGACCGATGGTCTTCCACCCGGGCACATACATCAACAGGTTGGGTCGGGCTTTCTGCGTTGTACGCTTGGATGATAATCAGCATGACAGTGCGGCGGGTGGCTGTGTCGTGTTCCGGCATGATTTAACCGAACAGTTGCCGGCGACGAACACTGAACCGAGTTTGTTAGCCCGTATTAACTGGCTGGTCTATCGGAAGCATATCATCCAGTTTCCCCAGGCGCATTTACTGCATGATTTGGTGGGCATGCCCAGGTGTCTGGTTGCTACTTGTCGGTTGACACTGGCCAGCGGCGACGTGTGTGATGCCAGTTGTGGGTTTACTCGCTATGTTGGTACGGATTTCTTTGAATTCCGCTGCGCCGGTAAACACCGTCTGGTAGACGCCGGTAGGTATGAGTTTGGTATCGGGTGCCGCGTGTTTGTGCGGGTAGGTGTCGACAAGGTCACCTTCGTGTGTGCGGAAGTGCACGGTGACGCAGCCGGACGCAGTATGTTCTGGGATGACGAATCTCTGCTGGAAGCTTGTCAGCGTTGTCTGGCGGAAGGGCGCTCGAAATTAGTGATGGACGGTACCGTTGGTGGCTGCATAAGTGACATGCTTCCTTCCGGTGAGCTTCGAACATACTACAATGACCGTCTAAGCATTATGGACATCCGCAGCTGTGTTCTGCGGTTGCCGCAGCAAGTAGTACAGGAACAGCATACGTTAGCCTTTGTCTTTCCCCTAGTAAAATTTAGCAGAATTAGCATCCAGGCCCTGTTTTTTGCAGTTGATGTCGAGGAACCCGTATTGATTTATATGAGCGACCTTCCACATCCGATTCTTGCATGTATCCTGTTTCATTTGGATACCGTCACTCAGCTACGGATGAGACGGCAAGTTACCTGTGCTTCGACAAATGCCTCCCTGTAGAGTACAAGTCCATATCCGGGCTACCCGCTAGTTGAAACAGCTGCAAAACTGCCAGTATTAAAACAGCTGCAAAACTGCAAGTATTAATGTAACCGCGAACAAAAACGGTTGACCATACTGTCAATACTGCCAGAAGCGTGCGCAACCGACCTTGTGCGCGGTTACTAAGGCCTCGTCCCGAATTCAAAGCGAATCTCGTTGCGATACAGCAACTCCACCTCGCGAGGTGGCTTCGCGTACCGTATCTGTAGGCGTGGCCACTGCATACAGCCACCTCGTGCGGTTGAGCAACCGTACCATAGCGAGATTCGCATTGAATTCGGGACAAGGCCTAAGACTTGCAGTTTTGCGGCTGTTTCAAGTACATGGCGGGTAGCCCAGATATGGACTTGTACTCTATAGGGAGCCCGTGGCCCCGTGTAAGGCATTTGTCGAAGTATAGTATCTCGCTAATATTTTTCTACTTATTGTACAATATGAACAAATCCACACAAATAATCAGCATGGTAATAAACCAGGTGGAATATCGATGTACCGTACCACTGTTAGCGTGATAGGCCGGAAAGTTTTTACGTTCTCAGTACTTCTAACCTTTTCATTGCATCTTATTGTAAACTTCGGAAACAGCCAAATACAACCGGGTAGAAATCTTGATCGATTGCAACTTATGGATTAATCCAAGTTATCCAACTATCTAAATACAAACATAGCATTTCATCATTTGATTTTTTGCGATTTCATTAGTGTTCCGGCGTTCGTTTTAACTGATTATTACCAGGATAATTACCAGCATCTGTCTGACCTTTGATATGCTGCATCTTTCAGGGTATGCGCGCTCTGGAAGCTTGTTTTACGAAAATTCGCCGATAATCAGCATGTATTCTTGGATACCTCCGTGATTTGCCCGAAGAACCCCAGCGCTGCAAATGTCCACGCTGCCAGATTTTGCCTTCACTTCAATCTCGTAACGATGCTGGACTGCACTGTTTCTCAACACACACGAGCGTTGGTGTTCCTTGAGAAGGATTCAATCAGTGATAATTACCTTCAGCTGGGTAGTTCGTTCGGGTGGAAAGCGATAATTATCAAAAGTGTACTGAAAGCCAAAGGTATCCGACTGCCAAAGATAATCGTCAAGGACGACCAGGAGTACACAGCGGGTGGAGGCTGGCCCTTTTTGGGCCTTCGCAGGAATTATCAGAATATGTCACTGTATTGCCATACACTGTCGGAACTGATGGCCATCTGTGAGGAGTTCGTGTTAATCCGTTACACCGCGTCGGATCCTATCCAAATCAAGACAATGCTGTGCCGTATGTTTGACTACGGCGCTTCTTCATGGCCAGGCACCATGCGGTTGCCTCCCGATGATAGAGAGCCACAGCCGATGGCGGTTATTCCGTACCTCCGTTTTCTCTCTACGGAAACACCGGCTGATCAGTGCCGACGCTTTCTCGCCGCGGTTAGCGACAACTGTCCGGACATTAATCAGAATCTACATGACAAGATCGCCCGTGTGCATGCGGACTGGGTGCGGAACTTGGCCTATCATCAGGACTGGATCGGGATTCGTTCGTTTCTCAAACTGTGAGTGATGTCAACCTTAATTACTACATGTATTCTTAACGTAGTGTTGGTTTTGCAGATTCAGCAGTTGCCGTCTCGATCATCCTGCTGGAGAATGGGATGAAGTCGACCTGCGAGAACTGGACGTATCCACATTGAGCAGATTGGCCGTGTATATCCTGGACGGATGTTATGCAGGTTGAAGCCAGCGCCTGTTTTTCGAAATTTTTGGAACCACTAGTAATTTCGACTTGCAAAATGATAGTCTTTCGTCTTCGGCCTTGAGTAGCTATTCCGTTATATCATACGATAAATTCCCTGAACACTGAATCGGCAATGCGATTTGTAAGCGGCCACTGTTTTAAGTAGTATTTCCGTTCCACATTATCAAACTTTTATTCAGTAAATCATTCCTGATTTTGTGCGAATATATAAGGGCGCGTATTACTGCAGCGGCAGTTTTTTTTGTTTGTTCCTTGTTGTTTGTTTGTTTGTTGTTTTGTGTGTTCCTGAGCAAAATTATACACTGTCGTTATGGAAGATTCATAAAATATTCTTTACGTACGGAGAGGCAGTGGCCTGTTCTAACGAAAAATCATCTCCTGTTGGCTATTTGAATTTGGAGCGATGCTTGGCTGTTTAAAGTTTAATAAAAAAGAATTAAAGCTTTCGAGTTAGATTAAGCCGTCAGGACAAACTTGGTGCCGGGACATCCTGGATAATTGTACTATGTTCGCAATTAGCTGCAAACTGGAGAAATCCAGACGCAGTTTTAGTTATCTGCATACAACGCCTTAGTTATTTGCGCTGCACAACCATAAAAGATTAAACAAATTTTAAAAGTGATTCGATAAGTGTACCTCTGTAAGCGCTGTGCCCGCGCTGCACAGGAAGGCAACCAAAACAAAGACGCCACAAACGATAGCTTTATTAATATCGGCAGATGTTAATAAAGGAACGAAACCCACAACATCGAAACAGCCCCGAAGGGTCACTCTAGCATGCGCAAATATCGAAGGCCATCTCGTACAGCATGGACGTCTCCATGCTGTCGAGCCAAAATCTAACAGAATGAAATCAAAACGTCTCGGCCATGTGCATGCAATGCCAATCTCTGGCCGTAGACACAGCACATACGAGGCGAACTCGGAGTCGGTGCGATACCCACGCAGCCCCACTATTCTGGGCGGTGGCGCCGATCTCCTGACATGCCACGGGGCGGGACGCCGAGGTCCCTCGAGGCCATAGCACAGCAATAAAGAAAACCAAAACACCTCGGTAAATGAACAGAGTAATGAGTGAAAATGCGGCCCAACATGGCGGCATATTCTAAATTAATTAGAAAAATAAATGAAAGTATTACACTTTGTGCGTCCATCCCGGAGAATCTCATTTTCTCCAAATCGCAGCATTCAATTATTCAGCACTCGCTCTCGGCACCATGTCAATGTCAGTATCAGCAGGCCCGCGCTGAAGCGCTGAGTCTGAGTCTGAGTCTGACCCCTAAAAGGCTGAGTCTGACTACTGAAAGGCTGAGTCTGAGTACTAAAAGGCTGAGTCTGACTATTAAAATGCTGAGTGTTCCTAAGACTGCTAAAGTAATATCTCGATAACTTTTAACTCTTGACCGGAAATATGCACCATATGGTCCAGCGAATCCCCGTATTACACGCAACGCAAGTAATGTACAAGTACAACTGCAACATTTTAATTGGCAACAACCCATTCAGAATGAAATACGGGACGTGCACCGTACGGTTTTGCGAGTATAACTTGCAGCAACAAGAATGTTGAAAAGAACAAAAGAATTAACCACAATTATAGCCGCTATTAGACATTTCCGGCCAAAATAAAATCAGATTTATTTCTTTTACAACTATGTAAATACTGTACCAGGTGTACTAAATAATAAGCCGTTAATGTGCGCATGTAACCAGATCTACGTATAATAATACGTTAATATGCACTGACTGTAAACCTGTGCATCAAAGCTCAATAAATCGAATAAAACAGATGCATTATAGCAACAGTGAACAGAGTAATAGAGAATAGAGCAGGTCAGCATTAACTGAAAGTAAAAAGCATGTCGGTGTCGGCTTCTCACTAAAATAATAATATGAGGTATTTGTCGATGCTCGTTTCGTGCATGTTTAAAATAATTTAACTAAATACATCGCTAATTACAGCTATTGTAAATTAAACATAAAACCCATACAGCGTTAATAGCAGCAGCATTATCAGCCTACGTATAATAATTATACTACAGTAGCATATTCTCCCGAAGTAGTATTACAATTTCGATAATACACGACATAGGCATACAAAATCACCGATTCGCCTTCGTAGCTGATTAGCTGGAAGTTAATCCGAAATAATTAAGTAAAGAGTGCAATGAGCAGTCCAAATTTTAGAAGTTGTCACAAAACCGTAACGAAGTTATCGTCATGTAAAAACACGAAGTGGCGTTTTCTTGCCTACTTCGCAGTCAGCGAAAACATTCCGTCGCGGACTCGCTGTGCAAATTACGTATTATTCGTGTACTAAAAATTTGTAATTAACGGTATAGTTAGGGACCATACACAAACTACGTACAGAACAAATTTTCGGGAACGTAGTTTATAGATAGTCCCTTACAGTATCTTCCTTTGTGTAACTTGATGCTTGTGCTGTGCTAAACCACCCCCCTAAAATGTGCGAATCAGAATCGTGTAACATTTTGGCTACAGACTCTCCATAGACCGTACGAAAACAAGCCGTAAACTAAATAGTGTACAAAGACTAGTCTTTGTAATTATTCTAGTTTAACCGACTGCCAGCTGGTGTCAGTCCGCTCCGGAAAATTACCCAGATGCAGTTTATTATGACCCACTGTTTATTATGACTCACAGTACCCCTTAAATCAGCACTTTTTGTAACGGGTCATATTTTGCCGCACACAGACATAAACTGTACGGATTTGTTCTATTTGTTCAAAGTTTGTCGTATCTAAATCTATCATTTGCAAATTTGCAATAACTTTTATATTTGTCGACATATAAAATTAGAATACCTCAAAATTAGAATAAAAGCCTAATCTTCAAGGAGCATTAACTGTTCAGGGTCACAACGTACGGTATAGCCCAAAATGCAATTGCAGGTTGCGCTAATATTTATGGCATCGCTTCATAAGTCATATGGATATAAGCAGCATATAATTAATACATGACCTTTCTAATGTTAATAACAGGAATTTATATGCCAGTGCTTTCCGTAAAGTAGTAATATATTAATCGGTGTAATAATTATACTTTGTAGTTATAACATCGTAACACTGATCCTGCAAAACTGCAACGCACTGTTTTTTGTTCAGCCTTCCTTAGTAATCGCCGTTAATTTAAACAATTCAGCGCCATGTACGTAGTTTAATTAGTGCAAAGTGGCAAACTGAGGTCATAATGTGGATAGCTTATTTATATGCATTAAATTTATCTTTAAAAGATGCATGAAGTTGAGCGTTTGTGCCTCTTTATAATTGAAATACTCAAACAGTACTGAATGCAAAACATATTTTGCATATAGGGGGAATTTAACTGTTTAGGCCAGCACTCCTTGTACTTGATGCCGTCGCCCGCCTGGAGTGTGACGTTACGGGAGTACATACGGTTAAATCAGGCGCGGTACATAAGCACCATGTTTAGCCACAACGTAAAACTTCAGCCGGCTGACGGCAGCAAGTACAGGGAGTGCTGGCCTCAGCAGTTGAGTTCCCCCTATATTTAAAGAGCAGGAATGTAGAAGCCCTTTGCCGACAAATGTTTGTCAGCAGAGATCCGTTTTTGTGGTGTCTGAAAGAAATATGTTCTATTTCAAGACAGCTGTTATGGTGCACCAGATAAGGGTGTTACTGCCCAGATGTTATCAGTCGGCGCGAAAGTGATTTGAATGAAACGACATGGTCATGCACACACGTGTGCCACATGCCGTGTTTCATGAGCCACTCTCCCGAAACACACAGATTTGTAGTTTCACGTAAACACTGTTTTTAAACAATTAGAAATAATTATAAAAATGTACGCATACGTTTATTCATTTTAGTTTACGTTATAATATTAAGGATTCAAAGCGCGGAAGTAATTCAAAAGTTTACGGAGTGGTCACCTTGAGGGAAGTGGTGTCACCGGTAAGTCCGGTACATGATAGGGGCAAAAATAATTACCAGTTAGCTAATTAATTCTTTAGTATCAGCATTTGTCTAATTAACTGTAGAACGGTGTATCTAATAAATTAAAATAAGCCGTGAGCTTAGTAAATACTCGTATGATGGATTTAACTGGGACCGGTAACATTTCACGGTAATAACTCACAATAATTTGAAAATGTACCGATTGCATTTAAGGCCATGGCTAGTTTGGCTTTATTCAGATGAAGAAGGTCGGTTTTTTAAGTTTTTTGAAATCATATTTTCTTTCTTGATACTTCGTTATATCCAATTTAAATTGAGAAAAATTCACTACTTTAAACCGGAAAGATCGGCTTTAAACACTCAGTTTAAAATGTGAATTGAATAAATCACGCTCAAAAATTAACTAGTCTTCAGGCAACCATACAGAATTTTAGATAGACCACCCAGAAAATCGTAAACATAGTCCTCCTGCACCTTGCGAGGGCTTTTTTTGAAAAAAAATTTTTAAACTTCACAAACTTAAAAAAACACATTTAGGTTTTCGATTTTCGTAAATAACCTGAGTTAAAACAATTTTTTTTCAGAATCGCTCTCGCAATTATACTTTTAAGGTATTTCTACACCCTGTGCATTAAGTTTCAAAATCATGTTAGATCGCCTGAATTAGGAGTTAGTCTTCAAACTTTATCTGGTGCATTTTGAACGGTAGCCTTTGAAAGTTCATGCAAGTTTACATCACTCGTGGGCATGTTGACTGTTTCAGCCCACCACACATATCAAACCATAGTGACTATCCAGACAGCCCTTGCCCGCTTCTTACCACACTTGAGTGTGATCAAAATCTATTGTCTTTCGGTGTTTGCTTTGATTCCGCTGACCAGTGCTCTGTTTTATGGCTGGCAGTAGAACAAAAGATGCGTATCCCGATTCTGTGCTCTCCATTGATTTCATCGCAGATGCGCTAACTTGCATATTCGTTCGTAATGGTGAGCCGGGCCAGTCACTGGTAGCATCGTTACTCAGTTTAGGCAGCTAACTTAAAAAATTTATATTTCAAAACCCTGGAATTTTATCACTTCAATGTTTTTACCATCGGATAGAGCAGTCTTCAATCTGTAAAGCGCCTTTCTTTTGCAAAATGGCCTATTAGGAATAAAGCCGAACTAGCCATGGCCTTAAAGCTCAACGATTAAACGGTAAAGAGCAGTAATCTTTCATTTTTTTGGCGCTTTTCAAATAGCCCACTCGATGGAAATATGCGATGCATCAATGGCATGCAACATCTGGTTTCTCACGACGTTCAAACTTCAGTTTTTTTCTGCTCTGCATGATTCAGCACATCAAAGCGCATTTCTTAAATACGTACTCTAGGTTATTTTTTCTAACGATATTCATAGCACACTAAGTGCACGGGTAATTACTCGTACTTTTACTCGACGAATCTATATAAATAAACGAAAGTGCTATGCGCCAGGAAAATTCCTGGCGCATAGTCAATTTGCTGTGCGCCAGGAAATTTCTCGCAAACTTAAAATTTGAGTATTTTCAAGTTGTTAATATCACTTTACGAAGTCTAATCATAACCCACACGTCTGATTACGATTACAGCCTGTTTCTTTACCACTGTCACTTCTTTATCACTGGCACGGTTTCTTTATCACTGGCACAGTGAGCACACCGTTCTTTTCGTCAAGACGGCTTTCTCCGGGACGTTTCTGCGCTTTCGAATATCATCGATCTTTTTTTGCGGTAACACACACCGAACTTTTTTGCGGCTCGGGCTTTGCGTGATTATTGACGCCTCCTTTTCTTGGCGGCTTCTTCAACGCTTCCGTTTTCAAAAATTTCGTTTAGTCAGTCTCGAAATGTGGACTTTTCGGCATAATTGGCGCTTTCGATATTGCGTTTTTTGAAAGGACAAGGTCGACTCAAAACGGTGCTGCAAATATCCCACAATTATTCTAACCAATCCCTTGTTGCGGGACGGGAAGACACTCACTGTGAATTTAATTTCCTTGACTGCATTGTATCCATGTTTACATCTTAATACAGTCCGTCGGTTTCCATACAAGGGTACATAGTACTGAGATTTTTGGGTTGAGTAGGGAGCCAAGAAGCTTTTAAAGTCACAAGATGACAGCCGGTGGGATCACAAAGAGGCTGGATAAGAGTTATAGACCTTTTCGCAAGTCCGATCGTGCTTGTTGAATAACCTGGTACGGTCGGTTGCACTTCACAACACACCCAGGTACTAACATGCCGGTAAGACCGTTGCTACTTATTCCGTTCGGCTGCCGGGAAATCGTACATGCCCTTCTTTTTTGCTTAATTTGAGAATTCGGCAAAACTGTACGGAGCTGTTTTACTTCCCAACGCGGCCATAACAACATCAATGCATTCCCGCGGGTGCATTTTCTTAGGTGTTCGCAGGCCTTATCCTCTCATTTCCGCTTTTACCATGGCAAAAAAACGCTCGCTTCTATTTGTCGTGCTGTTTTCGAGCAGACGCAAATGCTTCCTTAGGTGTAACGCCCATCGCCCATCACAAGTATTACTGGTTTCCAGTTCATAATTTTACGTAAAAATTGACTTATTCGAAAGGGTAGTTTGTACCTTTTGTAATGAATCTCATGTATTTTTATGCTGCAGAAAGTACTTTCACAAAGTCACAGTATTAGGTTATTAATAACTTAGAACAATAAATTTTTATTTGGCGGCGAATTTCCGGGCGCATAGCAAAACGACTATGCGCCAAGAATTTTCCTGGCGCACAGCAGATTGGCTATGCGCCAGGAAATTTCCTGGCGCATAGAAGTGACCATAAATAAAAGGATAAGCCTTAACAAAATTCCGTGTGTGTCATCGATGTCATCGACTCATCCAAACTCCAATGCCGTTCGATAGCCTTTAACGTACAGATTTGCCAATAAAAGTCAAATTTAAGGAAAAAACAAAAGTTTGAAAGAAAACTTGCAAAAACTTTGACATGGAAAGCCTATGGGAACAGCTAAAAATCCATCACTGCAAAACCTACCACCCCACCACTGTCTCGACGGCCAAAACGAATTGACCGACTTACAAGTTAGAGTCGGGAAAACTTTGTTCTTCTGGAATCATGACCACGTGTTATTCCGTGGTCTTGAACGAATTTACAAATTTTGTAATCAGTATTTGGCATCAAGAACAGGTGATTGAGCAAGAACACATAAACAAGGTCTTCAAGCATGAAAACTGCTTAAAAACTGTTTCCCAAGGAGCTGTCATTCGCAGTGGTTTGACCCGCTTAAAGTTGCCACGCTTCCACGGGTGGTTGCCATTTGTACTGAATTGCTGTTAAAGTTAAAAATTTACAGAGTTGCGATACTTTTAATTTTTTCTTCTGTGGAAAATTATGTTCCAGAAAGGCGGAATTACGTGTTTGGGGCTGATCTAAGGGGCAGCAAGCTTACATCTGCACATTTGAGCGACTGCTTGGCAGTCATTAGCCGAGAATTGCAGCTAACGGATTTGGCCCGGTACGTAGTACTAAATTCGTGTACATTGCCGCGGAGTAGAAGTATAGATATTTGCTTCCGCGCACTTCCAAACACTTTTTGTGTGGCTTTTTGATAGTTCCCTCTTCAGCAATTCTTTAACGTCACTGCTTCTGCTGGTGCACAACGTACTGAAAGCCAAGGAAACTCGCCTGAACATGATAATTACTAAGAACGGCTGGGATAACGATAATCTTCCGCGGCGTCAGTTCCTGGGTCTGCACAGAGATGAGCAGGACGGGAATTTTGTTTGCCGTACGCTATCACAGCTAATGACAGTGTGCGAGAACTTGGTGCTCTTGACATACGGTGCGTCAGATCCTACTGGCATTTTTCCCTTACTGGATAAACTGTTCTATCACGTCGCATCACCTTGGCCGGAAAAAGTCGAGACGCAGCGACCGTATCAAGTAGACCAGCGACTGCATGTCACTGTTCCGTTCCTACGTTTCCGTTCCACAGAGACGGCCGCTGAACAGTATCGACACTTCTTAGCCGCGGTCAACGACAACTGTCCAGCAATTAGTCAACAGGTTGGCGACAAGGTTAAAAGGGCGCATGCGAACTGGGTGCAGACGCTGGTTTACCCCGCGCAGTGGACCGGCATTCGCCTGTTCCTAAAACTGTTAGTATCGCTGGTTCAATTTGTTGAGAGACCGCTCAGTTGAGTAGTGTTTAATTTTGCAGGTTCAGCAGTTTTTATGGGGAAGAGAAAGCGCAGCCGTGGGATGAAGTGGACCTTAAATATCTGGACTTTTCAAGGCTAAGCCGCTTAGCCTTGCATCTTCTGGACGGATGCTATAAATCGTGATAATGGTTGTTTAAAACTTTTACGTGTAATTATTACTTATTGTTAACGATTAGGTGTATGAAGTTCGAAAAAATTAAACTGAATTATAATTTGTTCAATGGCAGTTTACTATTTTGTGCGATGATCTAAATTTGTAATATTCCCTTGATCCATGAAGTACAAAAACAAACGCTGTCCATATATTCTAAAAGTTATGGGTGAGAAATCACACTTGTGAACTCTATTTTATGCTAAAGCTTTTGAAACAGAAAACACTTTGTGCTTAATATGATTAGCACGAGCCACGAAGTGTTTTCTATTTCGATATCCACCACGCAGTCAAAAGAATAATAATATTCTTTCGACAGCGTGGTGGATATCGAACCGTTTAGCAGGGTCTCACTATGTAGATTATCTGCACTAATCCAATGGAGTTGCAGATTGTTCGCGGCATAGGATCGTTGCCGATTTGCCGTTCGTGCATAGGATTAGGCTTATGATAGACTAAGATATGCTATAGCGCTCGCACTCGCTTGCAAGTTGCAAACATCGATCTTTTCTGATTGCTTTTCGGGATATACGAGCCCCATCCAGTGCGATGTAACAAAACCAGAAAGCTTGCATTACGGCGATTAGGTTAAGGATTCTTTGAGTAATTGCTTAAATTATACTTGAAGTACGAGTGGTATATCACCGGTTTGTCTTTAACCCGATAACCAGCGTTAGCTCAGCATTTCAAATTTCGAGTCACCATGAACGCGACCTTACGCTATTTCCGGCAGTACAAGTCGGGTGCACGAGAAGTTAACTACGGCAACACGGTTATGGTGCAGCGGGAAAATGACCAATGGTGGCTCGGGTATGTTCAGGATATGGATGGCGAAAACTTCTTCGTTGATTTCGATTGTGCAGCAGTCAACGCGCAATGGATCCACGGCAGCCATGTCTGGCCGCACCATTACCTACGTGCTAAGCTATCGTCATACAAGTACCTGACTGTGCAGGTGGCACTGCGGGCTACCGACGATTTTAGATGGTTTTCCAGCCGGCCACCGTTATCAGTCAGGAATTCCAAATGTTTTGCTTTGCCCGTCTAAATCAAACTGGGGAGACCTGTTCGAGAAGTAGATGCATCGTGCACAAAAACCAGTTAACCGAGCGACTGCCGGCGCCGGACGGGGAACCCAGTCTCATGGGCCGAGTAAGCGGACTCATGTACCGGAAGCACGTCCTTCAATTTGGCCGAGCGCAGTTGCTGTGGGATGCGACTAACATGCCAAAGTACCTATCTCGAACATGTCGATTGGCTTTAGGTGCCGGCGACCTCTTATGCGGACCGGATTGTAAATTTCAGAAACGTTATGTCACCGCGGACACTTTTGCTTTTTGCTGTGAAAACATGCACGGGCAGGAGAATACTGTGAGCTATACATTGGAAGCGGGTTGCCGCGTGTTTCTGCGAGTGGAATACGACACGGTCACTTTCATTTGTGCGGAAGTGCATGGAGACGGTTCAGGGCGCAAAATGTACTGGAATGATGATGCCCTGCAGGAAGCACGTCAAATTTGCGTTGCCGAACAACCGAGTCAACAAGTAAACAGCGACATTGCTAGCAACTATTTGTTGGCTACGTATCAGCATGGTGAGCTAATAGTCTCGCCTTAAGAGATACTCTACCGATAAAAAACCATACACTCCAAGCCGAAAATGATCTTTGAAAAAACAATCTTAGTTTTCCGTCAGAAATCCTTGCTTGACGTCTTCACACCCGACGGGGGTAGCCGCCTTGTACTGCTGGCTGCTGCATTAATATGATTTATGAATACGTTGCATACACGTACACAGAGAATTTTTCCTAATGATTTTTAATATAGGCATGTACGAAGAAATTGACTAATTGCGAACATCTCAGGGTGGCATCTCTAGGCATACGTTTGTTAGGTTGAAAGGCATACGTTTGTTAGGTTGAAATCAGAAAAATTTGACCAAATATAAAGAAATTCGTGTAAAACAAAAAAAAGTGTGAATACGCCGCCACTGAATTTCACAATGAGAAAAGTTATTATTTCGAATACCAGCTGGTGGCAGTGTTAGATCGTGCATGTAAAAACAGAATAAGCAGGTAGCGTGTAAAGGTATACTTTCTTCCTTCCCTCTTTTAGCCCTGGCCAGTACAGGTTTGCTGCTGATACTAATATCTAAGAAGCTAATTTTTTATGTTTTGTTCAGCTGCAAAAATAAGAGAGGAAGGAAATTTCTTTAGTCAAAAAAAGAAAGAATTTCTGAAGGAAGGAAATTTTCTTGATTTCCATATTCAACAAATTCGATTTGTTTTGATAATTACAGAGCATTTAAAAGCTAGTCAAAACTCAAGTCGTGCGATAAGCAGTTAATCATGTAGGATTTTGGGGCGACGCATGAGGGGTGGTGTTATGATGTCATTTGTGTGATGTCATCGGGGATGCCCACTGCAGGAGTTCTTTTTCCCTCGTAATAGTGGTGCCGATGACCGCTGGGCACTGATGGCGCAATGACATTTGTTGGAAACTGTGGTGTTCTCGTGAATCTACCTTTACGTATTATTCCTGTTGTACTTAGCAACTCCGTTACTGCGTGTTTGTCACTTGTCGTCCTTCATATTTAGTCATCCTGCGAGCTTGCTGCTGTCAACCTGTATTATTAAAGTCATACTTATTTACGTACTTCTTTACATACATGCATACATCACAATTGGCGTGAAGTTTCGAACTTATGCTGGTTTCTCCGTATTCCTTACGGCTTTGATTTACTACTGTTTTTCGCCAATTTGCTACGCCCTTCTTATGCTATCGTGGGGGAGAGGATTGCTACATCCTGCCTAGGACTCCGCCCACGAGTTTGTTGATGCATCCCCATCCCTGGCTTCTCCTGCCACTACTGCTTAGGCGACAGATGCTCGCTTCCTTTCTACTCCACAATGCTGGATAAATTTGGATTCCTTCCTGTTTCGGTACCATAATGCTGTACCATCTACTTTAGCGTTCCGCCCTGGAACACAGTTCAGAAGACGACAGGATGATCCGTAGCCATGTACAGCAACATATGTACTACGATATCCGCTACCAGCTGACCTTCACGGTGCAGCGCCAGTGGATTTGTTGGAATTTTCCACTTCGCCCATTACTGGACGATATGGATACCTGGTCCTTCCCGCCAGCGGGAGGAATTTGAAGATGTTGCCATGGCTGACACAGTTCATTTGCTCCATGCAGCAAGCCCCATTCTCAACCAACAGCACCGTATGTACGATGTGTTCAACGTACAAATTCCAGTACACATCCTTCCTGTTATCCTACCACGTACTACGTAGCACGTACCGTACAACACTACCGCTTCCTTGGATACCGGTGCGAAGCAGCTAGAGAAGCGCTGTTCCTGACGTACAGTACAAGAATGCAACCTGCAGTGCCATCCAAACGGCGCCGTACTCGACTGTTGGACTGCAGAAGTGAAGTACTTAAGTACAGTTTTTATATTAGTGTTTGTTTACGTGGATTACTTAACTTACAATAATTATACGGTTGCCTGGTTATTCATACAATTTCGTTCGTTCATGCTAGTACTGTTCCTTCATACAGTGTACGTACAATTACAGTTTCTAATTACAATTTCCTGATTACATTACGTATCATGTTTCTTTGATACGTGGGGACGAATGTGGTGTTCTCGTGAATCTACGTTTACGTATTATTCCTGTTGTACTTAGCAACTCCGTTACTGCGTGTTTGTCACTTGTCGTCCTTCATATTTAGTCATCCTGCGAGCTTGCTGCTGTCAACCTGTATTATTAAAGTCATACTTATTTACGTACTTCTTTACATACATGCATACATCACAGAAACTAACTGCTTTACAGATGTCGAAGAGATGTACATCAGCGAGCTGGCACATCCGGTTGCGGCTGGAATTCTTCTTAATCTGGATAGTGTTACCCAGTTACGAATGAGCCGGTAAGTCACCTGCTTTGCTGACCCCAGTGAATTATACGAGAGGATAACATTTGACGGCTACGAAGATTTGGCATCTTCTAATAATTTCGTCGCATTTGCTATAGGGTATGCACGCTCTGGAATGACCTTATTCGCGACCGTGCCGCTAGCGAACGCATCATCACTGATCTCCACCCGTTCCGCGGATGGCAGGATTCTGTGCTAAACACGCCACTGAATTTCACAATGAGAAAAATTCTTATTTCGATTACCAGCTGGTGGCTGTGCTCGATCGTACTATTTGCGGAATACGCGAACAGTGGCGTTCGTGGGAAGTGAAAGGAATTATAATAACGGTTTATTATTCAACGTCGCCTTATCGCAATTAATAATGCTGCTGGTTATCGACATCCTGAAAGCCAAGACATTTCACCTGCATAGGATTATTATTAAGAACGATTGGGATAACGACAACCGTATAGGGCGTCGTTTTCTGCACTTGTACGAAGATCCTCAGAACGGAAACTATGAATGTGGTGTGCTGGCGGAACTGATGACAGTGTGCGAGAACTTGCTTTTTCTGAAATACGGTGCGTCCGATCCCCTCCGCAACTGCCGACTCCTGAATACACAGTTCTACCAGGACGGATCGCCTTGGCCGGAAAGATCGCAGCAAACGTTTTTCCAGTTAACCGATCTGGGGCTGCCTTTGGTTGTTCCGTTTCTTCGTTTCCGCTCCACAGAAACGGCCACTGAACAATGCCGACGCTTGTTAGCCGCGCTCAACGACAACTGCCCTGCTGTTAGTAAACAGGTTAAGATAAGTTCATAAAGCCCACGCGCACTGGGTGCAGACGCTGACGTATCCCGCACAGTGGGCCGAGATTCGCAAGTTTCTAAAACTGTTAGTAGTACGGACTTTCTCGCTGCGAATGCGCTTTCGAGTGTAATGTTCGCTTTTGCAGATTCTGCAGCTTGGGGGTGGACTAGAACGCACAGGCTTGGGATACAGTAGACCTTCGGAAACTGAACGTGTCGAGAATAAGCCGCTTAGCTCTTCATCTGCTGGACGGGTTCTACATGCATTGATATAAAGGTTGTCACTTTACTGGGCCCGCGCTTACTGTGCCCGCGCTCAAGCTCTGACTGAGACTCTGACTGCTCAAACTCAGACTCTGACCACTAAAACTGAATTTTATATTGAATTTCTTAGGTTTCTTAACCTAAGAAAACGCTGACAAACCTAAGGAAAAACTTAAGAAACCTAAGAAACCTAAGAATAACCTAAGAAACCAAAGAAACCAGCGGATGCCTGCCAGCGGAAAAGGGACAGGACAGACCGTGATGGGCGTAGCAGTCAACCGGCTTAGAACACTTTGTGCAGCTGAGCGGTTCACAAATTTTGGCGCCGAGTCAAAGGCTTACCAAGATTTTCAGCGTGTCATCGTCGAGGAGGTTGCCGATATGCGCAGAAGGTAACGCGTTGAGCCATATACCAGATTCCGGCCTCGAGCCGTATGTAATGCTGCATATTCACTTGCTGTTTAAATTAAAATCTTCATGCGATCCAGGTAACTTCGGCGCGTGTCCTTTTTTCCGCGCGGCCGATACCACGCTACCAGATATGCCGCAGTTATTGTGGTTGTTCGCAAGGCATCTGTGAGCAGGACGCCATCCGAATGAAACCGAGAAGCATCATTATACAACATCATACTGCGAGCCCTCTGCAATGCTGGAATCGAGTCGTATCCGGAGCCTGTGGGTTTTCTGCGAGAGAACGGAAAACGACCGGACGGAGCCCCACGTTGGAAATGGTACCGCGGACAGCCGTTAGTGTGGGACGTGACGTGCAGAGACACGATGTGCGATTCATACATTGATGCGACTTCAAAGTGTGCTGGCGCCGCCGCCGAACTGGCTTGCCGGGAGAAGATTGGAAAATACAAGTCGCTTACTGATCGCTGCATTTTTGTCCCCTTTGCATGTGAGACTTTTGGCACTTGGTGCGAGACCGGCATTGTTACGCTAAAGGAGATTGGAAAGAAGTTATTTTTAAGGACGGGCGAGAGCCGCTCTACTTGTTTTTTATTTCAGCGTTTAAGTTTGGAAATAATGCGTGGGAATGCCATGAGTGTGTTATGTACGGTCCCTTCTCGTGCTAATTGGGACAAGTTTTTCATTTGAATGTATTTCTGTGAGCGATGCTCGTCTCCGTACATATTGCACATAAAGTTTACATCATTAAAATGCACCAATGGGGAAGTCGAGCCCCGGCTGCGTCGAAAGATCCGCTTAGGGAATGCCACTGCACCAAGGTGCGCATAATGACAGACGATGTAATTGTCTTGCACTGCGAGTGTGCGCTTGCAGGCTAACACACAACTTGTGCACAATTTTGCAGCTGTAATAACAGTGACTAATAAACTGTTTTTTCAAGGTCTAAACATTCTGATGTTAAGCGTCACGAAGAAAACTTTTTAAAGATACTATCACATTCAGCGGCACTCACTTTCCAGTCGTCATGAACGCAACTTCATGCTACTTTCGCCAGTTCCAATTGCATTCAGGTGGGAGGGAGCTGAACTACGGTAACACCGTGCTGGTGCAGCGCGATAACGGGCAGTGGTGGCTGGGATTCGTTCAGGATATTGACGGCGACTATTTCTTCGTTGACTTCGATTCGACCACCGTCAGCGCCCAGTGGATCCATTCCAGCCATCTATGGTGGCACCATGTTCTACGGTTCAATATTCCGCCGAATGTAGGCTCCTCCTTGCAAGTGGCGCTTCGGGATGGAGATGGTGGACCGATGGTTCTCCGCAGCGGCACCTACATCAAACAGTTCTGCCGCACGTTCATCGTTGTGCGCTTAGATAATGATCAGCAGGTGACGTCGGCGCGATGCTGTATCGTGCTTAGGCAGGAGCTAAATGCGCAAATACCTTCAACAATCGGGGAACCCAGTATTTACGGCCGCGTTAACGGGTTTGTCTTTCGGAAACGTGTCATTGAATTTCCTGCGGCGTATTTATTGCGGGACGTGGTTAGTATGCCGAAGTTTCTGGCTGATACGTGCCGGTTGAAGCTGGGCAGTGCCGACCCCTGTAGTTCTAGGTGTGGGTTCACCCGACTCGATGGCACGAGTTTCTTCCATTTCGGCTGCAATGGCATGCACCAGCAGCTCGGTCAGGGTTATGAGTTCAATGTTGGTTGTCGTTTCTTTATGCGGGTGGGGATCAGCACAGTCACATTCGTCTGTGCGGAAGTACACGGCCACGCCGGCGGACGCAGCATGTTGTGGGACAACGATTCTCTGAAGGAAGCTTGTGAAAGTTGGTTTGCGGCGCAGCAATCAAAACCAGTTGATGCTGGCAACGTTAATGACTG
This sequence comes from Paramacrobiotus metropolitanus, assembly GCF_019649055.1. NCBI lineage: Eukaryota > Metazoa > Tardigrada > Eutardigrada > Parachela > Macrobiotidae > Paramacrobiotus > Paramacrobiotus metropolitanus. Next base: position 148,958 of record NW_026570266.1, on the reverse strand, counting down.
CAAAATCCTGGCGCGTCAGTGGGGTGAGCTAACGAAGGATTCAAAAGGCTTATTTATTGCGTTTCAGGACATGTGTAACACGCTGCGAGCGCCAATTTACGAAACCATTGTAAATTTGTCGGAGGTGGTTCTTGATGTAGAATTCGTGCACTTTCGATGCAGCCATCAGCTTCTCAAGTTTTTCGAGACTGCCTCTGTCACCGTATTTTCTATTCTGAACTTTTTCATTGGCCAGATTTTCTGGCTAAAGGGATCTTCTGTTGTCTTATACTTTGGTGTTATCATAATACATATTATGAGTGATTCAACATGAATATATTAGCATTGAGCAGCCCTTTTTTAAATTCATCACTCCTTTTGCAGTCGGTGCGGAAGAAATAAGTATCAGTGGTCTTCCACATCCGGTCCTCGCGTGTGTGCTGCTCAATATGGATGTTGTTAATCAGTTACTAACGAGCCGGTAAGTCAACTGTGGTGGGTATTGACGTTTTGTAGGTAGTACTACCGCCGCCCGCCACTACTGGGTAGCTAGGCTGCCTAGGCAGCTGGGTTGTATTAAATTCTTAATTAATACAGACTAGTACAGGCATTACAGGTATTTTGTTGCTCGCCAAAGAATTAAGCAAACAGTACAGTAATGCTTCTGGCTATTCATTAACTGTACGTGTAGCACCAGGATACATACTGTAAATTTGCACTGCTTCCTCTTTGACATTTCTTTCGTTTTTAGGGTGTGCGTGCTGTGGGAGTTAGTTTTAAGGGAATACGTAGCCAGTCGAAACCTACTCTTTGATATCACCAAGACGCATAGTGCCGGTTTCCCTGCAGCCAGTTTCTTCTTTCACTATAGATTCGTCACGATGTTGGACCGCACAGTGTCCAAGCATACGCGAACGGTGCTTTTCCTTGAAAGAAAGACTCTCGGTAATGTGGATAATCTCTATCGCAGCTCACTCGCCGGAAACCTGGCAGTTCTGACAAAGATACTGAAACTCAAGGGTATTTCCATACAAACCGTAATCGCCAAGAACGGCCAGGATTACAAGCTTGCTCCGATACGGCCGTTCTTTGCATTCCGGAAGAGTCATGATCTGCAGTCACATCACTGTCATGCGCTATCGGAAGTAATGGCCGTATGCAGAAAGTTGGTGTTAATCGATTATGCCGCGTCCCAGTTTAGTTGGATCCGACGATTGCTGTATAAGTTTTTCGACAATGGTCCATCGTCATGGCCAGGAAATATGCCGTTTATTCAAAATGGAAGGCAGCCGCAATTGCCAGTGGTTATTCCGTTTCTGCGCATGCATTCGACGGAAACACCGACAGAACAGTGTCGCCGCTTTCTAGCCGCGGTCAACGACAATTGTCCGATCGTTAGTCAGCGTCTGCAGCGCAAGTTCGCCGGTATACATGCGAACTGGGTGCAGACGTTGGCCTATCCTCAGGGTTGGACCGGCATTCGCTCGTTCTTCAAACTGTAAGCATAGTGATGCACTTATTGAGCGCATGGCAAGGGTGCTGATCGCCGGTTATTTCTGCAGGTTCAGCAGTTTTCACCTCGATCACAGTGCAGAATGGTGGGATGGAGTGGACCTGCGAGTGCTCGACGTGTCTGTGTTGAGCCGGTTTGCCATGCACATACTGGACGGATGTTACAAGGACTGATACGAGCTTCAGATTATCTTGCTTGCATTGACAAGAGGATAAAGTGGACACTGTTGGATTGTTGGAACTTGGAACTGATACTTAAATTGTACAACTAATAGTTTTTTATTGCAGCAGTCGCACACAATTATTTGGAGAAACTGACTTTTGGCAACCGGGCTTTCATAAGCAATGTAATTTCCCCAAACTTCTAATACACTCTCAAGTATAGCACCTTGACTTACAGTATGTTGGTCTTTTATGTTCGTCTGAAACATTGCTGTACAGGAATATGTGAATAATTAGTACGCTCTGAGTATTTGTGTATCTAAACAAACCTTAGAAACTGACTACTACCAAAGAGCGAGATGGTCCGCTGGGGGATAGAGGGTTCGATAATAATTTGGGTTACACCGTAACAGCCCGTCAATTAACTACATCTGCGGCTCGAGATTAAATATCCAGTACGAGAATAGAATAAACGCACTCATAATATAATTCACAATCCACATCGAATATTCACAGTGCTAAGAAACGGGAAATTCAGTTCTCCTGGCCTGTAAATAGTGCGACTGTGAATCTGTGATATACCGTATATTACAGTATGGAATACACTTCGCTGCACATTAAATTGTGCATGCTGCAAACGCAAACATCATCAACGCACAGTCATGTGCGTTGGTGACATGAGCGACATCGTCTAAGAGCTGAACTGACTGAACTGAACTGACATATTATCCGGTGTGGAAACTGCCATGGAGAAGTACTTCTACGGCAAGCTATAAATAACAGATAGTTGGAATTAATTTTGTTTTTCGAAGTTTATTGCTGTCAAGTGTGCAATTTCTTAAACATTTCTTATTTATTCACATCCACTCATCGATATTCAGTTTCCAGTCGCCATGAACGCCACATCACGATACTTTCGCCACCTGCATTCAGGCGCGCGCGAGCTGAACTACGGGAACACCGTGCTGGTGCAGCGCGACAACGGCCAATGGTGGCTGGGATACGTTCAGGATATTGATGGCGACCAGTTCTTCGTCGATTTCGATACGACAACCATCAGCGCCCAGTGGATCCATTCCAGCCATCTTTGGTGGCACCATGTTCAACGGCACACTGGTATGCCAAATACAGTCTCCTCCTTGCAAGTGGCACAGCGGGGAGCCGATAGCGGACCGATGGTTTTCCGCCCTGGCACCTTCGTCGACCAGTTATGTCGCACGTTCTGCCGGTTCTGCGTAGTGGGTTTAGAAAGTTATCAGCACTCAACGGTGGCGGATTGCTGCATTGTGTTAAGGCAGGAACTATGTGCTCAAATACCGACAACAAACGGGGAACCGAGTATTTTCGGCCGCGTTAACGGGTTAGTCTTTCGGAAGCATGTCATTGAATTTCCTGCGGCGTATTTATTACGGGACGTGGTTAGCATGCCAAAGTTTCTGGCTGACACATGCCGGTTGAAACTGGGCAATGGCGACCCCTGTATGGCCAGCTGCGGGTTCACTCGTCATGAAGGCACGGGCTTCTTCCATTTCGGCTGCAATGGCACGCACCAACTGCTTGGTCAGGGATATGAATTTGATGTTGGTTGCCGTTTTTTTCTGCGGGTTGGTATCAGCAGAGTCACATTCGTCTGTGCGGAAGTACACGGCCACGCCGGCGGACGCAGCATGTTGTGGGACAAAGATTCTTTGAAGGAAGCTTGTGAAAGCTGCTTCGTGGCGCAGCAGTCGAAATTATTTGGTGGTAGTATCGTTAACGACTGCAAAATGTGGGTGCTTCTGTGGGGTGAGTTAACGAGTGGCTACTCAGAACGTTTATTTATTGCTTCTCAGAGCAGCTTTAACAGTCTAGGAGTAGGAGCGCCCATATACGGAATAACTGTCATCGATGGTTCGTGATGTATGATTCATGCACTCGTAAAGCAGCGATCAGCTTCTAGAGGTTTTCGGCACAACATCTTTCAATATACATTCTGAATTTGCTGTTCAGGGCTACAGAAGACATTATTAGCCAAAATCTCCGGCCAATAAAATTTCTGTTGTAAGCAGTAAGGTGATAATGATATCATAATAATTTGCATTGCGCCCTTTTGAAATTCACTTCTTTTGCAGACGGTTCCGAAGAAATAAGTATCGATGATCTTCCACATCCGATCCTCGCTTATGTGCTGCTCAGTCTGGATGTCGATAGCCAGTTACGAACGAGCCGGTAACTCAGCCGTGTTACTTGTAATTTTTAGCTCGCAAACGAATAATAGCGTACAGTTATTTTTTGGCTATCCATTAACTGTACGTGTAGCACCACGAAGTTCTGCCTTGCTTCCTCTTTGATCTGTTTTTTTTTGCTGCGTGTTTTAGTGTGTGCGCGCTATGGAAGCTGCTTCTACTGGAATATGGAGCCAGTCGACACATACTCTTTGACATCTCGAAGACCCCTAATGCACGTTTCCCCGCTGCCAGATTCTGCTTCCAGTATAGCTTTGTGACGATGGTGGACCGTACCGTGTCCCAGCATACACGAACGGTGATTGTCCTTGAAAGAAACACGCACGGCGAAGGTGATAGTCTGTATCGCAACTCACTGGTCGAAAACCTGTTAACCCTTACAAAGATACTGAAAGTCAAGGGTATTTGCCTGCAAAGGATAATCGCAAAGAACGGTCAGGATTATAAGCTTGCTCCAGTTATGCCGTTGCTGGGTTTGCGAAGGAGTGATGATCGCAAATCCCATTACTGTGATGCGCTTTCGGAAGTAATAACGATCTGTAAGGAGCTGGTGTTACTAGACTATGCCGCGTCGGAGTCTCTTCGCATCCGAAGATTGCTGTATCTGTTATTCGACAACACTGCTTCTTCATGGCCAGGAAATATGCCGTATAGACGAAATCTAGGCAAGCCGGAATCGCCGGTGTCTGTCCCGTTTCTGTGCATTCATTCGACGGAAACACCGGCTGAGCATTGTCGCCGCTTTCTTGCCGCGGTCAACGACAATTGTCCGGTCGTAAGTCAGCGTATGCAGTTAAAGTTCGCAACTGTGCATGCGAACTGGATGCAGACGTTGGCTTATCCTCAGGGTTGGACCGGCATTCGCTCGTTTCTCAAACTGTAAGCATAGTAACACATTTAATGAGCGCATGGCAGGTTGCTGATCGCCGGTTATTTGTGCAGGTTCAGCAGTTTTCACCTCGATCACAATGCAGAGTGGTGGGATGGTGTTGATCTGCGAGTGCTCGACGTATCTGCGTTGAGTCGGCTGGCCATGCACATACTGGACGGATGTTACAAGGACTGATACGGGCCTCTGATTGTCCTGCATGCAGTGACAGGCGCCCAAATTGTTGGAGTTGATATTTAAATTGTAAAATATGCTATGGTTTTTTATGCTGCAGTGCAGTTAATAATTGGCCACGAGTACTTATTTTTGGCTTTTGCACACAATTACTTACTTATTTGGAAACATTGACTTTTGGCAGTAAGTATGCGTCCCGCCCTTACAGTAAGTATGTTCATAGCAAATTTGCGCCTTGACTTATGTTGGTACACATACTTGACTTATGTTGACACATTGGTACGCAGGCGACAGGAATACATATAACGCTATGACTATGAGCATATGTGTGTTTGAAAACAAACGTTTGTCACCTAAAAACTAACTACCACGATCAAAGTGCGAAATCACGCGTTAGAGTATCACGTCGCTAAAGCCTGCCTGCTAAATGGGCCGCACACTGCACACAGCTTAGATCTAACAGTTGCGTTAGCTTGAGCCGCCCATATTAAGGTTAATAGCTAAAATTTTACGTAACCAAATGACCAGGGCACATTTTCCGGGTCCAAATTCAGAAAAATCTGATCTTTGGCAGAAACATAGTATACCATCGTAGTATATTTAAATAATAATTTCAGCTGCTGACACCCAAAGGGCGTGGCCAAGCAAAATTAATAAGTGAGTAATGCTCCATGTTAATACACTGCACTAGCGCAGTTCCCGCACAGGCTTTTTATAAAATAACAGCAGATCAGGAAAGTTTCACCTCTTGCAGAAACGTAGTATTTTGCCACATTATGATTAATGAAAAATTTTATGTGCAAACGTTAATGCGACAAAGTAGAAAAACCATTTGTAGCTGCGATTCTTTGCGGTAGTGCAACAGTACGTACCACATACTCCACTGATTTGAATTCTGGATTTTTCTTTTCCTCACTGTCTGCAGGGTGCTCCCGAAACTTGTCATAAATATTAAAGTTCATTATTTTTTACGCGTGCTGTAGTCGTACACTGTCATTCGGTAAAAGATGAAAATTTCCTGATTTATTAGTATTACACTGATACAAACAGCTGTTAGAGTACTACACTAGTGCAGTGCAATAGAATGTACTACTCGTATTTCTTACTTATTAATTTTGTTTGGCCACGCCCTTTGAGCGTCAGCAGCTGAAATTATTTTTTTAAATATACTACGATGGTATACTATGTTTCTGCCAAAGATCAGATTGTTCTGAATTTGGACCCGGAAAATGTGCCCTGGTGAGTAATCCGTAGAATATCGAACATGGCTAACATTTAATACAAATAATACTGAAACGCTTCTATTCGATTGTTTAATTTAATGTATCTATGTGTCCCGTCTAAAATTATCGTTAACAAGATACATTTGCTTATTTTTGTAATACGTGTACTCGTATGGCTTATACAGGTCGCTCAAAGCCTTAGAGAACTACAGCCTCATACAGTATGAGGCTGTATCTCTAAGGCTTTGAGCGACGTATGGGTCAGTCAATAACTGCGATTTGAGCAGAATAAATGACCTGACAGCGTATCCGGGAATGATTTGTAGCCACTGGCACTACCATACCAAAATCAAAACGAATCACAGCTCTTACATGTGTGTTTAACAGTTATTTCCTTTTTCAAGGTGCGCGACCACAATGCTGACATAGAAACTTTTGAGTGGCTTATCGAAGTGCTCGGCATTTATTTTCCCATCGCCATGAACGCAACATCACGCTACTTTCGCCAGTTGTGTCCAGGTGCGCGCGAGGTGAACTACGGGAACACTGTGCTGGTGCAGCTCCATAGAGACCAATGGTGGCTGGGATACGTGCAGGATATAGATGGAGACCTGTGCTACATTGACTTCGACTCGACCACCGTCAGCCCTAATTGGATCCATTCCCGCTATCTTTGGTGGCACCATATTTTGCGCTCAGACATTATGGCAGATCCTGGCTTTTCCGTGCAGGTGGCGCTACGGGATTCCAGCGACGGACCGATGGTTTTTCGCCCGGGAACCTTCATCGAGAAAGTAGATCCCGGATTCTGCGCAGTACGATTGGCTGACAATCGGCCCAACACAGCGTCTGACTGCCGTATCGTGCTTTGGCATGAGTTAGCCGGACGGTTGCCGGCAACGAGAATTTTCGGTCGAACTAACGGTGTCGTATATCGGAAACATGTCGTTAAGTTTCCCAAGGCCTATTTATTGCAGGATGTGGCTAGCCTTCCCAAGTTTGTGGCTGATACGTGCCGATTAACTCTGACCAATGGCGACCAGTGTGATGCCACGTGTGGGTTTGCTCGCTCTGTTGGTGCGGGCTTCTTTAATTTCCGCTGCGCCGGCAGCCACCAACTGATTATGATTAATCCGGTATACGAGTTCGGTGTTGGCTGTAGTGTATTTGTGCGGGTGGGAGTGGACACGGTCACATTCATCTGTGCGGAGGTGCACGATGATGCAGCAGGACGCAGCCTGTTCTGGGATGAAAATTCTCTGCTAGAAGCCTGCCATAGTTGCTTCGCGATGCAACAATTAAAAGCAGCCACTAAGGGCATCGTTACTGCCTGCAGAAAATTCGCGCTGCTGTGGGGTGAGTGAAAAGCGCTTACCATAATTCCATATGCAGTATTTTATATATTTTTGTTTAGCAGGCCTCTTTTTCTCTTTCTACCGTGAGCAGAATCCCCCCGCAAACTCGCATTGCCACTAGAGTCTCGCTTGAAACAGAAAAATCTCCTGGAGGGTTTACAGAGAAAGTCCTCTTAAAAACAAATAATTGTGTATTAATCGATTGATAATTTCGGTCGATTAATAATTTTTGAAACTGTGTCATACGTAATAGTTATTCCTATAATTTGGTGCAACACTGTGCACTAAACCGTGTAAACACACAATCGCTTGCTGCGCGTTATGCATTAACAAGTTACAGGATCCTAATCGATGAATCCGTATTGCGAATCTGCCTGAAAGGCTGTATGCACGGATAACACGAAGCCGTCGAAAGCCGGCATTGTCGTAATAAGACATAAATCTCATCAGACTCTGGAATATTACTTTGTAGCTACGCACTTGAATTAAATTTTCCCCTGTTGACTCACTGTCATTTTTGCAGACGGTTACGAAGAAACAAGTTTAATTGGTCTCCCCCATCCGATTCTCGCCTGTATCTTGCTCCATCTGGATGTTCTTACTCAGTTACGGACTAGCCGGTGAGTCATATGCGGTATTTCTTATCTATATAAAGTACTATTATTAATAACAGAATTGTGTAATCATTGGTAGCTGCAATAAGTTAGGGCTGCCAATAATATTTCGCTAATCAGTCGCTTATGTCTATATCGTCGCTGTTATAAAAAACACACACATGTAATAAACAGGAACGCATACTGACGAAGTTATGCCAAATTGTTTTATATGTTCAATTTTCATCTGAATAATTAAAATGTATGATATTGCTGTACATATTTCTTAACGGTATTACTTGGCACTGGCGTTTTGGACTAATTAAAACGAGTGCTGCTGACCTTTTTCCTCCTGCCCGTTTTAGGGTGTGCGCGCTGTGGAAGCTTGTTCTACGCAAATATACGGCCAGTCAACACATAACCTTTGATGTCTCTGAGATTTGCGCAAACAAGAATGATAGTGCACAGTTTCCCGATGCCAAATCCTACTTCCACTATAAATTCGTAACAATGGTGGACCGCACTGTGTCCCGGCACACACGGACTATGAATTTCCTCGAACGAAAACCGCATGGTGATGATGGTACCCTGTTTCGCAGCTCACTCGTCCACAAACTGCTAACTGTTACAAAAATACTGAAAGCAAAGGGTTTCTACATGCAAACGTTCATCGCCAAGAATAGCCAGGATTATAATCTTGCTCCAGAACTCCCGTTCCTGGGCCTCGGCAAATTCAGGGATAAAAAGTCGCATTACTGTTATGTACTGTCGGAAGCACTGACGGTCTGTAAGGAACTGGTGTTAATCGACTACACTTCGTCGAATCTGCTACCCATTCGGAAACTGTTATATCGAATTTGCAACGGTAGCGCTGTTGCATGGCCTGGAAACTTACGGGTTATGCTACAAGGAAGGGAGCCGCCACGGCCGACGGTTATTCCGCTCCTGCGCATCAATTCAACGGAAACTCCGGCGGAACAGTGCCAACACTTTCTAGCCGCGGTCAGCGACAACTGTCCGCCGGTTACTCAGCGTGCACGGAACAAGGTCGCCGGCGTACATGCGGACTGGGTGCGGAAGGTCGCTTATCCTCAGGGGTGGATCGGCATTCGCTCGTTTTGCAAACTGTAAATATCACAGTAACGCAATAGTTGAAAGCAATGCTTATCTTCCTTTGTTTCTGTAGGTTCAGCCGTGGTCACCTCCCTGGCAATGCACCAGGCTGGGATGAAGCGGATCTGCGCCAAATCGACGCATCCAAGTTGAGTCGGCTGGCCGTGCACATTCTGGACGGATGTTATAAAGACTGATGCGAGCCTCGCATTATCCTTGGTCCATCGATCGGCGAAAGGTTTTGGAGTTAAAATTCATATATCAATTGAAAACATTTTTTCTTTGGTGCAGTTCTTACCGTAAAGATATTTTTTTAATTGGCGTTTGCATTAAATATTTGCTTTTATGATTACTTGAGAAGTTGACTTATTGCTAACCAGCCTTTTAATAACAATACAAATCTCCATACAAACTGCCAGTAATGTATCTAAATGTAATAATTTTTCACTGTTATTCATCCTGCACAGTTCTGAAATCTTGTTTTATGTTGGTGATCTTGTGTCCGTGACGTTGCTGCGCCGGCATAAGAATTGTGACTACCTATAGCTATAATCATCTGCCGTACTTATAGCATGAGTTTATAATATTATAGTCTGTTTTCGTATTTTAAAATTCCTGTTCGGCACGGGCACATTGCACAGGCGAATAAATTTTCCCAAGACTTATTCTAATTAAAAACGACGAAAATCTTCGTATATATACTTGTTGTCATAGACATATGCACATATTATATAATTATTTAGTTTCTCACAGTAAAACGTGTGTTTAATCTAGTTTGGTTCAGAGCGCGTGGAACATTTCAATCTATTGTAACCATTTAACATAATCTTTGAACTTGGCTGGGGAATGTATAAAACATTCACATGGAAATCACTGCAGAAGTATGGTAAATGAGCTACATCCGACAGTCATCACCAACGTTAGCCTACCTGTTTGTAGCAACCGTCCAGAAGATGTACAGCCAAGCGGCTTAACAATGACGGGTTGAGTTCTCTAAGGTCCACTGCATCCCACGACTGTGGATCTTCGCCAACACCAAAACTGCTGAATCTGCAACCATTGAGTATTCCCATTACGCACATTCAACGAAAATCTTTCGAATCAGTCCATTGTTACTCACAGTTTTAGGAAGAGGCGTATGCTTGCCCATTTCCCGGAATACGCCAGCGTCTGCACCCAACCCGCATGTACCATCGTGACCTTTTCGACCGCTCGTTGATTCGTCGCTGGACAGTTATCGTTGACGGCGGCTAATAAACGTCGGCACTGTTCAGCGGCCGTTTCTCTGCAGCGGAAACGCAAAAACGGAATAACCACGTGTAATCGCTCCCTGACTTCATATTGCCGCAAGTCTTTTCCCGGCCAAGCCGATCCGGTTTGATAGAAGAGATCATCCAGCAGTCGGTATGTGTCGGTGGAATCGGATGTCGTGTAGGTAATCAGGACCAGCTGCTCGCACACTGTCATCAACGACGACAGAGTGCGGCTTGTTTCATTTTGCCGGCCTCGGCTGATGCCCAAGAACGAAGGGTGACGGGAAGGATTACGATCAGAGCCGTTCTTGGCGATAATCGTCTGCAGGTGTATTCCCTTTACCTCCAGAATATTTTGCACAAGCAGCAGCAGGGCGGCAGGGTGTAAAAGGTGGCAGTGGCACCTGCCACTGGCAATTGCCACTGGCACTGGCAGCGTAGTGGCAAGCGGTAAAACATGGCAACTGGCAACCGCTAATATACTATGTTTTATAGTAACTAAAGAAATTATAAAACTGCAATCATCAGAAAACTAAAAATACCGTTTTTATTTACAACTTCAACTCATTACTAAATCATCATGGACATCTTCTGCGTCTGATGTGATAGAATTACAAAATCGTCATCGTAGATCCGTACTACAAAATCGCAGTTACAAAAAAAAGAACTGCTTATGTTCGTAAAAAAAGTATTTGTAATCTATGATACCCAGATACACAATTTAAAAAGAACTGCTTATGTTCGTAAAAAAAGTATTTGTAATCTATGATACCCAGATTCGAAAATAAGACAATTCAAAACTCTGTGGCCTGGGATATAACAAAATCAGCCTCAACCGTACCATTGTTTTGGTAGCCGAGTTCCGGGCATAGATTTTACGAAGAGAAAACACTCTACGACTTACCATGTCTGCCCGGGAAATGAACACTCTGCCACATACAAAACTGAACTTAAATGCAATTTTTGCATTTCAATTTTTAATACTTTCAGTAGCCGATATCGATATGTTACAGTTTGCACCCGTCTAATTTTCGAACCATAGCTCACGTCACATCAGAAATTTATATCTAAGAAATAAATCCTAAGAAATCTAAGAAATCAACGAAACCGGAAACCTAAATAACCTAAGAAATACTAACAAGCTCAAGAAGTGACCATGCAGTTTACCGGTGAGACGGTGACTATACAGAGAAGGAAAACTTTAAATTAACATACGGAATAAGTGCATCTGCCACGTGAACTGCAGCCATGTGTGGCAGATGCAGCTAGGTGAGTGGGTGCATTTGCCACAATTTATACCCCACTTTTTGTAATAACTTAGAACACTATACGGTGCTGCAGCGCTCACTGTGTTGATGGACACAGTAAAGGTCTTACGCCGGGGTATGCAAAAATAAGCGGTATCACTGACGTTGAAATTTGTTTCGTTCTAAACTGAATTTTCTTGGTCGCACAACCATTTCTAGCTGTTTTTGCATTTCTGAAAATTGCCATGTTTTACCGCTTGCCAGTCGCGAAATGGCGCACGCCATTGCCGGTGGCAACAGCCAGTGGCAGGTGCCACTGCCACCTTTGACACCCTGCCCAGGAGGGCCGATAAGCAACTGGTGAGTAAGAACTGGCCGTAATTCGGACCCACTCCAACAAATGCCACGGTCCGCGTACGCTGAGAGACTGCGCGATCCAACATCATCAGCAGCTTATATTCAAGATGGTAATTTTCAAAGGGAAATGTCGTATCATCCAGTCGTCGTACGCACTGCAGGCGGAGATTCAGGATAACATGCTTGCGGGTGGCTTCTTCTAGTAAGAGAAGGTTCCAGATCATGCATACCTTAATTAAAAGCGAATTTGAACGAAACGTGTTCATCCTTTGCCACAGCTGAAAGAACCGTATATTATCATTCTGTGGAAATAAAAAAAATAGCTGACTTGCCGGCACATCATTAACTGAGCAGCATAATCCACACTCAGGAGAATGCCTGCCATCAGCGGATGCGTGAGCTCACTGATGCACATCTCCTCGACATCTACAATGCAGTAATTCCCGAGCAACATTAGCGCGAAACCACATCTTATTAAAACGTACAGATAGGTAAGTGATGCGCAATGTTGCAGCAGCGTATTTGCTGTTTACAATCGTTTGAAAATAATTTTATGAAACATGGTAAATACAATGTACATGGTTGGTTAAACATGATCAGGCGCACTTAACCCACCAAAGTCAGCTACCAGAAGGAGTGCGAATATTAACTTGAAAGTTGGCACTCCAGAACCAAATAATTCAATCAAGAAAAACTGATTTTTTGAGAATTTTTGTGACCATAGGTCAAGCAGGGCGATAGCCTGCCAAACTGACAGGGATGGGCATCCTGCCATTTGGCAGGTAGCACGCCGAAATTTATAAATAGTTATGGGAGGGTAGCACTGGGGCTGGCGAACGCTTTAACGAAAGGCCCCAAAAAGCTCATCAATTCCCAGACAGTGTTGTGGTCATCAAGTTGACCAGTGGTCAGTAATAACAAAAATTGTTAAAAACTGCACTTTTCGGCCGCTACGCGTTACAACAGATACAGTGTCCACGCTTTTCAATAAGAAACGATAGAAAACGATTTTCAGTTAGATAAAAACAACAACTGCATTCTTACCACTCATGCCAGTACAGTACTGGCAGTACATATGCGGTGTTTGCCGCTGATGTTCTCGTTATACTGTATGGTAACCAATCTTCGTTATTGCCGCTTACTGTTTTCAGCCGACGTTTGGTACCTTTTTAGTGAATAGAGGTTGTAGAGGGTACTCTGCAAACGGTCTCAGCCATCACTAAGCGGTTCATAAGCCAGTAACCACAGCGACACTACCCGCACCGCATCACCTACAATACATCCTAGAGTATACGGCGTATGCCGCACCGGCAATGAAAAATTAGTCCCGCATGGTCATTTCCGCTATTATCCGCTATAGCTTGGTAACTCAATGACGCCTGTTCGTAAGGGACAATTTGTACAAAGTGCTGTACAATTTTTAAAATGGCTGGGTGAAATACCTTCCATGAATTACGTTTACATCAGTTCAAATCTTATCATTTCTAATCCTGGACTACTCTAGGCATAGTGCTTACTACGTACCATATTCGTTTCTCGAATATACTATAAATCTGAATTTTTAAACCGAAACACTTTTTAGGTCTATAATTCGCGTTAGTTAATGAATTGTTTTTCAAATTCTCCGCCCAAAAAAAGCGTTTTTTGAAAATTTTCGAGCTAATTAGTGACCACCGGTCATTTCGATGACCACCAAAATACCAACCTTTGTAAACACTCTTTTTGCTCGAATTTTTGATTGCATGTGTGGCTTTCCACTAAGCCTTTGAGGTTTTATATCGAATTTATAGTTTTATTGATAAAGTAGATCCATGCCCATCCCTGTCAAACGTGGCAGGAAATTTTAGAATGACCGTGCTTGTCCGCTGTCCAGTTATTTTTCTTGTCTTCTAATGATTTTGCAATAAGGGCCGCTAGATTGGCTTGAATTATTTATTTTGGAATTATCTCATGCTGGGAGGCTGCAGGGGCAACGAAGACCTTCGCGAACCCAAAATTCCAGATTTTGGGCACCTTTGGTCACTTGGTGCATGCCCAGACCACACTATGTTGGACAGTCCGATTTTTAAAAACGACACCTAATATCTCTACTGTGAAATATAACTCAAGAATATGAGCTATGTGCGTAACGGGCTCTTGTAGAAAAAGAGTCCCCCACCCTGCCATTTGACAGGAATGGACGGGAACGGGTTAAACGGGGGAAACATACGTAATGCTTGGAATTGATGTCATAGATTTATGTTATGATAACTCGGTTTTACGCCAGTAACACCAGTTCTTTGACTGCTTACCACAAATTTGTAGAATTATTACACAAGAATCTAAGCTATAAGAATGATTAAATTAAGCGCGCTGCACCTATGCAATTAACGCAGTAGCGGCTTATCCCATATGTTATCACACCGCTTACGCACAAGAGATAACTGATTTTATTCGAAACGGTACATTCGTTGTCATCGAATACACCAGGCATGCCGATACATCGACAAACACAGGGAAGTGTTATACTTACGATGCTGGAATCTGGATACGAGGAAGTCGCTGGCAGCCGTGATCTGAGGCAGCTGTGCTGCTATAAGGCAGTTTCGGCATTCTACCCGTAGATTCTCTTCATTCCAGAACAACCTGTGCCCTTCGGCGTTGCCGTGTACCTCGGCGCAAACAAAAGTAACCGTCCCTTCTCCCACTCGTAGAAACATACGGCAACCGACGTCAAAAAAATAGCCGAGCCCTGCTGAGTGAAAATGTTTGTGCTTCAAACACAAAAATCTGAAGGAATCCACATCGACATTCCGCTGAAATTGACAGTTTGTATCACAAACAAGCGTCACTGCGAACCGTCAAACGGCATGTATGAAAAAGATACTTGGGTATGGCAGTAATATCGCGAAAAAATGCGCTTGGCCAAACTCGATAACGTGTTTGCGATAGATGATCCCGGTGACCTTACCGAAAAGACTGGCTTCTACGTCCGGCACCGGCAGTTATCTTACTCGCCATACGCTATTACAATGGTTATAAAAAAGCGAAACGCTTAAACAATATCACACACTGCATACAATTGTATAAAGCTGGGCCGTCTCATGCATCACTTGACCCACTGACCTCATACCATTCTGTACTCATTATCCGGGGTAGTCAAGCGTGTAGCGCCTCTTATAGCTCCGTACCAGACAACTGTCATTTACGTAATATTTTATCACAGGCGTACTAAACGTCATTACAGTTAATACGACGAACAATTGTCAGTTTGGACATTCCAGTCACTTTTTGCATTCCATCAAATTACTAAACAACAGCAACTATATATTTGTTCGGCACGTTTAAACTGCCAGCCACCATGAACGCAACAACACGCTACTTTCGGCAGTTGCACTCAAAAACACGGGAGATGAATTACGGGAACACGGTGGTGGCGCAGCGCGACAATGGGCAATGGTGGCTTCTTCATCGACTTCGATTCGACCATCGTCAGTGCACAGTGGATCCACACCAGCCATGTCTGGATGCACCATTTTCTCCGCTTAAGACTGAGACCATGCCAGGGCGTCACTCTGTACGCGGGACTGCGTGCTGCCGACAAGGAACCGATGGTCTTCCAGCCGGTCACCGTCATCGACGAACTGTCCGTAATGTTCTTCGCTGTTCGCCCGCATCAAGAAGCGTCAATCGGTTCGGACAGCGCTTGTGTAGTGCACAGACACCAGTTAACGGAGCGCGATTTGCATGGAAAAACTGATGCTTTAATAAACCGATGGTTTGTATTGCATGACGGACAAATGCCTAAGCGCGCGCATCAGGCGTCACAGGAGTTTGGTTTTGCATAAATGCATCAGCGTCTCGAACACAGTTTGCCGCTACGACCACGAGCACCTTATAATCAATTCACAAGGTTTTCTCGCGATTCAGCGTTATGTTTCTATGATTTATTGCTCCACTAATAAAGTTATGTATGGCCTGATTCATTTAAAAAGTACCGATACCTTGTTGTGTTTGACTTTGCACTGTGCAGCATCTGTATGGCTTTAATAACGTGGTCATTATAATATTATGATCCTGCAAATGTTTGTTTGCAGCCGATGAACGATAACTATCAATAAAACCGGAGGCTGTGAATGATTAGTCACATCGAATTCAATATCGCAAATGTTTCGACCTATTAGACAAACAATGTCTGTCCGTCAATCTACATAGCAAGATAATTAAAATTCTTAGAGAAATCAATATTTTTTTCAACTTGATATAATGCAGAGGTGTCTTTGCTAAAGGTAATAAGCAACAAGGAATTCGGTGCATAAGTAGCTTTGTCGAAAGAGATGTATAAAAAGCGGTGTATCAAGTCCGGACAGAGCAGCTCCGGACAAAGTCGTTCACTGTTTTGACGTGAAGATAAGGAGGTTAAAAGGATGATTGATCCTGATGGCCAAGAGAGAGAATTAACTGCAGCACGCACATTTTTCTGCAGCTTAAGACTTCTTAATATCAGCATTACTTTATCAGCATTTATAGCAACCGTCCAGAAAATGCACAGCCAAACGGCTTAGGCTCAATACGTCGACTTCCCTAAGATCCACGTCATCCCACGCTTGTGGACCCTGGTCTGCCACAAAACTGCTGAATCTACAACAATCGACCATGGATGCACATTGAGAACTAGGATTCTGAAATAAATTAATTTGAACTCACAGTTTTAAAAACAAGCGAATGCCGGTCCATTGCGCGGGATACGCCAGCGTTCGTACCCAGCGCGTATGCATGCCACTGAGCTTAGTCGCCACCCGTGGAGTAACCGCTGGGCAGTTGTCGTTTACCGCCGCCAAAAAACGCCTGGTCTGTTCAGCGGCCGTTTCCGTGCAGCGGAAACACAGAAACGGTATAAACACGTGCAAATGTCCCTCGAATTGGTACCATCGCAGCGAGTCGCATGTCTCCGGCCAACGTGATCCCCAAGCCGATCCGGATTGGCGAAAAAGATTGTCCAATAACTGGAGAGTGCCAGTTGGATCCGAAGCGCTGTATTGGATCAGCACTAACTGCTGACACACCTCCATCATCTCCGACAGCGTTCGACAGGAAATCTCTCCACTGTGGGGATCCCTGCGTAGGTTTAAAAGCGTACAGTGCGGGACAAAATCCCGATCGCAGCCGTTCTTGGCGATAATCATGCGCAGGTGGATTCCCTTGGCGTTCAGGATTTTTCGGATGAGTAGCAAGAGGGATGATAAAGATCGGGTGAATAAGAAGTCATCACTCTTCTGTGCTATTTTAACAAGCGCCACCGTTCGCGTACGCTTGGAAATAGCACGGTCCAGCATTGTAATCAGCTCATATTCGAGGTTGTAATCTTCGACCGTCATACCCACATCATCTCGTCCCCGTCCGCACAGTCGGCGGAGATCGAGCATAATATGCGGATGAGCCTCATCGTCTCGCAACAGAAGATTCCAGAGGATACAGACCCTAATCGAAAGCGGCTCCTTTGTAACAGGTGAGACTAGTCGTACAAATTCACTGACGCTAACGCAATGGTTGGCTTACCGGCTCGTGCATAATTGAGTAGCCCTGTCCAAATGCAGGAGAATACCAGCCAATACTGAATGCGTGAGTTGAGTGATGCGCATCTCCTCGGCACCTGTAAAGCAACCGATTCCAGCAATAAGTCGATGTCACGACTCATTGCTGTAACTGTTATCTGTGTTAGTGCTGTAGCTGTAACTGTAACTGTTAGAGTTATCTTCCATTGCGATAACCTTGGCGCTTCCCAAGCATGGGAAAATTACAAATCTAAAAGCAGAATCGTTCTGAAAATTATGCGTCGAATGGTGGCCATTGCAGCTCGCCTCAACTTTACTATCACAATCAAACATATATCCGGTATCAATAACAACATTGCCGATTCTTTATCCCGATTTCAGATGAATCGCTTCTACAGCCTAGTGCCGAACGCGGAAACGCAACCGCTCGCCGTACCAGAAAGCCTCTTACTCGATCTCCACGAGTACCATGTACACCATCGCTAAATTCTCTTGACGGTACTGTAAATAAATTGCGATTTCACCATATTGCTTCTTCATCGAGAAAAACCTATCGCAGCGGCTTGAATAAATTCTTTGACTTTTGCCGGTTGTATCGTTTGTCACTTGCGCATGTCACGGAGTCCGTAATTTTACGCTATGTAGCATTTCTTTATGAATGCGGCATTTCTTATTCCTCAGTTAAAGTTTATTTATCCGCGCTTTATAATTACCTTAAAGAAACCGGTTCGGTAACCGATTTTACTACGCCGAATATCGTACAGTGCCTTACCGGCTTTAAACGGTTACAAGGCATCATCGTTGACAGCAGATTGCCAATTACCATTGATCATATGCGCATTATAAAATTTAATATTGATCAGTCGGTTATCCTATCTCCTTTTGAAAAAAAGCTGTACTAGAGTATGTTTACGCTGTGCTTCTTCCGTTTTTTGCGCATTGGCGAAATTATACCTACGGTTGGTAACCATTGTTTATCTCTTACGGATGCATCATGTGGGAGCACAAAGCTAGCTATCAGCCTTCGTTAATCCAAAAATGATCAATTTCGTCAGGGTTGCCGAATTTATTTACCGGCAACGAATCGGTCTGTATGCGCTGTTAGGGCGATGCGAAATTATTTAGCACAGCGGAAAAGTCTAAAAAATTCGCACACGGCTCTGTTTGTAACTTGCGATGGAGTGCCTACTACGAGATCTGCATTCACTCGTGTGCTGACTTTATCATTGCATAATATACCCAACAGTCATTTGTACACTCCACATAGTTTTAGAATCGGAGCCGCATCCTGCGCTGCAGCAAATGCCACACCGTTCTCAGACATCAAGCGCGCTGGACGCTGGAGATCTGATGCGTACACCGCTTATATCCGGATGGATGTGCCATTAGCCGGCATACCGCTGTATCCAAAGTCTTAATTTGGGGCCGTTGTTTGGGGATGCTCTGCTTGCACGGGAAAGGCGTCGGTACGCTCCCGCACACCCGGCTGCACGGGCATTCGGGGCTGCCACGCTAGAAGGTACAGCGCACCGCAAGTGCCTGTAATCATCGTTTTCCCACACAACAAACCTCTCAAAACGCCCAAAAACTGTTCCGTTATTTCGTCTATTACAACTAGCGAGTTCCTAAATTAATGGACAATTAAATATGGTATATTTAATTAAGGTTAATTTGCACGAGCGGAAGTGTGTCCGTGAACAGTACTGGCGCTCGTCGCCCTAGCAACTGTCACCAGTATGATGATATTGGCAGTCGCAGTTTCTATCACAATTATGATTGTATAGAAGTTCGTTGAAAGTCATTCTTGTATTCGCACGTCTTGAAGTTCAAATCTGCTGCGTACGTATAATGTTACAACCGCACACGAAAGGAGCCAGAGCAGAAAATTGCAAAACCTACTACTAGTATTAAATAGGCAAATACTTTTTCTAGGATCTTTTTGGTGAGCCTCAAGAATTTTTCCTTTCATGACTAAACAATTCCTTGTTAAGTACTATCAGCCTACTATTAAAGTGGGGGAAATTACACTTACTCTGTTGATCGGTCAGGTATTTATGGCAGGCTACCTGCAGAGCCTCTTCATTCCAGAACATGCTGCGTCCGGCTGCGTCACCATGCACTTCGGCGCACACGAAAGTGACCGTGCCATTTCCCATTCGCACAAACACACGGCAGCCGACGTCGAACGAATAACTCGTTGTTCCGTTCCGTTGCGAGTGATCCCAGTAACAACGAAAACTAAAAGAATCCCGGTCGTCTGTTTGCCTAAATTTACAACCCGAATTACATAAGCGGTCGCCGCTACCCAGTGTCAATTGGCAAGTATCCGTCAAGTATTTTGGCATGCTGGCAACGCCGCGAAATAAATTGGCATCAGGAAAAGTAATGACATGTTTGCGGTACATGATACCGGTAGCTCTGCCGAAAAAACTGGTTATCCCGCCCTGTACCGGCAGTATGTGAATCAACTGGTGTCTATGGACGATGCGGCGACTTTGTGGACTGTTGTGCCCAACTTGAGTCAGACGCACAACGCAGAACGTCCCGGACAGATCGTCAATGACGACTGCCGGCTGGAACACCATGGGTCCGTCGGCTATAGTACGCAGCGCCACCTGCACATCGGAGCCGTTGTATGACTTCATCCCGTAGCCACGAATGAACTGTTGCGGCCAGACACGGCTGGAATGGATCCACTGGGCGCTGACGGTGTTCGAATCGAAGTCAACGAAGAACTGGTCGCCATCAATATCCTGAACGTATCCCAGCCACCATTGGCCGTTGTCGCGATGCACCAGCACCGTGTTACCGTAGTTCAGCTCGCGCGTACCCCCGTTCAACTCGCGGAAGTACCGTGGTGTTCCGTTCATAATGATGGGAAATGTGAAGTGCTGAGAGCCGTTTGCAATCCGTTAAAAATAACGTGGAAGACAAATTTAATAACGATAAGAATGTCTGAATGTGGCACAGTCACATAAGTTTTTCACTTTCCTAGTCAGCGGCCGGATTGTGGCTGTCAGTGTCTGATACCGGTTTCGAGTAGCCTTGGCATCCAACCCGGATGAAAGACAGGACGCGGTTATGGAGCAACCGGATCAAAGCCACTGAGCCAGTATGTAACAGATTTTAAAACAGGCGGACATATTAAAGCGGGGGTGTTCGATTGTGCTAATGTACTATTCATTCATAGTGGAATGAATGAATGAATTTATTTTCCCCAGAACACATAGTCTGATAGAGACACCATTGTTATGACGTCGCATGTCAGAAAAAAAATATAAAATATTATGAAGAAAAAATTTTAGTTAGGTAAAAAACATCGGAGCGTTTTTAGTAAAGGTTTAATGGTAACAAACGCAAGGTACCATTGTGTACGTCGCGAGCATCCTTCCTTAGTGATGCGTGACTGTGAGCATTTATCTGTACATGTACGCTTCATGGATGAGGTCACCGGAAATCAGTATCTTAATGCCGGTAATAATCGACAGTGTAGTCTTGCAGTTGTAGCGGTCCAAGTCATAGCGCTACGGCTAGCATCTGTATGTTGCAGTCAGGCAAGAGATTAACCAAACCCGTTGCTATTACCGCGTTTTTTCCCCCGGCTGTTCCTAGACCGGTTAATGCTACGCCGCCGTTTGATAAATTTAACTTAAAATTTCTTAACGGTGATTTATGTAAGTTTAAATGGAATCTTGTGATCAATAAGTAAACATATTAGCACAAGGGAAAAGCTGAATAGTCCGAAGCGGGCGCCGACTTCGACGGGCCGCTGCCCAACGCCCGGCTGGGACTGTTGCGGTCCACAGAGACTGCAGTGAAATTTTTGTCGGAGAGAGGCAAAAAAAGAAAATAGCACCGAAGTCGAAACCCGACAGTTCCCGTTAATCATTGTGTATAAAAGGTTTTCTTTGTCTGTCCCACTTAACTAACCGGTGATTCTATTTTAGCGGTTCAGAAACGTCGGGGGCCAGATATGAGATGCATAAACAAACCTATGCATAAAAGTAAATTGATTTTACATAACTGCAAAAACGCGGGAACGCATAAATAAAAAAATAATAAGCTTAGTAAACGCATGCATAAATACACGTAAAATTCTGATTTTGCAGAAATGCAAAGACGTTGGCATAAATAAACGCAAACGGATTGTTTTTCATAATTTTAACGTAAACTCATTAACGTTTCGGGTACGGCGCACAAGCGATTCTGCCGCAACGGCCACGAATGCGCCAAGCGGCATAATCCCTTCTGCACGAACCACGAAACATCTTTCTCCGATGCATTGCGCCACTAATAAAATTATTTAATATCCAGTTCGTTCATAAAATTCCGATACTTTTTAATAGGCCATACTGTACTAACAGAGCGTTACACAGTCAGCAGTTAGCAGCACCTATACTCAATATATGCTCCTGCAACAAGTTGCATCTAATGGACGTTACAATAAATCAGACTACAAAGTTATGAACTAAGTTGGTAATAAACAGTTTTTCTCACAGCATGCTTTACTACTTAAGAAACCGCAGAATCATGTTATTGGTCCGGGCAACAGACAACGCTTTCAGGTCAGTCGTGTCGAAGACGATGTGGAAGACTGTAATGCAATCATTTTTCGCAATAAAAGCGACAATAAATTTTGCCGCGTCTACTGACATACTCGTATATTGGCAAGTTCAGCTTTCGATTCAAAACTAGCGATCAGTTATTTTGGCTGGTCACCGAACAAAGCAGTACGTGAATCAGAAACAACGGTTTTTTTAACACTTTACTACCAGTAATATTGCATGTACATAGACGGCAAAATCTATCTTTTGCAGCCAACAAGACTTACTTAAATCTGAACAGCCTGTTAAAGAGAAAAATATTAGCGTACATTCTCTCCATTTTAACTTGGCCTTAGTCCATAGAAGTGTGGAAAATGCTGATTCAACGCCCAAAAGAGATAGTAAATCATTTTATCAGTGTATAGTTCTCATTGTGATAACAATCAATGATTTTTCGCTTTCTGCTGAGAGCATTGCATAAGCGATACGTGCGCTATATCATTCAATTATTCATCGCAGTAATTATAAATACGCACGATGGCTCTGAGTGCATATTTCCTCCGGCAACATCGTATCAATCAGTTCAACTTGGGCAACACGGTACTGGTGAGCGCCATTAACAACGTGGACTTTTATCTGGGATTCCTGCAGGATATTAATGGCGCCTGGTTATTTATTGATTTCGACAGCAGCCAGATGCCGGCACAGTGGGTGCCTATTAGCCGCGTATGGCGTCATGAGCGAAAGGATATCTTGCTGGTCAGTGATCCACGCGATGTCCATGTGGCTGTGCGCCTGGAAGACGACGGACCGTACGTTTTTCGCCCGGCAAAATTGCTGCGCAGCCGCAGCCACGAAAGTCAATTTCTGTGCTGCGTCGTCGTTGGTGCCTGTTCATCCACAGTTGACGAAATGTCCGATCTAAAGATAGTGCATGCCTGGCAGCTGATCCACAGCCTGCCGTTTGATCGCCACCTTCATAGAATCTGCAGGATGCCCTTTAAAAAGGTAGTCTATCGTTCGAGCAGTGTAAATGACCTGCTGAACGCGATTCAAGAGAGGAACATTGTTACCATGGTGCATGCCGTATTCCGTGATGGCTTTCCGCCGCCGAACGAATATCACGATCGTTTGTTCGCACGGATTAGTGATGGAGAATTAATGTTTCTTATTATGCAAATCCCGTGTCGACATGTAAAATCCATCCAATGTTCATTTGGCAACTGCTGGAGAAAACAAACTACTAAGAAAATAAAACAAGGCATCGAAAATTATATCTTTGGATACTGCTTCAGACCGCTCTTTCGTCAAGTAACTTGCTCGGATTTTATTGCAAGTAAGATTTGACTTGTTTCAGGCTTATTGTAGATTCCCGTGGCATTCTAGCGAGCTGGTCTGAGAGAAACACAATCGTGCAGTGACTAGTAAATTACTCAAGAAAACGCTTAAGATTCCTACGAGTACGAAGGGTAAGATATTACGATGGAACGATGGAACTTCATCTGAGTTCATCGCGGATATGTAATCCTAAACTCATTGAATTTGTACCTCATTATACAGCACCGAACCGGAATCAATTTTTTTAAAGTATAATTAATATATAACCAAACAAAAGATGGTAACCATGACTCTTGCAGATCACGACTTGGTGCTCGGTGCAGTGTTACAGGAAATTCTTTCCATGATTTTCTGCTATCTGGACATCATGACGCAGGGAAACGTTAAACCGTATATATAGGTTACTAGGTAAACGATTAAACGGTAGCAAGCCTCGTATCTATTCTCAAGCTTTTCGCCGGTTCTCCGGACCAGTATGCCAGCTGGCCAAAATTTCATTGGAAAGCCGATAGTGCTGCGTTTGTCGCGTCCAGTGCGGCACTGTTGCTGTTCCTCAGGTGGTGGTGCGTACCGGCATTAAAACCTGAGAAGGCGTCACCGTACCGTAATGGTGGCGCCCCGTGTACGACATTAGAACCGTCCTGCATTTCTGCGTCCAGAATGAGGAAGGCTAAAATTGGAAGCCGTC
Organism: Paramacrobiotus metropolitanus; assembly: GCF_019649055.1. NCBI lineage: Eukaryota > Metazoa > Tardigrada > Eutardigrada > Parachela > Macrobiotidae > Paramacrobiotus > Paramacrobiotus metropolitanus. Next base: position 124,772 of record NW_026570266.1, on the reverse strand, counting down.
AAGCACAACTGCGATGCTAATCCATACACGGTATAACCTTGGCGCTAACCTTGACGCTAACCTTGACGACATGCCGGTGGCCCGCTCCCATGCCGGCTAAATATTTTGGCGACGATAGCACGTCGGCTGAATGCTGTATTGGCCACTACATACATTAATATCTGTATCTACATAATAAGCCGTTTAGACACAGTTTATCTCACACACGTCTACGATTACCTACCCAGGCTACCCTCACACTGCAGTGGCGTTAACGTCTGCTTTTCACTGCAGAGTTTGCGCACTGTGGAGCCTTATACTGCAGGACCCGGCGGAATCCCCTTACATGACTATCGATTTCACCGCCCTCAGTCCGACGCTGCCACAACGCTCCGAGACAGAAGGCTACCGGCTCGGAATGTTGCTGCACCGTGTTATAAACAAAAAGACGAAAACGTTGGCACTGGTTAGTATGCAGCACCGCGCCGACTACCTGAAATACGCTGTGTCAGCAGTGACCTAGCTGTTGCGCTTGAAGCCGATAATACCCGTCGTCATCGTTAAAAACGCCAAAGTTTATATCGAGAGGGTACCAGAAGCGGGAACGCTCAGCTTTAGCAGTCCAGAGATGATAAGAGATGGCCAAAATCCGCTTCCAGCTGATGCCATTGATAGGTGTATGTCAGCGGTTGTTAGTCAGCAACTTTACCGTGTGTATCTCTTATTCTAATCTACCGAGGTTTAAACCAGAAATGCCCAACTACTGCTCCACGAAGCCCGGCGCGCTTCCTGTTTTCATCACGATCCCCCTGATGCGTTTTCGCAAGGGCGAAGGGGATGATGTCAGTACGCTGCAGTACAAGGCCCAATTAAATCGCCACTGTCCGCCGGTTAGCGCGGATATCATCGACAAGCTGCGACGTCGACATGCTCACTGGTTGACAAATGCTTCTTACACCGGGAAAAAATGGGCATCTTTACGCCGATTTCTCGAATTGTATTCCTATTTACCACAGTTTTTTACACAAACGTAACTTCACTCGTAACGACATTTCTGTGTTGCAGCTACGGAGCGTGCCCGGGAAGCGATTCTGGCTTTTATTGGCGTGATTTGAATTTGAGAAAGTTTGAAAATATCTCTCGCTGTAATTTGAGTCTGCTGGTACTCGCATACAGTTATATTCGCTCTTTTGGCTTGTGAATTACCTACTTAATCTACTGCTGTGTTTTTTTACGCAAGTTGTGGTGGGCATCCCTTTGCACCCGTTTTTTTATTAATTAAAGGCACATCTTTCCGACATAGTTTTTTTGCGTATAGTTTTCTTGGCACCCTTTTAGCAGCCATTCAACATTTTATTTTTGGCATGGGCAATATAATCTATTGGAAATGGCTATCGTCACCCCCTGCACCACCTGTCGACTATTAATCACCCCCATTTTTTAAATGAAATAGACACCCTCTTTGACTATTGTCACTCATCACCACACGCCCTTTTAGCTATTGTAGTACCTTTAAATTTATTTTTTACACTGTTGCCACCAGCGGCTCTTTCAATTCTGTTCCTGTCAACACCGGCAAAAAAATTCGCCAAGCAAGGCTTATTGATCACTAAAATGCGGCCTTATTTTTTTTATATTGAACTTAGCATCTTCGGGATTCATTTCCTGAGCTCCGCAGCAAATGCGATCGCCGAAATTCCACAATTATGACCATCCCTTTGTTACCGCACGCGCGGAAACGAAATTCCGGTGTCCTGCGCTTCCGGATGATCTCAAATGCTTTCTTAATCAGGGGTGTGCCGACAGAACTCGTACCGAGAGTTTCGCAGGCAGCGCACAGTCATAAGGGGGTGACGAGAGCCAAAAGGGGGTGCGAGGGAATGAAAAGAGTCACACCCTAATAGCTTTACCTAACTAAATACTTGTCAGTCCTCGAACAAAAGATAAATCTGGATGTAGAAGAACGGAAAAAAAGAAGGAAGTCTGATGGCAAAAAACGGAGCAACACAAAAATTATGGAAAGGGAGGCAGTAAAAGTGACTTATTTCCATAGGAAAAACATGAATTCTACAGCACAAATCAAGGACGGCAGCTAAATACATCGTGACCAAGCACACATATTTACCCACTCCATTCAGGTACGGGCCGGTGTTACCTGTAGCTGATCGGCGAGCGAGGCGAGGATGCAAACAGTGTCCTTCACTCAGACATAAACATCAGTATGCACTGTGCGACACAATTCGTTTATTTCTCCAAAAACTGACATCATGTGGCAGGTGATCTGCAGAGTTTCGTATCAACAGGAACAAACTACAGACCCGCTCTGATTCCTGTTAGCAGCTGTCGTTGTACAGGCACAACCGCGAATATCTTACAAAGGTTATTTCGTAAAGTGAAGTTCGAGGCAGGTATTGAAATGTCAATAAAAAATTTCAGTTATTGAATGTCTCGAAAATATTACTAGATATCGTAGCAACCGAATCCATTAGTTTCTTTTGAAACAGGGATAATTAAAGAGAAACCACGGAATTAAGAATGTGCTGGTCATTGAGTGCTACCATAACCCCATAAGTATATACTGACAATCACGGTGAGCTGCAGAATTTCCGATCTTCACAGCTGGTGACAATGATTAAAAAGGAGAGCAACTGTGATTGATTACAGAGTTAAATCAAATTTAATATCGCGAATGTTTCCAGCTTTCAGACAGACGCTTGGCTGAAAATCGAAGGTCAGTTTAACAGCATAATTTGAATCCGTACAGTAGTGAAGTCAGTATTATAGCAAAAATCTGAAACTTGATGTAACGCAGCGATACCATCTTTGCTAAAAAAACAAGCAAAAAAGAATTTGATGCAGCAGTAGCTTTGTCGTACGAGATGATTATATTAAAAGCGTTTTATCAGGTATTGGACAGAGTCGCTCTACTCGCTCACTTTTTCGAAGTTTACGTCTAACGATTATGAGAGTTATTAAGATGTGCGCCTGAATATAAAAAGATGAATGTAAAAACATTAATTGCAGCCCGAGCCATTTCCTTCAGTTTAAGATTAATTAATAACAACATTAGCTCATCAGCGTTTGTAGCAACCGTCCAGGAAATGCACAGCCAAGGTGCTTAGGCTCCATAGATCGAAATCTCTGAGATCCACTTCATCCCACGCGTGTGGACCCTGGTCCGCCCCGAAACTGCTGAATCTGCAACAGTTACCAACGCATGCGCATTCTGTGTCATCAAAGGAACCCATCCTTACTTACAGATTTAGAAACATACGGATGCCGGTCCATTGTGTGGGATACGCCAGCGTTCGTACCCACCGCGCATGCATGCCACTGAGCTTCGTCGCCACCCGTGGACTAGCCGCTGGGCAGTTGTCGTTCACCGCTGCTAAAAAGCGCCGCAACTGCTCAGCAGGCGTTTCAGTGCAGCGGAGACGCAGAAATGGAACAGTCACATGCAGATGTCCCTTGTACTGCACCCACCGCAGCGATTCGCTTCCTTCCGGCCAAGCCGATCCGGCCTGGCAAAAGAGGTTGTCCAACAGCTGCAGGGTGCCAGTGGGATCCGAGGCGCTGTACTGGATCAACACCAACTGTTGGCACACTTCACTCATTTCTGACAGCGTTCGACAGGCAAAGTTGTCACTCTGAGGATCCCTGTGTAGGCCCAGAAAGGTACAGCCGGTGACGAAATCACGATCGCAGCCGTTTTTGGCGATAATCGTGCGCAAGCGGATTCCCTTGGCTTTCAGGATTTTTCGGACAAGCAACAAGAGGGGTGTTAGTGAGCTGGTGAATAAGAAATCATCACTCTTCTGTGTTGTTTCAACAAGCGACACAGTTCGCGTATGCTTTGAAATAGCGCGGTCCAGCATCGCTATTAGTTTATATTCGAGGTTACAGTCCTCAACCGGCATATCCACATCATTCCGTCCCCGTCCGCTCAATCGGTGGAGATCGAGAAAAATGTGTCTGTTAGCGGCATCGTCTCTCAAGACTACACTCCAAAGCACACAGACCCTAATCGAAAGCAAATCTCTGGCAACAGGAACAACATAATATTGAATTATTGATAATGCTACTAATAGTGTCCGAAAAACTGCTGGTTTACCGGCAAATCCAAAACTGGATTACTTTATCCAAACTGAGGAGAATATCGGCCAGTAATGTAAGCGGAAGCTCACTGATGCACATTTCTTCGACATCTGTAAAGAAACATTTATGTAATTCTGGGTTCTGGGGATTACCTACTTATCAACTATGATATCCTGACAACGTTTCTCATCTTACTTTTATATTAGCTCCTTTCTTGCTTGGCTACAATACGCGCGGTCTGTGTTCTGTGGTTATTATTGCGCGTATATGTACACATCAACGTTTTTGACCTTTCGGACACTTCTACTTTTACAATATGGATTAGCGCATCGGACTAAATGAACACGGTATTCCACTTGGCAAAAACTTTTCAAAAATTAACCATGTGATAATTGTTGTTTTTGCAAAACGTAACACAAGCATGTACACGATTATTAATAAAAAAATGATCCGACACCTCACTGTAAAGAATACCGTGTCTCCAAGGCGTCCCGCACGCCAATTCATATAGCGATATTGTTGAGAATGCGATAAACGTCGAAGAACTGCAAGCACACTACAGTAAAATTCCAAATACCTGAAGTACTGTCAGAGCAAGACCACGATTATTGTTTTGGTGTTTATAGCCGAATACCACCGCGCTTGAAGGTTCCGGTGCAAGTTAACAAGTGAAAAACGTTTAACAGATAATGATTTTAATTTTTTGGATCATTGTGTGGCTACTCCTGTGTTTCTCTTTTTGGTTAAACTACTGTAACACTTACCATGCTGGGATATGACCACTACGCAGTCGTAAGCAACGTTGATACGGGCTGGCCCCGCCTGTTGTTCGCTAAGATAGTTATGGCAGGCTTCGTACAGAGCATATTCGTTCCAGAACATGCTGCGCCCGGCTGCATCACCATGCACTTCGGCACAAATGAAAGTGATCGTATCGCTTTCCATTCGCACAAACACGCGACAGCCAACGTCGAACGTGTACATTGTGTGCCGGTGCGGGTGATTCTGATAACAGCAAAACCTAAAGGAATCCTCATCGTTTCCTCCCTCAAACTGACAATCCGCATCACTTAGATCGCCGCTTCCCAATACAAAAACACAGGTATTAATTAAAAATTTCGGAAGGCCAGCAACGCCATGAAACTGATGGGCTTGGTGAAAATTAATGACATGCTTCCGGAACATGATCCCGGTAGTTCTTCCAAAAAAGTTGAGGTCTCCGTCCGGCGTGGGCAGTCCATGCACCAACTCGTGTCTGTGCACGACATGGCGACTTTCTGGAACGTCCTGCCCAACTTGATTCAGACTCACAACGCAGAACGTTGCGGACAGATCTTCGATAACGGTCGCCGGCTGAACCACCATCGGTCCGTGGTTGGCATCACGCAGCGCCACCTGCACATCGGAGCCCTCGTATGACATAACCTCGGGGAGGTACTGGTGCGGCCAGGCTTGGCTGGAATGAATCCACTGAGCATTGACGATGGTCGAGTCGAAGTCAACGAAGAATTGGTCGCCGTCAATATCCTGAATGTATCCTAGCCACCATTGACCTGTGAGGCGATGGCTCCCTTGCGTCCACCTGCGTGACGCTACTGGCGCTACGGGAGTGCTTCGTTGCACTACTCCGTGGGGAATTGCCGTCTGTGACGCAGCGCTTCTCTGATTGGTCGGCTACTGCCGTTCATTGTGTTCACTGCTGCGCAGTGTATTAGAGTTGTCGAGAGCAGGTGGAATTTGGCTCTCTGAGTGTATTGAACGTCAGTGTGTTTTGGTTCTCGATCGGAGACATTATTAAATTGTATAACGTAGTCTGGATATCGTGCGTTGCGCATTTCTTCCCTTGTACGACACGTTCTACATTCCACAGAGTCCTGTCAGTCTGGGCTTCTGTCCTGGACTCTTTCACAGTCCACGGTGATATGGTAGCAGAGCCGTGAACAGACGGTTTCTGAGTTGTCATCTGTTTGGCGAACGGCCACGATTATCTGTTTGGCGAACGGCCACATTGATCTGGATCAACCTGATCTCATTTCACCAGTAAGGCACTGGTTTTTCCTCATCTGAAGCAAGGCGCACTCATCGGATTATCAGCTCTAAAAGCAGCACCGACTAGAGAGTCTCCTGTAGGAGAACTCGTCATGCACATCGAATCAGACGGCAGAAGGCTGCGGCGCAAGACCTCTCCTGTCGGAGAACTTGTACTGTTTCCTCTGCTAGGCAGCGGGCACCTCTTGTTGGGGTCAAGGCTGTCGGGCACAAGAGCCGAGAAGCCACGAGTTGGCAGCACCGAAGGAGGTGCCAAGAGTCAGTTTACGCGATCCATCAAATTGGTTGTAGAGCGACCTGCTGGTAGGCCTGACAAGCCCAGCAGAAGGCAGATTAGGTCGGACAGGAAGGCGCCACAACCGTGCGGAATACGGCTGCGCGGGATCGGACTGTAGAGAAGATCATCTGGATCATCTGGATCATCTGGATCATCTTTTCGCGGGATCGGAACGGTAGACAGGTAAAAAACCGTATTAATTATCGGATTGGCTGAAGTGTAGAAAGCGCAATTTTCATTGGTCCGTATTGAGCTGAGCTAGACGTAGGCGTAGCTTTTGCACACGGCGCGCAAGTCTGGCCGTCGACCTGTGACGTCAGGCAGGTCAGAAAATTTCAACGGGCACACGTGATTGGTCAGTTAAACGGACGCTGATTGGTCAAAATTTTCAACGGTAAAAACGATCTAAAACGATCTCCTAACGATCTCCCAGCAGTGAGATCGATCTCTTTTCATTGGAAACGATCTAAATTTAGCTAAAGGAAGTTAGTTTTAATTGAATTGAAGTGACCAAAAAGTGACCACCTCAGAGATCGATCATCTCGAGATCCTCGGTGATCTTGACATCGGATCAGATCGATCTAAAACGATCTCCCAACGATCTTTCATCAGTTAAAACGATCTCCTCTCATCGTAAACAATCTAATTTCAGTTAAAGGAAGCTGTTTTTAATTGAACTGAGTTGACGGAAAAGTGACCATCTCGGAGATCGATCATCTCGAGATCATCAGTGACCTTTGAGATCAGATCAGATCAGATAGTGACCTTTATAGATGACCTGAGATCATCTAATTTAACCGAATACGAACTTCGAACGATCTTCCTAGCAGTTTAATCGATATTAGCAGCTGAAGGAGATCATTTCTGAGGCAAACCTCTCGATCTTTTTGTCAAAAAAGTGACCTTTAAAATCGAACTTGATCGAAGTAGTTCAGCTAAAAAGCGATCTCAGGGACCTAAAACGATCTCATTATAACGTGTGTGTGAGCAAAATCAACAGGTGCGTCACAGTTATCCGATCACAATGGATAAAGAACCAACCGAACCAACATCCAACAGCAGTCAGGGGAGCCGTAGCTCTCACGGGTCACAGCAAGGTGCACATAACCCGTATAAGAAGGACTTATACCCGTTCTCACGCCCAGTTGCACATGATCGAAATACTCGAGCACCGAAAGTCCCCGTGAAGAAAGATTCACGTGGGTCGGAAGCAACATACCAGAAGGCACTCGAAGCAGTGTCAGCTCAGGAGAGCTCCAGCGACGATCTCAAACGATCTCCCGCGTCTGCGGCGGGAAGCAGCGAGGTGAACCAGGAAGTCACCAAAGAAGGAACGAACTTGGAAAAAGCTGCGGAGATGGATCCGACATCGCAAAAGGATATATCAGACCAGGATAAGAAGGAGAACCTGGTTAAAAACGATCTCACCGAGCAGCCAAAGATCACATCAGATGATCTCAATGAACTCAGGCTAGACGATCTCACACTTGGAGATGAAACCGGAAACGAGGATCTCTTCGAGAGCCCAATGGCATCTGATGAGATGATCTCCAATCGCGAGAACGAAGAATTGTACTTCACCGACGACGAGATGACATTGAACATGTCGTTTAAAACAGCCATGAAGGAAGCTGATCGAGCTCAGGGAGTGACATCCTTTGAGGACATCCCCGAAAGTTTGATCGAACGGAATCAGACAGGGAAGATCGTCAATGTACGATCTCCATCTCCGAACAGCCCTACCTCAAATCTGAAACGACGAGTCCGAGAGCTGGAAACTTTATTGGAAGAAAAAGAGGCCCAGGTCATCAAGAAAAAACAGAAATACCGAACTCAACTGGGATCCCTGCAGTCGCGTATCTACGACTTGGAACAGCAACAAGGTGCTCTTGAGAGCTCAGCAGATGAATGGAAAGTTCGATATGAACGACAAAAACAGATCGCTGAAGAATCGATAAAAGTCGCTGATGACAGAGAAATGGAAGGCTACATAGCCGTAAACGGACTCAACGAGAGTATGTCCGAAGAGACAGCTGAAAGGTCACGGCACATAGCCGAATTGAAAGATCAGTGTGATGAAATGCGCAAAAAGGCAGATGAAGCCGAGGAAAAACGAAGTGAATATGCGACCAAACTGGCTGAAGCGACCAAACGGTTATCGACGGTGAATAAGGACATGTTCAAACTCAGGAACGATTTGAAGTTAAAAGATGAGAACATTGAAACGCTTCAAAAGGAATCGGAGGATCATCAGAAACGAGCCGATGATGCTCTCAAAGTGGCTCAAGACCTGAGAGAGCTCTTAGCTACCGAAGGGGAACGACTTAAAGATGAGATCAAGCAGGTCACCGAAGAGAATGAACAGCTCAAAGAAGCTGGTCAGAAAGCGGCCGAATGGGGCCAAAGATGGGAAGAGGAAGCGAGACGATTGGATACGAAAGTGACCAAAGTCGAGTTGGAGAGCAAAGAACATCAGAGAAAGATCCGTGAGCTGACAGATGAAAACATCAAGCTCAACACGGAACTAGTCGATATGACACAAACGGCGATGACTCACAAAAATGAAGTTACTCAATCGAGAACTCATCTGAAATCGGCAGCTGATGCATATGCGCAACTGGAGCAGCAAATGAACCAGCTGATTGAGCAGATTCAACAGAGGAAAACAGATGAAAAAGAGTTGAACGACGAAACGATTCAGCGGCAGAACTTCGCCCACATGCTCAAGCAGGAGCGAGATCAATTGAAAAAGGAGAACGAGCAGCTCAGTCTTCGAGTTAAACGCCTCGAAGATGAGAATAAAGGTCTGCAGGTAACAAACAAGCACAGGGAAGAGTTACTCCTGCAAAGAGGAAGTGGAAAAAGGGATACGGCTGATACGCCCCCGCCCAGCTACAGTAAGGCACAAGAAGCGGGCGGGAGCTTCCACTTTGAGATGCCGCTACGAACGGGCGGCGGCACAGGAGGCTTCAAAGCGGAAAAGGATGGGGAGACTTCGGATAATAGGAATCCGTCGGGTAGTCGCCAACCTCATATGAGCTCAGACGACCCCTCACAGTTTCAACAGCCCATTGAAACGGCAGTTAAAGATGGAGTTAACCAAGATGCACGATCACCTCGAGACGAACATGACGGCAGATACTTTGGGGATTATCGAAATGATCGAAATGACAGAAACGAACGATATCAACGAAATGATCGAAATGAAGATCGAGGGCAACGGGAATTCAACAGATCCATCAAGAACATGGGCCGCAAAACCGATCTTGCGACCTTTGACGGTAACCGCGATGCGGTAAGCGGATGGATCAGATTGGTGAAAGAAACGCAACGAACATATGATATGACTGATGATCAGATACTGATCGACATCGCCAGTGCCGTCAGAGGACCAGCAAAGATCTGGTTCGACGGCGAAAGAGACATCGAAGAGGCCGAAGAGGAAGTCTACACAGTCACCGAATGGCTAAACAAGTTCAGAGATGAATTTGGAGATCGAAACGAGGAAGTCCTTGGCTTACGTGAAGCCATGAACAGGAAATTCAGACCTGGAAAAGAGACGCTTGAGCAGTTTTACCAAGCGATCATGAAGTTCAAAGCTAAGAAAGCTATCACCGAATTGCAAGCGGTTGCATTCCTTATCGACGGATGCAGAGTTGATAACGATCTCTATAAGGCACTGAAAACGAAGAGGTTCAGAACGCCAAAAGAGATCAAGGACTTCTTCCGATCTTGGGCAGCTGGCGAAGATAAATACAAGGTGGTCGAAGGTCAACGTAATCAACCGGATTACGTGACCATCCGCTCGGGACAGGTCGAGATGGCACAGAGGCAATATGCAGCCACACCGTCTCCAGTTCGTTATCAGACGAGATCGCCATCTCCAACGCGCAAGGAGATGACATTCATCGATAGCCAAACTGGGCAGCCGATCTCGTACGCCATGGTCGCCGCGATACAAGCGCAGGCGCAGGCAAGGCCAATGGCCCCGGCAAATGTAATGCCGAGTCCCCTGAAGGGAGGGGTGCCCCAACAGCAAGGAAGGTCCAATTACGGAAATGGAAATGGAAACTGGAACGGTGTCCAACGCAATGGCAACTTTAACCGAAATCAGGGGCAGGGCAACTATCAGCCCAATAACCGACAAGGGAACTATCAGCAGAATCGCGGCAACTATCAGCAGCCGCAGGGTTCCCGAACGGAATGGAAATTCGGTCAAATTGATGGATGGATCGCCCAGGGAGTGCAGCTGTGCCAAAATTGTGGATTCGGTAACCTCGATGCACAGAACTGCATGTTTGCTGGCATGCCACCAAACCGGAACCCGAACTTATTCGCCACCCGAGAATGGGAACGGCTGCGAGCTCAAGGCGGCTGGCGGCAAGCAGTAGCGAACGGCTACGACCTGGTTGCGCGATGGGCCGCGTTCAAACAGGGGAACGGCGGCGGCGCCGGCCAAGGAAATGGTGGCGGCGGCGGTTATAACGGCGGAGGAAGAGGTGGCTTCCGCGAACGAGGTCGCGGCAACGGACGCGGCGGATTCGGCAACGCGAATGGCGGCGGCAACGGACGCGCCAATAACAATGGTGGCGGCGGCGGCCAGAATAACGCCGGCGGCGGCGCGAACTTCCCCGGCGGCGGCCAGGGAAATGAGCAAGTCCAGCAGCAACAGCAGGTACTGGACCAGGGAAACGATCAAGATCAGTAGGCGCCGGTGAGCCTGCTGATCTCCCCGAACCGAAACCACCGGATAAAGGAGGAACGCAGAATCGGACTGCGAAGGAGATGGCTAATAAGATGCCATCGTTAGTGGGCAAAGTACCACAGCCACAGAATCGGACTGTAGGCGAGACGGCTAATAAGATGCCGTCATATCAACTGAAAGAGATGGTTCATAAGATGCCATCACAAGTGGACAAAAGGCCACTTCCGCAGAATGGTACTGCGAAGTCACCACAGAATGGTACTGTGAGTGAGATGGCTCAAAAGATGCCAACACAGGTGAAGAAAGGACCACCTGCGCAGAATGGAACTGCGAAACCACAGCAGAATGGTACTGCTGGTGATCAGCCGAATAACAACGGGAAATGTAGCGCCGAAAAGTTGAAAGAACGGCGTGCTCAACGAAATGAGATCATCCGAAAAGCGAATTTGAAGAAGAAGATGAAAGAAAAAGAAGCGGAGGAGCAGCATGCCAAGTTCCGAGAGCATCTTCGTAAACAGGGAAATGACCTGTCACCATCTTCCGCACAAATGAGAGATCGTGGAGCAAGTGCTAACGCTAAAAGCGACGACCAAAAGATCGTTGCAACAGGTCAGGCAAAGGAACTGACGCTGCGAAAAGTGCAGCTTAAAGAGGGCGAACAAGCACAACAGATCTCCGATGACTCACTGGATGATGCAGAGATGCTGCAGCGGAAGCAAAACTGGCAAAAGGTGGCATATCGACCTGATGGGAACCACGGCATGTGGATACCTGTTTCGCCGAAAGCATCTCAGAAAGCGAGAATGTCAAAAGAAGATTACTGGGACATGCAGCAGTTGCGGACTCAGTTCCAGAGAAAACGTCTCGATGAGTTGGTTACCGGGAAACCAGCTCAAGGGTCAATGAACCCTGTCCCAGTGTTCAACGAGATCGAATATAAAGCGACACTCGCTGATCAGAATCGAAATGCTCCCCCAGCTGATAAACCGTCAAATTACGGAGAAAAAGTTCCGTTACAGAAACTGCCAGATGGTGGATTTGCAATAAAACGAGCTGAAAGGTCACGGGACTTAACCGAAGCGCTACAGAAAGATCCCAATGATAAATCGCCAGCTCGAACAGATGGGATGTCTTCACAAACCGATCCGACTAAAACGAACAATGAAATATCGGCAAAGGTGATCGATTGGATGACCCAAAAGGGATATGAGATGGTCACATATGAAAGATCACCAGATCAGCTGAAAGACAGCGAAGAAGATGAATTAAAACGAGCTGATCAGATCACAGATGAGATCATTGAGCATCTGCGCGATAAATCAGATGATGCCACATTGCATCAGACCATCTCTGAGGTGATCAAAGATCACTCAGAAGTTGCGAAGGGGCAACCAAACGAAACCGAAAAGATCATCAACGATGAAAAGCTGCAAAGAAAAAGGGGTGTGAGATGATAAAAAGCTCAAAAGATGGAAAGAAGAGACAATTTTACGATATCCGAACCGATGTCCCACATAGAATCGATCATCTGAGTTCGATATTGAAGCAGAATAACACCTTAGCGAAGGAGCAGGTGCCATCTTCAGCAGTCGATATGGATCCAGGATCTGTATCGCTGATACCAGTTAAATGTACTATCCGCACGCTTAAAGTGCAAAATGGATCGAAGCACAATTTACCGAAAAGGATCGAAGCGTACACACACGAGGTGAAAATTGGTGACATAAAGGTCCTAGCGATGTTGGACACCGGCGCGGAAACATCGCTGATCAGCCGACCGTTTTGTGAAAAGAACGGGCTCCACGTGTTACCGCTCCCACCAGATCGATTGGTGAGGATTAATGGAATTAGCGGCACATCAGGCTTCAACGTGACACATTATTGCGTAGCACCGGTGACATTGCGGAAACGAACCAGTCAACATTCCTTCTACGTACGACCTAAAACGGATGATGCACAAGTTCTACTGGGACATGATTTTCTGGCGACAAAGTTCGTCCTGATCGATAATCATGGAGAGGAGGAAGTTGAAGATGAGCCGAAATCAGCTGTCAAAGTTCAAGCCGGAAAGGTCACCGGACTTGTAAAAGCAGCTAAACCGGATCAAAAGGCTATCCCAGTACCAGAGGCACTGGGAAAGCAGATGATGAACCAACGAAGGGGAGGTTCACTTGCTCAGCTGTCAACAATCGAAAAGATGGCAGCCATCCAAATGGAGATCGCGACCCGATTAAGGAGATCATCAGTTAAACCGAAAGAACGGGCAAACGTCGTTCTCCCAGTACCAGAGGCACAGGGAACGACGAAAGCTGACCGAAAAGTAGCGGATAAAGATGTTATCCCAATACCAGAGGCACTGGGAATGAACGATGAAACTCCGTTAACTATGGAGCAGATCGCAGCCATACAAAAGGAAGCAGCTGCTGAATCGAAACGATCTCTCGTACCGGGAATGGAGTGGGCAAAGTCTATCCCAGTACCAGAGGCACTGGGAATAAAAGTTGCCCAAGTTTGGAACGACAAGAAGTTCGAAAAGGAACTAGACCCTCCAAAAAAGATGACACTAGATGAACAGATACTCTTAAGCGAGATACGAGATGGAGCGATTGAACAGCTGAGAGATCATCGAACCGAAAAACAACCGGAGATCATCGAAATCTCATCTGATGAGATCAAACGGACATTGAATCATGAGTTTTCGAATAAGGAAATCGACGACACTAGTAACCCGTTCGCTTGCCTCGATAAAATGACACTGGAAGAACGTATTAGCAGTTGTCATCACGGTTACAATGAGAACCCGTGTCGAGTGCAACCTCAAGGGAGATGTGAGGAATGTCGTCGGGATGCTTATCAAGATGATCTCAGAGATTGGCCAAGCTGTAATGCGGCAATCGAAGAGACGAAAAACCATGTCCAGAAGGAAGTGAAAAGTATTAGTAGAACAAACTCAATGTGGAATCAGCACATCGAGCGCTACCATTGGCAGCGATATAAGGAATGGCTATCTTGCGTTCGAAACTTCATCTTAACAAGGGGAAGATCCTTACTTCATTGGGATAACACGGTCGATAGCTCGATTGCGAACTTAGGGAGATCAGACCCGAAAGTTAAGCAGCTCCAATTGAAACTTAATCGAGAAATAGTCGAGGTGTTCGATGAAGGAATCATGTGGGAAAAGGCCAGAGAGGATCTCTTCTGGGACTTCCGCGTTAATCACCTCTATAAGGGAGAGGGCACAACGATAATCTTCCCAACTGGACTTGGTACACCAGTATACGAGCTGTTCGAAAGGTTCTATAAAGTATCGGAGAGGGGAGATGAAGAATCCTTTGAGCGGTATTGGAAAGAACTTGAAGCAGAATTCCCTCCATTGCCAGAAAAAGACATACTTGAGTTAAAAGTATATCGGAAAAGAAGAGAAGATGAAGTAGCGGGTCACCCGGTCAAGAAGAAAGTGACTTTCGCACCAACTCCAGATGGAGATGAGTACCCCCAACGAGGAAATGATAAATGGTGCATATACGAGATGAACCCAAAAAACGAACTCCTCACCGAAAACCTAAACGCGAACTGTGTCTTCATTGGGAATAAAAGGCCCATCGGATATGAGGAGGATACAGATGAGGAGATGATCGCAGCAGATGACGAGAGATCACCAACAGCTTTTGAGATCTCGCAGATGATCTCAGAAAAGGGAGCAATGTGGAAAAAGTTCCAAGAGGAGCTCGAAAAGATCTCTGCGGGGCAACAAGACCCAGTAACAGAAGCAAAAAGAGATGAAAATGTATGCGACACGGGTGAGGAAGGTCCACCGGTCGAGAACAGCAGATTGATGAGTTTGGAAGAGATCGATCAGCTCGAGGGAACAGTTCCAGATGATCGGAGATCGATTTCAGCCGAACAAAGGTCATTACCGAAAGTGCGAGTAGCGCGTAGTCATCCGAGAATCGCAGCGAAATATGGAAAAAAGGCAAAGGAAACGGGCAAACCTCTGCTCAAAAATTTGAAAACGAAAAAACTTAGCGATTCTCAAGGTGACGAAGGTGACCTTTCATCTGAGGAAGATGAAGTTGATGAGCGACCACTTGACAAGAGCGTTGCAGCTGAAGATGAGAGCAGCGACTCAAATTCAGATTGGACAAGCTCAAGTGACAACTCAACAACTTCAGAAGACTCAGGTGTAAATGATCTCTCAGAACAAGAGGATCTCCTCGATCTCGACGAAGATGACGAAGTTGATGAAGAAAAGGAACAGGACATCAAAGTAAGAAGAACAAAAGTGCAGAGGATGAAATTAGACAGAGAGACCATTAGAGTCTACAGTGATCAACGGATCCTCTTAAAACCTTCTGTCTGCACCCGTGTAAAAGTCAGAATGGGACGATTCGTACCAGCTAAAGAGAAGCTGATGTTCACGCCTGTTTTTCAAGTGGAAACTGATGTTCAACCGTTAGCAGGAGTGACCGATCATAGAGGAAGGCACTTTGATCTGGTCATCGCTAACCACAGCATTAAACGGCAAGTTGTTAAGAAGGGTCAGTTTCTCGGCTACGTTGAGCCATACGATCACATGGAGAACGTCCAGATCAATACTAGCACAGTAAGGAACGTCCTATTCGATCCCGAAGTCGATGATACTACGAAAGCTGAGCTGACAAAGATCATCGGAAATTTGAAACTCGGACCTGACCTCACACAAGCTCAGAAAAACGATGTGTATAATGCATTCTGGGAGTTCTGGAAGGTGCTTCCCACATCAAAAAAACCGTATGGCGATGTAAAAGGGATCACCCATGTAATTGACACGGGGGATGCGAAACCAGTAAACTGCAATCCCGCCAGAACGAGCTGGACAGGTCGCGAATTCATAACAAAGCACATCGAGGAGATGTTGGCGCAGGACGTCATCGAGCCATCAGATGCCGATTGGAGTTTCCCAGTCGTGCTGGCTGCGAAAAAGAACGGTGACGGAACGATGGGCACAAGATTCTGCGTCAATTATATTATGTTGAACAAATTAACGAAGAAAAACAATTATCCGCTACCGAATCCAGATGAGCTGCTAGATGCATGTGCAGGCAATAAGTATTACGGGAAAATGGATCTGCAAAGTGGATTCTGGCAGATACCGATGGATCCAGAATCGATTAATAAAACGACTTTCGTAACGCAAGATGGCATGTATCGGTTTAAAAGGATGCCATTCGGAGTATGCAATGGACCTGCAACGTTTCAACTGTGCATGGACAAAGTCCTATCCAAGGCAAAGCGAAAGGGCTGCGTCTTTGGATACATCGACGATGTCATTTTCGCCGGAAAAACTTGGGAGATCTTCCTGCAGAATATGAGGAATGTCCTTCAAAGCTTGGTTGAAGCAGGTTTTACCATTAAACCGACGAAATGCGAATTTGGAATGCGGCAGATGGGATTCCTGGATCACATACTCAGTGAAGATGGAGTTCGCATGGATCCCGAAAAGATCACCGCAGTATCAGAATTTAAGCGACCCCAGACCGAACGACAGCTGAGATCATTCCTCGGATTAGCAAACTACTATCGGAAGTTCATAGCTGGATATGCACAGCAGACCTGTCACTTGTATGAGCTGCTGCGAAACGACAAGCATGTACGAAAAGACTGGACCGAAGTTCATACGAAGGAGTTTGAAAATTTGAAAAAGTTGCTATGTGAAGGTCCGGTCTTAGCGAAATTTGAACCAGCTAAGCCAACAGTGATCGAATGCGACGCGAGCAAAGAAGGAATTGGAGCCGTACTATCGCAAGAAGGTCATCCAATTGCCTACGCGAGCCGTGTCCTACACGGCGCTGAACGGAACTACGGTGTAACTGAATGGGAGTGCCTGGCGGTCGTGTTCGCCGTCAGAAAGTTCAAATCGTACATCGATTACTCCGAGTTCACCGTACGAACGGATCATCAGGCATTAACGAATTTACTGAGATCAGAAACGAATAAAGTTGGCATGAATCCGCGACTCACGAGATGGGCGATGGCGTTACAAGGTCATCAGTTCAAAATCGAGTACAAACCGGGAAAGTACTGCGACAACGCGGATGCACTATCGAGGGCACCAATCGAAGGTCCGACATGCCACGATGAAGAATTCGATGAGATTCCGAACTTCGAAGATATAAAGAAAGAGTATGACATAAAAGAACCGGCAGTTGAAGTGTGGCAACTGTTTGTACAGATGGCCGAAGAGCGAGAGAAGCGAGTAAAAGATGATCCGGCTACGGCGAATGAGCCGGCGGAATCAACGATCAACATTAACCGTGTACGAGCTCTAACTGAATGCCCGATCAAACTGCTGAGATTCCCTAAAAAGAAGGATAACCGTCATAAACCGTTACCGCGATGCAAAATCATCACCGACTGGAACGATCTCAGCACCGCAACTGTTCGCATCGTCAACTTGCAAGGAGATGAGGAAGAAGAGGATGACTCGAACTTGCAGCTTCGAAATAAGCAGCTGAAAGATCCTCACCTCGCAATGATCATCGATGAACTTGAACACTTAGCAGATGCCCAAACGAGATCGAAATATGAAGTTCATTACCAGTTGTGGAATGGAATCTTGTACCGAATAAAAGATAATAAAGGGAGATTAGAAAGGTCATACGTCGTACCACTGTCCATGAGACGGGCGATCATCCATGCGCTGCATGATGAGAAAGCAGCAGGTCATCTTGGCTATGAAAAGACGCTAGCAGCAATAAGACTGCGCTATTACTGGGACAGAATGAGCACGGACGCCAAGAATTATATACTCGCATGTCAAGGATGTCAGTTCACCAAGACACCGAGGAAATGCCCACCTGGAAAGCTGCAAGAGATCAAAGTGGGACATCCTTTCTTCCGAGTATATGCGGACCTGAAAGGACCTCTATTACCGACGAAGAAACGGGCATACAAGTATATTGCGGTGTTTATCGACCAGCTGACGAAATATGTGATAGCAGTACCGATGAAGACGGCAACAGCGAAAGAGTTTGCCAAAGTCTTCGTAAAACATGTGATATTGGTACATGGAGCACCGCATATCTTACACACGGATCGTGGAAGACATTTCACAGCGGAAGTGTTATCGAAAGTCACCAACGTGTTTAAAATCAAACACACGTTTGGAACGGCATATCATCCTGAAGGCCAAGGCCAAGTCGAAAGACAGATGCAGATCATCGGAGATGGTCTTGCACAGTACATGAAAGCGGGAAATGAACGGAAATTTAACAAGTACCTCCCATATGTCATTTCGGGGATGAATAGAGTGGTACATGCCACAACCGGCTACTCGGCATATTATATGCTACATGGAAGAGAGATGACTATGCCGGAGGACGTGGTGACAAAAACGAATTTACCAGATGACTATGGTACTCCAGACGAGTGGGTGGAGACCATGAAAAAGAATCTGATATTCGCTGAAGAAGTTGCCAGATGCAATATAAGGGACGCATATGAAAAGAACGCTGAGATCTATAATAAGAAGAAATCGGAGCCGAACTTCAAAATCGGCGACTTCGTACTTATCCGACTTCCCAAAGATACGAAACAAGGGAAAAAGGAAGTTCAATCGGACTTCAAGAAAAAGTACGATAAGGTTTGGAAAATTCTCAGCTTCCCACGACCGAACGAAGTTGAAGTCATCGAAATGAACCCGATAAAAGAAGCCGACCTGAAAATCGTCTCTATCGACCGATTAAAACCGTGGCACCCACCTTTAACGGAAGAACGAGAGGACAATGAAGGAATATCAGAGCGTGAACCACGATCTGCTACCGGAGTAGATGAGATGGAGACCGAGGCAGACCGCGGCCCAAAAGATGCTTTTGAACTACGATCTGCTACCGATGGTGTCGACATAGCAGAGCGCGCTTCTTTCAAACCACGCTCAACGCTACCTCAATCATCAGAAGACATAAAAGAGACGAAGAAAAAGAGACGAGGAAGATCGAAGAAACAGGATAAGGATTTTGAAACGGCAGTAACCATCAAGTTGAGCAAACAAGCTGGCAACTTAGCGGAAGTTGCCGAACTGGCAAGCAACGATAATGATGTCACCGTAGCAGACCGTACTTTGAAACAGTCTTTCAAACCACGCACTGCTACCAACATTAATAACCAGCAGAAAGATGCTGAACTAGCAGATCGTGCTTTTAAAGAAGACTTGATTCAACAGTCTTCTTTCAAACCACGCACTGCTACCGAAAATTTGGCTGACCCTCCAAAAGATCAGTCGAAGGGGACTGAACTAACAGAGCATGATTTGAAAGTCTCTTTCAAACCACACTCTGCTGCTGCTGATAGGCAACAGCAGCTCGAAGCAGTGAGAGCAACAGCCGCACAGCTGGCAAGCGATATCGCCGCTGCTATCGAGCAAAGGAAGGTCAAAAAGACAAAGTCGAAACCCACTCCTACGGAATTCCTAACGCGACAAGGAGCTGATAAAGACGCCGCCGAAGAGGGACTTCTTGATCGGATAACTAAAGGGCGCAAAAACACAAAATAAGATTAAAAAAGGGCGTTATGATGCATGCACAGGAGTTGGGGAGGTGTAAAAGCTAACCGTTGTAAACTGGCTAACGGATATTGTTTCATTGTTATAGCAGGTAATAAAAGTTAATGGAAAGGTTGGAACGACAAAATTCAGAGAATTCCGACTCGGAAAGCATCGGAAATCCGTTAAAAGCATCGACGCCGATAAGAATGGAAGGCGATCGTAGCCAAGGCACTTATTACGGAAACAAGTCCACATCGTCTGCAGGAATGGCGCAGAACGAACCGGGACAGGGAGATCAAACGGTCTACGCGGGCGGTGTCCAGGCATACTATCCGTACCAGGACCCTACGAATTATCAGAGCACACAGAATTGGTTGACGTACGGCCATCCGGCCGGACCAACTCAATATCCGGTACAAAACGACCCATTTCAACTGTTTCCCGGAACACAGACTCCACCAATGTATGGAACTGTGCAAATGCCGATGGGACCACCGCCAGTACCCAATTTTCCGACGGGATTTGGCCGGATGCCGTCCACACCTGTCCGGCACGGGGGACTTGGCGGAATGTCCGCGTCGCCTATCCGACATCACGGATTCGGAGGCCCAATGTCAGCACCAGTGCGACATGGCGGAGCAATCGGCGGATCGCCGCCAGGATCGGTGCGTGGCGGAAGGGCGCCAGCACCATCTTTCCCATCACTGTTTCCTGAACAGAGTGAGACACCACCTATGAGAGGAAATCAACCGTTTAACAGATTCAACAGACGATCTCCGAACCAAAGAGGCGGAAGATCGCGACATGGAAATCGTAATTCACCTCGACCACGAGGAATGTTGCCCCCATTAGGCCCGCAGTTGGAGACGATGACAATAAGTCCTCCAGGTTCACCCTCCAGATATGTACCAAGATTGGCGGTGAATGTCAGTGAAGACGATGATCGGCTTAACATGATTATAGGAGCGGTGGAAGAACTCACCGCAGATGAACGGAGGGCTATTCACAATTTTAACCGTCTGTGTCGGGATCTCTATCGGATGCATGAAAGAGTGAACGATGAGCAACTCCTCTACGGATACATGATAGAGAAGATGGCCGTAACTGACTCGGGACACATGGTGCTTAAGGATCGGAAAAAGAAGGTTCAGGAAATACGGACAGACCTCGGAATTAGAGTTGCCACGATGAAAACATATCATCAAGCGTTAATAAAAAGGCCGTGGCCAGAAATGATCGAGAAGATTCTCAGATGGATCGAGAAGTTTCCCGAAGAAGTTGCACCGCCCGAGCCCATCGTAGCCGGCCCATCACAGATGCAACCTGTGACGAGCGGCGTACCTAAACCCAGCACATCAACTGCGAAGCCAGTTGAAGAGATGACAGATGCGGATTTAAAAGAACAGAAGAAACGAATTGATGAAGCTATCGAACAAAGAGCGAGATCACGAGAAAGCTCAACGGCCGATTCATCTCGCGGTAGCGTCAAACGGAATAGATCGCAGACGACAAGTCCTAAATCAACGGAGAAGGGACATCAGACTAAAAAGTCGACGGCGAGTAAGGAACCGCCGAAAGAAAAAGAGATGCCGGTACCAGTGAAGCCCACGGCGAGGAACCGCCGAAGGTGCAGGAAAAGTCTGTAGTACCAGTGAAGTCCACGGCGAGCAAGGAACCGCCGAAGACACAAGAGACATCGGTAGTTCCAGTGAAACCCTCGGTGAGTAAGGAACCATCGAAGGAGCAGCAAATTGCTGTACCGGCAGGGAAGAGCTTGACTCAACTGCCGCAACCACCGGCGGGAACTCCGATGATCATACCACAGATTAGGGCATATACGGCGACATATTCGAGATCAGAAGGAATTCCGTACAAGGTTACTGCCCACCTTCTCGATAAGGACACGAAAGAGGAGATTCCCTCATATCACCCCACTACACCGACGGAAATCAGAAATCAGATCACGAAGCAGTCGAGAGATGAGGTGCAGGGGGCACTACTCAAGATTGCGCGCGAGGAAGATCGTGCAAACCCACGAATCCTCATTCAAGCGCTAAGACAACTGATCACGCCAATCGCTGTGAAAGAGAAGGCTTGGATCTGCGTACGAGTGGGAACACATGACGACCACTTTGCGTATATGTACGCAACTGATGGAGAGATGTTGGCAGTTGAGCGACATCGGCTGAAAGAGGGGATCGAGTCAAATGGTCAAAGGATGCCGAAAGAGGCATATGACACGACCTACTTGTACCAGGAACTGACTTGTAGAGTTTTCAAATTGGGACTCCACTGCACGGTTGGACTGCCGATAGTGATGATCGCCGAGATCGTCGATCCTATTTCGGGGGATCCCGTCCCATTCGCACCCTGGTTTACATCGAGGGAAGAAAGGGAATACGCTAAAATGGAGAACGAAAGAGCGCTGGCGAATCTGTACAACATGTTGCCAGAAGACAAGAAAAAAGATGTTCACGCCAACAGGAATGGAGTTTTGAATATTATGAGTCATCGAGCCGCCGACGACGGAGCCTACGTCAGAGTGACAGTTACATATACTGAAGATGGCCAACTTTGTACTCGAGTTTATACACCGCAGTACCATATGGTCTATGAGATGGAGACTCCGAAGAAGCACCTTCAGGCAGCGGCCGAAATCCATGAAATTTATGTCCAATCCAAACAGGCTGAAGAGGAAAGTTTTGCCGGTGAAGGTGCAGGTGAGGAGCAGATGGAAGCCGAAGATGCTCCATCGGGCGATAATGCTCCTCAGATGGAAGATGAACCAGTTGATGAAAATAACCCCAGACGATCGATGCAACGAGCGATCGCGGTCATGATGGGAGCAGATCACAAGGCATGCAACGATGCGAATTGTGATCGATGTCACCCACCTGCAGAATTTGAAGAGGAGGAAGATGACGACGAGGAAGATACGGTTCAGGAAGACTCAGAAGACGATGATCCAGCGCCAAGATCGTCTAAAGACGAATCTAAATCGAAATCGTCTAAAGAGGAGTCGAAACCAAGCTCGTCTAAAACTGATACAAAGTCAAAGAAATCGGAGAAATCAGACAAAGGGACTGATAAACCCGGAAAGACGGGAACGGAAAAGTCCAAAGGGAAATCTCAGAAAGATCAGAAACGTAAAGCGGGAAAAAGGAAGGACCATTCCCCATCTGATGATGAAGAGATCGTGAGCGAGGAATCAGAAGAGGATGATGAAGTCCTCGAAATCGATGAGAGCTTGAAATCGTCGACGACCACACCGAAAAAAGGTGTTATACAATCAGCAACATCGCCTGAAGAAAAGAAACCGAAATCGATCGCAATAAAGAGGGCGATCAATATGGGAGAGATCATGGCAGCATCGACTCAAAAAGAACGTCGAGAGAAAGCACAGAAGGAAAAAGGGAAACGCGAAACGTCCCGCGAGTCGACAGCATCAGGGGCAAGTCGTCCAAGTACATCGACGGTTGCTTCGAAGTCGAAGCCCAACATTCCGGTTCGGGCTACACGAAGTCAGACGGGAGAGCTGAAAGCGGCACCAAACAGTCTCGAAGCAACTCTGGAAAAACAGAAACAAGCAGCGCTAGCGAAACAGAAGAAAAGCGCCAAGAAGAAAAGCGCTAAGAAGAAGTCTAAACCTGCGGCAGTTCGACGCGTCGATGAAGTCGGATTAGCACAATATACCAGGAGACAGGGTAATAGCGACTTGGAATATTCTGAACCAGAAGATGAAGAACCCTTTCCTGACTTCGAGGAATTGGGGGATGATGACGATACCTTAACAGAGAATGATCTGATTGAGGCTAACAATTTCGCTATGGCTACATTTCGCACGCGAGGGGATACCTCGGTGACAGTAAGATTCCGACAACGCGTTAAAGAATGGTTGAATAAGCGACACCGACGTTTAACCCCATCAAAGCTGGATACGATAATCGATTTTGCCCTGAATTCGGGTCAATTGGTTAAGAAACATCTCGATTGGCGTTGTAAATCGAAGTTAGTCAGGACTAAAGGAATCGACAAAAAGCTATTCGAACCACACGCCAATAAAAGAAGACAGATCGAAGTAGCCATTGTGGGCTTGAGAAGTCCGGTGGGATCTACTCGACACCGTATCAGCCAATACATGAATGCATTATGGCAGGATGGTATGGGTCGGATCGCGGAGATCGAAGCGAGCACTGAGACGCCGTTGACGCAGATGCTCCAAGAGGGTAAACTCCTCACTACCAATGCTTACGAAGGATCTCCGATCAGATATACCATGTTGGGATTTATACCGGAGGACATACATGATTATTGCAACTTCTCGTCCAGCGAAGTTATGGAAAAACTTCCAATTCCTCAACGAAATGATCCGGAAACTCCCATGTTGAATGTGATGCTACAGAAGGGAGATCAAAAGCGGGCTGCCAGGGAAAAGATCAAGGCAGACAAGTTGAAGGAATCATTAACACCGAAGGGTATAATGGAACTTGCTTATGGATCGGACAAGGAACATGACGCACCTCCGACATCTGGAGAGGTAGCTACGACGAGCCAACAGTCACCTGGTGAGAAAACGAAGGCCGTAACTCCCATGGACAAGTTGACTGCACAGACTGAAGCGGAACTTGAAGATATGCGCCGTCGGAGACAACAGACATCGCTGTTGCCATTATCGAAACAGGCTAATACCAGCGGCGGCAAGTCGAAAACCGATCTAACTTCCCAAGAAGAGGGAATAGCGGCCGAAGAAGCGTCGAAAGATGATGAGACGGACTCAGCTCCCACCCAGAGAAACGAACCGAAATCGACGAAGTCCTCATCTAGTTCAATTCCGAAGCTCTTAATCGATGAAAAAGAGTCGACGTCAGAAGATCGCGACTACATGCTCGGAATTCCATTGGATAATCAGAACCACGCTTGGTGCGAACTGAAGCGCATCTTGGCGAGAGAGCCATTCCAGACGATGACTCAAAAAGATCTTAGAACGACAATCTGTGCCAACCGAGTCTTGAAACTATCTGGTGTGAGCTTTGACAGGATGACCAAGAGGGCCTACAAGGAAGGAAAGTTGGGCTTTTGTTACTCGGACTCTAACAGATGGTCATATTACCTGCCACAACCAACACTTCATCCACGACTGAAGATGGAACTGAAGTATTGGAAAATCGCCATTACCGACGCGGCAATGCCGAGACTTGGCGGATCGATGGGAGTTACATGGGACGATCTATCGAACTTCTTTGCCGTGAACTACGAGCTGGGAATCTATAACATCGAAAGAGATCGCGCTGTGATCAGACAAGCGGTGGAAAGCCTCCTCGATGATAACCTTCTTGAGATTAAGAACAAGCGTATCTTCTCAAAACCCGAGGAGCTTCCAGAAGATACCCCTAAGAAGGACATCGTGGATTCAGCGAACATCCCGGCATCTCAGGAAGTTGTCTTGGAATCGCAACAGCCAGCATCGGCCGAGCCCACAGCCGGCGACGCTCAAATGAAACCAGCAGAAACTGGAGATACGGTGTCAGCAGCGACTGAGACAGTGGATTCGGCTGACACATCAGCAAAAAAGTGAACACGAGATGCGTGATATGCGGTCAGGAAGGTCCACCACATATCACAGAAGAAACAGCATCATATCAGTTTAGCGAAAGCGAAAAGTTGAAATAACCGAGAGGAAAAACGTTGAAACAGATGGTTGAGATGACTTAGCGAATGTGCTACACGAGATGAGAAGATGAGATAACCACATCAGTCAAATAGGCGAATGAGCTTAGAACTGATAACATGGAAAGGTCACCATGTTACAGCGTTAAAAATGTCGTCATGAGCTAGGAAGGTCTCAGCTCAGTACGGAAGTAGCCTAACTTAGGCGTAAAGGATGATAAGAATGATCGGGAGATGGTTACGAAATGATAATTTGACATGCCTTAACATTGCAGATTAAAACCGAAGATGTCGGAAAAAGGTCCGACCAAGTCGAACACTCAAGCGGCGGCACCGGCAGTGAGAAATCAAGCAGCACCAGCAGCAGCCGCGAGTAACCAGGCCCGATCTACAACCGGAAAAAACCAAGCGACACCGGCATCTACACGAAGTCAGGTAGCGCCATCCACAAGTCAGGCAGCACCTGCACCACAAGGTAGTCAACCGATAGCTGCGAAGAATCAAGCCGCACCTACGAATGTGCGAAGTCAGCCGGCACCCCCGCGATCTCAACTTGCGACCGCACCTGCTGCAAACCAGCCAAAACCGTGGATTGATCCGTTCACGGGCTATAACTCTAAATGTCCGGACTGTATCAGAAACAACAAGGTTGAAAAAGGAGATTATCCTTGCTGGTTCTGCATCTTCAAAGAACCCAATCGAACTCTGGTGGCATATACTGAAGCTATTCGCGGGAATAAAGATGTTTTCCGAGCCATAACATCAGCAGAGGCATGGAAGACAGTTCCACCACGAGAAAAGATGCTGATCGAAGATCGATATCGACGAGCGATCAAGAATGGCGAGATCGGCTGGGACGCTACGTACGAACCTCCACAAGATGACTTATGCGACGCTTTCCGCAAAAAGTTTGAGGCGGATCAAGCAAAGATGATGGAGGAGAAACGACAGAAGGATCTGGAAGACAGTAGAAAACGTGCCGAACAACGGGCAGCCCAGGATTACCGAGAAAGGTCGGTGCAGGGCAAAGTTCCTATTCCCGTGGCTCAACTGAACGCGGATGAAGCGGAGGCTAGGGTGAAGGCCACCATCCTCCAGATCGATGAACTGATTAAGGAACCGTCGAAAATTCGCGCAAGTTTATTTGAAGTCCTTGTACGCGAGAAGATGAGATTGGAGAGAGGTGAAGCACCTAAACCTGATGCCAAATTGTTGATTGAAAAGATGACCGAAGAAGCTCGAAAGACACACGAGATGGAACGGGACGTGATGAAAGCGTTTCAAAGTTTTCGGCGCGATGAAGGTTTCCAAAGACCTCGATCACCAGTGAGAAGAGAACATCAGAGATCACGAGAGTATTCACATGAACGAAATTACGACTCTCGAAAGGAAAGGTCAAGGGAACGCTCCCGCGAAAGGACTCGTGACTATCATAACGAAAGAGATGATAGATCACGCTCGCGCGATTACGATTACCGAGGCGGCAGATCATGGGTGCGACACGGAGATCAAGTGATTGAGACCAGCGCACATCGTCGCCATGTACCAGATAACCGGCGACGAGATGAACCTCGTCAAGATGAAACGCGCAGGGATGAACCACGCCAACAGATACCGATGGGAGTTGGTTTCTGTCACCCGAAAGTCAGAGGGTTCACACCTGAACGACGAGAAGTAACCTTAGCGGGACCTGCCCGAAGTCGCAGCCCATACGATAAGGGATGGCAGGAAGACATGAATTACTTTGCCGGTTTCCCGATCAATCATAAACGGACTTCGAGTGGAAAACGCGATGATACTCCACCGAAACAACCGAAAGTGAAATCAGTGGTCCATATGGTAGAACCATTGATTGTGACGATGGACGAAGACGAACCGATGGAAACATCATCAACTGACAATGTTGTCCACAGAAGAAATGTGGTATTGGACCGCGATCTTGAACCGTCTACATCAGCCAGTACGGCGCGACGTGAGCAGGAAGGCCCTCATGAATCGCAGAACCG
Organism: Paramacrobiotus metropolitanus; assembly: GCF_019649055.1. Lineage (NCBI taxonomy): Eukaryota > Metazoa > Tardigrada > Eutardigrada > Parachela > Macrobiotidae > Paramacrobiotus > Paramacrobiotus metropolitanus. Next base: position 97,473 of record NW_026570266.1, on the reverse strand, counting down.
CCGTCAGGAACCGCAGAATCGATATCAATCGAAACGTCAACAGGAACGACCAGAACGACGACGCGAAGATGGTCACCGGAGAGATCGTTCTCGCTTTGATAATTCACGACGCAGGTTGATCAGTAAAATGTATGATATGGATGATATTGAAACCCAAAGAGCGGAAATCTGTCGCTACTTTGGACTGGAAATTGAATCGGAGCAGTCAGTGATGATACATGCGCAGCTCCATAACCTTCGTGAATTTCTACGGGATTCTAACTACGAAACGGATCTCAGAGAGAGCAACCTCGGTCGCCTGGAGATCACCACCGAATCTGCGATGGTGTGTTATACACCAATCCGACAATGTGGCTTACCGAGTCTCCTCGACTTGAGCTTATGGGAAGTTCCATTGGATACGATCGACAATACGGGATTTACACAGTTCCATTACCAAGAGATCAAAGAGAGAAGTATCTATGTGGCACAATTTGTGCTACGTAACGTGAATCCGGCATTCAAGGTACTTGCGGCACGAGCAGCCATTGGACTGACGGTTGACCCTACCGACTACAAATCGCGAGTTTTCGGTCAGAAGGTCTTTGCTGCGAGATTGGGCCATTTTCCTACACAGAATCAGTTGTTTTCGAACTTTACGAAGGGGGAAGTTCCGCCTGTGTACCGGGAAAAGGTTGCTAAACTAGGGATGCCAGCGAGACATCATGCGATCGCACGTAAAGCAAACGACGAACTGGCGATCTGCAAGAAACGGTTTGATGATTGTAATCTCCATGAGATACATGAAGCACAGTACCAGGAGCGGCTCAATCGTATTCGCGATACCATGGACACGCCGTATATCGAGCCGAAAGATCGAGTCCGTGAATATATCAAAGATCACCTGGTATGGAAGGGACCGAAACAACCGACATCGGCACAAGTTCCGAATACACCGGGCAGACGAGCTGCTCGAAACCAGAACATCCGAAATCAGTACGAGGATGCCCGACAACGATTGGCGGAAGATCCTCAGAATCGGAACTTGCAACGTGAAGAGAACGATGCACGACATCGTTTGGACGCGATCAAACGTTCACGACAAGTGAAAGGTCGTGGTCCGCGTCACATCGCCTTACGTGTTCAAGCGGATGAAGACGTGCCAGCTGGATCAGCAGAACCAGTTGATCGAACATCTGACAGAAACCAGCCGGGGCAAGGTCGAAAACGTCCACGGAGCGACAGAGGCGATGGAGATGGGTCGAACGAGATGATGGATCAGTAAAGCTGATTATTGGGAGTTGCTACGGCTTATGTCGGCATCCCTATAGATCGACTCATCTCAGTTAAGAGTAGTTACGGTACACTTGGCCGGCTCTCTGAAAAAGGTTGAAGAGATGGATTGTGCGACGCAATGAACTTTACCAGGGAGGCAAGCTGAGCTGGGCTTGAAAGCCGATTGAAAGATGGCTAAGTTCCTCCATGACTTACGCTGAACGAAACAGATGATGTCGCACATCCATGATCAGAAGGATGATCTTACTAGGGAGGAAGCGAACTTCGCTTGTCTATATGATGTCCCTCCATGACTTAACCGGATCTCATTATAAAGTCGTACAATTGATACGCAACTATTCCAAAGCTGAAGCAGTATTCCTAAGACGTACATTCGATACGCACCTTATTCCTACAAGCGGATGTGATGAAAGTCGCACAAAGCTGCGCAACATGCTCAAGATGGAGCGGAATCGGCTAAAGAGATGCGGAAAAGCGGTGGACAGGATACCTGTGACCTATGCAAGTCGAGTGGAGGATCCTAGTCTACATGTTTCATTTAACCACTTTTGTTGATCTGTTTTTAACTGTTGATCTGTTTAAATGGAATAGTATTTTTATACAGATCTCTTTATTCACATTGTGCATTTGGAATCATGTGATATAAGAAGGAATAAGAGATTTGATGTTTTTTTTTACGAGAGCGCGCACAGACCACCGATCGGAGCGGAATGGAATGGATCGAGCTTCGACGGAGCTCAGCCTCCCACCCAGAGGCATGTGAGGCGATGGCTCCCTTGCGTCCACCTGCGTGACGCTACTGGCGCTACGGGAGTGCTTCGTTGCACTACTCCGTGGGGAATTGCCGTCTGTGACGCAGCGCTTCTCTGATTGGTCGGCTACTGCCGTTCATTGTGTTCACTGCTGCGCAGTGTATTAGAGTTGTCGAGAGCAGGTGGAATTTGGCTCTCTGAGTGTATTGAACGTCAGTGTGTTTTGGTTCTCGATCGGAGACATTATTAAATTGTATAACGTAGTCTGGATATCGTGCGTTGCGCATTTCTTCCCTTGTACGACACGTTCTACATTCCACAGAGTCCTGTCAGTCTGGGCTTCTGTCCTGGACTCTTTCACAGTCCACGGTGATAGACCGTTGTCGCGCTGCACCAGCACCGTGTTCCCGTAGTTCACCTCGCGAGCACGCACATTCAACTGGCGGAAGTACCGCGGTGTCGCGTTCATAATGACAGGAAATGTGATGTACTGAGAAGCCGTAAGCACTAAGCAGTCCGTTAAAAATAACAACGGAAGACAAATTTAATAACGTTAAGAACTTGCCACAGGCACCTGGCGCATAAGTATTAAATTTTCAGTTTCCTAAAGTTATCGAATTGTGCCTGTCTGTCAAACAGTCGCACCATTTTCGAGTAGTATTGGCATCCAATCCGGATGAAAGATAGGACCTGGTCATGAAGTAACCGGATCATAGCCAGCACGTAACAGATCTGAAAACAAAAACGGGGCCGTGCAGCGGGGTTGAGCGATTGTGCTAATTTTCTATTCAAACATGGTAGTGAGAGAATTTACATGTACGCCTCGTGATAGAGGTCACCCAAAATGAGAAGCGTAATAATAATCAACAGTAAACAGTAAAAAGTATTGTTTTAGCAGTGTGAGTCATAGCGTTACGGCTAATATGATCCAGTCAAACAAGAGATTAACCAAAACCGCTGCTATTAAGAAGTTTGTTTCTTCCCCGGAAATTCAACCAGGTAATTGCTCCATCGTGGTTTGGTTAAAACTTAAAAGCCATTTAGCTGTTCTAGAAGCAGAAACTGAAAACGTGAATTGGATTTAGTTTCTTTTAATGAGTGAGGGTGAGGATTTAATTTCTTTTAATCTTTTTTAATTCGATATAAAATAACGCCGTCCTTTTCTTCAGCTCCCTCGATGGTACACTCGGGTGTATTGGCGCCGGTGCTCTCCGGTTTCCTCCTTTATGTCAAAATTGAGAACCAATCAAACTGAAATTTTTGGAAAAATAGCGAAGCAGTGATCAGTGAGCAACAGCTTGTCGTCTTATAAAAAGCACAGAATCGAGCGAAGACGTTTCAATATATCGAGCTACTGCACCGTGAATAGCACAATCAGTCCAAGACCTGAAAATTATAAACCTATTCTGAGTTTGGCAGTTGCACCCGAAACCAGAACAGCGCCATTTAGCCTTGCTCTATGACTATTCTGTGAGTGACCTTGATAGGTGACCTATCAATGGGGAAAGACAATGAGGAAAGGCTTCTGCATAACTACGACATCCGTAACCGTTAACATTACAAAAAACCGGACCAAGCAAAATGCTACAGTAGATCTCATTCACATAAAGAAAGAAACACCGTGCCATTGTCTTCGCCAGGTTGTTTTCCCTTATCCGGGCCACATTCACTTCGCGTACTATATTTGTCAAATGTCGATTTTCTTGGGCACTTAAACGCACAAAAATCGCACCGTTTTGCGAACGTACCTGAGTACTTTCACATTTTTGTTCGGTGTTCTTATTTGCACAAACCAGTCATACTGCAAATTTTGTTAACAAAAAAAAGAGAGCCACCCTGTAAGATACCAGTTTCTGATACTTTGCGTTGGCAATCATTGTGACTAAGTACCACTATAGAATGGCGGAAGAATTCTCGCCACAAGATGCTGTACAGCCGTGCTTCTTCCACTATCTGCCCGACGAATTAATGCTGCGAGTTTTTTCCTTTCTAGATATCTTCGACATCAGCAACTCCTCAGCGTATGTGGCAAGTCAATTGTTCCCCATATCTATAATATTTTTGTCAGATAGTATTATTGCAGTTCTGCTGCAAAGCAGCGCCAGATAAAAATTTCTAAACCCGCATATTTTTAAACTATCAGTTGTGGCTTTCAGAGTTTGTCGAAGATGGAACCGGATTATCGAGAAATTTCAGACTGTTTCCCTACAGAACACTGTCATTATCCAAGCGGAGAAATGGATGAGTTATCGGCCGGTCTCCATGCCACTGCTGCCAGTGGAAGCCTTACGACTACCGCGGCTGACCCTGCTGCGCCGTTTCCTGTCTGGACGCACCCGCCATTTGATCTTGCGGCGAGCGCGTGGCTCACCGGCGCCGGAGGAAAAGTGGTGTCACTGGGAGAAATCAGATGTGGATTTCTGGCAATATTTCTTCACGGACGTGAGAACGGAAGTATTTCAGATCTTCCAGCATTACTTCAATAAATTCGGGTGGATTAATTTGGGTTAGTTGCAATTTTGGCTGACCATCTAGTGGTACTAAGTACACGTACCAAATGATCGGTTTTCTTTGATTCTGTATACGTACACTCAGTACACTGCGATTCACTCACTTTTCGTGCATTCGTAAAGGCTACGTGACAAGTCGTCGCGAGACAGTTCGTAGCGCACTTCGCTTGGAAGACTTCTGATCGGGAGACAACTAAATGTCCGTAAAACGGAATGTCCTAATTCAAATGGTATCATGACATTTCTTTTTACGGACATTTCGTGGCCGAAATGGTACCAAAACTGCTCGTTGCCAGACTGAGACTTTTCGCATACTTGTACTTCCTTCTAAATGAAAAAGGAAAGCGCGCTTTAGCTTTCTACGATTTTAAAAAATGGATTAAGAAATTTAGAAATTCAATTTCCGCCTTAAAGAAATACTAGTCCTGTATCATAAAATGGCTTTAGCTCAAATTCACTATTCACTTCGGTCGATTTTCGATACGCCGGTTAGAGCGAAATGGCTGCGTTCGGTGTGCCTAACGAAGTTGTTCTTGTTGCAGACGTGGACCCCGCAGAAGAACTAAACGATCTGGTACTGACTTTGCAGAACGTGCATTTGAGTGTTACTGACCTGGAGAGCTGTCTCCGCCCCTTCATGAAAGGCGTTCGTCTTGACAACGTGGATTTGCGTTGCCACATTAAAAGTCAGTTCTTCCGCAATCGGGAGGTTGTGTTTCGTGCCACGGTGAAAGACGTGCTCGTGGTTAAGATTAACGGTCAGTTTCCGATTCAACATTCTTCAACGGCGAAAATGGAGATCCTATTTTACGATTTCTTTGCACAATTTCTTCCGACTATTTCCGCCGATGATGAGGCATTCATCGAGAAAAAACTGCAATCATCGGAAGCCATTGGCGACACACTAGCAGCTTACTTGTTCACGTATGTTAAAAAGCAATTAAATTTTCGCATTATCTGGATTGTGATAGTTATAGAATTCCACTAATTATTATTAATTATTGCATTTCTATGTGAAAATTAGGGTGATTGATTACCACATGTTAGAATTTAATATTATTATAGTTTATTATTATTATAGTTTAAACATGGGTGGTTATAGTGATTTCCTTTTTTATAAGCAGTAGTGCATGCGCAATTATAGAAAACAATAACACCAATAATGTGGTGTTACTGTTTTTTATAATTGTAACACCTCTTATTATTAGATCGTGGTGGAGGTCTGGGCTTGAGAGTTTGACGTGCGCCTTGGAATATCGCTGTCAGTTAATTCTCCAATGGCATAATTTGAAGTATTGATGATGATTCGTAGTTATGGAAAAACGCGACGCTTCGTCTTTCCCGGACGCTGCACGCCGCCGCTTAACTGTCTGGGTCTGTCGCTGAATCAGTTCCAGGGCTATCCACGCTGGGTGCAGCGTACCTTGCTGGAACTGTTGAAGGATGGCTCGTTTGGGACGTGGCCATACGACCCCAACGACTACAACCCAAGTGGCCACTACTAGGATCGCTCTGGAACTTTGATGCCACAAATCCTGATAATGATTCACTACGATTCACCACACAGTGCTCAAGGTGGCTAAATGTTTTACGCATATCGAAAAAAGTTTGTTTTGGGAACTTATCTGGAGTAGTACAATCATACTTAATGTTCTGTCCTGTCTTTTTAAAAACCATTTGACCCGTCTAACCATTATTTTTGGGAACAGCTTGAACGGTTTCCATCCATTTGCTGCACAATGGACGTCATTTACGTCACTATGCGATGATTCACATTACTATTGCTTCTGGAAATGCTCTCAGTGTTTAGAATTTCTAGTACTCGTTTGTGGGCAGTTTATCTCGTTCCAATAGTTGAAGCTGGCCAACAACATTTTTTTCGAATACCTATTATCAATAAATAGCAACCGCTGTAATACTATAAAATGTGGATTTTATTTTATTGGGTTATTCTAACTTGTAAGTACAAAAGGCTATATAAAATATTTCGTTTGACATTACTTCAGCACGCATAATAGATTAAACTTAAACATTATCAAATAATTATCGATAAACGGTCCGTTAAAATGGTCACAATCGTATTTATGCTGAATTCTTTGACCCTAATTTAGCCGGTTGTGAGAAAACCGGTGAGAAATTTTACCAAAAAGCTAAATTAACAACAGCCATAGCGTATCAGAACGCCAACTGTCGAAAACTCTTGCTACATAAAAGCAAATTAAAATTTAGCTAACTAAATACGAATATTTAATATAATTTCTTATGAATTCCTTTTTCATACGATATTTAATTTAAACAACCAAGAATGTTCCACAGTTAAATATGCGTTACTCGTTGCCGTAAAAGTTATCTGATGCGGTTCTGGAATAGCAGTGGCGTCAAACCAAATTAATGAAAGATCCAATTATAGGAATTAGGTAATACAGAAGGCATTTCTGTCTTAAACTCTGTCCCACCTGAGAAAATCTACGCACTACGTACTCGTACGTAATCTGTGCTAAAACGTAGCATTTGGGACGCTGTGTTACCGGTAGGCGCTATCACTAAATTCACTGTAGAATGCTGCACTTAGGTCACACTCACCGCCACACCCAGCCAAAATGGGCCAGTCAAAAGACAGGAGCGTGTGTGACCGGCAAAAATGTCCCCCCTGTCCCCCCGGACATTTTTGCCGTGTCCCCCCTGCCACCATCGCCAAAATGGTAACCCTTTGGCCAGAATGGTGACTTGGGGGACCTACCACGGAAAGCTGATTTTCAGGTCAATCGATGACCTCTGGCAAACTACCACCAGCGTTACCACAGCGTTACCAGTCAAAAAAACCGGAAACGCTGTCCACTGAAGCGACAGCGGTGTCGGGCATGGGGGACATTATTGCCGGAGTAAATTACCATGTGTCCGGTATGGGGGACAATATCGCCGGAGTGAATAACTTGGTGTCCGGTATGTGGGACATTATTGCCGGGGGGAATTACTAGGTGTCCGTTATGGGGGACATTATTGCCGGAGTGAATAACTAGGTGTCCGGTATGGGGGACATTATTGCCCGAGTGAATTACTAGGTGTCCGGTATGGGGGACATTATTGCCGGAGTGAATAACTAGGTGTCCGGTATGGGGGACATTATTGCCCGAGTGAATAACTAGGTGTCCGGTATGGGGGACATTATTGCCGGAGTGAATTACTAGGTGTCCGGTATGGGGGACCTTATTGCCGGAGTAAATAGCTAGGTGTCCGGCATGGGGGACATTATTGCCGGAAAGAAATTAGTGGTGTCCGGCATGGGGGACATTATTGCCGGAACGAAATTAGTGGTGTCGGGCATGGGGGACATTATTGCCGGAACGAATTTAGTGGTGTCCGGCATGGGGGACATTATTGCCGGAACGAAATTAGTGGTGTCCGGCATGGGGGACATTATTGCCGGAACGAAATTAGTGGTGTCGCGCATGGGGGACATTATTGCGGGAACAAAGTTACTAGTATCGGGCATGGGGGACATTATTGCGGGAACAAAATTACTAGCATCGGGCATGAGGGACATTATTGCCGGAACGAATTTATTGGTGTCCGGCATGGGGGACATTATTGCCTGAACAAAATTAGTGGTGTCCGGTATGGGTGAAATTATTGCCGCAACGAATTTAGTGGTGTCCGGCATGGGGGACGTTATTGCCGGAACGAAATTAGTGGTGTCGGGCATGGGGGACATTATTGCGGGAACAAAGTTACTAGTATCGGGCATAGGGGACATTATTGCGGGAACAAAATTACTAGCATCGGGCATGAGGGACATTATTGCCGGAACGAATTTAGTGGTGTCCGGCATGGGGGACATTATTGCCGGAACGAAATTAGTGGTGTCGGGCATGGGGGACATTATTGCGGGAACAAAATTACTAGTATCGGGCATGAGGGACATTATTGCCGGAACGAATTTAGTGGTGTCCGGCATGGGGGACATTATTGCCGGAACGAAATTTTTGGTGTCGGGTGTGACCGGCAAAAATGTCCCCCCTCTCCCCCCGGACATTTTTGCCGTGTCCCCCCTGCCACCATCGCCAAAATGGTAACCCTTTGGCCAGAATGGTGACTTGGGGGACCTACCACGGAAAGCTGATTTTCAGGTCAATCGATGACCTCTGGCACCAGCGTTACCACAGCGTTACCAGTCAAAAAAACCGGAAACGCTGTCCACTGAAGCGACAGCGGTGTCGGGCATGGGGGACATTATTGCCGGAGTCAATTACTAGGTGTCCGGTATGGGGGACATTATTGCCGGAGTGAATAACTATGTGTCCGGTATGGGGGACATTATTGCCGGAGTGAATAACTAGGTGTCCGGTATGGGGGACATTATTGCCGGAGTGAATTACTACTCATAGGTGTCCGCTATGTGATACTGATATGTAAACACATTCAGTGAGGGAGCAGCGCGCGCGTTCCAATAGATATTTATATTTATTTCCTCCTCCGTGACAGTATACGTCATGCTTTATCTTTTGGGTTGTTTGATACAGGATTTAGGATTTTCAGATTTAGGATTATGCACTTAAGCTTTATGTAAATGCTGATACAGCGTTGCTTTTACGGATACACCTAGCCAGATTCTACAACCGGTCGCTATTGCCATAACTTTAAGTTTCGGTTGCAGTAAGATCATAGTAAGGAAACAAATGCACTTTTTGCCGGGAAAAATTGAACAATTTCAAGGTCCTTTTAGACCAATGTCAATACGCCCGCCACGAGTTTATGCCGGGCAAGCTGTGGTGTGGTAAAACAAGTGGACGAATTTTGTGCCGGCAGTTTTTTTCTGGTCTCTAAAAAAGAAAAAGTTTTTGAAAGAAAATACTCGTATGAATAACATTGCTAGTGAAGTCCGATAACATTAAAGTAAAATTTCTGAAACGACTTCAAGCAAAATTATTAAACCAATGACTTAATCATTGCATGAATTTCGAAGCGGATATTTTTGCATTCGTTTACATTAAATTTTTTAATTTAAAAGACACAAGGGTGGTTCAGTTTCCAGTTTTTACTCACAAGCAAAAACAGGAGGCACCAACAAATTTCGACGTTGCAATATTCAGTTATGGAGGTAGCGAAAACTTTTGGGATTACAAACTGGAGTCATACAACTCCATGGTTTTTTAAAATTAAAAACAAGGATCTAGCACCGACTGGCAGCAGAAACTAACAGCTGCATAAATACTGTATTTACACAAAATTAAAGGTCAGTGAAAGCCCTGACCACCGGAACTAACTGCCCGTTTGTACCCCGTGCTGTTCGCCTTCCGCAGCTACAACTACTGCTTGTTGCTGGTGTTGGCCAGCAATCTGATCGGCGGCATAACTGGAGTGGTCCCCAAGAATATTAAGCTCGGCCACAGTCAAGCAGAGGACATCAAATGGCCCCTCATCGCCTTTGGCGTGGGGTTCATCGTGCTAGCCATCTTTATTATCTATAACTTTGTCGCGGCGGACAACTACGCTAAGGAACTCCAGGCGAAATATCAGGGGTTCTTTTCCTGCGAGGAAATGCGGCGCCGGCAGTTGGAGGAGGGTGTCGACGGCGCGAAGGTGACGCTGCCCACGCAGTATGACGTGTCACCGGAGGAGACACTGTAGACCGTTTTGCGCAACAATTAAACGCGCTGTAATGGCAATAGTCTGTTTATTGTGCTCATATACACGTTCCTGGTTGCCCTGGTGCAGTTAAGTAATAACATTTATACTTCTATTTTAATTGACTCCTACATTGTTTGAGGTTGCTTTTTTTGTTGTTGTAACATTAACGTTGATCTAACAGCCAGCGCGGGCGGTCCAAGTGCTCTTTACTGACCCATAATTTCGTAAAAATATAGCAAATAAAAGAGTGCAGCAGTGGGAATTTTTAAGCAAACAATTTTCATTTATGTGAGCACACATTTTGCTCCATGTGTAAAAGTTCGCAGGAACTGCATTTGACGCAATACGATACACTAACCACTTTTCGTTGCAGCCGCCTTGCAGTTCAGTTAAATGGTTGCAGAAAGGTAAAATAAATAGGTTCTGCACGAAATTTTATAAAACTAAGCTGACAAAGCTCAACACGCAAAATATACTGTGTTGTCGAGTCAACTTGGCACCTTTTTTTTGCAGTGAGTCATATCCGCTTAGCGCATAACTCACTGTACGAAAAGGTGCCAAGTTGACTCGACAACACAGTAAATTAAACCACACACATAATTACGGTAGCCCCCGTACGAGTTGAATCTCAGAGTGGGACTTGCGGAAGCGTAAAACTTACAAGGCGTTCAGCGAAGTGTGTGCATAGGCAGCATAGCAGAGAGAAGATAACGACCGAACGACGTCACTACCAGTTCTATAATAAATGGACTAATATTGGCCGTTATAAACACATCAGAGCCACAATTCTTGATCCAGTTAATTGCGCTTTTATTCCCTACTGATCAAGCAAAACATCCGGATCTAATAATGCTAGGTTTGAAATAAAGTTTCACACCTATAAGGGGCAAGAAGAATAACAGAAAGCCGGAAGGAACTGCTTTGGTTGTAACAAAGCTGTGTTAACTTCGTATGTTGCCTAAGTGATTTATAGGCTAGTTTAAAGCGAAACGCACCGCCACCGACACCGTGATAATTGCAGACTTTTTCGGATTAAAATAATGTTATAGTTGACCGGAAATAACGTTAATTACACTTCAGCACTTCTGAATTTTTAGTTATCTTTTGGTGGACCAAAATACAGCCAGCGTATAGGTTATTCTATTACAGTACTTTTCTTAGTTATACGAAATTTTAAGACAGTGGCTGCCGCAAAAAATTTGACGACTTATGTTTAAGCGCCATTAAAGATTAAGCAACTGACATGACATAGAAGTACTAATCGCACGACTGCATGATTCAGAAATGCTCCTCAAACTGAATTATAACACAGCTGTGATCACACTCAACCTGATATAATCCAGTCCATTCTTAACCTTCAAACCATTAATCTCGTTCAGTAAATAATGTCCCCTTACCGGACACCAAGTAAGTCACTCCGGCAATAATGTCCCCCTTACCGGACACCTAGTAATGCACTCCAGCAAAAATGCCCCCCTTACCGAACACCTAGTAATTCATCACTATTCAATCCGGCAATAATGTCCCCCATTCCTGACACCACTAAATTCGTTCCGGCAATAATGTCACCCATACCGTACACCACTAAATTCGTTCCGGCAATAATGTCCCTCATGCCCGATACTAGTAATTTTGTTCCCGCAACAATGTCCCCCATGCCCGACACCACTAATTTCGTTCCGGCAATAATGTCCCCCATGCCGGACACCACTAATTTTGTTCCCGCAACAATGTCCCCCATGCCCGACACCACTAATTTCGTTCCGGCAATAATGTCCCCCATGCCGGACACCACTAAATTCGTTCCGGCAATAATGTCCCTCATGCCCGATGCTAGTAATTTTGTTCCCGCAATAATGTCCCCCATGCCCGATACTAGTAACTTTGTTCCCGCAATAATGTCCCCCATGCCCGACACCACTAATTTCGTTCCGGCAATAATGTCCCCCATGCCGGACACCACTAATTTTGTTCCCGCAACAATGTCCCCCATGCCCGACACCACTAATTTCGTTCCGGCAATAATGTCCCCCATGCCGGACACCACTAATTTTGTTCCCGCAACAATGTCCCCCATGCCGGACACCACTAATTTCGTTCCGGCAATAATGTCCCTCATGCCCGATGCTAGTAATTTTGTTCCCGCAATAATGTCCCCCATGCCCGATACTAGTAACTTTGTTCCCGCAATAATGTCCCCCATGCCCGACACCACTAATTTCGTTCCGGCAATAATGTCCCCCATGCCGGACACCACTAATTTCGTTCCGGCAATAATGTCCCCCATGCCGGACACCACTAAATTCGTTCCGGCAATAATGTCCCCCATGCCCGACACCACTAATTTCGTTCCGGCAATAATGTCCCCCATGCCGGACACCACTAATTTCTTTCCGGCAATAATGTCCCCCATGCCCGACACCACTAATTTCTTTCCGGCAATAATGTCCCCCATACCGGACACCTAGTAATTCACTCCGGCAATAATGTCCCCCATACCGGACACCTAGTTATTCACTCGGGCAATAATGTCCCCCATACCGGACACCTAGTTATTCACTCCGGCAATAATGTCCCCCATACCGGACACCTAGTTATTCACTCCGGCAATAATGTCCCCCATAACGGACACCTAGTAATTCCCCCCGGCAATAATGTCCCACATACCGGACACCAAGTTATTCACTCCGGCAATATTGTCCCCCATACCGGACACATGGTAATTTACTCCGGCAATAATGTCCCCCATGCCCGACACCGCTGTCGCTTCAGTGGACAGCGTTTCCGGTTTTTTTGACTGGTAACGCTGTGGTAACGCTGGTGGTAGTTTGCCAGAGGTCATCGATTGACCTGAAAATCAGCTTTCCGTGGTAGGTCCCCCAAGTCACCATTCTGGCCAAAGGGTTACCATTTTGGCGATGGTGGCAGGGGGGACACGGCAAAAATGTCCGGGGGGACAGGGGGGACATTTTTGCCGGTCACAAGCGTGTTAGACCAGAAAATCCAAGGACAGGTGCGTATACTCTATAATGGCTTTACCCAAAGCCATCAGAATATACCTGGGGTGGGGCTACGTGACCTACTTAGATATTCTTTTCTTGGCTTTGTATATTCTAGTGGCATTGCTTCATTTCGTTGTCGAGAACCGAGACGTCTTTCTCTAATTTTGCCTGAAAGACAGCCTCAACTGAGATCATATATCCGGGAGTGTTCTCTTAGGCCGCCGGTGGCAAAACCGCGGTCTTATTCATCAGTTATCTTTTTATTCCTCGAATGCAAAAATATTAGGCTCGGCATACATTTTCCGATCACCATGAAATTGCTATTATCACGGTATCTTCGTGAACTTCAATCGGGTGCGCGGGATGTCAACTACGGGAATACGGTGCTAGTTCGGCGGGACAACGACCAATGGTGGCTGGGGTACGTTCAGGATATTGACGGGGACTACTTCTACATTGACTTCGATGCCACCACCACCAGTGCCCAATGAATCCACTGCAAGCATCTTTGGCCCCACAATTTCCAACCCCCCTGGAAGTCGTTCCCCGGCAATTTCCTGCACATAGCGATGCGGGATGGCGATGGTGGTCCTACGATTTTCCGAACAGGAATCATATATGAATACATCTGCCACTTTTTTTACCTTATCAGTCTGTACGGTCCCTACGGAAATCAAGCAGGATACTGTGTTGCGCATATTAGTCAACTGACGCTATCCATGCCGAATCCGGATAAAGAACCAAGTTTCCTTGGACGTACCAACGGGTTCCTCTACCGCAAACATGTAGTCCGCTTTGAGAGGGCGCAAATGTTGCATGGTATTAACCTGCTGCCCAAGTTTGCTGCGCGGACATGCCAGATAGCGTTGGGAAGTAGTAACAGTTTGTGCAGTAGCACATGTGAATTTGAACGATTCGTGGACGCGCACCACTTGTTTTTCTACTGTGCTGGGCGGCACAAGGGGGCGAGCCCGAATTTTCAGTTCAGTCTCAGTGGTCGTATGTTTATTCGAGCCGGAACTGATACGGTGACATTTATTTGCGCTGAAATTCATGGTGATTATTCTGGACACAGTATGTTCTGGAACGAGAATTCACTGAAGGAAGCGTATCAAAATTATCTTACCGAGCACCAATCGCGACTGGCGAATATCATGGATCTCGATTCGCTTCAACATGGTAAGTGAAATCTAGGCCAAGCATACATCATTCGCAATTACCGTATTATGTTAAGCTAGCTGAAACTACAGCGTTGATTTGCCGTGGAATTGTTCCACTACATTTTAATTTGCAGATGTCGAAGCGGAAGAGGTAAACATTACTGATCTTCCACATCCAGTCATGGCTTGTATTCTCTTTAATCTGGATACCGTTACTCGGTTAACTACAATTCGGTAAGCAAGCTGCAGACTTTCGTTAGCAGGACAAAAATTATTGTACCTTATAATCAGTAAAAATGCCTATTTAATTCTTATTATTAATTAATGCCGATACTTACAAAATAATATTATTAGAATTATGTCGGTATATGGTACTAGAGCCTTACGCGTCTAACGAAACTATGGTTTTCGTGCATTTCTGAAAACCTTTTCGTGGTGTATAGTGCATATTAAACACTTTGTACAGTACAGTCAGTCAGTTTCGTTTTGGTGTTGCTGCGAAAATACAAATTCAACAACAATCAACGCCCAAGGTTAGAAAAATTTTTCTGTAGTGCGGCATGCCCACAACATCCGGTTGCGGAAATTCTAAGCGTTAATGCATCATTATTATTATTATTATTATTACATCAGGAGCAGACCCGCTAAACGGGACTTCAACGTCTGGTCGGTAATAAGCTAAACAAAAAAAAGAATTGTCAGGACAGATCAACAGTTCGGAGAGCAAATTTGAAAAATCCCACACCATCAGCACTGAGTATCTGCATGTTAACTTTTTGTATGCGCTCAAAGATATTCTTTAGTCGCATAGCCAGCGTCCCTTCTCCGATCTTTTTCTTGGCACGGGCAGCAATTCTCGTCGGGTTCCGCAGGTTGTACCGCGCTCCGAACTCCGTGAAATCGATCATTTCGACCATATACCTCGGCGGACGGTATGCTTCGTGGTTGTAGATCTTATACAGCCAGTGTAAGAACGCCAACTTTTTCTATAAGTACGTTGTAATCTTTTTCCATAAATGCCTACAAGCGCAGGCTTTTTGCTGCGTTGTTCCGTGAATGTCAGAATAAAAAAGCATATAGTGTGTGTTCTTTGCTTTCAAAGCTTGGCTAAGAGAAAATGATGGATTTTTTGATGCGTCATAAAACTAAAATACACTCAGAATATTTAAAATAATTTCTACGGGATGCAATAAAAAAAAACACAAACACGATAAGTGTTTGGGAATCCGCTTGACCGTAACCACACAGGTTTGGTACCGTAATTTAATGGTTTGTTTGTTTCCGTTATGCAGCGGCTGACCGTTATCTTACTAATGAACAGGGTTTGCGCGCTCTGGGCGCTTTTGCTTGACAACAAAGCCAGCAACCAGCATGTTGTATTCGACATCCGACTGCTCAGCCTGTGGGTGCCCGGAAACGAGAACTATTCTTTTGAAAACCAAATTCTGGAATTGAAATGCATACAAATGTTGGATCGGACCATTTCTCATTCTACTCGAACGGTGTCCTTTATTGAAAAGGCAGGACGCGCCAGCTCATTCAGCAATATTTTATCTTACCTCCAGGAAGTTACCTGCCACATTCTAACAGTCAAAAACATTCATCTGGAAAAAATAATCGCAAAGAACGCTCAGGATTCCGTCGGTTTTCGGCAAAGCGCTCTGCTTGGTCTGGACCAATACCCCAGTGATGACCAAATTGAATGCAAGACCGTGTCGACTTTGCTGAGAGTGTGTGACGAGTTGGTGCTAATTCACTACGACGCATCTGATTTTTGCGGCGATTACTCCCTGCTGAGTAAACTGTTTCAGCAGACAGGATCATGGCAGGAGTACGAAAAAACTCTCAGAAATTATACAGACCGCTTACATGTGCTCGTTCCGTGTCTGCGCTTCCGCTCTACGGAAACGACCACCGAGCATCGCCGACGGCTCCTCGCCGCCTTCAACGACCACTGCCCGGTCGTTACTCAGGCCATATGTGAAAAGGTTACGTCGGTGCATTCGCGCTGGGTGCGGACACTGCCATATCCTGACGAATGGACTGGAATTCGTTTGTTTCTTAAACTGTCAGTATGCAGATGAATTTACGGTTGATAACGCTATGCTCGTTTACCGTCATATTAAGGTTTTTATTCGGTAGGTTTAGCAGCTTCCACCCGAAATGTGGTGAAGAGTGGTGGGATGGCGTGGACTTGCGAGAACTTGATGCGACCATGCTGTGTCCTTTAGCCGCTCACATACTGGACGGACACTACAACGTCTGATGCAGAAGGAAGCGATATCATACAAGGCTGACATGTTTCGTACATCCTCTGTAATACTTTGATCAAGCATCACTGAACTGTATTATTAATTTTTTAGTATTATTAATTTTTCAACGCGCAACGCTACCACAATTAGTTCCGTCAAAAAATGTCACAGATGTCGGTCTTCAAAATTAAACTTGATGCCAGTTAACTGGTTGGTACTTGGTAGTTTCATAGTACGGTAGAAGTTCAAAACGTTCTGTTTTCGATATTGAAATTGACACTTTTAGTCTTCGATTTTATGCAATTTTTATTTACGATAACTGATAAGAGCATAACAGAGCAGTTTGTCGGAGTAGTGGAAAATACGTGCTGAGCTTTCCGGGTGCTCATACAGTTCAATTGACAGAGCGCTTATTGTCAGTACTCATATACCGTACATACTGTACATCAATGATCTACATATCTACAATACAATGATAGTTTTTACATATACGGTACTCAAATACAGGCAATAATTATCACTTAGCTCACATCTCGCGAAGAACAACGGCAAGAAATTCAGATTTATTAATCAAATAACAACATCAGCTGCCAGTTTCTTAGCCCGATTCGCTCGACAGTCGACGGGATAGACGGATAGGGAGGGATCCTTCAGCAACTGCAGCATGAGATACTGTAGCCAGCGAGGGAATGTGCGGATACGGTCTAGCGTTAAGCCCAAGGAATTTATTGGTGAATGTACGTCCAGCTCGACGTCTTCCGGCATTTCCGCGCACCTACAAAGCAGATGCACCATAAAAGCCTGAAAATCTCTTACTGCGTTTTACATTAAAGCGCCAAAGTAATGTTAACACCATGAAAAAGCTGCAAAAGCTTGGTTAACGAGTACGTTGTCATCGTTACGTACTCGTATAAAAAGTATGCCAATACAAAGCCAATGGTATCTTCGGAGAGCAATTTATTTGCGATAAAATCTTCTTCTTCGGCTGTGAAGGTTACCGGCACGAATCGGCTAAAGAACTCAAACGTTGTGTAATCGTCATCTTGAGGCAGTTGGTGGGCTTCCGACGACCGCGATCCGTTCCCGTTTGACACAGCGGCGTTCTCGATAAACAGAGTCAGAATAACCTGTCAACAAAAACGATTTTCATTTCGCAACCACGTATTATCTAGTTAAGGTTATAAATGCAACACCAAATACTACAACGTAAGAAGAGGAATAAAGGTCATCCTGTTAAAAAACTTTAGATATCGGCTAAGTTACCTGTGATAGTCGAACCAGCGATGAGAACCATCCAGAAGATAAATGGCAGCGCATGGTGACGCGCTCCAACTTGACCGCCTTCACAAACCGCCCGAAATTACACTGTTGCAGCTCGTCAGCGCACAGATGGACGTCCTGCAGTGTGACCACATATCCTCCGGCAACCTCCATCCCACAGTCCGAAGAATACCGCAAAATGTCCTGCACCACGCCTTGAATATCGGAGCAATAGTATTTCCACCACACCGGTCGGTCCAGAGACACTTCATTTTCCTGCGGATCTGTCCAACAGAAACGGTACCAACGTGGCTCAGGAGCTGGCGCTCCAGTTGGGCGGCGGAAAATGACATTGCGGGTTTTTGGCGTTAGGTGGCGTTGGACCAGTTGTCGGCGCCATGTGTGTTCTTGCTTCTCCCACAGGTAACGCACTCCCGGATCTATGTCTTCGGAAACGAGTGGTCGGGGACTCATCGCCCACGGAGTGCGCATTTTCCACTTGTCGAGATCGAAGATGACGGTCTTTTGCAGGTCAAAAGTTCGGTTTAGGTATCGCCAACGCTTGCAGACACTGCAATAAAACTGTTGGTTGAGCGAGTCGGGGCACAATTTGTTGCCCTGAACCTGTCCAAGAAATTGGCAGGCGACCTTTTCGTTTGCGGTACCCGTAGCATGGACGAGCAATATTCAGTAAAATATGTGCAGTCTGTACTCGTAGTTACGCAATCAAATAACCGTATTTCTTACGCTTACAGTATTTCTTCAGCTGTTTTCGCATGCCATGCCAGTAAATTTAACGCTTCTTCGAGCACGCAGACCTCTTATATTCGCAGTAATTAAGTAGCCGATTGGTTTACCAAATACCGCCGGCACTTACACTGCGCAGTTGGAGAGATCGATGATATCCAGGAAGCCGAAGATGTGCAGTACAGATTCCTCAGGTAAATCGTCAAAAGAACATGATGCATAGTCGCCGGTGATTTTCTGTGAAGCTCCCGCCATTTTGTGAGAATTTACCAAGTGGAAAAAATCTGGAAACGTAACAAAAAGGTTGCTACAAGCTTCTTCAAAGCTCAAAACAGAGAAAGGACGTACGAAAACAGCATACCTAAAACGCGAAAAACAGGTTTAGTCCCATAGCGGAAAAAATTTTAAACTAGCTTATTTCTTTGGCCTTTGCGCCTGGAACCCGCATAGTGGATAGCGAGGAAGCTCGCTCTAAAAGTGCTCTGTGACTGAGCCCAGTATATACGCTTAAATATATTTGCATAACCGAAACATCCGTGATCGATAATACTATAATGAACCGGACCGGATACTGTATGTTGCTAGGATTCGCAGTGCAACCGTAATCGATGCTGTTTTCTGTATGCTGTAATTGCTGTTTTTGGTCATATTCGCATCATACTAGCAAGTATTCAGAATTATTCTTGTAGTTAGATGCTTTGTTTCAAGCACTAAGGAAGGGTTACCAAGTTACCGTTATTTTCTGCCTCGAATGCTTGCGCGTATCATTGTATGCAGCAACTGTGAATGCTGCGGATTATGCGTCCAAACGGATTATGCGGACAAAACAATATCAGAGCGACTTATTAATATTTGGTTAGTCTTGCTGATCGCCCTTTGCCCGTTAGACTACCGATCGGTGTTCCCATCAGAGCTACTTAAATAATATTAGGTTAGTCTTGCTGATCGCACATCGCCTGTTATTCTACGGATAGGTGTTCCCATATTCCATGGTGGGACTGTTCCTGTCCGACCACCTCCAACTGCCCGGTATATCGCTGCGGCTGACCGAGTGTATTGTTTGGATGTGCATCATGTACCGCTTCGGCGTAATGCCTGCGTGCTTTTGTGATGTAGTGTGGCGTAGAAGTCTCTTAAAAGAAATACAAGCGATGAAAGGAACACAAATCCAGTTGCCGGTGGTAAGATCATCGTTCGAAAATGAGAATAATTCACAAAATAAAGATACGTGAACGATGAAGTTCTGCTTCTTTTTGTTTTCTCTTACTGATTTAAGCACACGAACAACTACGTCAATAACTTTTGCAGCTTCAAGGAATTTTGTTGCCGTCTGCTAACTGCCGATTAGAGTGTATAGTTTTCCTGCAAATCACCGAGCTAACGCTCTCAACAAACACATGTTTTCAAAAAAAGGCTCGCGCTGCTTGGTGTACCGTCGCGGGAAAGTTAAACATTCACTATATTATGGAGACGCAGTTCAAGTACGCATCGGAGAAAACGGGAGCCTTCCCTGACGGCTTTACTTCCATTCATGTTGCCAGATGTCACTTGTACACTTTCACATGAGAAATAAAACGTGCATCACTTGAGAAACCAGAGATGTTTGCACGTGATGTAAGAGGCGCTTTAGTCGGTGATGGCTGAGGGGATGTCGCCATCCAGATTGACAGCAAGGGCGGTTATTACTTGCTCAGACTCCCTGGTAACCGCCCAGTCCAATAGCAATCCAGCATCCTGGGCGCTAAGTTGACAGTCAACCATCCTGTGTCGCCTAGTGTATCGTAAACCTCCAATGCACAGCATGCAGTTCTTCGGTAATCTTGCCACCGCAGTCGTATTTCCTGTTCTTGATAACGCAGGCGGTGTGTTTGAATCGCGGCACCGGCAATGGCTCCATCTCCATCTGGCTCCATCAGCTCCTAGTGTATCGTAAACCTCCAATGCAACAGCATGCAGTTCTTCGGTAATCTTGCCACCGCAGTCGTATTTCCTGTTCTTGATAACGCAGACGGTGTGTTTGAATCGCGGCACCGGCAATGGCTCCATCTGTTCCCACGAAGTAGTACCAATTTTTAGCCGAATACAGCCGGCGTTGGTACACATTCCGAGCTTTCTCGCACCCTTCCGCCGATTACTGTATGTATATGTATCCGTTGAGTACAGGGCCCAGCTATGGCTTCAGCGCGGGCCCACAGCTAATGAAAAATCCCAGCGCCAGTTTGATAAGCGTTGTAAGGATTTCCATGCTTTCTTTATCGTATCGTACTGGTAAAGGCTGCATGATGTAGCATAAAATATCTGCGGACCGCATTCTACCGCTACCTGTGCGGGAGAAGGGCTACAAAAAAATCATTTGAATCCTCTACAAATTACATGTAACCGGAGCCTAACAAAAAACCTCGGTTAAGCTGCATTTATCGTCATACCTTCTAGCAATATCCGTCTTCTAGGGATATCCGTCGTGCCAGTAGAAATGTTCATTTCCCTAAAGACCGCAGAAATAAACCTGGTTATCTACCGCCGCTAAGCTTGAAGCATTCAGAAGCAAAATGTATATCGAAGAGAACAGAAAGTTCCAGTGAACATGGGATCGACCACCGATAGACCGTGTCGTATCCTCGTTGAGGTTAGCTGCCACGAATAAAACGGAAAAGGCCGTATTACTGGCTGCCCTGCACCGCGACTCTGGCGCTTGGTTAAATGCCCTCCCAGCACATAATCTGCGTACATTCCTGCGAGACGAGGAAGTTAGAGTGGGCATCGCTCTACGTTTTGGGCTACCTGTTGTAGAGGAACACGACTGCGTGAATTGTGGGAGCCATGTGGAAATTAACGGCCACCATGGACTGTCCTGTTCAAGCAGTAAAAGTAGATGGTCGCGGCACGTCGAACTGAACAGCGAAGTTAAACGGTGCTTGGAGATTGCGGGTTATCCTTGCCAAAGCGAACCGGTGGGATTGTCTGCACGCAATAACAAGCGGCCAGACGGCATGACCTTGATTCCTGTGCGGGATGGTAAAGCGCTTGTGTGGGACGCGACTTGCTGGGATACTGTGGCGGTGTCTCATGTGCATGCCAGCTCGAAGAAAGCGGGAAGTGTAGCGCAACTGGCCGAAGCAAGCAAGCGTCGGACATACGATTTTATCGAAGAAATGGGATATCTGTTTTACCCGCTGGCAGTCGAGACGTTCGGAACTTTCGGAATGCCTTTTGCTGAGCTGATCCGTTTCGTCGGCAGAAAGATCCGTGAAGTTACCGGCGAACCTCGATCTACCGCCTTTTTAAGACAACGATTCAGTTTAGGTGTAATCCGTGGAAATACTGCAGCTGTTTTTGGTACACTGCCTGCACGTCCGAAGGCCACGAGTGGCTATAACGATTTTGGATGCTTTTTTAATGTTTAAATTCGATCATTTTTATTAGTGTAAACCAGCGCAGGCTTGTTGTTATGTATACTGGCTGTTGTCGATAAAACAAAATGTATATCCATGCAAGGATCTGGCTTGTCTCTCCTTGTTTCTTCGTCAACACTCCTGAAAGGAAATTTAACCCTTTGGCCGTCAGCGGCAGGTTATTGTTTCTGTGGATATAACTTTTGACCCGGCCACACTTAGTTTGTGAATTGTGATAGTCTGGTCCCAGCAAGCCCGCGAACTGTTTTTCGTCAAACGGGTCAAAGACGTTTCCAGAGTTAGTAAGTATATCGAATACGCAGCAACTAGGAAACTCAAAACCTTCACAAGCAAGAAACACTATAAGGTGTTTTTTATGTAGTTCGTGCAACCGGCAAACAAATTTTGCAGGAACAAACTCAAAAACAGATTGCAGTAAAAAGCAGAACCACAACTTTTGTTGAGCCGGAGCTTTGGTGAGCACCACGATATGTTTAATGCATGATTTTAGTTGTAATAATCCTCTTCCTTACCGGGAAATGTTATTCATGACCGGGAGGTGGAAGACACTTAAAATTAGAAAAAAAATCTTTAAACGCAATTAAACAATCAAGGTTAATTTTAAAAAAGAATCTGAAATACTTAGAACAAGTGAAATCTTTTATTAATGAGGTTTATTTTTCTGCCTTTTATTGGATTATTCAAATAGACATTTGCTAAACGCATTGTTTTTCTGCATATTTTCAAAATAACATTAAAGACACAATTTTTCTTGTAATTTTTTGGTATGTATAGTGAATGTCGTGGGTTGCCAATCGGTCACGTGGACTGTACCGTGTACGGATCCACGTGGCAATGCCAATCCGGTCCTGCCCGGACGGACAAAATGTCTTAAACTGTTGACATCCATCTGCAAATTAAAGTAATTTATCTTTACACATGGTCACGGCTGTTGACTTGTTGTTGTGTCTCTGGATCTCGACGAGTACTCGATTATCATTTATCAAGACGATAACAGTGGCATCGGCTGCATAGCCAACGATTTTACGTGGAGCGGCAAATGTTTGTTATGACTGACTGCATCAAAGAAATCGTCTGCACACTTTGCCCTATCCGTTCACGCAAGATATATTCGGCGCCGCCTGATAACGTCCAGCTGATACATAAATCGCAATTTTCGACAAAATGGACAGGTTTTTTTCACAGCGTAGTGTTGCATAATGTCTATGTTATCAGTGGTCCATAATAAATCACAATCATTACAACAACGTTATGAGACCCCGTCGTGCGCGCCCTAAAGTATTTTTTCGTACATACTTCAAAGTCCAAGATGAAAATTATTGTTCGTATGTCGTTCGAGGCGTATCCGCAACACTGAATCCTGATCTGACCGCTTTAGTCCATCTGAATACATTAAGCTAACCTTATTTTTTTTTCTTTGTTCCAATATTTCGCGCTGTTGGCCGCATTTTGCGATTGCAGTGACATTGTTGTATTTGGTTTGTTCACTTTGTTGTGCCCGTATTCAGGTGTATCCTGCTAAAAATAGTTCAAAAATTAAACGCGGTAGGTCACTTGTAGTGACCTACCGCGAATTGCCAGCCCAGCGCTAGAAATTATGGCAACAACAAAACTGGCGGAATGCAGAATTCCGTCAGTTTCATGCCGTAA
This sequence comes from Paramacrobiotus metropolitanus, assembly GCF_019649055.1. NCBI lineage: Eukaryota > Metazoa > Tardigrada > Eutardigrada > Parachela > Macrobiotidae > Paramacrobiotus > Paramacrobiotus metropolitanus. Next base: position 73,824 of record NW_026570266.1, on the reverse strand, counting down.
TCGGTAATAAGGACTCAAGCGTATTTTATTCAGTTTCATTAAAGTTTAATCGTTAAAGTTTTAAGGATGATTTTTCTTCTTCAATACAACTGTTTCGCTATACGGTAAAACGGAAAGAAGGAATTCAAAGAACACCCTAAGGTTACCCTTGAATATTACAAAAATCGAATGACTGTGTAATTAAAATTCTTCCGACTCTAGTGACGCACGGTGAATAACTGGTAAAACATGGTATTCAGCTAACAGACAGAAAAATCGTTTGTACAGTGCGGTGTCAAGAGAGGCAGAGTCGAAAAACTCCAAACCGACATGATGATGGCGACATCCAATACTAGACCTGACAGGTCTGTGACTACAAGCGCCAAACCACAAAGGCACAAACCCATTAAGGCGGGGCGATACGGATAACAGAATAATAAACGACGCTGGAAGGACTTGACAACTGCCCATGCTAGACAGCAAGCACGTGTCTGAGGAATGCGTCTGGGCTCTGCGAATGAACTCTCTGTCTTCTCACTACCCTGTCTCGAAAGGCTGCTACAGTCGTAACCGCTTCTCACGCTCTACGCTTTTGAATATTCCGATGCAGCTGACACTCACCAGCTGATCCATGCACAGATACGGTACCAAATAATTTCCATAGACACAGATAATAATAATCTTGCTCGTGTTGACACCAAACAGTTTTTGTGAATTCCAGTTTTGTGATTTCCATTACCCGATCTTCGCATTTTAAGAATTCTTATGTCCCGGATTACATTTCGCGCTTTAACAGTCCACTTTCGCGGCTGAGGATCCAGGATGGCAGGTAAGACGCCTATTAGCTGTACAGATTTTAGGAGGTCTACACTCAGACTCTACAGCTAGTTTTACAATTAAATCCGGACGCAGTTCGTACGTGGTGATTTTTTTGAAAAAAAATATTTGTTGTTTCTTAACAAGTTACCGCTGTGTGCATTCGTGTATTATGACTCTCGGAATATGTGTGGCGGTCACGGTTGACTTTCATCCCAATTTCCAAAGGTGAGAAGTCGCTCCAAAAACTTTTTTCCTTGTTTTTTTTTCTTTTGTTTTCTCAGAAACTCACCCAACATGTTGTACCAGTATTTTTACTAATACTATAGAATAATTATTGGAAAATTTCATTTATGTAGTTTGTGTTCGGTTAGGCTGAAGGAATTCTCCAAAAAATTAATGCTGAAGGTTTCTGGAAATCTATCCCATGGTTTTCCTGCGACAATTTCGTTATTTGCATGAAACGTGCCGCCCACACTTCGAGAAGCAGCGACAAAATGGTTATTTGTTTTTCCGATAGCAGCACAAATTAGGAATGAAGAGGGTGCTTGGGGAACAAATACAACTGCTCATTGGTCAGATACTAAACCATGCAGCTTCCCAATTTCTGGACGGTAGACTTCGGTAGTAATATTATGAAAAACGTATTGTTCACAACCAACCGAAACGCTTTACCTATACGAATAGCTCAGCTGCGCTAGAATGGGCTCGTAATTATTGGTTGATTATTGAAGACGAGAAAATAAAGTTTAAAAAACCAGTAAAGCGAAAAACCAAAAAAAATCGCTTCAGGTGTACAGAGTAGATGAATTTATCAATTTACTTTTAAAGATAGTCTGGATTGGAAATTAACCGCTTTTGGAAAAGCTTTTATGCATAGATCCCTTTCCCGTCGCTAAATCCCTTTTCCACAAAGCATCGGGTGTGAATTTCCGGGTGATTGTCTGACAGCAAAATGTGAATGCGGTGTGCCAAAAACAATTACTCTTCGATATTTTTTTAAATTTTACTGCTAGCGGTGCATAAACGAAAAAGCACACACTGATGTGTACTGGCAGACGTGGGCTCAGCGGCTCAGCAGTCAGGGTTTCCGACTGTCTGTGCAGAGCCAAATGACGCCACATGGGATGACCTGGTTGACGTCACTGGTGCACTAAACATGCAGACGGGCATTCATCTGTTTTTTTTTTCACACTTCGTTGAGCAGCACTGTTTTCCGATCGAACTGCTTGACCTGTACCAACACCTGAATTACGGCAGTTTGTCTGAACTGGAAAAGCAAAAGTGTTGCAGTCTGTTCAAGAATTTCTTTCGCAAAGTGGGCGGCAAAATGCTGCCGCATACCACCAGGGCTGAAGATAAATTATTTGGTGAATGCTTTCGCTACAAGTATGGCTTTTTAACGGTTTACTAATTGTAAGAATTTAAGAAACAATAAGTGACAATGGCAAAGCTACAGAAGAATTTAACACATTAATTTTACAGAGAGTGAAGTGGTATGACAATATTACAGATATGCATGAGGAATTAAACAGAATTAAGGTTTAACAAACTGCAATTAGCGTGTTGTAATTTTGATCACCTATAATCTGCTTGTTTAACAGCTTCGCAAGGGATGTAAGTACATTGGTAATCCCGTTTCTCATTCAAAGTAATATTTTTTCCTTCTCTCGCAAAGACAACATTAATCTCCATCCAAGTATAACCAGTGAACCGTTTAATTAACATGAATATTGAGCATGCATCTGGCTGATGGTGCACATTCTTCTCGCCTCGTTTTGCCGACCATTCAGACAGATTTCAGACCACATCGGCGTCCATGTTAATTAACAGATAGCCAGCCACACCCTTCGGTGTACAATATTGCTTAGCCGCTTGGTTCACAGTAGGGTTGTTAACGGTGGAATTTTTTACCGGTGCACCGGTGAAATTTCGAAAAATCGCGGTGAAATTTTGGCAAAATATTCATGACGGCGGTGAAAATTTTGAAGAAAAGTTACACCGCATTAAGTCGGTGCGGCAAAAAATGTACACGGTTCCGCACCGGTGAAATTGCCGATTCACCGGTGGTATCGTAACTGGGTCCAAAAGAGAAAAGAAAACGAATGCGCAAGTTTTAAATGAATGCGATTACGATGTAATATTAACTCTCTGTATTTCTCATACATGTCCGATGCAGTTAGCTGTTAGACTTCTGCATGTAACAAGGATCAAGGATGCGATTTTACTGTAGCCTCTTCTCCTACATGTATGTTGCTGTTATGTTGTTTACAATAAGCACTGTCACTAACGTTAGTTGTACTAAGTTAACAAGTAAAGCGTGTGGCTAGCGAAAAGTAATAAAAGTGGTTCTATAATTACAAACTTTTCCGGTGCACACCGAATTGGTTGTGAACGGTGCACACCGGTGCCGTGCGATGCGGTGCGGTGAAATGCACCGCGGTGAAATTTTCATGTCCGCACCGCACCGGCGGTGAAAATTTTGTAGATACACCGTTGTCGGTGGTGCGGTTATACTTAAAAATTGCACCGTGACTTCACTGCACCGCACCAAATCGCACCATTAACAACCCTAGTTCACAGCTGCAACCGGCGAACCGCATCCGCCACACGGAATGAACAGTACGTACTAATCATGCTTAATTCAAGTGATTAACTGCTCGATCAGTCTACTACACTTGTTCTTTCGCCTTCCGCGTGCCTATACTGTTTCTTTAATTATGATTCATCATCCCTTCTACCCGTTCAGTATATCATGAGTTCATGACTAACTCCAACTTCTAATTTTTATAAAATTTTTGATTTCGTAGAAATCTGAGAAAATATTGTACGGTTTAGCATGTATTCACCATCGAACGATTATTGGCGGTATGCGTAAGCAATTATAAGTTTCCCTGGCTAACCAAAAACCCGCTACCTATCTAGTATTAAAACCGTACTTGATAATTATTTTCAAAATTTTCATTTATATGAACAGAAAAGAAAATCCGGGAAAAAAGGAAAGTCAGGGAAACTTGTTCTTAGCAAAGTTAAATTGGCCTCTTCGGTATGCAACTGTACAATGTAATACTACATAAATTAACATTATGTAGTAGTATTACAACGTAATAGTACATAAACGGAAACCCAATAACTGCCATATGTCGCAAAGAACGTGCCACCGGCATCCTCCAAGAGATCCGTGAAGCATCCAGAAATGTGTTGCAGAAAATATTTTTAATTATGGGACATGGTGATTTTCATTGTTTTGTTTTGCTGATAATTATTGATTTATTGGTAATATTTTTCATTTACGGGTTATTTATTACTGGTTACATTTTTTGATTACTGGTTATTTTTTAAATACTGGTCCGTGAGCTGTTGCATTTGTTTACAAATTCGTATACATCTAATTCAGTCAATGTTCAATAACTAGGTGGGCCTGACAGTACCGCACCATGAAGTGACTACTTTCCTATCTGTTCTGCGCTTTTAAAGGAATCGTAATCTGTAAAGGATAGCGCTAAAGGATAGCGGATTTTGAGACGCTATACTAATCATACCCGCATTCAAAAAAACCGCTTACTTCCTAGGCAAATCAGGTAGCAAAGACGAAGAGCAGTTTTTTAAAGGAATGGATAAGGCAAAAACGATCTGGGATAAGGTAGGGCTATACATTCTGGCATATTATCGTTAACCATGGCTCCTACTTAGATACAATTCTTGATCCACAGGAGTATCAGGAGTTAAAGCAGAAGAGAACACTGGAGAAAGAAAATGACCAACGTATGTCCTTCGCGACCTGTGTATCCGTTTCAGTCTATGCTTTTATGTGTAAACCTGAATCGGTATTTGCAGAAAAGATCCAGCAGCTGCAGCTGAAGGTCACTGACTGCACTAAGATCGTCCAAGAGCAGATGGCCTCGCTGGAAAAACTGAAGACCGTCATCACCGCCAAAAAACGGCCTGATTAATGAGCAGCAGCGTAAGATCCAGGATCTGGAGGATCGTTTGCGATTGACGGAGACGCGATTCGCGGAGGAGAAACGTTATACCCCATCAATAATAAAAATATGAATCATAGTAATATCGGTACATGTATTTAGACGTTAACTCAGACGGGAAACGTATGAATCACAATCACCCTTAAATCAGTGTTTTTTTGTCTAGAAAAAGACAAAATTTGTCCTGGAAGTTTTGTCGTAATCCGACATAACGTAATAATTTTGTCGGTACAAATTGTGCCCTCCTGCCCCCAATCGTTTATGAATTAATTGCGGTTGTATTCTAAATATTATGTTATCCGTTATATGTATTCTGTAGTACGATACTAGCAATCTTAATGCGCTTGTGCGGATTCATTTGTTTCGGCGCTTTTCTTAATTATTCAGCAGGGCGATCTGGATTCGGTTGTTGTGGTGTATGTATATATGTGGCAACAGTTTTCGGCTGATACAGAAATGACACTGGCATCGAACAGTTAATTAATCACAGTTTGGGCAAAATGGCATTCATCCTTTCCTGGAAAAAGAACTTTTTTGCTCACTGCATTGTGCAGACAGCTGCCGAGTTTCTGCGTGGATGGTTTGTACAAACCATCCACTCCAATTCTGGCTTGATTAGCATTAAAATTTTAACGTGCGGCTTGATTGAGAAGCATTCAGGGATTCATAACAGTGCAATACGCACAATAACCGTGCAACAATTCACCAAAGAAAAGAAATACGAGCATCGTAGGCAGGCATCAGTTCGTAATAAAATGCGGCTGCACTATTCAGACGATTTCAAAATCTTTGCCTAAAGACGCAATGACACAGCCTGATGCTCCCGGTTGTTATCCCAATAAATTAAATAGTTCCATGTGAGCTGCCGCCGATAATTATTTATTTGGAAACGTAAAAACAAGTGAAATCAAGATTTAGTGGTGCAGTGCGGTATGAAGCTTGCGATCGAGTGAAATATCAAGTTTTGAGTTTTCATCACACTGACAATTTTGCCGCGCGCAATTGAACTGTATGGCGCAGTCAGCCGTTGCGACGCGACCCCGTGTGAAATCCTGATAAGAGACTTTTTTGATAACAGTAATATTATCATGTACGCGACCGTGCGCGTCTGCTGTGGGAGGTCAGCCATTAACTGTTTAATGTCTTCTGTGAATTAATCATATAATTAATGAATAAAAATAGGAAAAATGGAAATAAACAAAGTATTACAGTACTTCGGCGGTTTTTTTTATATGCTGCAAGTGCACTGTTAGTGTGTACATACATACTATATATAGTACACATATAGCCATATACTATTAATACTAATATAGGTACATATGTTAAGTATCAATATATCGAGCTGTATTTAGTTAAACGAGTTTGACTTTGCCGCCGGTATACCAGGTATTTAGGCTTTTGGAATAATTCAGTTTTGCACTTATCACAAATTATAAACATGCAGTTGTTTTAGAATTTAGCAGTATTTACTGTAGATAAAAGCGGACCGTTTCGGTTTTGTACTTACCATGATTAGAAATCGGTTTAATTTACAGATACAGGCCATTAAGTTTTCAAGTAATTAACGTAATCGGTTAGTATTTCATAGCGCGTGTGAAAAATTACACATGCCGACTTTCATTTACGGTATCTACTCATTTTTTAGCTGCTTCCAAAATACAGTAGTTCGAAAGTCATACCTCGGTTATTGTGCGTATTCTCTGTACGTAGTCTACACAGATCGCTCTCTAGATCTGTGAAGGTGATTAATGTAATATTTATGAAGTGCTACCAACATATATCTATATACATAAAATTATGTAGTATACGTATATGCAGATGCATAATGGTGCATACTGCGCCTTATGCATAATTACTGGTTAGAGGCAGGTTTCATGACTAATTATTAATAACCAAAAAAACGAAGAAGAATCTATCTTTTAACTTTTAAGGTACATCAAGATTTATAGAGGTTTTCTGCGTAGTGTTTTACATTGGCTTATCCATATACTATTTAATAGAGTAGGATTCTCGTAATACGGTCGGAACTCGGAAGCCCCGCAACGCATTGTAATTACCGTACGTACTTGCGCAATCGAACGCGCACAATGGGGAGACCGGAAAGTGCACCGGCTGATCACCATATTTTCACAGTTTTTCACGATGACGATGCATGAGCGCGTATCAACTTCAGCATTTTCGTTTTCACTGATTAGAATGAAGAAAAAATATTTAGTGTAGAACATAACAATATTATATAAAGTGTCAAAACCTTAGGCCAGTAAAAGCTTTGGCCAGTAAAAATGCTGATTTATGTGTTTTAACCAGATGCCGACAGGTGCTTGGCAGTTGGCAGCTGAAGTTAGGTTTAGTATTTTCGAACAAAATTTGCCGAACCACGACGCTACTCGTTACGAACGAGATAAAGTTATGACTGCCTAGGCGTTATCAGTCAGCGCTGTAAGCGGTTTGCATGAACCGACATGCACTCCTGTGAATCATATGCGGTTATCTGTGAGCCACTCATCCGAAACATATGAAACTGTCTTTCCATATAAATGTTATTAACAGGGATAGTGCGGAGCTGACGGAGCGCTACACCAAGCTGTTGGGGATCAACGCGGCGGTGCACGGCTTATTTGTTGAACATGGCAGTGTGGTGGCAGAGCTGAATCAGTTGACGGTAAGTAGCTTGTCGCCGGTGAACGCTGTGATCGCAGGGCAAACCAAGAGAACTTCACGGTACTTTGGCCTTCTAGGTTCCGAATGTTGGCCCTGGGATACTTCCGGTCATCGTTGCTGAGTGAGTGTAAATTGCTATTGAAGCGCATCTTGTGATTTTGTTTTCAAAATTTGTCGCTTTGACATGCATTTCCATAAGCCGACATTATCAATGTACATTAATTTTAAACTGAAAGTTTTCCGAAATGATTGAATTTACTAGTGGGAAATTCGCTCTGGAGTGCCGACTCAGAAATTCTACGTACCGGTTCATGGAGCGTAGACTAAACGAGTTATGACAGCGTGAATGAGTTATGACAAATGCAAATGCTTTGGAATAAATAGTTTGGCAGTATCAGTCCAGTTGTACGCATCATAAGAAGCTCACAAATACTCAGGAGCCAAAAAAAATATACTAGCATTAAAGAACGCTGCTTCAGTCAATACTACGGTATTTCTGCCTGCCAAAAATATTACCGTCAGCATTTCCGCAAATTATTTTCCTATGGTTCACATTTCTGCCGGCCATATTGTGTGGGTTTAGTTAAAATGAAGTAAATTGGCCGTTTCAACGTATGACAGCGGATGCTGTTTGTAGGAATCCCGCGGCGGTTTTCGATGGCGCAGCGGACGTCGCGCCTGCTCCGCAGGTGGACACTCCTTCTTCAGCAGCACCGAATCCGCTTCCGGCCGTCGATATTGCCGCGAAAACTGGGATGGACAGCCAGGTAGCTGCCGTTCCTCCACTGATATCTGCTGCGGTAACAGCGCTCGCCATCCATCCTGTTGCCATCAAAAGCCCCACACCGTCCAGCGAAGACCAGGGCGATCCCAGCGTTAACCAAAAATCCCCGGAAATTCCTCGTCCCAAGAAGACAGTGTCATGGGCGGCGCTGCCGAATGAGGATGCTACCCACTCCGGCGGAGGCATCAAGCGGAAACGGACGGAATCGGCCCATACGGTACACACCTGCAAAGACTGCTGCGTGGCGTTCGGGAATGATGTAGAGCTGCGCCAACATATGTGTCCGATATTGCGGCTGTATCGGTGCGGAAAAGATGGCTGCGCGATGACCTTTAACACTGCCGAGGCCAAGCTGTCCCATGAGCAGAAAAAGCATACTCGCCGTTTGAACGACGGGTTATCTTAGACTTTTTAACTGAGGTCCGGCTGTATGTGTTGCATACAGAACGGTTTATTTTCCGCGGTTCATGAACTGTGAATTTTCGCTGACGTATGTTTCGTATAATTGGTATTTCCATAGTGTAATAGTGAGAAAATGTAGCAGACAGTTTGTACTTTTGTTTACCGCTACAGGATTTTTATTACTTTTACTGAACTTTTTCTCGACGTAGCAGAGCTGATCAAGTTATTAAGTGTTCGAAAACAAACTTAAGTTTTTTCAGTTTATCTCGGCAAGTTGCCCCATTCTTCGGCGACAGCCACAATTGTATCTCATAGTTGACCTTTAAACCTTTTACTTGTTTTTGTTTAAAATCGTTTCGGTTCACATTCCACAATTGCGCGTACGACAGCCGCTAAATCAAAAGCTGACATTATTTTTACCGCTGTAAAACTTTTGATGTACATAGGTATTTTATTATGCATATTAAATTGAGAAATGCTTGCACTTTATAGGTTGCTAAAATATTTATAATTAATTCTGCGAGGAAGACGGTCTTCGTAATTTCAGCGGACGTTCCTTTGAACATTAAAGCTCGCGAAAGTGTATTCTTCGTTACACAAGGAAGGGAGTAATGTACAGTTTCTAGTATTTCTGGATCACTTCGAGATATTTACGACAAATGATATTGTAGTCATATGCGAAATATGAGACATGGCACGTAGTCCGTAGACCGCCTTTATATAGGGATCGCTATAATAAAATTGAGATGCCGCATGATGATGCGCCCATGCAGTTACTTTCAAATTCTCAGGCTTTTGGCGGCACACTTGCTCCGCTAGCATGAACCGGTTGGTCCCCGTTTCCGGTGGTTAGGTCGTCGAATACTACGAGCAAGCTGCCGAAGGAGCACCCCACCGCCGGGAGCGGTGATGCGGTGTTAGTTATTGTGCAGCATGGAGAGCTTGCTGACGTCAGCGGTAGGACTTGTGCGCTTGTAATGGTTAAGCATTCAGATATCATGAAACTCTCAAACAAGGCTACATTGCTACATTTGGAATGGCTTCTTACACAAGGATGCACTAATGAACGCAGAATTTGGAATATGGTGCATGTAGTTGAGACCGTGATCGTTGTGGTAGGCCGGGCGGCACAGGACATCGTAAATCCTGTCTTCGCGAGCAGGTCCAATTAATTTCGGTGAAGGCGCAGGTGCTCGCGCTGTGCACGGTCTGTATCGTCACTGGGCTGGAACGGATGGCACTGGATCGACTACTCTGGTTGTTGATCTTTTCAGCGGATCGTCCCATCCGCTGGAAAGGTCAACATCAGGGTGTTCGACCGTAACCGGTACCCGGACTGTCATCGTACGGAAGACTAAGGGGAATAATATGTGTAACATCTTCGGCCGATTTCGGATAAACTGACTGGTAATGTCATGGACAGGAACGAGACGAGCGTTTCTCCGCTGCTTACTTGGTTGGATGCAATAACCATCCAGGTCGCCGCTGTGGGCGTTGACCATCACCTTAAACAAACAATTCACAAAAGCACCAGTTTCCTCAATACAATTTATTGTGTTTCTTCAGTACAACTTACTGTTGAACTTTACTACGAGTATATAAAATCAATAATCTGACGCAGAAACGCAGATAATTATGAGCAGTAGCAGCTTAATAAGGGGCCAGCATGAATTTTGAGGGCTGATGAATAAATAAATGTATCTGAATGACAGTATCGACAAATAACAAAATTCAACTTATTTTAATTCAGTGTTCAGGTATTACTTTTTTAAAATAACAATATCATAATATCATAAATTTTAAATTCGCATAATATGTATACAGTTAATAATATTTGGCGCATTATGGAGTGAATAAAGGAAAAATGGATAAATTAATAGGAGATATCAAAAAGGAAAAAGAAAAATAGACAAATAAAGGAAAAATGGTTGTGCCCGGATAACTTTTTTCTGTACAATGCCGTATTCCACATTTTCTGTTCGTAAATATTTACCCATTTTCGCAAATTCTTACCCATAACACAAGAAGAAGATTGTTTCCTAGACGTCCGATGTACTGCTTTGCTACAGCAAGATTATCTTAACATGTAGATGAGAAGAATGTATTTTTAAATTGCAAACGGTGTGTACCGTGTACTTGTACGGTTACGTTCGCATTAAAATTAATGCGTCCGCATGGAATCACACCATTTCAGCTGTACTAATTTACAATTTGCTCCGCTGCATTTGTGCATCAAGGTTTTGCTGGTTGAAAGCAGGTTTTGCATGACTGATGGACAAACGAGATTAGCGCGTCGAATAACCGATGAAAGTGCGCCCGCTGAACTTACAGCTTTCAAAGTAAATCTGCCATATGCGCTTTCGATTTGATGTTGGTCCAGTTCACTTGTATCAGTTGCATCTATGTCGATCAACGAACGAAACACAATGGATGCCCCGAACCTTTTTGCAGCGATAATTTTTTGCGGTAGGTGCTCGTGCAGTGAATACCGATGCGAGCATGTTTCCAATGCGTTCGATCCAAAACGATAATTGACCACAGGAAAATCAGAAACTATTGGGCTGGATACTAAGTACCTAAATCCGTTCAATGTGGGAAAAAGTGCAATTTAATGTTTGTCGCCCAAAGCCGTGCAATTTACCCCAGCAGTTTTTTCCTGCAGGTTTACGCATTACCTATTGGTGACTTGCGCTCACTGAAAAATAACTCGTTTATCGAGACTGACTTTTTATTAACTACGTCAAGAAACTTCGAGGATAACTAGATAAAGGATAATTAGATAACGTAATCCTTCAACGGCTATTCCATTCCTTTTATATCGTACAAATTTACTGCAGGTTTTAGAGAATGATTGTGGATTTGGCGCATAACGTGGAAAGAGAAAACGCATACCGGTGTGCACATGTACACTATACGCTACAGCTTGTTACTACAGTATTTAACGCTACAGTTTTTAACTCTGTTATCGCTACAGTTTTTAAATTTGCGCTGGTGTTTTGGCTGTTGCTTGTTCCGGCGTTCAGCCAGTTTGGGATCGATTACCAGTTCTTCTGTAAAGTATTAGTTTTCGTCATATGTATAAGGTGGTGGAGGGATTACCGTGAACTTCTTGAGTAAGCGGCATTTCCGTGCTTACTTTTAAAGTAAGCAATTAAATTTTCTTTTATTGGCAATAGTTAAAGCGTAATTGTAATTGCTGATACATGGTACAGATGATACATGTTAATGGTGATCATTATTTTTATATGCACTGTGTACGTCTTTCGAGCAGATGTCGGTGCAAAATTGCTACTCGAGCTTTTCATGAATACAAAATCTGCAGTTTTGTTTCATCAACCACTGGAACAGCGAAAACTAAAATGCTGCGCATTATCTAACGAGGAAAACTGTAATAATTACGTCAAGCAGAGTTACGACCGGTTTCTGCTGGTATTGTAGCAATCTCAGGCTAATCATAAGTAAACATTTGCATGATACGAGGCAGTACAATGCTCGCCGCACTGTTTTACTATTCATCAGTATGAAGTCTGAACACCGTCTTTGTGTTTTCCAGCTGAATAGAACAATACGTAAACTGAAAAATTCAAACACCTTAGTTTCCGCACTTGGCAAGCAGACGAATGTCAAATGACGACATGCAAAATGCTGCCAAATACGGAAGCCCCCGGTCACCAAAATGTAGGGGATAAATGTTATAACAATTACACTGCATCATCCTCTATAAAACATCGCTGAAGAAATCCGAGAACGGAGAAATTCTGTAGCAACCGGTTCCAGTATCGGGCGCTAGCTCAGAATGGCGATTTTTCGAAAGGTCAGTTAGCAGTTGCATAGTATGTTTGAAACAGGGTAAAGATGCAAAATTCAGTTGCAACGGACAACGAAGCGCGTGCTGCCATAGTGAATGCTGTGCTGGTGTCATTTCGCTTAGATTCTTTTACGTTAGCGTGTTGCATCCCTGGTAACAGTCTGTTAGGTTGCGTTACCTGTTCCCAAGAGATCATGCGTTTTGCTTTCAAAAAGGGAAGGGTGGTACATCTTTTTGATGAGTAGCAGGTCATGCAACGAACCCTAGTGTTAATTTGTGAACTGCATTGAGAAACTTGACGGAAGAAGGACAGCATTTCTCATGGGGCGTTGAAAGACTGGCGCAGTCTGGTATAGGTTATTAAAAAGAACACCTAATTGCATGTGCCTTGTTTCTGTGGTTCTGTCATGTTGATTTTCAAACGCTCACTGTGGAAGACCTTTTCCAGCCATCTACCTTTTTGCGCTATGCGCTACCGGCTATAAGTGTTTTGATTATTTAACCTTTATTACAAGTTGTGGAAGATGTCCTTAAATTTTCACTTTACACCAACTTCACGCAAGGAGTTGCATTGATACGAGATTTGGTGATGTTGCTCTAGCTTGCCTCAGAAATCACCATAGAATATGCGGATGTATCTGATCGCGTCAGCGGTGATGAAAGCGTACTGTGTGGGAGAGTTGCGAGGCGATGGGTGCATTAGTGCAGCGACATCATATTTCCAGAACTTGTGGAAACAAGTGCAACAGGCATTTAAACGTCTAAGGATAGCAGTTAATCTGATAAAGCTGTGCTCTTGTTTACTGTTGGACCAGCAATGGCCGGAAAATCACCAACATTTCAGAATATTATAGCTCATGTGCAAGAAGCGAGCGGGGAGACGATTGTGTGCTTACAGTCACAGTCGGTGTTCCATGTAAAACCGCCATCCAAGCAGTCATATTTTGCTGTCCATAATTTTATAAAAGGTCACAGCTGTTAACATTTCTAATATTTTAGCAGGGCGTTTAGCAAAATATCTGAGTAAATTGGTGACATTGTCGATATCTTTAATAAGAAAAACGGGAAGCTTTGCCACTTAACGAATTGCTTGTACGACGGAAGTGCCCTTGCCAAAACGTAATGTTTACGGGACTAACGTACAATGCGCGAAAATCGTGCATCAAGTTTTCGACCAGCATCTATTTAAAAAACACTCTCAGGAGGTGATGTATTACCTAATGTGATTAGCAACAATTGTTGGCTATACTTGTTGTTGAGAGTTGAGGACAATCAGGCGATGTAACGCAGTTGCAGTGAATGGTGATTTTATCTGTTAAACTGTGTAACCTCGACACGGGCATTCTTAAGTGGAAGGCTTAAGGGCAAGGGCTACGAACACTGAGCCATACTAATCCCATTGTCTACTAAACCCTCATACTGAAAGATCTTTTCGCAAGAAACCGGAAAGTCGGAGCGCTTGACTTCCAGACACTAGCGCTGCGTTATTACGATTACGTTTCCAGTCAAGGTGTTAGAACTGGACGAGGAAGGCATAAAACACGTGCCCGATCTAAACGAAAAAGTTGCAAAAGAGACCCATCAAAGACGGGATCTCCACTGTCTAGGCATTCCCTTAAAGTACCCACAGAAAGAGACGCTGAAATGTATTCCTCAAATACTGCAAATACAGTAATACGAAAGTGCACAATTTTTTGCTAGCACTTAAAGACCGAAGCGAAACCGGAAGCAGAATTATAAGCATTAGTAGAGATGTGGCAGTAGTATACTACAGCTTTTACTGATTGTGCTGTCCTTTCCGCCAACGCCAGCCCTATACTACAGCTTTTACTGATTGTGATTGTCCATTCCGCCAACGCCAGCCCCTGCGACAAATCAAGCGGAGCCCGAAAAGAAACAGGCCGGCGTGGAATATCATTAAGCGCAACACTCTCGACACGATCACTCTCGCTCTGACCGATCACTCTCGCTCTGACCGATCACTCTCGCTCTGACCGATTCAGAGACGGACCTTTTTTTCTGAATATTTTTGAAGCGTGTGTTAACCGTATCCGGGTTATTGTATGCAAGCAGTAAAACTGTGACCTTTCATATGTTTTGATGTAAACTACTATCACATTTTATCGAACATTCTGTGGATATTGACGCCAAACGTTTTGGTTGTCAAACGAGATGGAGGAACTACGGAAGCTAATTGCTGAACTGGAGACAGAAGCGAAAACTGGGACAGCGAAGGGAGTGAGGCTAATTGCGCCCATTCTCTACAAACTGGTTGACGAAAATCTACAGCTTCGCCGAAGAGTGGACATTCTTGAAGGGCAACAGCTCCGTGTGAGCGTGGATCGACTGGAGGAAGATGTGAATAAACTTGGGGATACCATGTAGCGAATCGTGGACGAAGAACTACCAGCGCTAGCGAACCGAGTCGATGAAACCGAATCCAAGATGGCGGCGAACCCTGCTGAATCTGTTCAGTCGGCGGCTTATCGTAAACCAACTATGCCTAAACCGAACAAGCCTGTACGCCCAACTGCTAATCCATCCGATGATCCTGAAATCGTGGAAGTCAAGACTCCTGATTGGGCAACAGTCACTCGTCGAAAGATTATCAAGGGAAAACTTCAAACCGGAGGACATGAGGATGCCGACCCACGACACAACCTGGCCAAAAAGCTATGTCTGCAACGTAAAGCTCATCTAGATGTATGCGTAATGGGTATTCCGCTGCCTACTAATGCGGGTTACGAAAATGCAGAGGAATATGCGAACGATATGAAGTCATCTTTGGCTGACCTCGGTGTAAATGTGCGTTTCGTTAAAATCTTTGACCGTAAAGAGGGTGACAAGCGTAGTACTACATGTGCACGTATTGGCACATTTGCTGATTGTGAAGAAGCGTTGATGTCTGCTGATTTGTGGCCAACTAATGTGTCGTTAAGACGATGGGAGTATAAGCCTCTTGCCCAACAGGCGGGAAATGTGAAATCGCGAGTTTTTCATCGCAATCAGCGTTGAAAAACTCGCGTAACGGTGCAAACTCAGAATCTGTTTCAATTTCTGATAAATCTAAATTTTCAGCGTTCAGTAAAATAACTTTAAAACTTTGCAACATTAATGGAATACTTTCGAAATCCGCTTGTGTAAAACAGTACTGCAATGATTGTGATATTGTTGGATTGATTGAGACATGGGATAGACCTGAATATCCCGATTCAGTGTTTGCTGATCTACGAAAGTTTAACGTTTTTAGAAGACCTAGAAACACTGATCCTCACGGTGGTGTATGTATAGTTGTGCGCAAATGCTTGAAGGCCGTACGTCGTGCAGATTTGGAAAATACTGACCTTGAATTGATTTTTGTTGAAATACAGCAGATTAATGTTTTGGTTGCCGCATTTTACTCTCCACCGTCTCGTGTAACTGTTGACATCCCGAACTTTATTGAGCATTTACGAAATACTCCGCATGAAAATTTTTCGAAATTATTGCTCGTTGGCGATTTTAATCTTCCCGATATCGACTGGACGTTAAATTGTGCAACTACCAAAACAAGTCGCGAATCTCTGGGAAGTATAAAAGAGTTTAACCTGAAGCAATTAGTTCGTTGCGCAACGCGAAAAGAGAATGTTTTGGACTTGTGCATTGTGCCAACCGGGTGGTTAGCAGATGAACCAGTAAGCATAGCTGCGCCATCAGTGACAAACGATCACAACGGTGTTATCGTTCGATTTCTAAAACAAAAAAGTAAGGATCCTAAAATTTTAAAGAAACGCTGGTTTATCAAAGAGGACAATGTTCTCCAATTTCGCAACGTTCTATACGAAACAAATTGGACGGCAGTGTTGCAGGATATGTGTCCGAATGATCAGGCAATTTTTATTGAAAACACTATTCTGAGTGCAGCTAACAGGTTTTTTCAGCGAAAGAAAATCGAGGAAAGGGCAAATAAAACTGAATATCCCTTTAAGTTGCGTAATTTGATAAAAAGCCGGAACTTTGCATTTGAACGATTCAAACGCGAGCGAGATGTTTTAAGAAAAGAGAGACTGCGACATGAATGGTTGATAAGGTCTAAAGCAGCAGAGAAGGAAGTCAAAGCGCACCATCGATCTGAAACTCTGAAAATTGCGTCTGTAGCTGAACATAATAGCAAGAAATTTTGGCGATTTGTGAAGTCATCGGTAGATTACCCTAATATGCCAATACTAAAGCGACCAAATGGTCTTCACGCTGTAACCGATGCGGAAAAAGCTGAATGTTTAAGCGCGCAGTATGCAAGTGTATTTGGCGAGTGTAATGAACATTGCTCAGTGTCTAACTAGAAACAAGCGAGTTCAAATGAAACAGCAGTGTTTATTACAGAATCGGATATTTGGGATGTTTTACGAACTATTAACACTAAGAAATTTAGTGGGCCTTATGACCTTTCGTCGAGCTTAATAAAAACTTGCGGCGCATCTTTAATTATACCGCTGAAAATTCTTTTTAATAACTGTTTGAAGCAAAGCACTTTTCCAGCATTGTGGAAAACTGCTTTCATCACTCCGATTAGTAAGCAAGCTTCAGATCAGACCAACCCTGCAAGCTGGCGACCAGTAGCATTGCTGCACCCTTTATCAAAAGTTTTTGAAAAATGTTTATGTGAAATTTTATTAATGCAAATTGGTAAGTTTACTGAAAAACAGTTTGCGTACCGCAGAAAGCATTCAACAGAGCTGTTGCTAACTTTGTTTTGTCAAAAATTAACCGAAGCTTTAAGCCGCGAAAAAAGTGTCGAAGTGGTACTTCTAGACTGTAGTAAAGCATTCGATAAAGTTGATCACGCAATTTTGATTGAAAAATTGTCAAAATTAAACGTTTCGTCTAATATGTTGAAACTTCTTAGTAGTTACTTGTCCAACCGGTTTCAAGCAGTTATTGTAAGTAACGAAAAATCTGTTTCTTTACCGGCTACCAGCGGAGTGCCTCAAGGTTCGCGCCTTGGCCCCTCTCTTTATAACTGCTTGGTCGATGACCTTCCCGAAGTTTGTGTACACGGAAGCGAGTTGTTGATGTTTGCAGATGACGTAATGATGTGTACGATTATCGAAACGAACGCGGATGAATTAGCTTTTCAGAAAGATCTTGATAGTGTCACTGAATGGGCACGAAACCATAGCCTCGTATTTAACGGTAAAAAATCTGCTTGTATTAAGTTTTCGTCTCGTGCGAAGTCGTCTCACTGCTATCAGTTGAATGGGGAAGCCATTCCTATAGTTAATTCTGCCAAATATCTGGGAATTTACCTTGAGCGCAATCACAAGTGGAAGTTACAGTGTAAAAATGTTTCTAGTAGGATGCTTAAACGGCTAAGATACCTTAATACACTGTTTCGACGTCGAGACTTGTCGGCACGTTGTGTATTGTATAAAAGCATAGTTTTTCCTGTCTCCGATTATTGTGCATCTGTAACATTTCCCGCTCAAAAAGGATTAATTGATGCTGTCGAAAGTGTTCAGAAAAGATTTCTCAGATCGCTTGCAATCAAAGGTCAACCGAATAATTATGAAGGCAGGCTAAAAGAACTTGAACTGGAACCGATTCTGCGGCGAAATCTCAAACACAGTTTACAATTGACCTACAAGTTTCTGTACAACATTATCCCCTACGGAGATAAATTATTCTGCAAGGATGTTACTGCGCGTTGTGGTGTTGCAGGTGCGACGCGTCATTGGCAGAGGATGGCTGAACACCCATGACCGATAATCCCTACCGGATCAAAGTTTTGTGGTCTGACACTTCCCCCGTCGGACAAATCTTTCGCCTATCGGATGGCTAGGATATGGAATGACCTACGCATGCCGGCAGAAGCTTATGGGAGTTTGAGTAAATTTAAAACGGCTTTAAATATTGTTGATTGGAAAACAGTAAAGTCGCTTAAAAAGTTTTACCATACTGATCATGTGCAGTTGTTACAAATTTGAGCGCTTGTTAATTTGTTTGCCTAGCATTATTCGATGTTTGCTTTATTTTAAGTATGATGAGTCTGCTGCCTCGGATTGGGTCTTACCCAGATTGTGTGCGGACGTTAAACGATTAAACTTAAACTTAAACTTAAAATAGACCAGAGCTAGCCGTTGTCCACGCAGCCAATTCCGACGCAGAATTTCAGCGTAACATCTATGATTAACCAGGCTAGCGTCACAAGCCCCCCTCTCAGAAAAACTTCATTTTTTGCAGGATTGCAGAGTAACACTAGGGTATGCTTAAAAAAATAATTTCATCTGCCATGGTCAGCAGGGCGTGGCCAAACAGAATTTAGAAGTTACAAACTTGCTATGTTATAGCCTATGGCCAATGCATTGCTTCGTACTTTAAGCACATTTACGAATTAATACGAACCACTTGAATGCGCTATCGTACGAGGCCTATGTGTGTCCAATATTCCCCGTTAACCGTTTTTGTTTCTGAAGCGGCCTGTACGTGGTACTTAACAATATTTTGTAAGAGCTAGATTAGCAGGTGTAATTGTGTAAATACTTCCATTTCCATTCGCGCTATCAGTTTTTATCACATACCGCTAGCACGAAAACCGAGGTAATGAGGACCTACAGATTATCTCTAAACTTAAAAATAATTAACTGTCATCTACTAGTCCGTTTCAGAAACGGGAAGCCGAGAACATTTAGCGCACATAAGCCTCGTACGATACCACGTGAAGTGGTTTGTATTAAATCGTAAATGTGCTTAAAGTACGAAGCAATGCATTGGCCATAGGCTATAACATAGCAAATTTTAAACTTCTAAATTCTGTTTGGCCACGCCCTACTGACCATGGCAGATGAAACTATTTTTTTTAAGCATACCCTAGTGTTACTCTGCAACCCTGCAAAAAATGAAATTTTTCTGAGAGGGGGGGCCGGTGACGCTGCCCTGGTAAGAACATGACGAAACAGAATTCCACAACGCAGAATTGCACCCGGAGAAGAAAAGTAGTTCATCATGTTTGTTATAGTTGTTATGTACAATATTATGGATTTATAATTTTATTTACATTTTTATATATTTTTTTCTGCATATTTTGTGTAGTTGTAATTGCAACTAAACTTGTTTGCAACCAAGGGCATATCATAAATTATTTCTTACCAACCCAGTTCAAGAATTTTTAAGAAAAACCACAGTTACAGGTTGCGATTGTACATAATAACATAAACGCAGTATTCATTAGATAATTATCCCGAATGCGAATTACGAAATAATTGATAGACAGCATTCCGCCTACCTATAATATACACGCGCGCACTTTGTCGTTCAATGGGGATAACAATAGCAGACATGCATATCAACGGAAGCGACCACCACGACGCCGACCAATGTGGTCAGATGGGCCACATTCGGAGATAATTCCATCAAGCCATCAACGATAATTGGCGACGCACATCACCGCCTCTAGCAATAACCGGAGCCACCCAAAGGGGACACCGTGACAAAGAAAGCTCCTGTGATGGCAACTGCAGTGCAAGTTGGAAAGGCAGTACCGGCGGCAGCGGGAAATCCACCTTGACGACTATTACGATTAAGTCGATGGGTATCAATCAAGACGCAGAGGCGGAGATGAATGTCGAAAAATAAATTATTATTTTTTAAATTACTTATTATGAATATAGGCACCCATTGGTATCTGTAATTATTACATTGTGCTTGCTAGGTATGTACCTAATACTCATTACGTTCCCCAAATATGCTCATAAACTTTACTCTTATGTAATTCAGGATTCCTACTCATGTAGGCTCTCTGAATAATCAAAACCATACTTTAATCCTACCGGATCATCATGTTTTTGTTCATAATCATAACTCCTACCAGTGCGCACTGGTACTTATTAGTACTTAGATATTATTACTATTAAGTATTGTTAGTATTAAATACCGCATTATGAATAATAATAGCAATATTAATAGTAAAATAGTGTTATAAATAGCCGAGTTAGCTTTACGGCATCCTCGGTTGTTTGATATTGCTAAGCGCGACCTTTCCTTAGCATATAGTCGGTCTAATGCAACATTAACGACTGCCTCCACCCTGATCTCAATCTGCTCCGGCATCGTCAGAGCGCCCTCAATCAGTACCACAACAGGCGCTATTTACCACCGCATGTCCCTCCTCCCCCTCTTCCTATTCCTTCCATACTTTGGTCCTACCGGTCATCATATTTTTGTTCATAATCATAGCTCAAACCGTAATCGTTTCTCGTGCTAATGTGTCAAAAATGTTACATTCAATTAAAACCACGTTAGTCTACTCAACCCGGATCACAACAGATTCGGAAGTCTCGTGACCTTCCGTCCGCCACAACCGTCATATCGCGCTTTGCATAGCGTAGTAATTGGTATATGCCATCAGCTTTCAAAGCCATCGTTACCTTATTTTGCCGCCGCAAAGCTTTACAGCCTGACTGTCGCGTCCGCTTCCATTCACAGGCTTTTCTTGCAGAATAACAGTTGATTGTGAAGTTCGTGGACCAGAAAAAATTTCACTCCTTCGAAATCATTTACCAAGGCATAACTTTCAATAAATCAGCCACGACTCTGAATTTGTCAATTATTACTAAACGAAACCCGGCACATCACACATGCGCTAAATCCTTGACGGGAGCCCAAGCTGTAGACAGCCCATGTGCAGACACGAGAAAATTCCGGGATATATCACACATATCGAGACCTTTACGGGCAGCTTGCGTTACCAAGCAACTTCTGTTGCACTGCAGTTTGCTAGGTAATAAATTACTATTACATAGGTAGTATTTGCAGAAATGCGAAGGAGAATGTTTTCCGAAACAGACTGCATTGGTTGGATCGCTGTGTATTACATAAACAGCCACTACAGTGCGCGCGGTTGCTTCCTGTCAGCGGCAATTGATTTGCGCAGTGCCTGTCTCATGTACTTATTTGCACAGTGCCATTCATAATAATATTATCTTACACTAGGGACGGCTGGAGCTTCCCGGTTTGGTGCACCAGGCCCATAGACCACTATGTTAAAAATTTTTTTTGGAGATCTGGAACCACTGGAAATTTTTTCTGGAACCCCTCGGCCCACTGGCCGAGGGGTTCCAGCCGCCTATGTCTTATAGTAGACTAGTAGTGAGCTTACTAGTAGTAGATAATTTTACAGTTTGTAGCGAGTATGGTATACGGTTAAGGTCTCGCCAAAAATGTTTTGGCTTGTTGAACTGACCTGTTTTATATTTATCTTATTTAGCCGTAGAAAATAGCATTGACTTGTGCACCTTTATGTTAAAATGGGACTCGCTGTGTGACAGCCACCATCGCTTTAATGCATACGAATTACTGTACAACGCATGCTTAATTTTTTGGAACCCTAAATTTAACCTTTGCGATGAGAAGCAATAATTAGCGTAGCTGATATTTGAGGAGCATGATAAATGCAGTTGATTACGGACAATTACTCAAATTACGTCAAACTATGTGCATCTGCTTGACCATATACTTCCTTCTTCGTGCAATCCATCCATGTTTTATACAGTACATTCAATACTGATTTTTTCGTCCACTGCTGTAAAACGGCAGCCGCCCGTCGCTAGATTTCAGCTAGACCAACGCGGATGTGAATCATGTGATGGCCGGCTTCGATCACGGCGCCATACGCAGGTCAAATCCAGATAAGCTATGCACCGCAATTGTATTCTACAGATTCTCTACAAGTATTTCAAGCCCTTGGGGACCCACTAGTTCTCCGCGGCAGCCTGCTCCATGCAAATCTTGCCGAAGTAAGCTGCCGCATTTATCAAATCCAAATTTCTGTTACAGTGTCCTTTCTTATCCTACCATTAGGGTCTCTTTTGCACTCGTACTGCGTAAATTGGTGTACTTCACAGATAAAAATTTTTCCTGTCTGTTACACGCATATGCGAACCTCTGAGCGTGGTTCAAAGTTGCTAGCCACGCCACCTAAAAAATAGATCGACGCGACGAACTTTTAATGGTTAGCAAATGCAGACGATCACGATGAACGCCACTCCTTTGTACTTTCGGCAGTTGTACTCGGGGCGCCGCGAAGTTAATTGTGGGAACACGGTGCTGGTGCTACGCGACAACGGCCAGTGGTGGCTAGGATACGTTCAGGATATCGACGGAGACAACTACTTCGTTGACTTCGACGCCAGCACCATCAAAGCTCAGTGGAGTCATGCCAGCGAACTTTGGCACTTCCTCAATGCTTCACCAGATATCACCAAGGCGGTCGTCAAGATAGATTTTCGGAACGCGTTTAACACAGTGTCTAGAGAAGTGGTACTCGACGCTGTAAAGTCGCATTTCCCGGAATACTACGCCTTTTTCCAGTCTGCGTACGGACACCACTCAGCACTGTTTGTCGGTGACCACATTCTGTCGTCTGAAGCTGGAGTGCAGCAGGGTGACCCGTTGGGACCGTTACTGTTTTGCCTCGCCTTGCACGCGGTTGTTGCCACTCTGGAAGCGGAGTTTAATGCATGGTATCTCGACGACGGGACACTTGGCGGCCTTCCCAGAGACGTACTGGAAAATTTCGGGAGGATTGTTGAAGGCGCTCGGGCAGCGGGTTTGGAAATCAACATAGGAAAATGCGAGTTGTATGTTACAGGTGGGACTGAATGTTCACAACAGGAGGCAATTAAGGACTTCTTGACACGACATCCGGCACTGCGCGTTATGTCAAGCTCTAGCTTTACACTGCTCGGGGCTCCTGTTTTGGATGAAGCGATTGCCCCGATTTTTGCGGAGAAAGCGGCGGCTTTAACCATCGTATCCGAACAAATGCAGCATCTTCCTCGACACCATGCCTTGTATCTATTGAAACACTGCCTTGGCGCGCCAAAGATAATTTATATGTTGAGGTGTTGTAATGCTTGGAAGTATCCGCATCAGTTATACAAAATCGATGAAGTTCTACGTTCTTGTTTCCAATTGCTGTGCAATGTCCGAACCAATCACGATGATTATCCATGCTGGCGGCAAGCAAGTCTACCGGTTAGCAAAGGTGGTATTGGTATACGTCGATCGGAAGAATTAGCTCTCCCGGCTTATTTAGCCTCGATTCATTCCGTAACCGGCCAGGTATCTTTACTGCTCCCGGGCGACCGGCAGTGGATGTCTCTGCAGCTCAGGAATTGTGGAAACTCAATACTCGCCTAGCTGAACTTCCTGACCCTGGCTTTCGCAGCTTGCAGAAAACATGGGATCTACCTTTGTGCAACGTTTCCCTGTCCACTCTACTTGAAGTGTTCCGCGACGACGAAATCAATAAAGCGCGCCTTCTTGCCCAGTCAAGTCCGGAAGCTGGTGTCTGGCTTAACGCGCTGCCTTCCGCTCATATCGGCAACCTACTTGACGACGACACGCTCAAAATTTCTGTCGGCCTTAGACTCGGTGCTGTGATCTGTGATCCACATGAATGTATGAAATGCCACAAGTCTGTTGATGGCCACGCTCATCACGGTCTATCATGCACTTTCTCGGCCGGAAGGCACCCGCGACATGGTGCTCTCAACAGCATTGTATGCCGCGCCTTCGTCTCGGCAGGTATCCCAGCTAAACTATAACCACGCGGCACCTCTTACACGAATGAACGACGTCCTGACGGCTGTACAACCTTCGCATGGAAAAGAGGAATGTGCTTGGCTTGGGATGTCACATGTGTCGATACTGTTGCTGCTTCCCATGTCAAATCCACCGCGACAACTGCGGGAGCGGCCGCTGTCCAGGCAGAAGAAAAGAAATCCAGGTTCTACTCGTACTTGAACGGTCGATACATTTTCGCCCCAATAGCTTTCGAAACTATGGGGGCTTGGGGTCCATCGGCTATCGCCTTGATTAAGGAGCTAGGAAGACGTCTGCGGGACCACTCTGGAGAAAAACGCTCGCACGAATTTCTCCGACAGCGTATCTCATTGGAGATACAGCGAGGCAATGCGGCCTCAATTATGGGCACTATTGGCGAAGCGGAAAAGCTAAATGAAATCTGGATGTTATAAAGTCTAGCTTTTTCGCTTGCTTATAATGGTTTTATGTTATTGATACATGTGTGTCTCGGTTTTCAAATAAAGAGCTAATAATTTTGGCCACACCGTTTCTTCGGCCGCAGATACAGCTTTGAAGGCTGCACTTGCACTGTGTATGCCGCATTAAGAGACGTGGACGATGGACCAATGGTATTCCGGCCGGTGACTATTTCGGAGGAGGTGTGTGACGGATTCTATGGCGTACGTCAGCTAGATAATCCGAACCCAGATAAAATGGTGGCCTGCCGCATCGTGCATAAGACGCAGTTTGTGGAAAAATTGCCGGTACCAGGCAAGGAACAAAGTTTCTTTGGTAAGGAAACCGGCATCCTGTAGCGCAAACACACCGTCAGCTTTGTCACGGCCCAATTGCTACGTGGAGTGGATTTCCTCCCTCGTTTCCTGGCTGAAACCTGCAGGCTAGCGTTAGGACCTGGAGATCGTGTGTGTGGTGGCCTGTGTTCACGGACACCAACTGCTGAATGGGATACCATGAAGTTCAAGTGTGCCGGAGCGCACTATCCGACATTTGCGATGGATATCGGTTGTCGTGTATTCGCACGGGCGGGACCTGACACGGCGACGGTCGTTTGCGGCGAAGTGCATGGTGACGCCGCCGAGCGCAAAATGTTCTGGAACGAGAACGCCGTGCGGGAAGCGTGCCACAGGTATCTCACTGAGCAACAAAAAGTCGACAGTACCACTGCCACGATAAGTGGAGCAAGTCGTCTGCAATGTGGTAAGTGCAGGACACCTGTTCCACAGCTTTGCCTAACTGGAGATTTCGTTCACCAAGAAACTAAAATCTTAACTTTGGGGTGATCATGAAAGTCATAAAGTTATGACTTTTTTACGCTGGTTTTCTTGTAGATGTGGACGACGCGAAGATTACCGACCTTCCTCATCCAATCCTGGCAGGTGCTTCTGTGCAATCTGGACATCGTTACGCAGTTGTGCATGAACCGGTAAGATATCGAATATTTTTTTGCCTTTGTGACTATTGGTTTATTTCGATTGTTTTGTGCAACCGGAAACATTATCCGCTGCATGCAATAGGCTGGATGAAAACACTCGCCTGCACTTTCCGAGTATCATTCCGGCGTTATGGATAATTCTTGGCACAAAGTGAGAAACCACTGAGAAGGAGACCACGTAAATAACCAATAATTCGAAACAATGTTAATAACCTAATTGCATTACAAAAAGCGGTAGAGAAAACGGCACTACTTCAGATGTTATTAATTTTAATGAGTACATAATTTATGTGCGTAATTTATGTCGCACAACGACACATAGGAAACCCTTGCGCTACAAACCTAGTACGAAATGTCGTGAGGCAAATGTTTTGCGGTTGCACGCCAGCAATGTTTTTGGATGGAAGCCATCAAAAAGAGTGGGTGGGAAAAATCGTTGATGGACTGTAGAGATGGCAAAACTACAATTAGTCGACTAATTAGTCG
This sequence comes from Paramacrobiotus metropolitanus, assembly GCF_019649055.1. Classification (NCBI taxonomy): domain Eukaryota; kingdom Metazoa; phylum Tardigrada; class Eutardigrada; order Parachela; family Macrobiotidae; genus Paramacrobiotus; species Paramacrobiotus metropolitanus. The sequence goes on along the minus strand of NW_026570266.1, from coordinate 47,890 downwards.
GTTAACTTCGGTTAACTCGACTAAAACTAAAAAAATTAGTTTAACAAACTTTAGTGACTAAAAAATTAGTCAAGAGCTTTTAGTAATTAAAATTTTAACCGAGTACGTTTTAGCTACTAAAACTCAGCGGTTAACCGGTTAACCGAAATTTATTACCAGCGTAATGGCGGACCGCAAGAGACGTTGGTTTTTCGCATATGCGTGCAGTACTTCAATTTAATCGTAAATGTAGCGCATGGCGTATTGTATCTTCTAATGCAGTTAGCTGCATGGCTTTACATTGAAGTACTGTACTGTGTAATGGCCCTATGAAGTGTGTAATATGCATGTACTGACAGTACTGACAGTTTTTCCAGTACTTATGTACATTATACAATTACGGATTTGTTTCTACTGTAGCTTATATTTTCAAAATAAAATTTTATTGTTCTCTGAAGGCTGAATAAATTTTGATTCTGTTTTTATTTGTTATACGGAACTAATGGCACTATGGCGACAGGTGGGTTCATTTCGCCGCGCGATAGTGACACCCACTGTAGAATAAGGAAAACATTTTAACAGAAAATTTATCTTTAGTCTCGGTTAACTTTGGTTAACCGGTTAAAATTTTTAACTAAATTCAGGTTAACAACTAAAATTTAGTCGCCGACGTTTAGCCGACTAAAAAGTTTTAACCAAGTCAATTTTAGCAACTAAAACTTTTAACCGAGTTTTAGCTTAGTTTAGTTTAGTTTTTTTAGTTTTGCCATCTCTAGATGGGAGGCCAGTACGATAGGAATATCGAATATGTACCGCAATAACACATCAGCGACAGAGTATGAGCTAACAATCTCGATGTGACATAACTAAGTATACAAATTTACGCGAAGCGAGAACTGCATCGCCGGCGATTATTTAATTCTGAGCTCCGGAAACTGGTAATCTTCTGTTTTGCTTTGCCTACAGTACTGCTATTACAGGTTTTGGAGCAGTACTGCCATAGCGGGTCAGTGGCTGTAGAGTTGCGCTGAGCACGAATTTGCAATCGGTTTTCAAAAAAATTTTCACCGAAAAAAATTGTCGAGTTTGTGCATTTCAGTGTAGACATAGAGTTTAAAAAGCTGCTGTATTATTGTTTAAAGCTTGATCTGAAATACTGTGTATTCTGGAGAATTATTGTTGTTGTTGCGAGTGTCTGCTGCCCCGAATTGGGGTTTTTCCCTGAATTTGTGCGGACGTTAAACCATTAAACTTAAAAGATTATCAAGCTGTTGCATTAGAGATGGCAGCGGCCGGCTAAACTGCTGACCTTTCGGCTGACGGCCGGTTGAAATCCTTAGCCGGCTAACTCATCGCGGCTGAAGCAGCCGGCTTTGGAGCGGCTATGGCTAGCAAAAACCCTCAGCCGGCTGGCCAATCGCCGGCTAAGCTGCGGCTTAGCCGGCTCCCGGCCGGCCGCTGCCATCTCTATTTGGCATATTTTGCCCGAGTTTGCGCGCTGTGGAGGGGATCTGTTGCAAAACACTGCTTCGACGCCTGTCCCCTGTACATGAAAAAACGGCACCATGTTTCCGATGCCTGTGTCGCGAAAAGCTTCCTCGCGTACCGAATTGTAACGATGCTGGATGGCAGCCTCACTCCGAGTACGCGGATCCTAGCGTTTACGTACGGCTGGCATTACCAGCATCATTACGGGGAAACGAGCAGCTTCTGGAATAATTTACGCGATAGCCAGCAAATACTGAAGGTAAAGGGCATCTGCCTGCCGTAGATTATCATCAAGAACTGCGGGGATATCGCGGATAGGTGGACAAACTGCTTCATGGGCATCACGCGGCATCACCAGACCGGAGAGTATGAATGCCAGCAGCTGTCGCCGTTCCTGTCGCAATGTGAGCAGGTGCTGTTCATCAACTACACTGCTTCAGTTCGGTCAGGTAATCGAGACCTGCTTCGCGCCCTCTGTAACAGTCGTAATGACAGCCAAGATTGGTTGGAAGGCGGCCATCTGGTGGAGCGGCCGTCTCAAGGGGCGCATTTGGACGTGATTATCCCGTTTCTGCGCTTCGATCGCGCGGAGTCGCCAGCCGAGCAATCCCGCCGTTTCATCGCCGCCGTCAACAACCATTGTTCGACCGTTAGTCGGGCGGGTGCATGCGCGGTGGTTGTATACGCTGCAGCGTCCCGATCAATGGACGGGGATTCGCAGATTCCTGAATCTGTAAGTAACACGGAAAATTATCATTCTCGAGACTCCGGCTGGTTATAATGGAAATGTATCTGGTTGACAGGTTCAGCAGTGTGCGGCCGGACGGCCAACCACAGTGCTGGGATGGAGTGAACCTGCGGCAGCTGGATGTTTGGATGCTGAGCCGGTTGGCTCTTCATATCATGGACGGATACTTTGCAGACTGAAACCCATGTCCGTGATTCAGCATATCGCGTGTCACGACGCACATAATAATGCTTATGATTTGTTTATGCATGTCGACATCACCTTTCTTATTACTTTTGCTTAAATTGTTTTTATTTGCCGTTGTGAGATATCTCACATCGTTAATTTTAGTCCTTATATACAATATATTATGATCTCTGTTTGCAGATGTGTTGCGCTGCAGATGTGTCTGTATATTAACATTTTTATAAAATTTACGAGAAAAGTGGCCAAGTCAGAATGTTCTCTCCTCAATCAGTATCGTATCGCCAACCTTGTAGAAGAATTGGACAAAGAACGCTAAACTGAAAAACTTCATTTAACCATAAAGTTTTAAGCATAAAACCAATGAAATCACAACAATGGATATAAAAAAATGTGCAGCACACCTATAATTTGCAGCGCTTGACATTCATTATCGGCCCCTGGGGCGTAGTTTCGGGGGTGTCCTTTTTTTCAAACAGGATCGGGGAGGAGCGCTTATTTCAGAAGGGACGGCTCATAGTTCGGGGGAGCTACAAATGCGATAATTACGGTACTTATGTCAGAGCGGCATCCGCTCTCTATAGGATCGTTCAATGGAATATTTCATTACATTTGTATGCTTTGCCGATAGCCTAGTGGTTCGTCTCTCGGCCTTAGAGTATGGAGGTTGTGGGTTCGATTCCCTCAATCGGCAGATTTTTTGCGAGTGTCTGTGCGAGCCTAGCCCAGCCCTTTCACTTGGATCACATTCAAATGCTAGTGTGCCGTTCACGCTTTTCACGAATACAAAATCTGCTTTTTTGATTCACCAACCACTGAAGCAGCAATAACTGCAAGGCTACAGGTTTAATCGTTAACTGATTTACGACAAGCAGAGTTAGGACCGACTTCTATAGGTGATATTCTGTATAAGAAAACTTTTTTCATGATACGACGCAATAACGCCGCAATGCACGCCGCACCGTTTTACTTTTTGTCCATCAAAATGTTTTCAAACACTAAACCCCAGCTTTGTAATTTCCAGCTTAATAGTATACAGAAATATAATGAAGAATTCAAACACCTTATTTTCCGCACTTGGCAAGCAAACGTATGTCAGCTGATAACACGCGAAATGCTGCCAAATACGGAATCTCCAGGTCACCCAAATGTACGCGTTGAATTATAACAGACATAAGACATCGCTGCAATAAGAGAACAAACGAATCGTAATGTATCACAAATCACAATCGTACTCGTACAGCGGAGTACATATTTACCGCGATACAGTAAAACCTCCGTGATACGAACGGTCTTATGGCGTACACCCTTTGTGTTACGTACAACGAAACAGTTACCAAAATTCCGTACACTTAAGTAATTACTTTATCGTCTTCGTTTATACAATATTAAGGACAGGAGTCACAGGACAATTGTGAAAAATATCACGATTGATCGAATCCTCTTGAAATGGAAAACACTTTTCAAGATTTACCTTCAGACTTCCTTTACCAGGAAACATGAACCTCTTCAAACGAGCGAAAAAATGCACGTTTTGCTTGTTCAGCAATAAAAGACGTGACATCAGGAAACTACAGGTGTGACCTTTAACTTGTTTTGCTAAAAATATGGGCTAATATATAAATTTATATTTAAATCCCATTTACCGCAGAAGCTTAAATAAGGTTAGCGCTGAGCGAGAGAAATGGCGACAGCGAAAACATCCTGCTGATGCTTCATGACCCCACTACCACAAAACTTTCGTGAACGCAGAAAATTTGTATTTTAAAATTGCAATTTTGGCAAATCAAAAATCGAGCGGTTATATTGTCATGCTGCGCCGAAGAACACGTTGCTCCGACAACGGCTTCGGTGTAGAAGCCGATGGGTACCAATCCCGAAACGTAACCTCGTCTTAAGCCAAAAGGGAAACGCCATTCCCTCGAATCATTGACAGCATCAGTGACAGCTCTACAAAGCCAAGCGTCACTGCTAATAGATCGCAAGCATCCTCTTCCACCAGTTGCCTCACTGTCAGCAGCCTCTCACCAAACCTCCGTGCTGATCGACCTGGCGAACGCTTCTGTCCATCCGCATGGTTTCATCAAGCCTCCAGCGTAAAAGTCCTTGCCAGTTCTGGAAAATTTGCTTGTGAAAACATTAGCCGATCAAAAAGCTTTATTTAGCCTAAATAAAATGCAGCCGCTACATCGCGATTTTGACCTTTCAAGCGAACCAAACATTTCTGTGCCAGACGGAGAAGGGAAACTGGTGCCGACGGTGGCTCCTCCTCCTCGACGAAAAATTGACAGCTTTGCTACCGGGTTAGAAGCGTTCCTGTTATCTGCGCGCTTTCGATCGTTCTAACATCCGGATCTGACACTCTGTTTCTTACTCTACATCGACATCATCCGCAGCATGTCCGTGTCCCGCTCACTCATCATATGGCCAGATTGTGACACTCGTTTCCGTGAAAAAGCAGCGTACACGGAAGTTAGGGATATCGTCTGCCAGACGATATCACTAACATCAGTGTATAGTGAAGATGCGGCCATAATGGCAGACATCATCTGCACCGTTCCGATGCCCGATCCTACTTCCGTGTCATCTGTTACAACTGTGCCGCCGTCGGGCATTCCAAGTTTTAAAACAAATACTTACTGTAACATGCCAATGTCAACTCGTGTGCATTTCGACTCTGCACAATTTATACCGTACAACCGAGCCCTATCACACGTCGTATTTTTCTACTACAAGTAGTACCAACATTTAACATGGTGTCCTAGCATTTGTGCTACAGTACCCCTTCTCGTAACTTCACACCCTTCTATGGTTATCATTTTGTCTATCGTTTGTCATTTATCGGGTTTATCAATAAAAGGGGTTTGGTCGCGGATGGTTCACAAGCGGTAGTCCAACCAGCTTGGTTTTCGATGCCAAGTTGGACATAGGGCTCCACTTACCACTTCCGGTGCACCAGCCTCAGTTACGGCATTTTTGAATATTTTTGTTTTCAAAAATTCTTAAGTTTAGCCGTGGAAAACAAAAAACGATAAAGACTTTGTTATACTAACGCCTCGGCCAACGAAGCTGTTCATCCGCCGCCAACCAAGCCTGCCAAACCAAAGGTCACGAACGCGGAACTTCAGTGTGTGGTTTTAAAATTACAGCGTCAGATCGAAGAGTTAACACGTGGCGGTCCTTCAAAACCAGCATCAGGTCGTCTTTATCACAACCTAACCCTCCTGTTCCCATAATCACACTCTAAGGCCCTGTCCCGAATTCAAAGCGAATCTCGCTATGGTACGGTTGCTCAACCGCACGAGGTGGCTGTATGCAGTGGCCACGCCTACAGATACGGTACGCGAAGCCACCTCGCGAGGTGGAGTTGCTGTATCGCAACGAGATTCGCTTTGAATTCGGGACGAGCCTAAGATGGCGAAGAAGTCAGTGATAATTTGCGACCACCACTGCAATACCGTCTATCGTCCGTTGATCCATCTTAGAATCGTTGCTACATTTCTTTCTTCAATTATTAAGCACTTACTATAAAATATTAGCCTTTTACTTCAAGCACTTAATACGTACGCTACACTTAATACGTACATATTCAGGTTTCAGAATCCAAAACAAATACACGACCACAATTTTCTAACTAACAGTAATACTAACTGACCTTTGACCGTGAAAATAAATCTGCATTTTTCCTGCACCAGTATTTCTATTAAAAGCTCACATCAGTTGCCTAAACGCACAAAATGCTCATATCGAACGTTCCAGAGAAAACGGAGAAATTTCCTTGGAGGACTATTCAACGAATTTATTGTTGACACATACTGTAAAGCTCCGTTGAAGAATGGCGACTTACTTTTATTTGGGAAAATCAATAAAGATACAATAAAGAAAATGATTAGAAGGAAAATGGACTGCTATGAGGCATTACTAATCGTAACCCACCATTGAAATCCTATAGCTGCATGTACTAATGCGTAATTATGTAAGTCAAAAGCACCCTACGCATTTATTGCTAAATGACTGCCATACTGTGTTCTCGGATTTCAAAATAAAACACAAAATTATAGAAGTACTGTAACTACTGCACGACTGTTTATAAATCCACTCTTTTCTTTCTACCTGTGCATTGATTATGGTTGAGGATTGCCATACTGTGTGATAAGTAAGTACTGTAATTAAACTTGCCAGTTGCCAGTACCAAACAAAACCGCCGTGATACTCTTTAGTACAGTACCACCATTATTATTGGTAACTTTTAATGTATGAGCCATACAATACTTATAATACGTGTTATATTGATCGTCTACTATACACCTGCCATATACTATCGGTGAATTTGGTTTACTGTACTGAACAGGGTTGGTATTCTCTCAAGGAGTGCGGAGGCGAAGCCGATGGCATTTCTTGTATGCGATATTATCCAATTTAGGCACCTAATTCCAAATGGCAAGTACTAGTAATGGTTATCGCCTTTCAGGCGCAAAACTTTCCTTCTGACTATCAGAACGAAATTGTGTACTCCTCACAATTTCTATTCAACAACACACCTACAATTTAAAAATTTCAACGCAATTTAAAAAAAAACATTTCCGAATTATCCACACTGAAGCAGCGAAGAAGCTGTTTTACTTTGAAATTGACATCACCTTCCCACTAAAAACCACATACGAGATTCCCAATAATCGTTAATGTTTCCCTATTAATGTTTCCTTTTCTCAATAAGCCAAATGAGTGCTGATACTACAAACCATATCCAATACATAAAAAATAAATACGACGACAGGCGTAAAATAAACTAACAACCGTGGTCCAAAGCCTCATTTAGGTATGCGAAAAGGTCAACCCAGCTTCTTCATCAAGCCGATAAAAGTACAAAGTACTAGCCCGATAAAAAAGGAGTGCCGATTGTAAATAAAATTACATAAGAGTAGTTATCCGTTATTCGTCAACTGTCCGTCCGGTTATAGTCATTAGGGAATTTTAGATTTCACATGGTTTAGGCTCCGTTCACTAGAAACTACCGCGTCAGATAAACAGTACGTTAGCAGACTTAACAGCGTTTAAAATGCTTGTACGGATGCACACTTGCAGTGACGTACAGCTGAAAAATAAATCGAATCGAGAGTGCCGAGAGCGTGACCAACCTGCTCTCGGGGAGGCGGTTAGAGCATAAAAAAAAGATCCACAGGCAGCATACGCTGGCTTGTCGCTCTAACATATGGCTGAGCCGTTGCACAGATCCACGTAAGGCAGACAGTTTTTACGCGTCAGCCAACGACGTTGGGTTACGGCGCCTTACGTCGCGAACGGACGTAAATCAACCCGTAACGCCAACTTCTACCAGAACGTCGAACTGGACGTAACTTGTTTTGTGAAATCTAAAATTCGCTATTCGTAAACTGGTTCCGAGCAGTCGTTACCTTAACTGACGCCGCAAGGTTTTATAGCCTGACGGTCGCGGCCACCTCCATCCTTAGGCATTTCTTGGAGAATAACAGTTGATTGTGAACTTCACAGAGCAGAAATAAATTTCTCTCCTTCGGGATAATTCAGCAAGGTATTCATTACGTTGTAATACACCAGCCACGCCTTTGAAATTATCAGTTACTAAACGAGACCGAGCACATCATACATGCGGCTAGTCTAACCATTGACAACAGATGTGCAGACACGGGAAAATTCGGGGATATGTCGCAGTTGTTTGGAGCTTTACGTCTTGAGGCCATAGCTTGAGTGTTACCAAGCAACTTCCGTTGCATTGTAACGTGATATAATAAATTGCATACAGTTTGCACTATTGCGATGGAAATTGGTTTTCGAGACAAACTGCACTGGTTGGATTGCTGTTGATCGGTTATTAAATTAACAGTAAGTCAGCCACTACAGAGTACAATGCGTTCGGTTGCTTACCTGATAGCGACAACTGTTTTGCGTATCAGATTTTGTACAACATAGTCTTTCTTATGAACTTGCACAGTGTCATCAGTAAATAATACAGTATAGTAGTGATACAGGTAGTTTTGCAGTTTGCAGCGAGTAATGCTGTAAGGTGAAGATGCCGCCAAAAATACGCTGGCTTGTTGACCTCGCTGGTTGATGTTTAGCCATAAAACAAGGTTAACCCTAAACCCTAAAACGGACTCACTGTGTGGTGACAGCTTCATCTATAATGTAAGAGAATTAAGTACTGTGCCGGTGCAAAATTTAGACCCAAAAAATCATTTGGTCGTCAAATGTGTTCGTAGGAGAACGTATTTAGTGACTGCCGTGCCTGCTATGTTACTGCACGTTCAGCTTGACCATGTACATCCTTTTTCTTAATGCAGCCCATCGCCGGTTCATTCAATGTGAATGCTGAATTTCTCGTCCACTACTGCAAAAGGCCGCCGCCCGTAAATTAACTTCCTCTCGGTTATTGCAATAAGGCATGTCAAAGTTCGAAGAGGACTATTATCAGAAAGCTGTATTTGATTTACAAGAATATGAACTGCCTTCCAGTTCTCTCTTCCTGGATTGCACGAGTTACCTACTCTAACAGGGGATGAACGGCTAGTTCACCCCTGTGCGCGAACAGTTTAACGGAAACTGAACGCCAACACACTGCACACTTTATCGCTCTCACATACAACATCTCAAAGGCCACCGCAGCACCTTGCTGCGGGGCAAAAAGGAAAAAGCATCCAGCTCAGACGACGAAATCTAGCAACTAAAGAATCTACCAGATTTAGAATCTGGTAGATGGAGAAAAACACAGCAAAAACAACAAGACAACCAAGCAGCCGCCTGTGCGCGGGTGAACGGAGAGGCCACTCCTCCTCACACTACAACGCCGAGCAGTGTCTGTAGAATACCGGACGCTATGACGCAAGTTCACCTAGCAGTTGCAGTAAGTGGAGTTCAGAGAGACCAACACGGATATGTCGACCGGCTTCGATCGCAGCGCCCTCCGTGCAGTAGCGTCCGATCTTGATGCGCTACGCACTGTGATTCTGTAGTACTTTCAAGTCCCATAGAAGCCGCTAAATCTCTGCTTCGGCTTGCACGATCATAAATCTTGCCGAAGCAAGCTGCCGCATTTATAAATTCTACTTTTCCACTCGTACTGAGTAAATTGGTGTACTCCACAGATAGAAACTTTTCCTGTCTGTTATACGCACACGCGACCTCTGAGCGTGTTCCAAAGCTGCCCACCACGCCACGTTGACGAGACGACCTTTTAACGGCTAGCAACGATCAAGATGAACGCCACTCCTCTGTACTTCCAGCAGCTGTATTCGGGTCGCCGCGAAGTTAACTTTGGGAACACGGTGCTGGTGCGGCGCGACAATGGCGAATGGTGGCTGGGATACGTTCAGGATATCGACAGAGACAACTGCTTCGTTGACTTCGACGCCAGCACCATCAAAGCTCAGTGGACGCATGCCAGCCATCTTTGGCCACATCGTTTCCTCCGCCCCAGTACCAGCGCTTCGAGGGCTATGCATGCCGCCATAAGGGAGGTCGACGGTGGACCGATGGTTTTCCGGCAGGTGGCTATCTCCGAGAAGGTGTGCGGCGAATTCTTCGCTGTACGCCAGCTAGACGATCCGAACCCGGATAAAACGCTGGGCTGCCTCATCGTGCATAAGACGCAGTTCGTAGAAAACTTGCCGGTACCCGGCCAGGAGCCCAGTTTCTTTGGTAAGAAAACTGGCGTCCTGTACCGCAAGTACACCATCCGCTTCGTCACGGCCCATCTGTTACGTCACGTTGATTTCCTGCCTGGTCTTTTGGCTAAAACCTGCTGGTTAGCGCTAGGGCCTAAGGATCCTGTTTGTGGTGTCCGGTGTTGGTGGACACCGGCTGTGGGATGGGATACCATGGAGTTTAAGTGTGCCGAGGAGCTCGAGAAGACATTTCAGGTGGATATCGGCTGCCGTGTATTTGCACGGGCGGGAACAGACACCGTGGCAGCGATCTTCGCCACGGTAACGCCGCTGGTCGCACAATGTTCTGGAATGAGGACGCCTTGCGGGTCGCATGCCACAGCTGTCTCACTGGCCAACTGCTACGAACGACCGGCAACACCCTTGCCAGGAAATTGGAGCAAACCTTTTGCAATGTGGTCAGTCCAGTAATGCCATAGCTTAACTTCGGGAGACCATCACAGATACGAATTGTCATCTTTAACGCCACTCCCTTGCACTTGACAGGACAGTACTTTGGTTCCGATTTCTATATCAGAAAAAGCTTCTTCACATGTCGATTCGTAACGATGCTGGATGGCTGGATTACTCAGCATACGCGGGTCCTGAAGCTTACGGGCGACAAGCAGTATGAGCATCTCTTCCGGGAAGCCGATAGTTTCTGGAGTAATTTACGGGATATCCAACAAATACTGAGGCTAAAGAGCATTTGCCTGCCGTTGATCGCCATTGAGAACTGTGGGGATATCACAGATACGTGGGGAAACTGTCTCATGGGCATCACATGGCATAAGCAGGCCGGAGAGTATGAATGTCAGCAGGTGTCGTCGTGGCTGTTGGTTTGTGAGCAGCTGTTGCTCATAAACCACACTGTCTCCATTCCGTCAGGCAACCGTACATTTCTCACCGCTCTCTGTAACAGTGACACCGACAACGAAGCTTGGTTGGAAGGCGGGTATCCGGCTCAGCCGACCACAGGGGCGTACTTGGATATAGTTGTCCCGTTTCTGCGCTTCGATCGCTCGGAGACGCCAGCCGAGCAATCCCGAAGATTGATCACCGCCGTAAGCAACCATTGTCCGGCCGTTGGTCCGCTGATCTATGCAAAGGTTGGGCGGGTGCATGCGCGCTGGTTGTATACACTGCAGCATCCCGATCAGTGGACCGGACTTCGCAGGTTCCTGAATTTGTGAGTAACGCGGAAGGCGTTCATGCTTTCGGTCGGTTATAATGCGATGGTATCTGGTTTAACAGGTTCAGCAGTGTTCGGCCGGACGGCCGTCCACAGTGCTGGGAAGGAGCCAAAGTGCGGCAGTTGGATGTTGAGTCGATTGGCACTTCATATCATGGACGGATACTTTGCAGACTGAGTGACCCCTGTCAGTGCTGCAGTATAATAGGAACTGCGTATCATAGAATATCATTTACCTATACACAAGCAGCTGAATTACGCAGAGCAGTTATTACTTTTGATTGTACATGAAATATTACTCATATTAGTGGTCCTTGTATGACGGACCATACTTGTAACGTTATTTTTATTTTTGAATTTAGAGTATTTCATCAGGTATGTCTGCAGGTGTGTTGCGAAAACGTGCATTTTGTAATATTCACCGTTGCCCAAGTCTCGATGTTGAGTTCACAAATGTTCTTAATTGGATGTAACCGACCTGTACAAATGTTCTTAGGTGGATGTTCTTAATTGGATTATACTGGCAACCAGTTCAAATTACTTATCACTTAACTTGGCCACACATGTTAACTTTAACTTTCTTAGCTTATTACTATTATTAAAGCTTTTTCGCGTTTACGTGTTTCTACTATGTAACACGTAACCTATTCCTACCTCAAGTATATACATATAATACTACAGCTCCTTTATTATATTCGCTTAAAGCTCATACAATTTTCTCCGCTATGGAAGTGTGTTAAAGTTAAGAATTTGTTCTTCTCTGGCAAAAGATTGGTTGGTAATAAAGAACGTGCAACATGGGAACTATTTTCGGTGATAAATGTGCACTTCGAAGTAGATTTGCGCAAGAAAATCGAATATACCGCGCTGCACAACAGAATGTAGGATTGTGTGGCACGTTCTTTGCAGGATCGCAGCTACCGTTTTTCTCGACCTGTTGTAGAGCTCTGTGTTAACACTTGCTCGCTCAGGTGGGATAAAACTATTATACATAAAACGTTTAGGATATATACGGACATAGTGAACGATAATCCCGACAACTTTACTAATTCGTGTATATCTAGGAAAACTTTCTCTTCGCACACTCCAAAACGCTTTTTGCATTTTTTATGAAATTCGGTAGCCGAATCATCTGCTGTGTATAAAATTAGCGGTCACTGTGAGAATCACTGTTGCCGGAAATTTTCATAACACTGTCCAAAAGCGTGCTTGATCAGTTTCCTTAAAGACTACAATCTCCGAGAAACAACATTTCATCATCGAAGCAGCAAATTAGTTGTTCTAAACATTGAGATAAATAATGATCTTGCTGGATTCTGTCGATATGTGGTTTGCGGTAACTACAGACATTTGTACAAATAATTAAAAACAAAACGGTGTACGATACTTCCACAGTTACCGATAGTCCAGACGACGTCAGAAATATCTAGAAAACGGCAGTTCCTTGCATACATTCAGCAAGTGCATGAGGTAACGACTAAGGCGCAGCGCTTTAAAGTCCAGCAGATCAGCTGTTGCCCAGTAATTTTCACGCAAATGGTTTTCCTCGAACGCATGCCTGCAGATATAGAAATTTTTTTTATCTGTAACATAACATCCACTATAAATCTAGCTGAGAAGTTTTTCTGTGAACGTTACTTTTGCAGGAAGTCCCGGAATTCCTGCCATCCTTCAGGGTAGTCCACTTTTCGCGCCATCTCATGGAACTTCTGACAAAGCTGCTGGGAAATGGCCTCCACGGGAGGCAAATAATCTTCTATCAGTGCCATGAAATCATGGAAAACACCATTCTTATCCAAGGTTTCAGAGCAACGGAAACGCATGACAGGCACTGAAATCGATAGATTGCCACAACGGTCCCCTCCAGGACGCTGATACTGCTGAGGACAGTGACAGAGAATTCTTTCAACGGTGTAGTGGCAGACCAGCAGCTGCCGGCAATAAGATGTTAGAACTGGCAGATGGAACAAAAATTTATCACAACCAATGTCGCCGCAACAAATTTCGAACGGGACAAGGCAGTTTTTAATGATGATTGTGGGTACGTTGTTCTTGTTCAGATTGAGCAACGCGGCCAGAATACCGAATGAGCTTTGTGTATCATCGCCGCGTCGACCGAAATTGAGCAGCGCCAACGTCCGCGTCGAAGGCTGCACGAAGCGATCAATCAGACAACCATAATAGTAGTTTTCCGTATCCGGCCAACCAGGCGGATACCTTCGCATAGTCTGGAAATCGACGATCACCAGTGCTGAGTCGGAATTATCAATCACGGCCTTCCACAAGTGACACACTCTACAAATGCTGTCAGTTTATTTGAAAAATTACTCTGAATACTAACACGTAAGACAAAGCAGAACACCCACAAGCGTAGAGGAGCAACGGTTTAAATGGAATGATTCTATACTTCCTACTAAAATTAAAAGTACATATTATTTCTAGAAGTGCATTGGCCCTGGTAGCGAATTCTACATCTAGGTTATCACAAATGTAGAAACATGGAGTGAAAACATTGTCATAGATTTTTTCGGTTTTTTGGGTTTTCTTACCGCTTCAAAACAGCGCGATAACGACATTCGAGCTGCGAAAATACTTCCGGCAGAACGGTAATGGCAAAATTTCCGGGCATGTTGGCAGCGGTGTCTACAAATTGTGTGAGATATCGGTCAAGCTATGCGCTAATCGATTTATTACTCGTGCCATTCATTGTGTTAGCGCAGGAACGCTGCAATGACTTGAGCGACACAGACCACAAAGTGCCTATATGGAAAAACAGAACTTTCGAAAGGTTCCCTTTATTATTTGTTATGAATTTGGGTGAAAAATATGACCTCCTTTAGCTCGGCGACCGTTAGGGTACGTTCGAATGTATGTTTGAACTAACCTAACAGAGTGAACCGACATGCTTCCGGATGAGCAACAACCTGCTGGCTAGCGGTGCGGGACCCACCAACAGCGTTCGCATGGTCTGTGGAAATATTTCGGAAGGGCTTAGGTCCAAACCACCGTGTGTTAAGGTAAGGCCAAGCATCATAGCACGGAAAGCCGAAACCGCTTTGCGCTAGAGCTGCAAGACAAAATAACACACAGTAGTAGGATAATCTCAGTGTATCACTCCTCACTGTGCTTGTATTCTAACTGTAAATCGTAGTTTACGTTGGCGCTTCGTATACAAATACCTAGTATATATGTATTCCAGCCCGCTTCCACTTCCTTTTCGCTGCAGCTATAAAACTGGACAAGGTTCTCCGCGGCTGTTAACAATCTGCGTTCGCAATCCGCTGAGAAAAGAAAGCTTTCGTTGTCTTGCTGCGTATGGTACTTTCTCCACTGAACAATCCCCACGAACAACCACACCATCTTGTCTTCTTCGACCTTCACGAAAAATCGATCGTTCACCCACCAGCACACTGCGTACCCAGCAGCACTGAAGACCAACTGAACAAATCTCAGCATTTCATAGTCGGCAATTTTGTGGATCAGGCGGATGTATTCGGATTGGATTGTCAGTTTGACGATGGGTATTTCGTGCAATCGTCCCCACAACGACGGCTGGGCAATCGGCAGTTCATCAACAATTTGCCACCGATGTATAACGAGCTGGGTTTCGGGTCCCCGTTTCCATTTATTAGAGCGGCATAGTACACATCAAATCTCTTTAACAATTTTCCAGGACGGAATGTGTATGGTCCGTTCTGGGAATTACGCACAGCAACGTGGACGGTGACCGGGTTGACCGCTTGTAGCGAGTCATAGTGTTGATGCTGCCACACATATTGCGAATGGATCCAGCAAGGTCCCAGTTCTGTACAGTCAAAATCCACGAATACGTTATCGCCCTCAATATCCTGAATGTACGCCAGCATCCACACAGCGTCACCGCGATTAATCAGCACTGTGTTGCCCAAGTTTGCCATGCGATTACCACGCTTTCCACATGCGAAAAAATCCATTATTCGGTGCAGTGGTATTAATACGGTCTCTTTGTCCCTGACGTCCACTTCATGAAGTGCTTAATCAAGGGCAAATACGCCAGTAACCGTCGGAGAAAAATGACAATAGTTGAGTTCAGTTGTGAATACTTAGGAAAGTTAGCATAATAAAAACTGCAACATTTGCAAGAATTTATTGAAAAACGTCTAAGGTACAGTAACTTCTCGGTACAGTAACTGCCGCCATGTGTAGTTTGCAGTGTGAAACGAATCCATCAATTAGGAACGGCTAGCGTAGTAGTTGGTGTACGTTAAAGTCACATCATTACTCACACATCATAAAAAAATGTCCACTATAATATTTCGGAAGCATTTACAACCAAGCATTAGGGTGAAGCTAAATTTCCGAGTAAAGTTAAAGTGGACGAGGAGCCAAACGGCTGCTTGCCTGGGAGTCGCGCGGTTTTGGTGGCCGTAAACCGTGCCGGAAAGAATTTCAGAAAAATTCCTCCGAGCCAGATCGATAGAGGCGAACTCTATTAAACCAAGACGTGAAGAAAAACCTAGTAATACTGTAACTGCAATCAACTACGTACGGATATCGGCACTCGCAGTATATGGTGCTAAAAACATAACGAATTCAGTTCCGTTCAGACAAACGGATTGATGTGACCTGACATATTATCTGTCATGCGCTCGTGGTCGGCGGTCGCTGCCATACTTCTACCGCATTTCAACTCGCAGTATAAAAATCGGGTCGTAAAATAGTTAGCAGCCTTAAAATCGCATACGATATAATAACATTTTTACAAAAAATTAGCGCGACCACGTTGCATTCTCAGGCAAAACATAAGTTCGCCTGACAAAGTGCTGGGCGTACAATTCTTTGGTCGCCATGAACGCCACTTCACGCTACTTTCGCCAGTTGAGTTCCAGTTCGCGGGATGTTAACTACGGCAACACAGTGCTGGTGCAGCGCGACAACGGTCAATGGTGGCTGGGATATGTTCAGGATATTGGCGGCCATCATTTCTTCGTTGATTTTGACGCCAGCACCGTCAATGGACAATGGATTCATTCCAATCATCTCTGGATGCACAAGGTTCTGCGCCGAGACAGTATGACGGATATTGGCTCCTCTTTGCAGGTGGCGCTGCGGGATGCCAGTGACGGCCCGATGGTTTTTCGCCCGGGTACCTATATCGGCCTGTTAGGTACCGCGTTCTGCATTGTCCGCATCGACGATAATCAGCACAGCAGTTCTGCGGGTTGCCGTATCGTGCTTAGCTAAGAGGTAGCCGAAAAAATCCCGGCAGCTAACGGAGAACCGAGTGTTTTTGGCCGCAGTAACGGGCTCGTCTATCGGAAACATGTTATCGATTTTCCTCAGGCGCATTTACTGCGGGACGTGTTTAATATGCCGAAATTTCTGGTTGACACACGTCGGTTGAAGTTGAGCAGTGGGGACCCGTGTGATACCAGTTGTGAGTTCATTCGCTATGCTGATACGCACTTCTTCTATTTCGGCTGCACCGGCACGCACCGGCACGCACCGGACAACTCCGGGATATTGGTTCCGTGTCGGTTGTCGTGTATTTGTGCGGGTGGGGAGTTGACACCGTCACGTTCGTGTGTATGGAAGTCCACGGTGACGCCGTGGGTCGCAGCATGTTTTGGGATGACGATTCTCTGAAGGAAGCCTGCCAGATGTGCCTCGCGGTGCAGCCATCGAAACCATCTGGCAGCGGTATCATCAATGTCTGCACAAATAGAACGGTACAAAGGGGTGAGTTTAGCGAAGGCTAATCAAAACATTTCATCTAGTGTCGTCCGTCCCTCTATGTGCTCAATGTATGGAGTATGCGTAACCTTTTTTCTTGCAGAATTCGTTCGTTCAATTAGTTTTTTGACTCGTTGTATTCAAATAATTCAATTAGCTGCAAAGCTGTCTACCTCGTTTTTGTTGTTATATGTAGAAAAGCGTTCTGCCAACTCGCATACGTGATGTATTTTATAGTATTCTGTATTTCAGGATTACTACAGATTATCTCACGAGTCGTTCACGTTTGACATAAATCTGCTATATTCACTTCCGTATTCGAGCTTAATAATATTCATTAATTTCTGCAGCCGGAGTTGACGAAACTAGTATGAACAAAGTTCCACATCTGATTCTCGCTGATGTTTTGCTCCATCTTGATGCCGTTACTCAGATTCGAGCGAGCCGGCAAGTTAGCTGTTGTTAGAAAGATTAACGGTCAATTAAATGCCAGGTGACCTTTTTCCTGCTGCCTATTTCAGGGTGTGTGCGCTGTGGAAGTTGATTCTGCTGAAATATGTAGCTAGCCGACACATTATTTTGGATATCTCCGAGATTTCCCCAAACAAGCCCCATGATGCGCAATTTCCCGCTGCCAGGTTCCGTTTCCTCTTTAAATTCATAACGATGATAGACATCACCGTGTCCCAACACACACGTACGGTGGTTTTGCTTGAAAAAGAGAAACACGGTGGTGATGCCACTTTGCTTCGGGGCTCACTCGTCTGGAGTATGTCCACCATTGCACGTATTGCGAAAGCCAAGGGTTTCTGTTTACGAAAACTAGTCGTCAAGAACGGCCAGGACGAGGAGCCAGACCGAGGACTGCCGCTCCTAGGCCTTATTCAAAGTCACGTTACTCATGAACAATTTTACTGTTATGCGCTGCCTGAACTGATGACGGTTTGCAAGGAGTTCTTGTTAATCGACTACACTGCGTCGGATCTTACCACCGTCAGGAGAGTACTGTTTAGGCTTTTCGGTTCTTCATGGCCAGGAAATTTGCCCTTTCTTCTACATACAAAGGCGCCGCAACCACCGACGGTTATTCCGTTTCTGCGCATCTGTTCTACGCAAACATCAACCGAACAGTGTCAGAGCTTTCTGGCAGCGGTGAGCAGCAGTTGTCCGCCGGTTTGTCAGCGTGCATATGATAAGGTCGTCGGTGTGCATGCGAATTGGGTGCATACGCTAGCCTATCCTCAGGGATGGACCGGCATTCGGGCGTTTCTAAAATTGTAAATATGGCAAGTTTATTACCGAACTTCATTACCGTGCTCGTTCCGTTATTACGCTGTGTTTCTTCAAGGTTTAGTGGTTGGAGCCTCGACCACACTAGGGAGTGTTGGTATGATGTGGACTTGCGAAAACTTGACGTAACCGTGCTGAGTCGGTTGGCCATGCACATACTGGAAGGATGTTACGAAAATTGAAGAGGCTTGATTGTTTTCAGTACTCGTACTCGTACTCGTATGTATTTTAAATTACTTATTTCTTGTGGAACTTACAACATTGGTGCGTTTCTTATGCTGTCGACTTTACTTCTGGGGCGACGCAGCAGTGCCAGAGCGTATCGACGGCCCATTAGGCCAGGCAGTTGCCGAAAAGTGCGGCAAGGACGCTCTAAAGATAATTAAGGGAGCTGGCACGCAGATCCATGCCGCTCACCCCTTGAATTTAATCGACTGACTTTGTTTAAGTTTTGCATCGGCTTTCCCTTGCCGTAAAAACCTCAAAATTTGCGATTCATGCATATTTTACAGTGTGTAATGCTTTACTGCCAATTTTTTTCTAATACACTGAGTAAGAAATAAAAGTTAGCATGACATTTTGCTGCTGGTTTTGTATAAATTTATCGCCATCCGAATGATGGCAGTATACTTACTTGCCACACTCACAGATGCGAATGATGCGCATTGCTCAGCTGATACTTGCCAAATTCGCATTGTGAATGGCGCGACCGTTTTCCGTACTCCTGCCCCGTAATGTATGTATCTGTAATTGTGCACACGTATGGCATATTTTCCCAGACTGTAAAAGGCGTTGTCGCCTTTCTTCTTGGGATGTTTGCCACTTTTGTGGGCTGTGACTGAATACTGATTTACAAAATGATACTGATTTGATTTACTGATTTACTGATTTATAAAAAAAATGTTCGAACGCTTCTCCGGGTGTTTTGCGATCGTCGAACTATGGGACCGAGGGATATGTGGAACAATGCAACAGTTACTATGTCCAACAATTCTTTTTATTCGCACAGAATAACTTGGGTCACTTGAAGCAATTGAAATGATTTCTGTTGAAATTAGTTGAAAGCTTGACTCAACGAGCCGAGGTGGTGTGACAGCAGGCGAACAAAGGCTCACGATAGTGAGAAGAGGCTTTATTGTGGATAGCAATAAAGTACAGAGAACCAAAACACAAAGGCTCGATGTGAGCTGTAGAGTGTAAATCACCGAATGTCAGCTAATGAATGAAAATGAATGGCACATCGAGCCATAACATGGGAAAAAGCCTAATGCGGCACTGGGCAGATCCAACACGAGCGAACGAACGCTGATAGGCCGAGATGTGGAAAGGAGGCGTGGCTCCGCCTACATCGAGGCCGATGATTGGCCGAGACGAAAGGCTGGGCGGAAAGCTGCCTGAGTCGAGGCCGATCTAGCGCTCGACAGCGAGTGCGACTCGGTGTGAGTCAGCACACCGGAAGCGGGACTGTCGCTGGCTGCCTACTCGTAGGCTGCCATAGCGACTGGCCCAACATGCCTCTGGGCGGGAGTCCGAGCCCCTGCGAAGGACCGGCCTCGTACCGCTCCAGTGCCCGCTCCGCACACGACCCTATTGGGGTCGGTGGCTGCGCCTCGGGGTATCCGATGACGAAGGTCTCTCGGTGCCGCGTTCTCCTCCGGACCCGTGGTGGCGATACAACTCACGGCCGAAATCCGAAGGTCGGTCGGTGGTATTGTTGGACCGGTGTAGGCATCTGTTGGTCGTGTCCGTAACGGCGAAAAGTAAAAAAAATAAAGTATTATTCCATTTCTCTCTCTCTCTAGTAAAAATAACATCACAATTCCTGGTGAGCAGGTTAGTGAAAAGATCAATAAAATTGAGAACATCATTTCGAGATTAGAAAAAGTAAACTCAAAGTCTTTGGTCCGGGGCTTTGGTCCGGGTGCTCATTCCGACTAGAGCTGATCCGCTCACGGGGGCTCCAGTCCACAGGATATCCGGCCATCTAGGTCCGAGGCATCGGTTCTCGGGATACCAAGTGGTACCGGTTCATTTCACCGAGGGTCGGGGTTCGACCTCGAGGGTCAAAGGTTCGACCCTATCAACTTCGGGTAAGGTATGGATCTCCATTGTCGGGTGTGAAACGGGCGTGAAACACACTTTCCGACCGGGATCCTCCGGTAAAGTTGCTTGAACCTCCGTTGCCGGGTAAGATAGCTCGTACTTACGTCCAGCCGAGGTTCATCGGGTAAGGTTGATGGAGAGGCACTGTCGCATCCGCGAATACCGTAAGGTACCCTCTCTGGGTGCAGGATAAGACCTATTGGGTCTATTGATCGGTGGATCCTCCGGAAGAGTCCGGTGATCCGAAGTTCCATCCGGGCAAAACCGTAATATTGTGTCCTGTCGGCTATTGGGCAACAAGGACCGGTTAATGCCTGGTCTCCATAGGGTCGAGTGGTCGATGGACGTGGTTTACACTGCACTGTGCAGTGTAAACCACGTTCTGGTCCGCATGATGATATGGCCTCTGTACGGGAGTCCGACCCTGTATCCGGTTGGCTTCAAGGTTTTGAAGTCCGATGGTAGCCTCGGTAACCGAGGGTCAGCTCCGGTTGTGAAATCAGAGTCCAAGCTCAGCCTCGGTTGCTGAGTCTAAGTCCATTGGCAGCCTCGGTACTCGAGTTAGAGTCCGGGTTGTACCCTCGGCTGCGCTGGCAAATGGATACGGTGATGTTCCGCTCGGCTGAAAATCCTAAATTCGTCTCCTGTCACCTATTGGGTAACTCGGAGAGGATGATCGCCGGGGTTCGAAGGGTCCGAGGGTCGGAGGTTCGAGCCTCGGTATCCGAAGGTCTGATGGTCGTTTCATCTCGGCAAGAACCCTTATTAACGGTGTAGGTCGCCTATTGGGCAACTCTACCGAGGGTCTTACCGGTGAGATGAAGTCGCTATCCGGGGCAGCCTCCGTGTCCGGGGTAGCCTCGGTGGTGAGGTAGTCAGCATCCGCTAAGGCTGGTCCAAAGGCATTCTGCCCGGGCAAAACCCTTTTAACGTCTCCCGTCACCTATTGGGTAACATGGAGAGGGTCAGTGCCTCTGGACAGGGTCCGAACAAGTATCCGAGGGTCAATTAGCCTCGGTGTCCGGGGGTCCGAACCTCGGTAACGAGACTGGCCCAACATGCTCTGGTGGGAGTCCGCTTGATGCTGGAGATGTCCACCGGGTGACTAGCAAAAATCATGCAAAAGAGGCTCCCCGACAGCTATATAAGACCTAATTGGGTCAAAGCTGCGAGGTAGGCACTCTAAGTTTTAAAGACGGAGTCCAAGCTGGTCCGTTCCTCGGCTGATCCCGTGCTTCCACTTAGGCGGAAACACCCGGGATGCCGGAATATGGGGCTAAAGGCCTATTGGGCCTGTTGGCGTAGTTATGGACGTCCGTAGCCTCCGTTGGGGGTTCAGTCATGTCGGACGCGGAGGAATGATTATATACTGATGTTGTATATACGCATTCACCCGTGTACCCTAATGTCCTGGTACATCCTTCCGGTGACCACAGTCCGATTCACGGTGAAATGGTCATGCCGGTCACTCATACCATTACTCCAA
Organism: Paramacrobiotus metropolitanus; assembly: GCF_019649055.1. Lineage (NCBI taxonomy): Eukaryota > Metazoa > Tardigrada > Eutardigrada > Parachela > Macrobiotidae > Paramacrobiotus > Paramacrobiotus metropolitanus. Next base: position 26,030 of record NW_026570266.1, on the reverse strand, counting down.
CACAGCGTTGTGCGTAGGGGTAAGGGCATGAGTGTGCCCTAATGTCCCACTTCTTCCGTTCCGTTCCGGGGTGGAAGGGAGGCCTATTGGGCCTCGATGGGCATCCACGGTAAGGTAGAGATCGTGGTTGATCTGCGCCACTTGACATGGTAACAGGTCGTGGTTGTACGCGATCTGCGAAGGCTTGCATCCTCCGATGGTCCTTCTGCCGGAGGGACAGGCCGGTGGAGCGAAGCGGATCGCGCCGCGCAGCACCGTCCCGTCGCTTTTCGTACGACGGATTCCGCCGGAGTTATGCTGCCGAGGCCTATTGGGCTCTCGTGCTGACTTCAAGTGGAGGTCAGTCAGCTATTACTCCGATTCCCGGGGTGTCCATGGGTCTGTTGGCAAACACGTTGCTGAAGATGGCAGTAGTTTCTTCGGGAACATGTTAGCGGAATCCTCTTGGATTAGGTTCCGGAAATTAGTCATACGGGTTCGCTGACCGAGGGAGTATTTCGTCCTAGGTCGGCGTAATCCGTACTCCGTTAAGGGTTCGAGTCGTGCGGATCGGGTTGTCAGGGATTATGGCTTCCTGTACCACACGGTCCGCATTCGGTTGAAGAATAGGAGCCTATTGGGCTCGAAGGTTCGGAGTTATGGAACCGTAGTTCCACCGGGTCCTTCTACCGGCTGGGTGCGAGCAGGAGTACCCGGCAGATCATGCTGGGAACTTCTGTCCGACCTCCTTACGTGCGAAGGGTCCGATACTGGGGCTGTCACCAGGGCCTTGCTGATATAGGACGTTTTCGCTGCCTATGTCCGCGAGGTCCCGGCTAGTAAGGTTCAAGGGTAAGAGCCTATTGGGCTCTGCAGTCCAAGTTACGGAACTGATCAGCCGGGGGTCCTCTGTCGGAGGGACCTGAACAGGGACAACTGTGTTGTGCGCAGTTGTGCTTGTCCAGTCGCTATTCGTACGATTCGTCCCGATGTGACGTTCCATGGTTCACACTTTTATCAGGGTCAGCCTCCAGGATCCTTCTGCCGGAGGGGCTGACGAGATGAACTGTGTTGTCACAGTTCGCCGCTAGCCAGCCGCTATTCGTGCGATTTATCCCGGTGAACTGAGGTTTTCTTCGGGTTCGACCCTTCTAATCAGAGGGTCGGACATCGGGGTATCCCTATTGGGGTCTACTCCCTAAGTCAATGGTGGGTCGGGATTCTACCACGCCCTATGATGTTCCCTTTTAGCTCCGGGGATAGCAGGTCGGCGGAGTCGCTGATCCAGCTGGAGCCAGCTAACCGTCGGGGGTCGGCTAACCTCGCTATTTGGCTCGGTTCGCCTCCTGTCATTGTCGCCGGAGACCGGAACATTCCGTCCGGTTCATCCAGGGAAACCTGGGGAGACGTCCGGTACGGTTCAGGTTGAACTCGTACTTATCGGGTCTATCCGAGGGATCCATCCGAGGTTCGATTCCAGAGTCTTCTGCCGGAGTGGATTATCCGTGCAGAACAGCAGGTCATGCTGATCTGCGCGGAGAAACCGCCTTTCGTGCGAAGGTCCGGACTAACGTGGTTTAGGAGGCTTCTCTTCCAGAACTACGGTAGTCCGAGGGTTGCCGGTTCGGTCTCCTCTACTGACGACGAGGTCTGAGTTTCTGCCTTGGTCGTCCGCAGGGGATCAGGCTCCGCTAACTTCTGGCGGCCTATTGGGCACCTTCCCTGGAACCTATTGGGTTCACAAGGTAGTTGTTGGGCCTTTCGTGAGGTGAAGTCCGGTTAGGTCCACTTCTTTTGGACTCTGTCTTTCGATCCGAGGTATTTCCGTTCCCGCGATGTGGGTGATATCGCTCCCCGCGTCGGAGGGACGGAACTTAGAATGTTCATCCACAGGTGGAGGCCTATTGGGCCTCATACCCCGGAGCCTTTAGGGTCCGGTGAGGTATCGAGCAATCTGCTCGGATCGAAGAAGGTTCGCATTCTGCTTCCGCTGCCGTTGTTCAGCAATGGATTGGAGCTATGTAAGATATAGGAACGGAAGTTCCTATATGATGCCGAAGTCTGGATCCTTCCGCAGATGGAGGCCTATTGGGCCTCATACCCCGGAGCCTTTAGGGTCCGGTGAGGTATCGAGCAATCTGCTCGGATCGAAAGACAGGTTAGTCAGTCGTGGTTAGGTGCAGTCTGCAGGTTGCCTTCCTCGCTGAGATCACCACGGACAGCCGTACTTGTGGCTGACTCTGTAACTTCTTAATGGTAGCAGATGTGGTTAGGACTGCGATCTGCAGGAGGATAAGATCATGGTTAAGGCTATGATCTGCAGGGTAATGAAGATTGGCTCGGTGAAAGGTATGCTCCGGGCCGTTTGGACGTAATACAAGGTCAGGTCTACCGCCGTATCCCTTGTTGAGGGTCCGGTTTAGGTAGCTAATCGTGGTTAATGCGATCTGCACTGCCCTTGGACCGTGTCCCTTATTGAGGGTGCGGCCTGGTAGCAGATGTGGTTTGACGAACTGTAAGGTGGTTGGCCAACGATCTGTGGCTCCACAAGCTAGGTTCCATCTATGGGATACGTCTCTATTGGAGACGTCGTCATGTCCATTTGACCGGTTTTACGGTTAGCCTAACCCTATTGGGGTCCAGCTACCGGTCTCTTTTATTCCAAGTCCACGTTGACCGGGGCTCCACCACCGAAGTGGGAACCTTCCGAGTCATCATCCTTATCCCGTTCCCGTCGGCCTGGGTGGTTCGAGGATGTAGCCTCCTGGGTACAGGTCGACTGCGATTCTGAAGCTTCCTGTCCGGGCTTTTCGGCTTTGGTTCGGCGGGCTTCGCGTCTTCGGCGGTTCCTGCCCGAGGATGATGAACCTGGCCACATGTTGTACCTGTAGGATGACTTGCCCTCGGGCATCGGTGGTGATGTGAACCCGGGCGGCAAGTGGCGATGGGTCCGGCACCATTCCGAGAGGGTCGAGGCTTCGTCGACATCCTTTTCTTCGTCCGGATGGTACTGATATTCCTTGTACCATCGCTCTGCCGTCATCAAGAAGTCACGCAGCCATAATCCCACCACTGTGTCTCGCATCGGCGCGCTCAGCTGGGCCACCGCCGTCCGAAGTCGGGGCGGAATGTTGTTATTCCGGTACGCGCAGTACAGGGTGTAGTGGCTGTGATGGTGGCCAAGTCGGGCCGCGAAGATCAGTCGCAAAGCTGTCTGGAAGGCCAACGGAGCATCTCCCGGGCTTCTGGGTTCGATGTTGCCAAGGTATTCGGGCAAACCCTGGGCCGCTCTGGCTGCAGTGATCACCATGGCTGCTTGTGCCTCGGTGAGTACGAACTGCGCCACCCATTCCGTATGGTCCGTGATCTCCCGTTCCGAAGAGAACAACGGGAGCTGGCTCAGTTGAGACCAATCCAGGTGGTCAAGTGGCAATCCCAAAGTCGCTGGGTCGGTTGTGCTAGGCAAACCGTTCGTCCGGTAGTATGGGAATCCGATGCCATAGGACAGCCGATCATTCATCTCGAAGTCCTCGGACCATTGCCGATGTTCGAACATCTGTTGGTATCCAGAGTGGTCGAGGAAGATCCGAAGGTCATTGACCAAGTGCCAGATCTGGTTTCGTCGATCCTCCCGGTACTGCATAGTGCCCATGATGTAGTTCGTCCGTTCCGTCGGGTGTGGTATCTCCACTGCGATGCCCTGTCGGCGTGCATGGTCGTACCGAGGGTCATGCTGGCTAGGCACTACCGGTTCCGGGTCTGGTAATGGACGCTGTTGCACTGGCAGCTCGTCCAGCTGTTCCAAAGGTGGGGGTGGTCGCAGGGCTGGGTGTCGAGCCGTCTGGTGTCGGGCCACAGGCTGCGTGAAGTTACGCCGGGACTTGCTGTTGGAGTCCACGACGAGCCCGGTATCCTCCGAACCGGATCGCTTGCCGGGGGAGGGTCGGGTCCGATCCTTCGAAGGCTGTTCATCCGGCCTATGTTGAGCCTCCAGCTTGTGTCGTAGGTCCCTTCCGAGCCTATGGCGCAGGTCACCGGGTGCCAAGTCCGACACACTCTGGGTTCTGCGGTTAGACGGAGTGGACCCTGTTGGGGTCACTGCTGCCGTCGCTGGTGGTTCTGCCGATCGAACCACTGGTTGGGCCGGGGGCTGCAAGGGTGCGCTGTCCATTTGCTGGGGTAAGCCACCTTCTTGTGGGGCTACCAGCTGCTGTTCTACCTGGCTCCGCTGAATTGCCGGCAGAGCCTCCGTTTGTTGGGGGTCAAGGATTTGGGCCATATATTGTCGGCCGTCAGGTCCGGTGAGTGTTACCGTCAACCCGGTAAGTGGGGCGGGGCCGACCTGGAACGCATCCTGGAGGCTGGACGTTTTTAGGGTCCGATCCGGATTCAGCACGTCCATATTAAGAGGTGCTGAGGGCTCATCCGGGAACCTTTTGGGTTCCGCCATGAGCCTAGCCTGTAAGTCGCCGGCTACGCCTAAGATGGGATTCTTGTTCTCCTTCGGGCGTGTCCGTTTTTCGTGCTCACGCTGGGCCTTAGCGATCCGTCGGTCGGCTGCCTCTATTTCTCGGCGGTCATCCTCGCGCTCCTGCTCCCGTCGTTGTTCACGGGCATGGACCAATCGGGCGTTGTCCGGGACTGCTGGGGTGTTATCCCAGCCGGGCTCGTGGGTACGTCTGCGGTAGCGCTGCATGTCCCACATGTAGAGCAGTTGTCGACCGTCCAACTCATCAAGGATGCGGCTGTTATGGACGGCGTGCATGTAGGCACTCAAGTTCCCGGTGACGACCTGGACGTACAGGGCATTGGCCTGGTCCCGTCGTGTGACTCTATGATCCCCGGCTTGTCTGTCCAAGTGCCATAACAGGCATTCCGCGCAGGGTTGGCGTGTCCGAGGAGAGTTGTTATTGGCCTTGCACGCCTGGCAATCCGAGTCGTAGGCTTCCGTTCGGGGCTGAGAAGGCTATGGTCAAAACACTTAACTTAATATTGTTAAGTTATTTTTGTTTTTAAACCTTTTGGGTCATTACGTAAACCTATTGGGTTAAACGTTCTATGGTTAGATGTAAGCTTAAACGGTCGGGTACGGTCAGGTCTTGTCCGATCCTTTCCCTTCTCGCCTATTGGGCAAGAGAAACATCCCCGTTACGGAGGTTATAGGTCTCGCCTATTGGGCAAGGAACCTCCGATGATGTACTTCCGTTTAGCTTTTCTTCTTCGGCAGGTCAGCCGGGTTAGTTGACTTGGCCCGTGCCAACCGCTTCTGGGCTTCCGTTTCGGCCGAGGTGGGAGCCTTCGGTGGGCTCGCCGAGCTTGCCCGCGTCTTCGGCAGGTGCTGTCCGAAGTCTTCAGGTAGGTAGAAGACGGAGAAACGCTGCCCGTGGGTCTTGTAAACCTCACTCGATCCGAGGACTTTCTGTCGGCAGGCTTGCTCGAGGACATACTCCAGCTCATCGGCCAGGTAGTACAGGTTGGTTTCCTTTCTTCGGACCGGTCGGTACCGTGCATCTTCCAGTTGAGGGTAAGCGGACATCAGTATGAACTCGAACCGACCTATTAGGTGGTTCAAAATCTCCCGGCGAGTTAATCCTTCCGGGTGTCGATCCGTCCGCAGGCAGGCGATCACTGCGTCCCGCCATCCGAGGTAAGTCTTCGGCGCTGGGTCTTGTTCTTCCCTCGGAAAGACGTAGTACGGTCGTTCCGTTTTGGTATATACCCGAAGGATGGCACCAGTCTCGTATGCCATCCGACAGTAGATCTTCACTCTGTCGAGGCTAAGGTCGAACCAGCTTCCGTCCTTGTCGACGCGCCAATGCTTCAGCAGCTGGTAAGCCAACTCCGGGGTTGCGTAGGTTGGGCCCGACCATGACAGCGACTTGAGTGCAGCGTGAACATGCACCCATCCAGGGTCGGTGTCGGAGATCCGAGGCTTCGGTCTGGATGCCCGCATGGTTGCCGGCTGTTTTGGCCGGGGAAGCCGAATGATGGGCTTCGATGGGATCTCCCGAGGCAGGACTTGCGCTGTGTCTTCATGCCACTTCATAAGTAGCTGGTCGGCCGGAGGGCTCGGGGTCCTTTGGTCGAAAAAGCCCGAGGCTTGTTGTCCGGATGGGACCGTCGATCCCGCATCTTCCATCGGATCGTCCGGGTCATCTGCCGGAGGTTGTTCCTGATTGTCAGGCTCATCCTCTGGCTCCGGATGCTCGGGTGCCGCTGTTGGCGGCTGCCCCTTACCATCTTCGTTATCGTCGTCGTCGCCGTCCGAGTCGTCGGATTTGTCAGAGTCTTGGTCTGACTTGGCGTCCTTGTCGTCATCATCCTCCGAAGAGGGTTCTTCTTCCTCCTCGAGGGACTGAGCATTCCGCGAAGTCCTACCCTTGTTCTTGCGCTTCTTAGTCAAGGACTGGCCCCTTGTTGAGGTTCCAGCCTGCGAAGTCGACAAGTCCATGGGTGACGGGGGTTGGGATCCCGGAGGGGCTGAATGTGTGTCCTTGACAAATTTACCCCTTCTGTCTCGAGCCGAATGCTTAATGGGTTTACTGCCGGAGTCTTGGTCGGCTGAGGCGGACCTTTGCAAGCCGCCCGGGGCTCTTGGTCGTTCTGGAGGAAATCTGCTACCTGAGGAGGCTGCCGTTGATCTGGCCAGCTCCAACCATACTTTGGCTTGAGGTGCAGGGTCTTCCTCTGGTCTGATCTGGACCTCGGCTCCTTCTGGGCTATACTTCTTTGTGTGGAGGTACGACATCCGAAGCTTCTGTTCCTCCGGTTCTTTTCGGGGATGAAGTTCGGTACGGTATACCGAAGGTGGACTCTGCGCTGCGCGTTAGTAGTCTGCAGCTCCCTTCGTAGCACCATCTTCTCGAGGGTAGGGTTTACTTCCCTCATGATATCTTCGATCTCGGCCTCGCCTATCGGTTTATCGCCGTAGGTGTACATCTTGTTGAGGAACCGGGCAATCTGGAGGCGGGTGGTACCTCTTGGGTTCCGATAGTAGCCGATGGCTCTGACTATCCGCTGTTCCGGTGTTTCCTTCTGGCTTAACTTAGCCGGTGGTTTCGGGAGTACCAGTTCGCCCATTCGGTCCCAGGATCGATGGAGTATAAAGGCCATACATTCATCCTGGATCCAGCTGACTATCTTCCGCATGAATTGTGCGGTAAGGAAATGGCCTCGCTCTACCCGGTATTCTTCGGTGAGCTTCTCCACTAGGGCCTGGTAAACGTCTCTTCGTTCCGTGTCAGCTGTGGTGATGATCCGCCGGACGTCTTCCTTAAAGATCGCCTTGGAGAAGGTCGGTTCCGGCTCCCAGGTTGTCGGTCCGGCAGCCTGTTTCGGAGGTTATCCGGGGCCGGTAGGTCAGACTCGTCGGTATCAGCATGGTAATCCCACATCTCAACTTGGGGGCCCTCGGCTAGATGTTTGGCCGAGCCTGGTTCCAGCTGATCCGATTCATTGAGCTTCCGCTTAACTGGAGTATCTTCCATTTGGATCTCTGGGGACGCCGAGCGTTCTAAGTCCCGGTCCCTTTGCTGGATGTTGTCAACCATCCGCTGGAGATATGGTGGGAGCGAGGAGTCTCCTTGTGACTCCTTTTTCTCCTTCTTGACCTTGGGTGCCTCTTTTGGAGGCTTCTCCTCGGCCCAGTTGCGGATCTCGTTGATCCAACTCTCGATGCTTTGACCGGGTTTCAACTCAGGCCTAGGCCCCCGATTCTTGTCGGGTTCCTGTCGGCTTGATGTTGACTCTGGTTCACTATCCGAGGATGGTTGCTCGGGTCGGACCTTTCTTCGGCCCTTGTTACGGCGAACTTCTACGTCCGAGACGTCGGTATCTCCGCCGCCGCGAGGTTTCTTGGGCAGTCGGTTAGGAGACTCCTTCTTTGAGGTCGACTTTTTGGCCTCACGCTTCTTCCGTACAGTAGTGGAGTTGGCTGAGTGGATAACCGAGCCGCTGAATGTCGGCATTTCCTCATCCTCGATCTCCACTGATGGCCGCCGTTTAGGGTCAACCATCCGTTTTGACGGGACCACGGACGCCTTTTGGGGTACCGTGGCCTTCGAGGCTTCTTGTCCGCTAATTGGGGAAGGTGCGATGGGGTGCGGCGCCGGGATTTCTCCGGAGGCTCGCTTCTTGCGATAGTCATCGCCCATCTGCTGCACGATCTCCTTCATCCGTTGGGTCAGGTTATGGTACTCACGGATGGTTTCGTTGGAGTCGTTGTCGGGCAGGTTATCGCGGCGACTCTTGAGAGCGTTATAGTAGTTACGCTCCGCGCTCGCGGCCCTATTGATGCAGTCGTCCCTCTCGGTCATGGTCAAGTCCTTTATGGAATCCATGGCCGGGTCGTTGTGGTACTGACGGTGGGTCTGGTTACTAACCGCGGGCCCTAATTGGGGCTGCACAGCCGGTTGTACCTGACTTTCAACCGTCACTTCGGCGGCTATGTCCGGCACCGAGGTTGACATCGATGCTGTGCTGCCCGGCTCTTTGCCGCTATCTGCAGTTTTGCCGGGAGACGAAGTGTCCATCCGTTCTTGGGAGGCTTGCCGAGGTGTCCGTTTCGGGGAAAACCTCGGTGGTGGAGGCTGGAGGGGGGTCATACTAGGCATCCGGTTCGGCTGAGACAGAGCCCTAGTTGGGGACACCTGTTTCACCGGGGACCTGCTTCGTCCACTAGTTGACCGAGGCTCGGTCGAGAGCCTTGATGTTGACCGAAGGTCGTTAAGCAGGGCTTGTTGCCACTGTCGTTCCTCTTCACTATCCTCCGCGCCGTAGACATTAGGGTCCTCGTCGCTACCTCCCGAGTTGTCGGGGTCGATTTCAGGAATGAGGTCGGTTTTAAGCTGGCCTTCCTCCAGGGGTGGTTCACGGATGTATACGGCCGGGTTAATCCTCGGGTTCCGTAACAGCTGGACATAGTCCAAAACCACCCTCGGTAACCTCTGTGTCCGAAGTACCTGCATGCTGCTCCGGAGGGTCATGAGTCTTCGTATAATAGCGTCGCGGTCGGTCGCAAAGTCCAAGATTTTCTGGGTTATGCGGTTCCGATCTCTTGACGACATCTTATGTTCGAGCTGTCCACCGGTAAGTTCACCTTCTTGGATGACCCGGTAGAATTCGGCCTGCTTAATCTGGTCTACCAGCTGGTTGTGGTAAGCCAAGGCTTCCCGTTCCGTTGCGGTTAAGTCCGGTTGGATGGCTTGTAGTACTAACTGAGGCTGGGGGGCCGTCTTGTGGCTCTCACCCGGCGTCGGTCGTACCTTCTGACGGGGCTTCGATGGGTCTGAAGCCGTTTCCCGCATCACAATCTCTCGGACCTGTTCGAGGGTCCGGACTTGTCTCGGTGGTGATGAGAACAGCCTGTTTCGGGCCTTTATCCTCATCCCTGTCCTTAGACCGAGGCTTCCTCGCGAACTTGGGCGAGTCTGGGCCTCCGGGCTGATGAATAGCCCTACCATCCGGGGTTCTCTCCGGATCATCGGACTGTTCGGTCGGACGTCGGATGACGAGCACCTGTTCCGTTCGTTTTGGCCGAGCCGAACCACCTATTGGGGGTACCGGCAGTGTTGTTGGCCTCGGTGCCTTGCTTGTACTCGGTGGGTCCGGGGTTAAGTCCCGCGTCCGAGCGTAAGCTTCCCGTTCCGCTGTGGAGGGCTCAAGGGTCTCTTCTTCACCTTCTAAGGGTGGAACATCCATAGGTTCACCGGGCGGCGTAGCTGGTCGTGCGGGTGGCTTAGCCTGTTGGGCTTTACGCTCCGCGGCTTCACGTCGCTTGTTACGGTAGTAACCCTCGGTGATCCGCTTAATGTCTTGCAGCGCCTGTATCAGGGTCTCCTCGGTGTCCGAAGATCTCGCTGCCGATAGGGTTAATATGGTGGCAATGGTCTTCCGGCTCGTGTCCAAAGTATTGGTGTCAACGTCGAGCCTTGCCGCCCTAGGGTCCCAGGCGTTCATAGCATGCAGTTGGGCATGCATCTCATGGCTGGCATCCTCGGCTCGCTGAAGTGCTCGCCGGATGGTTTCCTCCATTCCGGGTACTGCCAGTGGCCAATTTCCTGACGGTGGAGTAGCCGTCGAGGGTGGCTTGATGGTCGGTCTCCGGGTTGATTGGTCAGATGTACCCTGCTCTGGGGGTTCGATCTGCCTAATCCGAGACTGATCCTTGGAGGCTCGGTCTGCCTCTCGCCGTTCCTTGGCCTGCTTTTCTTCCTCATAATCCCGGATGAAGCCCGAGAGCCAAAGCACGCATGATTGCAGCTGAGCCTGGCTGTACTGATGCTTCGGAGTTTCCGGGTGTAGAAGTATCCGAGTTGCCCTGGTGTGGTTCTCAACTCCGGTGATGTCACCATCCAGTTTGAAGAATTCTGCGCTATGACGGTCGCAGAAGCCTCGGCGAGTCCGCATCTCAGTCAAGATATTATTAGCCCGAGTCATGGCTTCAACTATGTAGGGTTGAGCGTCGGGCGGCAGAACTCCCGGGTCCGGTATGTTTTCCATCGCCCGTACCATTGAGCGGGGCGAAAGGCGCTGGGTCGGTGCAACCTGTTGGGTCGCTACCGGCCGTTCCGGTTGCTGCGGTAGGTTCGCGTAGGCTTGGGTCGGCGGAGTAGCCGGAGGCTGAGTTGCCTGGGTTGCCGAGGATTGGGTCGGCTGAGTGGCCGGAGGCTGAGGTGGAACCGTTTTGCGGCTCTCTTCCTCATGCTTCCTTTTTGCAAGTGCCACTTCTAGGTCGGCTTTTAAGCTCTCCACATCCATCATGGCCATTACGTACTGGTCTCGGATCCGCTCCTTCAGCTTCTTCTGAGCCGGGGTCCGATCCTCCAACTGGTTAACCTGAGCGGCTAAGTCCCGGATATAGCCTTCGTTAAGGGCTATGTCATCACGGAGAGTTTGGATCTCCTGTTCCGTCGGGGCTGGTTGGAGTTGAGGTGGCTCAGTTGGGTTGACCCTCGAGGTCCGGGGTCCGAGGCTGAGCCCTGATGGTTGAGCCTGTTGAGGTCCGGGGTCCGAGGTTGAGCCTCCTTGTGGCTTCTTTCCTCTAAGCTTCCTCCGGAGTTTTCAGCATGTCCACGAGCCATGTCACGCTGTTCGGTGATGGTCCGTCGAGTCGCATCGCCCGGCTGCAGCGTGGCGATCCGTTGGGTCAGAAGGTCCGCTGTTAGCTCCGTTTCGGCTAAGTCCCTCCGCAATTCTTCGGTAGTTGTGGTAACACCAAAGTCCATTTCTGGTGGGTCGTCGAACATTTCTATGTCCGGTGAGGGTATCGGTGACGGAGGTTCTGACATCGGCGATGGACTTCTTCCCATCGGTGTGAGCCTGGGCCGGGGATCACTATTGGTTCTCCCCCTCGGCTGTGGCTCCGACTGTGGGTTGGGGTATACTCGGAGTATTCGTCTGTATCCAAGTCCCTTTCTTCAGCAATACGCCTCTGTAGGTATCTAAGAGAGGCCTCCAAGTCCCGTGTCTCGTCTGGTGTGGTGGGATCCGTCGGCGTGGCAACGTGACGTAGGTTTTGCGTGATGTTGTTAAGGTAGTTGTACACCCTGGACTGCTCCATAGTCTCCTCTGGGCCTTCTTTGGATAGGCTGCTTGCTTGTCGTTGGAGGTTCTTGCGTAGCTTATGGCCCTGTTCCAGGATCCCTCTGATCTGTTGCCATCTCTGAAGTCTTGCCTCGGCCTCATTGGGCCGGTTTGCTGGGTCATCGGAGAGGACTATGCCGTAATTGTCGGCACGTCGCTCAATGGAAGAGAGAAGTCTCGGGAGCTCGCGGGTTTCCCAGGGTCCTGTTGGGAGCCCTTCCCAGACGAGGCCTGTGATGTCGGCTGTTTCCCGGTTAACTTCGGTAATAAGGTCGGAGACTCGTCGGGCAGCCTCTTGTCCGTTGAGGCTGTAGGCCTGTTCACGGCGTCTTATCAACATCGTTATGATGTTGTCGCTGAGCCTCCTCACTCGGTTGACTCTTTCCCAGAGTGCCATTCTGTCTCTGGCTCGGTCGTACGCCTGGCGGGTTGCGGGGCTTGGTTGTTGCCCTTCCGGTCCGGCTCCCTCAGTTAGGTTGAAGGCCGCTATCTGTTGTTCGACGTAGGCCACCGCACCCTCCAAGGTCCATCTGTCACGGACACTTGCTGGAATTCTGTCATGGCTGAAGCGTTCGATGTCTCCGAGCTTCAACTGGATCTCGATGTTGAGTTTCAGTTTCCGCCCATTGTTCCGAGTTAAGGGTATCGGTCTTGGCGTCGGCGTAGTTCCGTTAGGAGCACGAGTCCTTGTTGCCGAGTTCTGCGGATAGCCACAAACGCGTCTGACTTGGCTACGTCGCGTGGGGTCGGTGATGCCGGGTTTGGTTGTCATCGATGATCCTACGCAGGTTCCGGAACGCTTGCCGGGACTGCTGAATCTGCTGCGGGGTGAAGTTAGTAACTTCAGTTGACCGTCGGAGCATGTAGGAATCATGGATGATACGGTTGATGGTCAATTCTTGATCCAAGTACCGAGGGTCGGTCGGTGAGGTTTCTTGATGTTCGCGGTTAAGTCTCACCGCTAAGTCGTCCGACTCCCTCAAGGTCGCGTAAACTTGTAGCCGGCTTGGGCTCGCTTCTCTATCTTCCGGGGTCCTTGTTGTACCAGCCGAAGCCCCCATACTTGTGGTTGCGACGGCTGATCCCCATTCTGTCCCTCGGCTCGTCAATCCAGGCACATTATCCACCGTTCTCGGGGGTGCCAGAGGGTGTTCGTCTCGAGCCTCTTCTATCTGGGCCTTCAGAAGCCAATAGTGGGTGGATCAACTGCAGTTGTTGTCCTGTTAGAGGGTTCGCGTTCAGTATTTCTACTCGATTCAAGGGTGAGCAATGCGTGTACGTGAAGTTCGGTCGATCCAGCCGAAGCCCCCCTTTCACGAGAGCTGTCTGTCCGAGCAATGGTTGCTAAGGCTGGCCTCTCCGAGGCTGAAGTCCCGGTTAACTGAGGCTGGCCCTTTAGGGTCCAGTAGTAATCAGAAGCCTCCCACATTTGGGAGTCTAAGGTCCGGTATTGGTCTCGGAGTTGCTGAAGTTGGCCTCCCGTGACAGGAGTTTGTGCCACCAGCTTCCGTAGTTCTTCGACTCCCGTGGTCAAGATGTTGGTCCATGTCTGTATGTCTCGTCTCGGTCTGTTCCCCGATGCTTCGACCTGGAGCAGCCTCTGATCCTGCATCTGTTCCATTACGGCTCTGGTATGGGCGATCAGTGCATGCACTTCGGCCGTCGAAGGGTGGGGAGGAGGGTTAGTTGATCCGGCCGAAGCCCCCGTAGTTGCGGTTGCTAAGGCTGGCCCTCTCTCCGAAGCTGGAGTCTCGGAGGTTGACTTCCGGGCTCTAAGTATGGCCCGGGTATCCTGGATATATTGTTCCAGTTCCTTCATTTCCGAGTTCAATCGGGTCAATTCTTGCGCGAAGTTAGGGTCGCTCAGCTTGAGAGCTTCTATCTTGCGCTGGACGAGAGTCCATTCACTCTCAGCTTCCATAAGACCCAGTGTGAGTTCTTCCGAGGGTCGGATCTGCCTTCGCGATCCGGCCGAAGATGCGGCCGAGATCGGTTCAACCGTAATTGCGGTTGCCGAAGGTCTGGCTGTGGAAGGTCCGGGTGTCAAGGGTTCGGCTGTCGGTTGAGCCGAGGCTGCCTCCGATGATGATGTCGGAGGCTTCGGTCGTTTCAGCATGTGGACTGAAAAAGCCTTCGTTCCATCCTCGTAGTATCGAGTGAACGGGGATGGTGTCCGTTGACGTTCCGGCCGAGCCGTCGCTGATACCACCGGAGGCATATTTGTGCCGTCCTGTCGTGGCGCCGCCGGTAAAGTCGGCTGCTGCGAGGCTCCCATGGGTCCAGTAACTATGGGGTATCCCATCAGAGGGTTGACCGCGCCGCCTTGTGGCTGGTTCATACCCATCTGGTTGCACCATTGGGTGAACATGGCGAACATTTGGTTCGGCATGGGGTTCATCCCGGCTTGAGTCATCAGCGGCCCTATTGGGGCCGGCTGGATGCTCGTTACCGTAATCGGGATGTATGGTAGCGTCGGTGGCATGACTGGTCCGGGGATGAATGGTCCCGGTACAAGTGGCGGGCGGATCTGACCTATTGGGCCGATCGGTACTGCCGGTGCGTTCTGACCGGTAGCCGGTGCATTCTGACCGGTGGCCGCGCTCACATTCACCAAAAGTCCGGTTTCGTCGAGCATAGTGCCCGGTGGCAAGGTCTGGAGGGGGATCGTCCGGGGTTGAGTGACCATCCGTGACCCGACCGTTAAACCTGCCAAAGAATCAGCCGCTACGTTCGCATGCGGATTTGTTACCTGTGGGATTGGGGTTTGGGTGGCCGAACGCGTTTCAGCTCGGGAGCCCGATCGGTCGTGCGGGTACGGCTGAGATCGTCGGTTGTCGCGTCGGCTGCTGTTCGATCCACTCGACGGAGGGTCTCGTCGTCGGTCAGACATCGTTATGAGAGGCTATTGGGATAAAGGAGATACGGCTCGTTAGCATTCTGATAAGGCCAAATAAGTTCAACTGAAGATTCCATGCACAACTGAAGAGGTCCCATTCCGACACCAAAGGTCCATTCTTAACTATGTCCTAGCTAAGCCCTAACTTATTCTAGGTTAACTATGGCCCTATGTTTGTGGTGTGGTGGGTTTTGATGTTTTGGGCTTCTTTGTTGGTTTGGCCGATTTGACCGGTTCTGCCCGTCCTTCAGCAATCCTGTCGAGGATATCCTTGTGTGCTTCATCTTCGGCCACTTGAGCTTCTTCAAGTACCTCCTGAGCCGTTAACTTAGGCTTCTTAACCGTCCCGTACTTCCGCTTTGGAGCCGGGGGTTCAACCGCCTTATCGGTTGAAACTGCCGGGACCGGTGTGTCAGGTCGCTTCTTCACCGGTTTCTTCGCTTTTGCCGGCTTCTCCTTCGGTGCCTTAGGCTCCTTAGGCTTGGTTAAGGTAGCCTCGGGTTTTGCGGCTAAGTCCGCTGACTTCTTCGGGTCAGCCTCGGATGATCCGGCTAAGTCCTTAGGCTTCTCCGGGACGGCCTCGGGTTCATCCTCTATCACAGCCTGCTTCTGCAATTCCTGCAGGGCTGGTGTCTCGAAGTCCGACGGAGGCTTCTTCCTCGGTCGGCCACGTTTTCCTTGGGTTTGGGAGGTTCCTCGGACTTAGTTTGTCGGACGGACCCTTATTGGGGTCCTGAACCGACGTTAAGTCCGGTTTCTGAGGCTCCTTTGCCGGTTCCTTCGGCTTATCTTCGGCTGAGTTAGCCTTTCGGGCCCGGGTATTGCGAGCGGGCTGACCCACATGGGGGTACGGCACCGTTGCAAGGTTGTTACCCGGGGTTACCTCGGCTTTCTTCTGGCTGTACGATCGGGTAATCCGCCGACGCTTGTTGCTTGGATGATGCTTACATCTATCCACGGCGACAACATCTTCCTTTCCGGTTTCGACGTTGCGGAGCCAAAGGTTGTTGGGTCCTTTATAGTTGAGTACCGTCCATACTCCATCGTACCGTTCCTTCCTGGTAGGATCCTTATTGGGATACTCTACCAGGACGAGGTCCCTCTTCTGGAAGTCCGGTACGGATTTCTTCTTATTGTAGAGTTCGGCTGCTTTCTGGAAGGCTTCGTCGATGTTCGTCTTCGCGATGTCGTGAGCCCTCTGGAGCCGTTCCTTCATCCTTCTGATGTATTGTTCCTTGTCGGTGTAGTGTTCCGGTGCGTTGGTTCCGGTGATGACGTCCTGGGGTATGGTCATCTCACGTCCGTACAGCATGTAGTAGGGTGAGAACCCGGTGGTCGCATGTTTGGCTCGGTTGATTCCGCATACTACGTACTGTAGGTTCCGGTGCCATCGGTGACCATCCTTGGCGTCGCATTCCTTCCGAATTCCATCCCATATCGTCTGCATGGAACGTTCGACTTGGCCTTGACCCTCTGGGTGGTAGGCTGTTCCGAAGGTATGCTCGATCCCGAAGATCCTGGCCACTTTGGCGAAGGTCTTAGCCGTGAAATGGGATCCTTGGTCGGTGTGAAGGTGGGTCGGCATGCCGTATTTTAAGACGACATCCTCCACGAAGAACTTTTCGAACTCCTTTGCCGAGTTAGTCTTGGTCGCTCGGGCTATGGTGAACTTGGTGAACTGGTCGGTAACGACCGCGATGTATTGGTATCCTTTCGACTCAGTCCGAGGTAGGGGTCCTTTAAAGTCCGCGTAGATTCGGAACCATGGTTCACCGACCTCCATCTTCTGGAGTTTACCGGGTGGTTTGGTCCGAGGCTTGTTCACCAAGGTACACCGGGGGCAGTTATCCACGTAGTCATGGATGTCGGATAGCATCCGGTCCCAGTAGTACCGAAGCTTCGCTGCCTCCAGTGTCTTCACGCGGCCGAAGTGGTTGCCGGTTTTTCCGTCGTGAAGTGCTCGGATGATGCCTTTTCGCATGAAGAGCGGGACCACGAACCGTCGTTCCAACTTGGTGTTGTGGGTGGTCAGCCGGTACAATAGACCTCCGCTCATCTGGTAATGTTCCAACAATGGGGACTTATGGTCCAGCTGGTCCTGGTTTTCCAGCTCATCGATCTTCTTTCCGGAGGTGAGGGTCCCGGAGTTGCAGTCTGCGTAACTCCTTGTTGGACTCCATCGGCTTCTCTTCTTCGTCCTCGGGTTCGCCTTGTGAACCCGGAGCCTCCGGTCCATTAACCTCGGTAGTCCGTACCTTTGCGGTTCCGACCCTCGACTCGCCTTGTGAGCCCGGGTCGTCCGGTACGACTACGTTGATTACCCGTACGTATGGGATGGACAAGTCGTTCCAGTCCGAGATGACCCTACATCCAGGCAGCGGGTTGCTTTTGGAACGGGGCGACGCATATTTGTGGTCTGCCTCCATTCAGCTGCCGCTCGGAGAGACCTTATTTTAGCCTCGTCCGTCCAGCCTCCGGGCTCGAGTATGAGGTCCGGATGTCTTCGGCTCTTTTCCTTGATTTCGTGTCGTTACCCGGAGAGACCTTATTTTGATCTCATCCTTGAAGTCCTCAAAGTTGGGTACCTGGTCCAATTCTTCATGGGGGTCGTTATCGTCGGTCGTTCAAGGGGCCACCGAGACAGAGCATCCGCATTGTCGCAGAAGACTCCAGGTTTGTACTCGATGGTGATGTCCTTGCCTTGCAGAGCCAAAGCCCACCGTGTTAACCGGGGTTGATGCCGGGTCTATTGGACTCACAGCGCATCAGGTTCTGTAAGGCTCGGTGATCCGTTCTGACGGTGAAGGGTCCGTGGTCAATGAAGTGTTTAAACTTCTGGACGGCCCAAACTACGGCTAGGCATTCCCATTCGGTGACTCCGTAGTTCTTCGGCTCCATGGAGAACTCGGCTGGCAAATGCTACGGGTGGTCTTCTGACAACACCGCGCCAAGTCCGGCTCCACTGGCATCGCATTCGATTACCGTCTTCTTGGTCGGGTCGAACTTGCGAGTACCGGGGCTGTGGTTAGAGCCTCTTTGATGCCGTTGAACTCCGCTGTATGGTCGTCCGTCCAGTCTGTCCGGATGGAATTAGTCTTCCGAAGGAGTTCATACATCTTCGATGTCCGTTGGGCATAGTTGCGGATGAACTTCCGATAGTAGTTGGCCAACCCGAGGAACGACCGCAATTGGCGTTCTTTTCGCGGGGGTTGGTGTTGAGCAATAGCCGCTACTTTTTCTTCGTCGGTCTGGACTCCGGCTTTGCTGAGGACATGTCCGAGGAAGGGTAACTTATCCGTTCCAACCTCGCACTTCGAGGGTTTGATGGTGAACCCGGCCTCAAGTAGGCAGTCCAGGGTGGCTCGGAAGGCTTCCTTGAATTCTTCAAAGGTCCGGCCGAAAGAAGATATGTATCGATGTACGCAAAACACCTTTCTTGCGGGCTTTTGCAGTTATCTTATCGACATGCATCTGGAGGTTGCGGTCCATTACAGCTCCCGAACGGCATCCGGTTAAACCTGTACATGCCTTCTGGCGTAACGAAGGTTGTCATGTCCTTCGAGGCTTCGTCCATTGGGATCTGCCAAAACCGATTGGCAATCTACCTTGCCGTAATATTCCATCCCGGCGCACTTGTCCAGTAGTTCATCCGGGTTCGGAGGGTAGTTGTTCTTCTTGGTTACTGCATTCAACTTAATGTAGTTGATGCAGAACCTGGTTCCGACGGAGCCGTCCGGGTTTTTCTTGGCTGCCAGACCACGGGAAGCTCCATGCTGCGTCGGAGGGTTCGATCACTCTTGGTCAGCATCTCTTGGACGTGTTTGGAGATGAACTCGCGACCCTTCCAACTGGTTCTAGTTGGTTCTTTTATAGGCTTTGCACCTTGGACGTCGATGACGTGGTGACTCCCTTGACGTCACCGTAGGGTCGTTTGAGGTTGGAAATACAAGCCGATACTCCATGCGATGTCCCGTAGAACTTGTCGCTGCTCATCGGTTAGAGTTTGTCACCGAGCTTCATGGAGTTGATGGCTTTCTTTTGTTCTTCGACGGTTGCCGGTCTTCGTCACCTTCTTGGTAAGTCGGACCCGGGCCTTTTTGTCGTCCGTCATATGTTCGTACGGCTCGACTCGACCCATTGGGGTTCCTTTCCGGATGGTTATGTCCTTATTAGACCATACATCCGAGGCTTCTGAGTCCCACCCTGAATCTGTTGGCTTCTGCCTTCTCCGCTGTTCAAGTGGATGGTCCAAGTAGACCGTCAGTAACCCCATTGGGGCCTGCTGAGTCGGTCTTTCCCACCTTCCCGGTTCGGGAGGTCCGGGGATGGTGGCCTACCATGCTCCCAGACTTTTCGTTCCCGAGTTCTGAGGGCTTGGACGATCGTCCATTGTTTTCACGGCAGATCGGGCATTCCAAGGCCATATTCTTGATCCGGGGCCCAGCCTGCGGTATTAGCTAGGCGGCCTCAGTTTTGTGGGTGCACAGCCCCGAAGCTAGCCTTACTTTCTTGGCCTGGTGCCAGTTACAAGGCTCGATCGGAGGTTCAGAGTCCGGCACGCCTTAGTTATACGGGTGTCTTCGCCGTATCGACTCCAGAAGGAGGCAGTATCCAGGGTACCGAAGTGGTAAGGGTCCCAGTGCCACATAAGGCGTCGGCCCAGTTCATGGACTGATCTCCAGTAGCGCCGTATGGGGAGCTGATGTTCCACAAATTGTGCGTGGAGTACGATCCGCTCTTCTTCCCATTCGATGACTTCTCTTCTAAGGCTTCGGTTAGGTTAATTACCTCCTGGCATTCCTCCCTTGCGGCTCGGATCTGATCATCCGTCCCGCCGACTCGATCAAGTGCGAGTCTTATGCCAATCGTCCGGTTTCAAGGAGGTGTCGAATGCCGGAAGACCAGGTTCGGTACCTTTGGTTGGTATACCAGAGGCCGATGCCTCTGGTATCGGGATAGACTTTAGTATCCCTCGGACTGGTTCCCCCACCGTCGTCCGTACTTTCGCCAAGTATTGTTCGATGGCGTTATGGATCTGCAGCTCCGTTACGAGGCTTCGTTCGGTGTCCGAGCATTGCGGGCAGACCGGGGGTCCGGGGTCATCGGTGATCAAGCCGATTTATCCGAGCCTCATTCGCTGCCGTGCCCGATGCCTCTGGTATCGATAGGCTGCACTAACCCGAAGATGGGTTCCGCTGACCTCACGGTGGCGCCCGATGAAGACAAACTTGGAATGCAAGTAGTCGCATCCAAGAAGTACAGGAACGTCCGAGTTATTGGGTTGACGTGGAAGGTATGGGGACTGGTGAATCTTGCAAGGTTACCGGTACGGTACAGCAATGGGTCACCATGAAGGCGATTTGTCCGCCAACACCGCGTATTTTGGTGAAGCCCCAGGGATTCGAGTTTAAGGTTGTTGGCCCGGCAGAAACGCTCCTCTATTAGGGATGTTTCGGCCCGGTGTCCAACATGGCCGGTTGTGACCGGTCCATTTGAACTTCATGTGTCCATGCCCGACCACCTTCGGTCGTCCGGTGGACTGTAACGGTTGGATCGTTACTTCTCGGATGGTCACTTCGACCGGAATTAAAGTTGTCGTTGATCCGCCGGGGACACTATTGGTGTCTACACGCGGCGGTGATGAGATTCTGTCCAGCCTCGGTAGGTCTACTCCGTCTTGTGGGTTGACCGAGGGTCGGTGGACTTAGTCGTTCTGCCGGGGCTTGTGAGCCTGGTAGCGGATGGAACTTCCATAACCGAGTGATTCGCCTCTGACGGTTAGCTACTCCGTCCATCAACGATTCGGCGGTTTCCATCGGGTATATCCGGCTTGCTATCCGTTCTTCCATGGATGGTTGACCTTCTCGTAAGGTTGAGAGGTTGTATTGCATGTTGAAGAACGCGATCCGGTTACAGTTCGTGCCGGTTGTCGCTGGAAGAGGTCCGCTTCCTGCTGCAGACAGTAGGCGGGTACCTGTGCCTCCAAAGGTACTGCTTCCCAGTCTTCGAAGTACTCCGTTACTTCGTCGGTCGGAGCCTCCGGCCGTCTACCTGGTTGGCCTACCAAGGACGGTTCAGGCGTCATTCTGACGTCCTGCGAGGTTGCGGGTCGGCGTCCCGATTCTCCGCTTAGCCCGTGGCTCGTAATGCCCACTGGGCACCGAGCCGTCCGGGCAGCCTGGTGACGTTTCTCGTCCCGGCTGGTCGGGTCCGGTTTCTCCGGCCGACATCCCCGGCTTCACCTTCTGGGCCTGGGGTCCGGGCACGTTCTGTGTCCCGGCTGCCGATCGGATCCAAGTTCCGGCCGATCCTCCCAGGTACCTGTTCTGGTCCGGGAGCCGCATTTCGGCGTGGCGAGGTTCGGGTCGATTCTCCGAGTATCCGAACTGGGGATGTCCGGCGCCTAGTTGCCGTCCCCGCCGCTAAGATTCTAGCGGACTCTGCTGACCGTTGCGGAGGCTAAATTCGTTGAGGTTCCGAGTTGTGTCCAAAGGGTTATCCGGTTAGTAGGGTTATCCTTATCCGGTGGTTCCGTTGGATGACAGAGGTCGAATGAGTCACCGGAGCTCATCGACCTTAGGCGTTTCCTGGGATGTACCTGACAGGCCCGCCAACTGCCGGTTGGTATCCGCCCGGCCCCTATTGGGGCCGGGGACGGCGGCAGCGGCCGTTGGGCTGGTGGCGGTTGCCAATGGGGTCGACCACCATTCTGGGGGTTCCTCCATTTCCCTGGCCAGGCTGCCGGTTGGCTGCCTTGGCCGAATCCGCCGGCATTCTGCTGACGGGGCGCGGGGTGGTACGATGTTCGGGTAGTTCTGATTCGCCGAACCTAATGGCCATCCGTTATCGTACCGGTACCTCCAGTCCAGGTACCATCTCCGGTTTGGATTGTCTTCCAGCCGGAGGTTGGCATAGCCACAACTCGCTTGGTTGTGGTTGCCCCATAGGCAGTGACCACAGGAAAATATCCGTCCTGGGTCCACTGGAAGAACTTGGCTTCCATCCGACGGGGTTGCCTGGCGAGCCTCCTGCTGTGGTGTCCGAGGCTGCCGCTGCACGTTCTGGGGCTGTCCGCCTGCCCGCGCGGTTGCCAGTTTCCGCGGCCGCGATTCCCGCCGCCACGTCTTCCGCCCGGAGCCACCATATTGTGAGGCTCCACCGCGTCCATATCCGCCTCCGAAGCCATACCCCTGGTTCTGAGGTTGGCCGTAGCCGGAGTTCTGGCCGTAGCCCTGTTGGGGCTGGCCATAGCCGGGGCCTGAGGCTGGCTGTAGCCCTGTTGGGGCTGGCCATAGCCGGAGTAACCCGCTCTGTGATTGGCCGCAGCCGGGGCTCCGAGGCTGACTCGGTTGGCCGCTATTTCCATAGGCTGGCGGCGTGACCATGGTCCCATGGGGCTCCATTCAGGTTCATCGCCGCCATTGCCGCCCAAGTCTGTTCGATTTGACCACGGGCTGGGTGGTGGTGTCGCCGGAGGGCTCTGTCGGTGAAGCCCCGGTTGCACGTTCTGGTAACCTGGCGAGTTGGGTTGGATGTATCCGGGAGCCGGTTGGGTCACAGGAACGGGAGTCGCCGTCCTGACGGTGATGTAGTTGGTGAGTTGCCACCTTTAACTACCTGATACATCGGTCCCGGGTGAAGTCCTGCACATAGTCCCGGAACTCACGCGTCGTCTTCGGCATCCGGACGTCCAGAGCTGCCCGAAGGATTGGCTCCGTGACGTTCGTCCGCAGGTAGAAGACCGCCAGTTCGTCGGTGAGGTTGCCTCGTTGTTTGAGGTTTATGATGGCGTCATAGTACTGCTCGGGGTCTCTTGCCCCAGCATGTACTTTCTGGTAGTGATGTCCGCGACTGCCGTGACCTGTTTGTCCGGTCCATGAACCGGGCCGCAAATTGCTGCAGCCAGTAGTCGACGGTCCATCCGTTTTCTTCGGGTTCCAGAGTTGACTGGTTCTGGTACCATTCCAGGGCTTGTCCAGTTAGGGCGCCCTCCAGCTCCGTCATAAAGGCTACGTCCGTCATTGCGACGCCGTCAGCCTCCGAGCGATAGATTCGCCGGATCTTTGTGATCCAGCCTTCCACCTTGGCCCCGTCGCCGTTGAACTTCGGCAACTCTGCCCGATTCTTCCGAGCCAAGATCCGGTTGTTCCGCTCTTCGTATCGGCGCCGGCCTTCTTCATAGCCTTCCTGTCGGGCTTGAGCAATGTCTTGCTCATCGGGTGGTGGGGTCTGACGGTGTTGGACCGCCGGCATCGCCTGTTGGGCTACCGGAGGGTTCCAAGCCACCGGGTAGGCCGCTTGCTGGTTCTGCGCAGCCGGGGCGGGTTGAGGTGGGTACGGCTGTGGTTGAGGCTGTGGGGGTTACCAGGGGTGCCGGCTGGGGCTGTCCAGGTCCGGGCGGAGGATTCTGCGCCCATACCCTGGTTCGGTGGCGGGGTTTGGCCACATACCCAGGCATCCTCTGAAGGACTCTCTGTTGTGGTCAGCCACATCCCCGGTATAACCACATATTGGTCAGCCTGGGGCACCGGACCTATTGGGTCCATATTGCCTTGCCGAGGCTGACAGGGTCCATTGCCAACAGCGCCGGGGCCCACCAGACCTATTGGGTCACGGTTGTCTGGCCGAGGCTGCTGTGGTGCGTTACTCGGATATCTGGGACGTACCGGGTCAGCCCAATTGCGCTGCCCTGCCGATACCGGTTGAACTTGATCCTCGGCGGGTACGTGTTCTGGGAGCCCGAACGTTGTCGGTCCCGGTTGGAATTCCCGAATTAGGTTGTGAGGCTCCCGCCGAAGCGTTTGTCGGCGGTCGGAGTCCCATGCCAGATCCGTTTACCGGGGCTCAGGGGTTCGAGCCTGGGGTCGGGAGCCTCGGGGGTCCGGAGGCTCGGGAGTCGTCCTGTCCGGTTGAAGTCGATACTACAGGCCTGTTCCGGCTGAGAACATCGTCGTTGTGGATGTTCCTCCGTAGGCCGTAGTCGTTGTGGTATGACTGGGTCGGTGCGTTGGGGGTGGCCGTCGAAGTGTTTCGCTCCGGCTCCGGGGCTGACGGTACCACCGGCGCCTCGGTACGGGTCCAACCGATGGTTCAGCCCTAAGCATTCCGACCTGATAAGTCTGACTCTCGAGAGCCCCCGTTTGACCTGTTGGGTTCAGCAGGGGTTATCTCGTCGCAGGTAGTCATCAATCTGCTGACATTTATCCTGCTCTTGGGTAGTCCGGTAGGGGGTTGCTCGGTCATGGAGTCCTCGAGGTATGTCTTCTTCTTCCTTCAGGCATGAACCTCGATGCCCAGGTTTTCTCGTTCCTGGTACATCTGGTTGTACTTGTCACCAAGGTCGTTGTACCTTAGATAGGTCGATGCCGAAGTTGTAAAGCTCCTGTTGGTACTTCAGGAGACGGTCCTGTCCATCTCCCACTGGGTCTTCTCGACTCAAGCTGTGTGATCCGGGCTCGTTGAGCCTCGATGACTGCGAGGTTCTCGGTACGAGCCTGTCTGAACCGGGCTGTCTCGTTCTGGAGATGTGGTGAGGGCGAGGATCTGCTGGCCAAGTTGGGCCTGGCATAGCCGAAGGTCTACGGCTATACCCTCCGGGTCGTTCTGGTTCTCGGAGGTTCGCATAGGCCGTCCGGAGGAAGTCGAGTTCCGAGTTGAGTTCGTCGATCTCTCCCTCCAGGCCGATAATGCTTGTTTGAGGTGATGGCCTCGCGGTACTCATCCACCCGGTCGAACATCTTGTGGAGTTCCGCCGAGCCAGCCTCGAGTAGCCGAGGGCCTGTAACCGCTGCTCCAAGTCTTGGCGCAGGGTGGCCACTTCGGCCCGAGACTGCTCCAGCATGTCCTGGAGTCTAGTGACTTCGGCTTGTTCATGACGGCAGGGCCTCAGTTACTTGCACTGGGCCTCTAACCGTTCGATCTCCTGGGTAAGGTCATCAATGAGTGTTCGCACGTTCAAGTTCGTCAGTGAGCCTCTTGCGCTCCTGTTTGTGCGAAGCTACCGTCTGGGACAGAACATTCTCCGTCGATTCGACGATGTTTTGTCCGGCCAAGAGCTGGTTTTGCAGCTCGTAAATCCTGGACGGAGGACCTGTGGGTTGTCGATCTTCCGGAGGTCTTGTCAGGTACCGCCGGGGTGTAGTCCGAGGCTCCTGTGTGAGCCTGGGTTGCTTCGGTGACGGAAACCTGAAGCCTTTTCTGCTGTCCGGACGCTCGGTCACCTTATTGGGTAACACGGTTGCGTCGAAGACATCGTCGGTCGGTGATGGAGTTTTATCAGCCCCGAGGTCCGAGGGTTCGAACATCGGGGTGTGGCCGGAAGGTCCGAGGTCGACTTTGCAACCTTCGGCGAAGCCGATTTCGACTTACGATCAGCCTTTGAGGCTTCGATCCGGCTGGCTCGGGTCAGCAGGTTCACTGCCGGGGTTTTTTCGGGGATGACGGTCCGCCAGCCGAGGTTGTTAACCTCGGTAACCGAACCTCAACCTCGCCCGTGGAGGTTGCAACCGACGAAACGGAATTTGACCGGGGAAACGGCTTTTTTAGCCGAGGAAGTGGGGTTGCCGGCCGGGTCTTGGGTGTTCCAACCTGTTGTCGGAGTCCGACCCCGGTGTTGGGGTCCGAGCCTCGGTGTCCGGAGGTTCCAGCCGACTGCAACCTTCCTGTTGAAGATTTGAAGTCCCGAGGTCGGCTTCGATGAGTTCGAAGTCCGAGTTGGAGTCCCGGTGAGGTCCCCGGTCCGGTGTGGTCGCCTTCGAGTCCCTGAGGGTCGCTTCGTCCGGCGACGTCGATTTCCGGCTGTTGTCCGAAGACGGTTGTTGCCCGTTGGTTTGGGGCTTTGAGCCAGGGTCGATGGGGACTTAGTCGGTGAACCCGCCTTGTGGGTCACCCCCGGGTCGGTGATACCGTACCCTTCATCTGGCTGGGCTCATCTGGCCTTGCCTCGGTTTCGGTCCAGCCATGCTGCCCTGTTGGGGCTGCACAGGGTCACCCATGTCTGGTGACGCCTCGGAGCTACTTAGCGCCGGGCTCGGCTCCATGGTCCGGGGTGATGGCCGGGAAGAAGACTGGCGAGGCACCTGTTGGGTGCACAAGTCCAGCCGCAGGCTCGGAGTTCGCAGTTTGACCTATTGGGTCATGCAGAACCTCCGGTCAGCCTGTGGTAGCTCGAGGAACGTCCGGTCGTGGGCGTCCTCGAAGCTATCCTCCGGCGATTGGGTGAAGTCGTTCGCAGGATCCGCGCATCCCGCTTCTCCTGGCCGACTTGGTCGACTGGTTCGACTTGCCGGACTTACTCGATCGGTTGGAGTCCGACGAGTGAGGCTCACTACCGGGCCGGCATGGCGGAAGGTGTACCCGCCTGCGTTGTCTCGTCGGGCGTAGCCTTGGTCGAACTTCCGTTCATATGGGTTCTCTCGACCGACATCTTCGGTGGTGGCTCTATTGAGCCTTGAAGTAGCCTGGCTTGACCCTTCAGCCAAGAAGTCGACTATCCCTATTGGGACTTGTCCGAAATTGATGAGGCTTTTGCCTGTTGGAAGGGTCCGAAGGTCCGGTGGGGGGCAGAGGTCCG